>NC_080846.1:51984249-52601749 GCF_030435755.1 Ochotona princeps | reverse complement strand
TTATTTCCCAGACTTACCCTTCCCCAAGTGAAAAACTGCTGTGGGAGCTGTTGAAGCCAGGTGATGGGGAGTTATTGACGTATGTGATCTCGGGCCACGGAGAACACTAAAAGGAAAAGAGGACTTGAGGCACACTTGCCCCTGGGTTCCCTTGAACCGCACTGCAACCATAACACGTCTTGGTCAGTTTCCCTTCATGCCAGAAGCAAGACAGGGCAAGGCTCATGGGAAGCTAACTCTGAGCAGGCTGGAATGACGCCCCAGTGGGACTGCACAGACACTCCTTTACCTCCGTGAGGATCGTGGTCTCATAGGAAGGCTGGTATTTCTCCTTCTCATGAGGTGTCCGTTTCTCCATTTTTTCTCTATCTGTTTTTTGCTTTCTGTCTGCTCCTTTGGGCTGAAATGAGAAAGATTTTGTTTTGAACCTAACTACTCACCCTTGGATCCAAAAATATTACTTCTAAAAACGTAAATGCATTCATCCCTCTATATCCATGAAGGATTAGTTCCAGTTCACACCTGCACCCCCACACCAAAATCGGCACTGCATGACTTCCTTCTATAACATGATGGAATATTTACATATCACACAGTACATCCTCCCATATATTTTAAACCATCTCTAGGTAATTTGTAATTCATAGCCAAACGAGAATGGTATTTAAATGGCTGTTGCCTTATTTACACAAAGAAAGGCCTCGTATACTTAGTATTGATAACTATCCCAGGTCTAACTACTTAGCACACAAACCAGATGCAAGGCAAACACTAGGACAACGAGTGCTGGTTACGCAGAGCCTGAGGACCAGGGAACACAGGAGACTGCAGCAGGATGTGTCCACGCGTCACTCCCCACAGGTGGATCTGCATACTGTTCCCTGTGTGGCAGATTCAAATTTTGCTTTTTGGGGCCTGGCATGATAGCGTAATGGTTAAGATCCTCGCTTTGAACGCGCCGAGATCCCATATGGGCGCCGGTTCTAATCCCCGCAGCTTCACTTCCCATCCAGCTCCCTGCTTGTGGCCTGGGAAAGCAGTCGAGGACGGCGCAAAGCCTTGGGACCCTGCACCCACATGGGAGAACTGGAAGAGCTCCTAGTTCCCGGCTTCAGATCAGCGCAGCACCAGCCATTGCA
This sequence comes from Ochotona princeps, assembly GCF_030435755.1. NCBI lineage: Eukaryota > Metazoa > Chordata > Mammalia > Lagomorpha > Ochotonidae > Ochotona > Ochotona princeps. Next base: position 52,600,610 of record NC_080846.1, on the reverse strand, counting down.
GCCGCTTGGGGAGTGAATCATCGGACAGAATATCTTCCTCTCTGTCTCTCCTCCTCTCTATACATCTGCCTTTCCAATAAAATAAATAACAATAATAAAAACAAATTCTGCTTTTTGGAACCTTATGGGATTTAATAATACAAATATTTTCAATCTGCAGTTGGATGAATCTGTAAATGCAGAATCTAGGGATATGTAAGTTTGATGAAACAAAGACATATGGACAGTGATGTAAAAAAACAAGATATATCAGTCATCAAAGTCTGAAAAAAGGAAATTTAAATGTTTATCGGAACTGAAATACAAGTCAGACTCTAGCTAACAACAGATCTCTAGCGTACATTTTAATAGAAAAGAAATCAAGTCTCAAGGCAATTCATATGTTACAATCCCATCTGTGCTTCAAGGAAAGGGAAACACACACGTATGTATACACGTGTACTGACGCACGGGAGGGGACTTGGAAGACACACACACGTTAGGGCCCTGTTTGCCTCCGTGAAGAACGGCGAAGGTGGATTTTCAGTGTCATGCTCCAATTACTTACATATTACTGAAAATCCTGCAATAAAGACATACTTTTCTGCATGATAAAAATAAGAAGCCAAAATAAGAAGAGAAAATCGAGTTTGAATGTAACAAAATAGTCAAGTTTCCATAATTTTCCGGAGCTTTCTCAAAGTCTGTCAGCTGCACTGGGCTTTAAGAGTTTCCAGGGAGAAACTACACTTCAGCTCTCGTCCCTTTTATTCCACATTCTCATTATCCCACCCCATCTCTGTCCCAGGTGATTATTTCAAAGGCTTCAGACCCAGCTGAGTTTTCTCACAGCACATTCAGACTTGATAACTGATTGCTAAGTTGGGAAGACAGGACAAAGGGTAGGAGGACCACCACACGGCCAGGCAGACCTTGAAGACTTTGATCTGGCAGCTGGCTGAGTGTAAGTGCTCGGTGTACTCCCCGTTGTCGTTCTCCTTGAAGGTGTCGATCTGGACTCGGAAGGGCACGCCCTTCTCCCCGCCGTGTTTCCGCATGGTGAACTCCGTGCTGATGCAGTGCACCTGAAACGAGCGCAGTGCGGCGTCACGCCGGCCCGCAGCAGGCTCCGCCGAGCAGACAGCAAGGGCAAGATCACTAGCGGGCATCGCAAGGCCGGCTGCCACAACCTTCCCCGACTTGCATCCTCAAGAACTTAGTCTAACGGAGGAAATGAGCACAAAGCAAACGCTTCTCGGCCTTTCGGCTAAGATCAAGTGCACAAATACAAAGTAAGTGTACAGAGTTCATACTAACTAAAGCTACAGTGAAACAACTGAATTCATTATTGCTTCACAGGATTCACTAACAAACAGGGATGATTTCTGCTAACAGTGCTTCCTTGATCTAAAGGTACAATTCAGAAACCATAGGTACCATTCATGCTGGGGAAATATGGGAAAATAAAATATTGACATTAAGGTCGGCATTGTGGCATAGAAGGTAAAGCCTACGACAACATTCCATATGGATGCTGTTTCCTGCCCTGGCTGTCGATCCAGCTTCCTGCTAACGGACTGGGAAAGCCCTAGAAGATAGCCCAAGTGTCTATGTCCCTGCAACCCTGTGAGAGACCAACATCTGATCCTGGCTTCAGGCTCAGGCTGCGCTGGCCAATGTATCTAACTGCAGAGTCAACTACAGATGAAAGAGCTCTGTTTCTCCTCCTTCTGTAACTCTTTCAAAATAATAATTAAAAAATGAATATATTTTTTAAAAAACAATAACAAATTTTTTTGGAAGATTTATTTTTATTACAAGGTCAGATATACAGAGAGGAGGAGAGACAGAGAGGAAGATATTCTGTCCGATGATTCACTCCCCAAGTGAGCCGCAACGGCCGGTGCTGTGCCGATCCAAAACCGGGAACCAGGAACCTCTTCCGGGTCTCCCACGCGGGTGCAGGGTCCCAATGCATTGGGCCGTCCTCGACTGCTTTCCCAGGCCACAAGCAGGGAGCTGGATGGGAAGTGGAGCTGCTGGGATTAGAACCGGTGGCCATATGGGATCCCGGGGCGTTCAAGGCAAGGACTTTAGCCGCTAGGCCACGCTGCTGGGCCCCACAATAACAAATTTGAAAGATCTCAGCAATAGGAGAGAAAAAAATTTGCTTGGCTCCTTGCATAAAGACTAATGCTAGCAAATCTTTCAAGCAGCAGAAACAGGTTTCATTCAGGATTACTGCAATAGTAGGAAGGAGATCTCAGTACAGATAACTGGGTTCTATTCTGAATACAGCATGGACAAAGGGAGTCTTACAGCCACACAGGAGGACCAAGTTCAGTGCGTGAAAGATGACTAAGGAGGAGGACGAGGGTCAGGGCCGCACTGAAGGGAGGCGGGCTGGCCAGCCACCATGTATGCAGGCGAAGTGTGCTAACATAGCCACACTAGCTACATGAAGAGCGATGGGGAGCGCCCTAAGCTCCACTGCTCCCTGAACAGCGCAGGTCCCACAGGGACGGACACCGCGGGAAACACGAGCCTGATGGAAATTTGATAAGGGGGCAATCTTTGTCAATGATATTGTAAAACCAGCAAAACTGTGGCGTCATTTGAAATAAAATGGCGGAGAATTAAGAAAAAAGAGTTAAACTGAACATTTTGAGTATAGATATTTTGAGGTTTCTAAAAGCAAAAAAAAAAAAAAAACACCTACTGATTTCTCACTAGAAATGAAGAGACAACTGGAGAATGCTACAACTTTTACATTTCTAAACAAGGAAAATAGCAATCACTCTAACCCAAAAGCAAAAAATATTCTCGAGCACCTCTTCCTTTAAAAACAAAAGCAAAAAAGCCCTGAGTAATCAGATCAAAAGGGGAAAAACCTACTGTTAACTGTCCCCAGCTGTAAGAAGCCTTTTTCTGCTAACAACCTTATAAGAAACTGATGCTAAGATTGTTAAGCGTGACGACTGGACCCAGCACAACGACCTAGGAGCTAAATTCTTGCTTTGAGAGCTGTGGGATCACATATGGGTGCCGGTTTGTGTCCCGACTGCACCACGTCCCATCCAGCTCCCTGCTTGTGGCCTGGGAAAGTGGTAGAGGACGGCCCAAAGCCTTGGGACCCTGCACCCGTGTGTGGGGGACCAAGGTAGAAGCTCCTGGTATTGGATCACCTCAGCTCCAGTCATTGCGGCCACTCGGGGAGTAAACTCTCAGATGGAGGATCTTTCTCTGTCTCTTGTTCTCTTAGTATATCTGCCTTTCCAATAAACATAATCTTAAAAAAAAAAAAGGAAAAAGATTGATGATACTTAATTCAATGTCAGCCTGGGTAAAACACTATTCCTGGGGCCCGGCGGCGTGGTCTAGCGGCTAAAGTCCTCGCCTTGAAAGCCCCGGGATCCCATATGGGCACCGGTTCTAATCCCGGCAGCTCCACTTCCCATCCAGCTCCCTGCTTGTGGCCTGGGAAAGCAGTTGAGGACGGCCCAATGCTTTGGGACACTGCACCCGCGTGGGAGACCCGGAAGAGGTTCCAGGTTCCCGGCTTCGGATCGGTGCGCATCGGCCCGTTGCGGCTCACTTGGGGAGTGAATCATCGGACGGAAGATCTTCCTCTCTGTCTCTTCTCCTCTGTGTATATCTGGCTGTAATAAAATGAATAAATCTTTAAAAAAAAAAAAAAAACCACTATTCCTGTTCTATAGGATCAGCACTGAGCCCTCAAATCATGCACACAAATTGTTCACTTAACAAAGTGACCATCTCAACATATTGGTTACTCATTACTATGTCAATTAATTCCATAATGATGTAAATTTTTGCTGATGGTATGTTGGAGCTTTCAATTGACTGGGATGATACTCTGCTGGCTCTGTCTTCAGACCAGAGAGGGTATACCTAAGAAGCCGTTGAACTTGACTGGACAATAAGATGCTGGACTCTATGTTTGGTATACGCTTGCAATGGGGGAATCTCAACTGAACTTGAGCTGTGGTTATGCAACAAGGTGGAGGAATCCACCATGGTGGGAGGGTTTGGGGAGGGGTGGGGAGAACCCAAGTATCTATGTAACTGTGTCACATAATACAATGTAATTAATGAAGTTAAATAATAAATAAAAAAAAAAAAAGTGACCATCTCAAGTGATATATTCAATACACAATAAATCATTACATTATAAATAAAGAATTTTCAAGCAATCTGCTCAAAGAATATCTTCAGATATGCCCATCAAGTTTTAACTGAGGTTTTCAAAACAACTTCATACAGACTAATCAAAAATGGGTCAATCTAAATGCTATCTATGATATAATATGCAGAATGACAGATTATACAGTCATTAGTCAGCATTTTGGAGAGATACAACTAAACAGACAAATGGAAGAGCAGTTCAGAAACTTGTGGGTGCCTGGTGCAGGTGGGGGAGTCTGCACTCAACAGCTGGAGTCCTGTGGAGATTTCACAGCTGAGGTTGGTGCAGCGGGTTAACAGGCCAATCCTGCACCCCAAGTGCTGACATCCCATAGAGGTGATGGTTCATGTCCCGGCTGCTCCACTTCCCATCCAGCTCCCTGCTTGTGGCCTGGGAAAGCAGCAGAGGACGGCCCAAAGCCTTAGGACCCTTCACCCATGTGGGAGATCCAAAGAAGCTCCTGCCTCCTTGATCTTGGTTTTGGATGGACTAAACTCTGGCCATTGCAGCCATTTGGGGAGTGAAACAGCGGGTAGAAGATCCTTCTTTCTGTTTCTCCTTCTCTCTGTAGATCTGACTTTCCAATAAAAATAAATAAATCTTTAAAAACTGTTTAAAGTTACCATGTTCTATCCTTTCTGAAACACTGGTTCTTAGCAGCGCTCTTCATCATGGCAGCGTGGGGCCTTACCTGAATAAACACAGATGTCCTCTTTGCAGGATCCCACAAGAACTCGACTGTATTTAGCTGGTTGGGATTGGCCCTAGGATCGATGATCCCCACAGACATTGGGATATCTAAGAAACAAAATGGTTATCAGTGAACAACTCTGAGAGCTCCCTGGTTTTAAGTAAGAAAGCACTGATTCTTCCAACACTTGTCCCTAGTTACCAAAGCTCTCTGTATCACATCCTACATCTTTGTGTGCCACTGAAAGCGGTTTCATTAGGGTTACAACTTACTTAAGGGACCAGCATGTGGCATAGCGGCTGATGTCGCTGCCTGCAGCGCCAACATCCCATGGGGGCATCAGTTCATCTCAACTGCTCTTCTTCTGATCCAGCCCCCTACTAACGGACTGGGAAAAGCAGTGGAGAGAGAGAATCCAAGTGTCTGAACCCTTGATACCAACAGGGGAGAACAAAGCTGCTGGCTTTGGCAGGGTCCAAAACCAGCCTTTGTAGCCATCTACAGAATGAGCCAGCAAAGATCTCTATGTGTAACTTGCTCAAATAAAGAAAGAAATCTTTTATTTTAATCTACTGGTTCACTCCCCAAGTGGCCACAACAGCAAGAGCTGAGCTGATCTGAAGCCAGGAGCTAGGAGCCTTCTGCAGGTCTCCTACACAGGTGCAAGGTCCCAAAGCTTTGGGCCTTCCTCTACTACTTTCCCAAGTCATAAGCAGAGAGCTAGAAGCGAAGTGGTGCAACCGGGACACGAACCAGCACCCATATGGGATGTCAGTGCATGCAAGGCGAGGACCCTAGCCACTAGACTACCACACATAGGGCTTGAAATACATAAATCTTTAATTGACTTCAGTACTTTCCTTCTGATAATCATTTTAAGAAGTCCTTTGCATTTCTGTCTTGTTTTGAGAAGCAAAGAGACAAAAAGAGCCATCCCCCTTCTACTGGTAAACTGCCCAATGCCTGGGGGCCAGGAATCCAACCCAGGTCTCCCAAGTGGGTGTCCAAAGCAGGGCCACAACTGATGTGCCCTACACACACCCCCAAAACACTTCACACTACAGCAAGTCAGGAGTAGACATTTGTTCCAGCGGCTAAGACACTGGTTAAGATAACTGATTCCTATCAGAGTGACTAAGTTCTAGCTCCACTTACAATTTCAGCTTCCCTAGGATGCACACCCTGGGACGGTGGCTTAAGCACAGATGTGGACTGACTTCCTGGTCTGGCCCAAAGCCAATGCAGATGTCTGGGAGGAAATGAACAAATGGGACCTTACATGCACTACGCGCACGCACACACACACACACACTCTCTCTCTCGCTCAACTAAATAAATAAAGATGTAACAGGCACTGGGCATGATGGTTAAAATAATGCTTAGGATGTGTGCTACTGCAATGAGTCCCAGCTCCATTTCTTTTTTTTCTTTTCTTCTTTTTCTTTTTTTTTTTAAACTTACTTATTTTCACTTAAACGGCAGATCTACAGAGACAAGGAGACACAGAGAAAGATCCTCCATCCACTAGCCCACTCTCTAAACAGTTGCAACAACAGAGCCAAGTCAATCCAAAGACAGTAGCCAGCAGCCTCCTAAGGGTCCCCTACATGGGTGCAGGCTCCTAAGGCCCTGGGCCGTCCTCCACTGCCACCCCCCTGGCCACAAGCAGAAAGAAGTGGAGCAGCCAGGACATGAACCAGCACCCACACAGGATCCCAGCGGTCGCAAGGCAGGGGTTCAGCCATTCAGCCATCATGCTGGGCTCCTAACTCCACTTCTGATGGCACTTTCACACTCGTGTGTACCCTCAGAGAAAGCAGGTGATGTCTCAAGTGATTCAATCTCCGCCTCCCACATGGAAAACCCAGACGAAGCACCTAGCTCCTGGCTTTGGCCCGGCCCGGCCCAGATTCTGCAGACATCTGAATAAACCAGGAATGGGAGATCTCGCTCTTTCCCAATGCCTTTTAAATAAAATGAAAATCAACTTTATAAAATGTTTTATCAATTTCTTTTAAAGTAGAATATTTAATTTTAAAAAACTTTTTATTTTCAAATATAATCGGGCAGATTTACAGAGAGGAGGAGCAAAGGTCTTCCATTGCTGTTTCACTCCCCAAATAGCTCAAAGGCCACAGCTAAGCCAATCAGGAGGCAGGAGTCTCCCACGTAGGTGCAGGGGCCCAAGGACCCTCCACTGCCTTCCCAGCCCATAAGAAGTGGAACAGCCAGGACACAAACCATCACCCATATGGGAATCGTGCTGCAAGGTGGAGAATTAGCTTGTTGAGCCACCGTGTCAGTCCCTTCATTTCTCATAAATTTTAAAGATTTTGTTTACTCAAAAAGCACAGCAACAGAGAGAAAAAGAGGGAGACACACAGAGAGAAGACGGTCCACTAGTGCCTTCCCTACGTGACTGTCCTGGCTTGAGCTTAGCCAGGCTACAGCCAAGAGCCAGAAGTTCCATCTGACGCCTTCCCAGGTGCACTGCACGGAAGCCAGGTGAGAAGCCAGGTAGCCATGCCCTAAACCAGTGTTCTGACACAGGACGCCAGCAGTGAGGACCACACTACACGGAAGCCAGGTGAGAAGCCAGGTAGCCATGCCCTGAACCAGTGTTCTGACACAGGACGCCAGCAGTGAGGACCACACTACACGGAAGCCAGGTGAGAAGCCAGGTAGCCATGCCCTGAACCAGTGTTCTGACACAGGACGCCAGCAGTGAGGACCACACTACACGGAAGCCAGGTAGCCATGCCCTGAACCAGTGTTCTGACACAGGACGCCAGCAGTGAGGACCACACTACACGGAAGCCAGGTGAGAAGCCAGGTAGCCATGCCCTGAACCAGTGTTCTGACACAGGACGCCAGCAGTGAGGACCACGGCTTGCCCTGCTGCACCACAAAAAAAGCTAACCACAAAACAGGCCAATTAAAAGGCATTTTCCTTCTAATTTGCCAAACTTTTTCTTAAAGATAAGACAACACACTAATTCTGCAGTCTGAAAATTATAACTTCTAATGTTTCACTGATAAGCAATTGCCGCTAGAGATACAGGAGAGAGAGAAGAGAACTGCAAACACTTGTCCCCCTCCTTCCTCCATCCCCTCCCCAGCATAATCAGTGACCCACATAGACAGACATCCTCCTCAACTATGTAAACATTCAAACTAAAACCTTAAAAAAAAAAGACTACTGTTAGAAGCACATTAACATGATTGTTATTGAAAAGCAAGGCAAAATGAATAAACGATGGCAGAAAAGCATCAAGCCGTGGATGCAAGTGGGAAAGACGTACCGCAAAGAGCAATTCCAACTTACCAAATCCTCAAATAAGCAAATGTATAACAAAATGACAAATTTTACACTGAAGAGGGCAGCTGAAATTAATGGGTTCGGGAATTTCACTTTAAATTCCACAAGGCAGAGACATTCAAATTCTATTCCCTGATTTTATTCATAGTCAAACTGGGTAAATAAGGCTAGCAAGTATTATTTATCTAATAACTGTCCTATCTACACCATTGTTCTGTTGTTATGAGTCAGACAAGAAAGCATTAAGTGGGTCCTGCTTCACAGTATGAATTGTGCTTTCTCAGGTAAAGTGAGAACTTAAATTGAACCACGGTCAGTCATTTGGCCTAATGGGACTGCTGGACCCATACCACAGTGCCTGGGTTCAAGTCCTGGCTCTCTCTCAAGTCTAGCTTCCTGATAATGTGTGCTCTGAGAGGAAACGGTGATGGCTTCCTGCCACCCACACGGAAGCCTGGACAGAGCCGCTGTCTCAGCCTCAGGCAGGTCCAAACCCAAGCCTGGGAAATGAACAAGTGCACGGACACTCTCTGTATCTTTCTCTCTTTGACCTCAAATAATGTAACAACTAAGTGTGAATAAATATTTAACCGCAAACGACCACTGAGAGATATTGATCAACAGAAAATCAAAGATATAGATGTCAGGAAAGGTATGTCCAGAAAAACTATTTCTCGTGCATTTGTCAAGATCCTTTCCTTAAATACCCCATGATTTATGAAAACTAACTGCATTCTGTGCAATGAAACAGGTGAGAAAACCTGAACTACAACCAAAGAGATGCAAATCCTAATTCCCCAAATCCATTTGAGATAAGATCCAGAAACTTTCAGCATGCTGGGAGAAAAAAGTTGGCTCTTTATATCCCACTCAAGACAAAATAATGAGGCACTGAAAAGTCAAAATAATCTTGAAAAACAACAAAGTTAGAGGCCTCATGCTTTCTGACTTCAAAGCTTCCTACCAAAGTTACACTTAACCAAAATAGCACAATACAGGTATAAAGAAACACACACACAGATACACCCAATGGAATACAACAGAAAGGACAGAACTAAATCCTCAAATGCAAGGTCAAAAGAGGGGCTGACCTGTGACAGAGTGGGTTAAACCTGCCATCTCCTGGCTGCTTCACTTCATTTCACTCTACTTTTACTTTTGATGAATTTTACATAGTTGGTAAGGGTGGGAAGGGTCAAGGATTAGGGATGAATAAACATTTTTCCAAAGAAACATGAATGACTAAAAGCAATATGGAAAGACACTCAATGTTACCAAACACCAACAGAAAAGCAAACAAGAATCATAACATGATACCACTTAATACCCACTGGTATAGTTATTACAAAAAAAACAAAGCAAACAGGGCCTGGCGCGGTAGCCTAGTGGCTAAGGTCCTCGCCTTGAACACGCCGGGATCCCATATGGGCACCGGTTCTAATCTTGGTGGCTCCACTTCCCATCCAGCTCCCTGCTAGTGACCTTGAAAGCAGCCGAGGACAGCCCAAAGCCTTGAGACCCTGCACCTGCATGGGAGACCTGGAAGAGGCTCCTGGCTTCAGTTCAGCACAGCTCCAGCCGTTGCAACCTCTTGGGGAGTGAACCATCAGACGGGAGATCTTTCTCTCTGTGTCTCCTCCTCTCTGTATATTTGACTTTCCAATAAAAATTTTTAAAAAATCAATCTATTTTTTTAAAAAAGCAAGCAAATAACAACAAAACAGATAATAACAAGTGTTCATCAGGCCTAGAGAAACTGGAACCTTTCTAAGCACTGCTGGTGGAGTATAAAATGCACAGCCACTGTAGAAAATAATACAGTTCCTCCAAAATATGAAAAACAGTGGATAGCAGATGGCACAATGGTGTAACGAGTTCATTCTCTGCCTGTGGTGCTGGCATCCCATATGGGAACTAGTTTCAATCCTGGTTGTTCCACCTTTTTTTTTTTTTTAAGGTTAATTAATTTATTCTTATTGGAAAGGCAGATATACAGAGAGGGGAAAAGACAGAAAGATCCTCTGTCCAATGGTTCACTCCCCAAGTGGCCATAACGGCTGAAGCTGACCTGATCCGAAGCCAGGAGCTAGGAGCTTGTTTCAGCTCTCCCACACAGGTGCAGGGTCCCAAGGCTTTGGGCCATCTTTGACTGCTTTCCCAGGCCACAAGCAGGGAGCTCAACGGGAAGTGGAGCAGTCGGAATTAGAACCAGGGCCCATATGGGATCCCAGCGCATGCAGCGTAAGAACTTTGGCCATTAGGCTACTGTGCAGGCCCTGGTTGTTGCACTTCTGATTCAACTCCCTGTTAAGGCACCTGGGAAAACAGTGAAGGATGGCCCAAGCACTCGAGCCCTTGAATCCACATGGGAGACTTGGAAGAAGCTCTGGGCTCCTTTGTCCTGGCTTTGGATTGGCCCAGCTCTCGCCACTGAGGCCAATTAGGAAATACAAGATCTTTCTGTCTCTCCTTCTCTCTCTGTAATTTCTGTCTTTCAAACTGCAACAAGGCAGTACGCAGGCCTTTGGTCCACTCTTTAGACACCACTTGGAACACTCACATCCCCTGTACCTGGGTCCCCTTCCATGCTGAAATGCCTGCCAACTCTGCTCCTGCCTGCACTTCACTACTCACACACCCTGGCAGACAGCAGCTGATGGGCCCTGCCACCTGTGTGGGACACCCATTTGGAGTTCCAGGCTCAGGGTCTAGCCCTGCCTGTTAGAGACACTGGGCAGACAGCAGAGAGCACTCTGTGCCTCTCAAATAAAACACAAATTCACCCATTTTAATAAAAATAATTATATGATCCAGCATCCTACTTCTAGGTATACATCCAAAAGAACTGAAAGCTCATTTCTCAATTCACAATTATTTATACATCAGCGTTCACAGAATTAGCACAATGAATTAATCAACCCAAGTATTTATCAAAGGATGAATGAATGAACAAATTGTGATATTTCCTTCCTTAAAGAGGAAGGAAATTCTAATATATACTATCACATGGATGAATCTTGAAAACATTATACTAAGTAAACAACCAAATACTGGGGCCAGCACCTTGGCATAGTGGGTAAAGTTTCTGCTTGTGATGCCAGCATCTCATATTTGAACCCTGGTTCAAATTCCAGCTGCTCCACCTCTAATCCAGCTCTCTTCTGATGCAGCTTGGAAAGCAGCAGAAGATGGCCCAAGTGTCTGGGTCCCAGCACCCAAATGGGAGACTCAAAAGATGTAGGCTCCTAGCTTCAGCTGAGCCCAGCCTGCTGGGCATTTTGGGGAGTCAATCAGCAGATGGATGATCTCCTTCTCTCTCTCTCCCACTTCCTCTCTCTCTATAACTCTTTGAAATAAATAAATAAATAAATAAGTATACCTTTTTTTCTTTTAATACATTTGGGACCTGGCGGTGTGGCCTACTGGCTAAAGTCCTCACCTTGAATGTGCCAAGATCCCATATGGGCGCAGGTTCTAGTCCCGGCACTTCCCATCCAGCTCCCTGTGTGTGGCCTGGGAATGCAGTTGAGGATAGCCCAAAGCCTTGGGACCCTGCACCCACGTGGGAGACCTGGAGGCAGTTCTTGGCTCCTGGCTTGTTTTTTTTTTAGATTTATTTTTTTATTACAAAGTCAGATATACAGAGAGGAGGAGAGACAGAGAGGAAGATCTTCCGTCCGATGATTCACTCCCCAAGTGAGCTGCAATGGGCCGGTGCGCACCGATCAGATGCCAGGAACCAGGAACCTCTTCCAGGTCTCCCATGCAGATGCAGGGTCCCAATGAATTGGGCCGTCCTCGACTGCTTTCCCAGGCCACAAGCAGGGAGCTGGATGGGAAGTGGAGCTGCCGGGATTAGAACCGGTGGCCATATGGGATCCCGGGGCGTTCAAGGCGAGGACTTTAGCTGCTAGGCCACGCTGCCGGGCCCGGCTCCTGACTTCTGATTGGCGCAGCACCGTCCGTGGCAGTCAGTTGGGGAGTGAATCATTGGATAGAAGATCTTCCTTTCTGCCTCTCCTTCTCTCTGTATATCTGACTTTGCAATGAAATAAATATAAATCTTTTTTTTTAAAGATTTTATTATTATTGGAAAGCCAGATATATAGAGAGGAGGAGAGACAGAGAGGAAGATCTTCCATCCGATGTTTCACTCCCCAAGTGAGCCGCAACGGGCCGGTGCTGTGCCGATCCGAAGCCGGGAACCAGGAACCTCTTCCTGGTCTCCCACACGGGTGCAGGGTCCCAAGGCTTTGGGCCGTCCTCAACTGCTTTCCCAGGTCACAAGCAGGGAGCTGGATGGGAAGTGGAGCTGCCGGGATTAGAACTGGCACCCATATGGGATCCCGGGGCATTCAAGCCGAGGACTTTAGCCACTAGGCCATGCCGCCGGGCCCTAAATATAAATCTTTTCAAAAATGAACAAATACTGTATGTCTTCCTTATTATGAGGTGCCCAGGGTAGCAGATTCACAAAGCACAAAGTACAGTAATGGTTATTAAGAACTGGGAAGGTGAGGGAACAAAGTTACTGTTAAATGGGTTTCTGTTCTGTAAGATATTACAAAGCAAAATAAAAGCACTGTGAGGTATCGAATGTAATTGCTGTGGAACTGAAGTTGTCCATACTGCCCACTTTAATTTTGATTTCATCGCACAAACAACCTTTCATGCTTGGTAAATAAAATGTTCATGACAGCTGAGTCTAAAGCATATGAATGAAAGCAAACGTCAAGTAAAGAAAAACAACTTGCGGCCCACAGTTCAAGCCACTTCTGTGCAAGGGTTCTCGGAACTCACCTATGTCGAGAATTCTATCTCCAGGTCGGTTCCACCTCCAGCCCTCCAGCTGCTGGTGCTCGGTGTACTGCAGCCTTCTGTCATGGAACACGACACGGAATATACTCTAGGAGGAAACCACGACATCAGAGGGTGGCCGATAGAACAAAAGTGGCAGGTGTCACCACTAGCTGATTGCTAGACACAATCTTAAACGACTTTCTTCAAGGCCTACTGCCTTTTTTAACCCACAGCATAGCAAGCTCTATTTCAGGACAAAGTTCATAATTCCTCCGATTTACTCTTTCAGTTAACTGAAAATTGGGTTTTACATGTTTCGTTTACAGTCCTAGGACTGCCTAGTGTAAACAGCTCACCAGGCATGTGTACATGTCTCTACTCTCCACAGCACCTAACACCCAGCTCAGCTCTGCAGTTGCTGCCTGGAGACACGAAGGGGAGGTAGGTTCCCTTTCCAACAACTTTCCTTTTGCTACATTGACTCCATGGACCAGCCTGTTAACTTCTTCCACAGAAGCGACTGAAATTCCTGTCCCTTTCTAGGTGAATTCTCAAAACCCTTATCATCATGTCTGGACAAAGAGAAGTGATACCCGTCAACAGTCACTTCTGTTTTCCTTTGCAGAAGACGGAGGATTCCGACATGGGGGCTCCCCTAAAGATCTCAAGGAGGTTACTGTACCCTCCCCAAAGAACGTCACTACGTCACTGAGCCAGGGCACTACGTTGCTAAGGCAAGCCTTCTTCTTTCAGCCAGCAGTTCTGAAAATTCCTGGTAAACAGGTTTACTCTGACCACAAAGAAGTAACACATCAACTTACTCTGTCAGCAAACTGACAATAAGGAAGGCTCACCAAGCCCTTCATGGAAACCAAAAAAAATTTTTTTTATTATATTTTTATTGAAAAGGCAGATGTACAGAGAGGAGGAGAGACAGAGAGGAAGATCTTCCGTCCGATGGTTCACTCCCCAAGCGGCCACAACGGCTGCAGCTGAGCCAATCTGAAGCCAGGAGACAGGAGCTCTTCTGGGTCTCCCACACAGATGCAGGGTCCCAAAGCCTTGGGCCGTCCTCGACTGCTTTCCCAGGTCACAAGCAGGGAGCTGGAAGGGAAGCAGGGCCTCCAGGACTAGAACTGGAGCCCATATGGGATCCTGACGCGTGCAAGGCGAGGACTTTAACCACTACGCTATCGCGCTGGGCCCAGATTTTTTTTTTTTTTAATTAGGAAAAACTTTAAAAAGTATGGGCATTTAGCCTGGTGATTAAGACGCTGTGGTGATGCCTGCACCCCCCATCAGAGCGTCTGGGTTTGATTCCCAGCTCAGGCTCCCTGCTAATGCAGACTCAGGGAGGCAGCAGAGATGGCTCAAGGAATTGAAAGTTCCTCCACGGAGATTCCAGCTCCCAACTTCAACACAACACAGTCCCACGCAGCCACTGTGAACATCTGATGGCTGGACCAGGAAATAGAAACACATGCACTCTAGGTCACTCTGTCCTTCAAATAATTTTTTTTTCAAGTAATTTTTTTTAAAAAACACAAAAAAATCACTCGGAGCCAGTGGGATGGTTCAACTGGCTAATCCTCTCCCTCCAAGCACCAGGATCCCATATGGGTGCCAGTTTGTGTCCTCACTGCTCCACTTCCCATCCAGTTCCCTGCTTATGACTTGGGAGAGCAATAGAGGACAGCCAAAGCCTTGGGACCCTGCACCCGCGTGGGAGACCTGGAAGAGCCTCCTGGCTCCTGGCTTTGGATCGGTTCCGTTGTGGCCATTTGTGGAGTGAACCAACGGAGAGATCCTTGTCTCTCCTTCTGTCTGTAAATCTACCTTTCCAATAAAAATAAACAAACTTATAAATAAATAAAATAAATCTTAAAAGTACACACATACACATATACATATATATGGTCACTAAAAGCTACAAAGACTGATTTTCTCATTTTCTTTTACCTTAACCAATTTGCCATTGATTTCTGGAAGTTCTCCAAGTTTCCTATTGTCTAGCATTCGGATTTCATAAGACTGTCCTAGAATAAAAATTATATATTATATTAACCACAAATTAACTTTGCTATGTTTAAAATAACAAAATTCAGTTGTTTGAATATACAAGAATATAACATAGGTTGAGCATCTTTTACCCAAAATGCTTGAGACAAAAGAGTTTTGGATATTTGCATTATTTTCTCATTTTGTAATATTTGTATATACAAAATGAGATAACAGAGATTAGAACCAAGTGTGAACATGAAATTAATTTCTTCCATATACATCATGTACATAGGTAGTAAAGATAATAATTATACAATTTTTTATGTGCCTTCATTTTTACCTCAATCATATAAGGTCAGATGTGGCATTTTCACCTGTGATATCATGTTGGCACATTGAAAAGTTTAGGATATTGGAGCATTTAGGATTTGGGATTCTTGGATCAAGTATATTCTGCCTGTAATATTATTCATATTAGTAGGAATAAGAAAACAAAATAATATTAGTAGGAACAACTTATAAACCTTTATTAGATCTCAAGCACTGTGATAAACATTCAAAAAGTCCAAGGAAAATGCACATTACTTAAAAATCCTTGCATCTTATTTCAAAATGTTTATGCTGAAATCAATGGATCTACCCTGGGTGTTTGGTCTAGCAGTTAAGACAGCTGTCACATGGACCACATTCCAAATCAGAGTGTCCAGGTTTCAAGTTGTGGCTGTAGCTCCTCCTGGCCCCAGTTCTTTGCAGAAACTGAGAGGCAGCAGGTGATGGATCAGCTGGGTCTCTGTCACCCACTGGGGAAACTCGGGCTGAATTTTTGGGTCCCTATTCATCCCCTCCCCAGTGGGGGGGACAGGTGGGTAAAGACCTACTGAGGACATCTAGGGAAGGAATAAGCTTACCGGAGCTCTCTGTTTCTCAAAAGATTAATTCCTAGAATAAACATTTTAATTCCATTTTCCATGAAACTTTCGCATCTAAGCGCATGAATTCACTTAACTGATTAAACTCTTCAAAGTATTAGCAACTCAATAAAGAAAAGTTCACGCCACTTGTGCAAGGACACACACTGGTAAAAAACCGAAGCCAGCTGGAATCAAACTGCTCAGACAGTCCCCAGAGAGAATGTCCAGAGAACATGGACAGCATGGCAATTGGACAAGAGAAGCCCAAAACATAATTCTAATGTGACAAGTCTTAAATTTCACCCTCAGAAGCAAAGCATACATTCTGACAGGCTACCCCAGAAAGCACCCAATAATCTAGCAGCTGTGATGAGAACCAGGCAGCATCTGACCTTGATTGAGATATGTCAGGGTTTCATCATGGAGCTTCACTGCAGGAGAGGTGGCAGCACAGAGCACATACTGAAAAGGCAGGATTTTGTTTTCATTATCAGGAGGCAAACTTGACTCTTCTTGTTTAAAAATGGGCAACGCAAGGACATCACTAAAACAGAACAAACATATGGCTCACATTAATACCTGCTAATGGGGCAGGAGTCAATTTAACTGCTGAAACTTGCTGTCACTTGCATTGAGACGCTGTAACCCTGGCTAACTGTGGTGGAGCTATTTTCCAACCACGCAGCTGACAGTACCTGCTGTGGCATCCTCCCCACCCCGACAACACAGCATGACAGGTACTCACTTCTAGAGTGTTCTACCAATCACAGAGGTTCCTGAAAGGACTCTGAAAACCATCCACAGAGTTCCCAAAAGTAGGTGCAGGTCACTCCAGTAACTGTTTACTAGAAGATGCTACCTACAGTATCTCTATAACCAAGTCAGTTTATCTTCAAGAACCAGAAAGACTATGACAACTAGAATTCCTTTGAGGCCACATAAAAGAATAAATCAATGGCCAGCCTATCACAGGGTCTCCCAAAAGTTCACGGGAAACAATGAAGGAAAATAAACTACTCATGCATTTCAATTTTTCCGCATCAAAAGAAACTTAACTTGTAATTACATTTCCCCACAAACCTTTCAAAGTACTCTTATCTGCTTCAAGGTCATCTCACCTTCTGTGGATTGCAAAGTGAGCTGTACCTATCAGTTACTTCTCCAAAACAGTTTTTCTTCTCCCTACCAGCTCATCTAAATTTGCGACCCAGCAATTTCCAGCAGGCTAGTCATGCCAGGAGGCTAGCGAGAAAACTGCACTAGGTCAGAAGTACAAAGTTTCCATCCCTGAAACCTGGAGCAAGTTTTGAGCAAGCTCTCTTGAATGTTTAATCCTTCATCTATAAAACAGAAACCGCATTTATTGTAAACATACTGAGAAAGTATTTTGGGAAACATGAAGTGCTAAAATAAGCATAAAGGATTAACAGTAATTTTTTCTCATTGTCCTTTAGCCATGCAGGAGGATATCCTAAGCAACCTGACCAGCATCCACTCGAAACATTTTTTTTAAATCTATTTATTTTTATTGGAAAGTCAGACATATAGAGAGGAGGAGAGACAGAGAGGAAGATCTTCCATCCAATGATTCACTCCCCAAGTGAGTGCAACGGCTGGTGCTGTGCCGATCCGGAAACCAGGAGCCAGGAACTTCTTCCAGGTCTCCCACGTGGGTACAGGGAAAGGCAGATCAAGATTTATGGAAAGAGAGACAAAGATCTTCCATCTGCTGGTTCACTCCCTAAGTGGCCACAACGGCCAAAGTTGAGCCGATCCAAACCAGGAGCTTCTTTCTGGGTCTCCACACAGGTGTAGGGTCCCAGGACTTTGATGTATCTTCTACTGCTTCCCCAGGCTACAGGCAGAGAGCTGCATGCGGAAGCGAAGCCAGAACACAAACCAGTGCCCGGATGGAATCCCAGTTAATGCAAGGAAAGAATTTAGTCATTGAGCCATCATGCTGGGCCCAACCATTGATTTTTCTGCTGTCTGTCTCCCTCCCTGTCCTTGACTTACAACAAATGGTAAAAATTCGAGACGATCAAACCTTTTTATTTACTTCTGCTTTCTTCAGCCCTTGCCTGTCTATAAAACCAACTTCCAGGCCACGTGCTGTAGCCAAGCAGCTAAAGTCCTTGCCTTGTATGCGCTGGTTCTAATCACAGTGGCCCTGCTTCCCATCCAGATCCCTGCTTGTGGCCTGGGAAAGCAGTCCAGGATGGCCCAAAGACTTGGGACCCTGCACCCATGTGGGAGACCTGGAGGAAGTTCCTGGCTCCTGGTTTGGATGGGCTCAGCACCGGCCATTGCGGTCACTTGGGGAGTGAATACCCTTTGGAAGATCCTTGTCTCTCCTCCACTCCGGATATCTAACTTTCCAATTTAAAAACAAACAAACAAACAAACAAACAAAAAACTTCCTCTAAGCTACTCATCAGAACATGCATTCAATTTTGTGGAATGAAGTGTTACCAATTAAAATTTAACTCTAAATTGTTACAACTGTGTCCTTGGAGAGGGAAAAGCAGGCTGATTTCCTAAGATTTCTGGGAAGGATACAGAGTCTGATGAAGGAGAGTATCTTGCAATCAGAGGCTGGCCCTACAAATTTTAGCAGGCAGCCAGAGATGTCTGACTACCAAGTGAAGGCAGGAATTACCTCACCTTCTTGGCAGAAGCCCTCTATCAAAAATAGTGACAAAAGAATACTGCTACCGAAAAATCTCACTCAACTAAAAAAAGTAGCACACACAATTTTAAAATTTTTCCTAGCTAATTATCTTATTCTCCAGAAGGTAGAAGAAATGAGTAGCATTCAAATTAGAAGCCTAACTCAAACAAGAAAAAAATTGATCAGAAAAGTCGTTGGAGCATCAAGTTGGTCTCTACCAAACCTTTCATCCTACAGAGAATGCACTTTTCTTTTTCCATCAGTACGTGGAACTTCCTCCAGAACTGATCATGTTATAGGCCACAAAACAAGCCTCAGCAAATTTAAAAAACTCAAAATTATACCATCGTGGAGTGAAGCTAGAGACAAAGAAGTCAAAATATCAAGAAAGATTTGCAAACACGTGGAGACTGAATAATAGGTTACTAAATGAGCAATGGGTTAGAGAGGAATCAAAGGAGAAAGTTAAAAATTGTTTGCAACAAATGAAGGTATCAACACAACATAACAAAGGCTATGTGACACAATCAAGGCAGTGTTAGGAGGAAAGTTCATCTCAATCAATGCTTATGTTTTGAAACTAGAAAAATGGGCCTGGGCAGTGGCCTAGCGGCTAACGTCATCACCCTGAATGTGCCAAGATCCCATATGGGCACCAGTTCTAATCGCAGCAGCCCTGCTTCCCATCCAGCTCCCTGCTTGTGACCTGAGAAAGCAGTCCAGGATGGCCCAAAGCCTTGGGACCCTGCACCCGCGTGGGAGACCCAGAAGAGGCTCCTGGCTTTGGATTGGATTAGCTCCAGCTGACTTTATGATAAAAATAAATCTTTAAAAAAAAAAAAAGGAAAAAGAAAGAAACTAGAAAAGCAACAAGTAAATGAGCTAACCTTATAGATGAAGGAACTAGAAAAACAAGAAAAAAGCAATCCCAAGATTACTAGGAAAAAAGAAATAACTAAAATAAGAGAGGAAATAAACCAGAAACCAAGAGAATGGTACATAAGATCAATGAATCAAAGAACTGGTTCTTTGAGAAAATCAACAAAATAGACTCCTCACTAGCCCAACTAGTCAAAAAAAGGAGGGAGAAGATGCACATCAGTAGCATCAGAGACAAGCAAGGAAACACAACAACAGATACCTCGGACATACAGAGAGTTATTAGGAGCTATTGCAGCAACTATATGCCAACAAATAGGACACCTAAAGGAGATGGATAGATGTTTGAACACATAGAAACTACCAAAACTGAATCAACAAGCAATTAAAAATCTAAATAGACCTATAACATGGACTGACATTGAATCAGTAATTAAAGCCCTCTCAACCAAGAAAAGTCCTGGACCAGATGGCTTCACCGCTGAATTCTACCAAAGTTTCAAGGGGAACTTACTCCAATCTTCCACAAGCTTTTCCAAACAAGAGAAAGACAGGAAATCCTTCCAAACTCTTTCTATGAAGCCAATATCATCTTAACACCAAAGCCAGGTAGAAAAACAACAGAAAAAGAGAACTACAGACTGATATCCTTGATGAACATAGATGCAAAGATCCTCAATAAAATACTAGCCAACAGGATCCAACAGTACATCAGGCAGATCATTCACCCAGACCAGGTGGGATTCATCCCAGGCATGCAGGGATGGTTCAACATTCGCAAATCAATAAATGTGACAAAGTACATCAACAGACTGAAAAATAAAAACCATATGATCCTCTCAATAGATGCAGAGAAGGCATTTGATAAAAGCCAACACCACTTCATGCTGAACACCCTAAACAAGATAGGCATAGAAGGAACATTGTATAACACAACCAAAGCAATTTACAAAAAACTCTATGCCAGCATCATTTTAAATGGGGAAAGATTGGAAGCCGTCCCACTAAAATCTGGAACTAGACAGGGATGTCCACTGTCACCACTATTCTTCAATATAGTATTGGAAGTCCTTGCCAGAGCTATTAGGCAAGAAAACGAGAATAAAGAAATACAAATTGGTAACAAGGAACTGAAATTATCTCTATTTGTAGATGACATGATTCTTTACATAGGAGAACTACCGAAACTCATAAGAGACTTTGGCAGGGTAGCAGGCTATTAAATTATAAAATTATAATAAAATTAATGAACACAAATCGATGGCACTAGTGTACACAAATAACTCCATAGCTGAGAAAGAAACTGTAATACAGTTCCCTTTAAAATAGCAGAGAGGAATCTTACATACCTAGGAATTAAACTGACTAAATATGTGGAAGACCTCTGTGATGAAAACTATAAAACATCAACATCATCAAAATGTCCATATTACCAAAAGTAATATACAGATTCAATGCAATCCCAATCAAAATCCCAACAACATTCTTCTAGGAAATAAAAAAGAAGATACAAAAACTCATCTGGTGGTTGGGAGGCTGGATGGGGCTTCTCCCTTTATTTCCCTCCTTCCCCAGGTACACGAAAAAAAGAGAGAGAATAGGAAAGCAATGGTCTTACACACTTTCCTGTAGCTCTTGACTCTTTGCACCCTAATCAACTATGTAAAGATAATCAAAATAAAATAATATTAATAAGCCAAAAGTTCATCTGGAAACACAAGAGACCACAAATAGCCAAAGCTATCCTGAAGAATAAAAATCAAGCTGAAGAAATCACAATTCCAGACCTCAAGACATACTACAGAGCAATGGTCATCAAAACAGTCTGGTACTGGTACAGAAACAGATAAGAAGATCAGTGGAACAGAATAGAAACACCAGAAGGGAGCCCACACCTGCAAAGTCAACTAATCTTTGATAAGAGAACTAAAAACAATCCAGGCAAAAAGCCTGGTCTCTTCAACAAATGCTGTTGGGACAGTTGGATAGCAGCGTGCAGAACTAAGAAGCAAGACCCGCACCTGTCACATTAGACAAGAATCAGCTGTAAATGGATCAAGAACCTAAACATACACCCAGAAACCATCCAACTATTAAAGGAAAACATAGGAAGCACTCTCCAAGAAACAGGACTGGGAAAAAACTTCTTAGAAAAGACGCCAAAAGCACAGGCAGTCAAAGACAAAAAAAAAAGTGGGACCACATCAAACTAAAAAGATTCTGTACAGAAAAGGAAACAATTAACAAATTGAAGAAGCAACCAACAGAATGGGAGACAATTTTTGCACACTACACAAGTAATACAGGACTAATACCCAGGATTTACAAAGAGCTTCAGAAACCCAGGAACAGTTTAAAAAAAAAAAAAAACCTGTGAAAAAAAGGATAAAGGAAATGAACAGACATTTTTCAAAAGCAGAGATTCATATGGCTAGCAGACACACATATGAAAAGATGCTCAGAGGCTCACGTTCCCTAGCCGTCAGAGAGATACAAATGAAAACCACATTGAGCTAACACCTACCTCCAGTGACACTGGCCTACGTTCAAAACTATACTAACGGGCTCGGCAGCGCGGCCTAGTGGCTAAAGTCCTCGCATTGAACGTGCCCAGGATCACATATGGCACCAGTTCTAATCCCGGCTGCTCCAATTCCCAACCAGCTCCCTGCTTATGGCCTGGGAAAGCAGTCAAGGACAGCCCAAAGCCTTGGGACTCTGTACCCATGTGGAAGGCCTGGAGGAAATTCCTGGATCCTGGTTTTGGATCGGCATAGCACCGGCCGTTGGCCCTTGAGCTCACTTGGGGAGTGAATCATTGGACGGAAGATCTTTGTCTCTCCTCCTCTCTGTATAACTGACTTTCCAATAAAAATTAAAATCTTAAAAAAAAAAAAAAAAAACTCTACTGCTGGTGTGGATGCGGGGAAAAAGCTATTCTTCACTGCTGGTGTGAGTGCAGGCCCAAAGCCTTGGGACCCTTCATCTGTGTGGGAGACCTGGAAGAGGCTCCAGGCTCGTAGCTGCAATTCGGCTTAGCTCTGGCCGTTGCGCTCACTTGGGGAGTGAGTCATCAGAAGGAAGATCTTCCTCTCTGTCTCTCCTTCTCTTTGAATATCTGACTTTGCAATGAAAATAAATAAGTCTGTAAAAAAAAGTAAAAAAGAAAAAGTTACGAAAGGAGATTAAGCAAACTCTATTTTGATTTTAAAAAAAAAAAAAAAAAACCTTTAAAAAAGAAAATCTCTTCCAGGATACATCCTGTGTCAATTAAATCAGAATAGAGTGTTCTGAAGCTTAATAACTTGGTGCCGTGCTCATCAGCCAAGGTAATGAGGCTGATCTTCGTAAGACTTCCTCTTTGTATCAACACTTGATTATCCAGAGGTCCCTCATGAGTGAGTCATCTTAGACATCAGCCCAGCGCATGAGGAGTTTGTTGAGGTCTGCACACACCTATCATCTCCACCTGCCTGAAAATACTCAGTTTGATCTGGAAACAGTGAATCCCTTCCAAAAATGGTTTAACTATTGTTAGTTCAGCCTTCTTATGGTTTAGTTGTTGCACCAGCTTTGTTCCAAGCCTTGAGGCACCAGGGATATACAAACGAACAAGGGAAAGACAACACACGCCCCTTTCCAGAGAACACCATCAATGCAACCTTAATTCCTATCTCAGCACAGTCATGAAACCACGCTAATCCCGGCTGCTCCACTTCCCATCCAGGTCCCTGCTTGTGGCCTGGGAAAGCAGTCGAGGATGGCCCAAAGCCTTGGGATTCTGCACCCGCGTGGGAGACCTGGAGGAAGCTCCTGGCTCCTGGCTTTGGACCGGCGCAGCACCGGCCATTGCGGTCACTTGGGGAGTGAATCATCGGACGGAAGATCTTCCTCTCTGTCTCTCCTCCTCTCTGTATATCTGACTTTGCAATGAAAATAAATAAATCTTAAAGAAAGTAAATCATTTTACTTATTTGGCAGTTTCAATATGTTAAGAGACATCAAATGTACATTCACTATAAAGAGCTCAAAGTTTTACCAAAAAGTCTCTTCATTCTCCATGAATCTTAAGTCTCCCACATTTGTGCTCTGCTGAATTTTTTGCCAATGACCACTTACTTCTACAAGCAATGTGCTTTCATTTTTCTTTAGCTTAGAAAGTAAGTAAAACTTTTTAACACCATCTGGTTGCTTTACTTATTTTGGAAGCTAAAAAGCATCTGACTAATGTCACAATCAAACTTATTTCAAGAGAGCTTGCAAGATAAATTTAATCCAAAAAGTTTCTTTTTTTTTAAGGCAATCTGAATCAGCAAAGCTCTATCTCGGGAGACTTGCTTTCTGTTTTTTTTTCCATACTACCCTTTTCCCAGCCCGCAGATCCCATTAAAGCACTACTAATTGAAAAACACCGGTGGCATCGGTAGTGTGAGGCGCTTCTATCAAGCCTAAAATCACCGTTACCTACTCAGGAGAAAAACTGGAATTTTGTAACAAAATGATAAGCTAGAATATGCACTCCAGGGAATCTGACCATTTCGATAAAATGGACAAGTCTCACTTTGGTACTCAAAAATCTGATATACAGAATAAGGTGCCTGGCTCAGCGGCTCAGTCAGCATTTTAGGATTTATTTATCTTTCGTCCAATGGTTCACTCCCCAAGCGGCAGCACCGGCTGGAGCTGAGCCAATCCGAAGCCAGGAGCCAGAAGCCTCTTCCAGGTCTCCCAGGCGAATGTAGGATCCCAAGGCTTTGGGCCATCCTCCACTGCTTTCCCAGGCCACAAGCAGGGAGCTGGATGGGAAGCGGAGCTGCCAGGACTAGAACCTGTGCCTACCCATATGGGATCCTGATGCGTTCAAAGTGAGGATTTTAACCACTACACTATCCTGCCACGCCCCAGTCATCGCTTCTGATGCCCGCACTCTCAACGGCAGTACCCGGGCAGGAATCCTGGCTTTGCCTACTGCTAATGTGCGCCTGGGAGGCAGCTGGCGACGGCCCCAAGCCTGGGTTCTGTACCACACCCTGGAGAGGCCCTGACTGAGTCTCGAGCTCCTGACTTCAGCCTGCCCCAAGCCGGGCAGTGGCAGACGTGTGGAGAGCGAACAAGAGATGGGTCTCTCTGCCTTTGAAGTAAAATGAAAACAAATACATATTTTTTAAAATATTCCAATTTGGTATGACTAACTAAAAAAATGACAAAGTTCTTTTACTGTTGCAAGCTTCCTGTAACTACAGGAAACCACACTGAGTCCTTTAAGATGCTGAGCCTGGAAGCTTCCTTTAGGTCCACAAGCTCACGAGTGTTTGGATGTATGTTTTCCTTGTAGTAGTGGCAAGGATAAGCCGTCTCTCTCACGTCACTTCCTCCACCCTGAAGCCAAGCAAAAGCAGTGCTCCAGGCTCCCATTCCTCCCTGCACTTGGCAACAAGCGCAGACACTTCCAGCTTTTAATGCTTTGACTTACTGCCTGGTAAGTACCGGAGCCCTGGTCCTACAAAGTGATAAACAGGCTTTAACTACTCCTGCCCCTTAATGCTCACACAGAACTTTGAAGTTTTCTTCCTGAGCCCAGTTTGATAGGCTAGTGACTAAATCCTCACCTTGCCGGCACAGGGATCCCACATGGGAGCCAGTTGGTGTCCTGTTTGCTCCCCTTCCCATCCAGCTCCCTGCCTGTGGCCTAGAAGAGCAGTAGAGAAGGACCCAAAGCCCTGGAACCCTGAAACCACGTGTATGGGAGACACAGAAGCAGCTCCTGGCTTCCAATTGGCTCAGCTCCAGCCATTGCACCACTTGGAGAGTGAACCAGCAGACGGAAGATCTTTCCAATGAAAATAAATCTTTAAACATTTTTACTTCCTTCAGGCCAAATCTTTCTATTTTGATTTGTTGTTGTTTTTGCATATCGTTTTTAAATTAATATTTTACGATATGGTTCCATAGGCTCTGGGATGTCCCCCTCCTCCGCTGCCCAAATTTCCTCTATTTTGTTTTATGGGCTTCAAATGTTTTTAATTTTACATGTGTTTAATTTCCTCAATAATCCCATCCTTTAATGAGTTCAATGCCTTTACTTAGCATCAATCATGAGAGTTTTGAAATAATGCAGTATTAAACCAGCTGGGATCATTACTCTTTTCTCTGCTAACAGGGTAAAGGCTCCATTCTACTCCCATCAGCAACACAGAAAGCAGCTCGACTCGCTAATACATTACCACACTTGGCAGGAAACTCCGGTGCACGTTTCCAGTGACTTTGCCTTGCTACTGTTTGCTGAATACTTTGAACTTGAAGATGACTTTATGCATTTCTGACCAAAGCAACTGTAGCTATTGTTTCGTTGCAAGTTCACTCCAAACACCTTGCAGACAACCCTCCAGAACAAATGTTCCTTGAGGCCCCTTTATGGGACCCTAATGCAGTCACCGCAGAACTGTTCTCTGCCTCACCCAAGCAGAGAAAAGGTCAATCTGCATTTCTAAGCGCCTGCAGAGCGGAAGGCACCCAGCTCAGTAAGCTGCAACCCTTCTCAGATAGAATAAGCAGCTTCGTTTAAAGAAAAGATTTTAGGGCCCACCGCAATGGTTCAAGTGGCTAACCCCCCCTTCATGCGCTGACATCCCATGGATGAAATTATTTTTTTTAAAGATTTATTTAATTTTATTACAAAGTCAGATATACAGAGAGGAGGAAAGACAGAGAGGAAGATCTTCCGCAACGGCCAGTGCTGTGCCAATCCAAAGCCAAGAGCCTGCAGCCTCTTCCAGGTCTCCCACACGGGTGCAGGATCCCAAAGCTTTGCGCCGTCCTGGACTGCTTTCCCAGGCCACAGGCAGGGAGCTGGATGGGAAGTGGAGCTGCCGGGATTAGATCTGGCGCCCATATGGGATCCCGGCATGTTCAAGGCGAGGACTTTAGCCGCTAGGCCACACTGCCAGGCCCCCATGGGTGAAACTTATACGGCTCCTGGTTTTGTATTCACTCAGCTTCAACCATTTCAGCCATTTAAAAGTTGAACCAGCAGATGGAAAACGTTTTTATCTCTCTCTCCTTCTCTATCTGCCTTTTCTGTAAGAATAAATTCATAAAAAAATCTTTTACTTATTTATTGAAAAGGCAGAACACAGAACGGAGAAAGAGGCATGCACAGGCAAAGCAAAAGTGAGCTCCTCCAGTCCCTGCCTCCCTGCCCACTGGCCACAGCAGTCAGGCCTGGGCCAGGCCAGAGCCAGGAGCCAGGAACTCCACCCTGGTCTCCTACACGAGTGAGTGTCCAGGAATTTAGGCCATCTTCTGCTGTTTTCCCAGGCAGGTTAGCAGGAAGCTGGACCAAAGGCAAAGCAGTCTGGATCTGAGTCAGACCTCCAACAGGAGATGTCAGTACCACAAGCAGAGGCTTAACCCACTGCACAATGCTGGTCCCAGCAACTCACTTTTTATCATGATTCTCCAATTTCTAGCCATGGTAACACTTTTACAATGTAAATGTAACAATATCACTTCCATTTAAATACTTCAGTGGCTTCCAATTCAATCAAAATACAGTGTTAGCTACACAACAAGTTCTCCAAGGCCTTCAAAACTGGGCCCATCTGGGAGTGGAAATTTAACCTAGTGACTAAGACCACCGTGGGGGCCAACAGCATGACGTAGCAGAATAGACCACCATCTGCAATGCCAGCATTCTACAGGGGCACTGGTTCAGGTCCTCTTGTTCCATTTCTGATTCAGTTTCCTGCTAATGCCCCTGGGAAAGCAAGGAAGATGGCCCAAGTGAGCAGGTCCTTACACCCACAAGGAGACCTGGAACACACACTGGCTTCCTGCCTTCAGCCTGGCACAGTCCCGGCTCCTGCGGCCATTTCAGGACTGAACCAACAGATGGGAGATTCTGTCTCTCCCTGTCAAATACACCATAAAAGAAAAGAAAAGAAAAAAAAAAGGCCCCTGTGTTCCAGAAGTGCCTACATTCAACGCTGGGATCTGATGCCCAAACCCAGCTTCCTATCAGTGAAGAGGGAGACAACAGCACTGCTTAAGTGAGTGGATTCTGGCCACCCATGCGAAAGACCCAGATCAAATTGCTGGCTCCCAACCCCAGCATCAGGAGATCAAAAAGCAAATGGGAGCTTCCTGTTTCTCTAGGCCTCTCAAATTAAAAAGATTAGGGGCCCAGTGCAATAGCATAGTGGTTAAGGTCCTCACCTTTAATGTACCGTGATCCCATATGGGCGCAGGTTCTGGTCCTAGCTGCTCCACTTCCCATCCAGCTCCCTGCTTGTGGCCTGGGAAAGCAGTCCAGGACAGCCCAAAGGCTTGGGATCCTGCACCCGTGTGGGAGACCCGGAAGAAGTTCCTGGCTCCTGGCTTTAGTTCAGCTCAGGTCTGGCCATTACGGCCATTTGGGGAGTGAACCAGCAGGCATAAGATCTTTCTCTCTGTATCTCCTTTTCTCTGTATATCTGCCCTTCCAATAAAAATAAATAAACCTTTAAAAAAATGGGCCCGGCAGTGTGGCCTAGTGGCTAAAAATCCTCACCTTGAGTGTCCTAGGATCCCATATGGGCGCCAGTTCTAATCCCGGCTGCTCCACTTCCCATCCAGACCCCTGCTTGTGGCCTGGGAAAGCAGTCAAGGACGGCCCAATGCTTTGGGATTCTGCACCTTCGTGGGAGACCTGGAGGAAGTTCCTGGCTCCTGGCTCCAGATCAGCACAGCACCGGCCGTTGCACTCACTTGGGGAGTGAATCATCGGATGGAAGATCTTATTCTCTGTCTCTCCTCCTCTCTGTGATTTGACTTTGCAATAAAAATAAATGAAGCTTTAAAAAAAGAAGAAGAAGAAGGAACGGGAGACCTGAAGGAAACTTTTGGGAGAAAATATTTGCAAACCACACATCTAAGGGTCTGGGACCGAGGCTATAC
This sequence comes from Ochotona princeps, assembly GCF_030435755.1. Classification (NCBI taxonomy): domain Eukaryota; kingdom Metazoa; phylum Chordata; class Mammalia; order Lagomorpha; family Ochotonidae; genus Ochotona; species Ochotona princeps. Next base: position 52,572,218 of record NC_080846.1, on the reverse strand, counting down.
CAAGAGTGCTACAAGGACAAAAAGACAACTCAAATATAAACTAGACAGAGAACTTGTATAGACACATCTCTAAGGAATGGATATGGGATTAAACTTTTTGGTACAGTTGTTTAAACCATGACCTGTCACCCTGGCAACCCACGTGAGCACCATTCCAAGACCCGGCTGCTCCACTTCCAATCCAGCTCCCTGCTAGTGCACCTGGGAAAGCAGCAGAGGACGGCCCAAGTACTTGGGCCCCGACACCCATCTTAGACACCAGGTGGAATTCCTGACCCCGACTTTGGCCCGGCCCTCACCACTGTGGCCATTTAGAGTGAAGATACCCTGAGTGGTCCGCAGAAACAGAAGAACAGTAAACTTCCTTCGGGACTAGGGAGAGGAGCTTTCTCTGATCCTGGCCTGCTTCCAATTTTGGGTCCCCACCCCTTCCCGTAATAACCATCAGGAGCGCTCCAGTAACCCCTCAAAACAAACAAACAAACAAACAAAACTAGAATAGATAGACAGAGAACAACAAGGAAAGCTTAGAAACAGACAGGAAACGGTCAGCGGGGAAGCACTTATACCTCACTGGGTGGGACACAAAGATTAGTTTCTCCTCACTGGGGTATGGAAGATTTCTCTGCACACCCCTCCTAAACATGCTCACCTAAACTGTTGACATATATCCTGTTAGAATTACAGAGTTAGACCACCTGAAAAACAGCCAGGTTCAGCGAAAACATGCTTAAATGCTATAAACTGCTAAATGCTAAAATTAAAATAGGCATGAGACAGCTGAATAGCAATCTAAGCCATTTTAAGGTATATAAAACACGGATGAATGTAAGCCAAAATTGAAATGTCTATGAAGAAGTCACAGGTTGTGGTTGAGAACCTGCATTTTCCTATTAACATATTGGTTAATCAATACCATGTCAATTAATGCCACAATGTTGTAAATGGTTGGAACTATTATATTGGGGCTTTTAATTGATTGGGATGATACTCTGCTGGCTCTACCTTCAGAACAGAGATGGTCTCACCAAGAAACCATTGAACTTACCAGGACAATAAGATGCTGGACTTTATGCTTGGTAAACACCTCCAATGGGGCCCGGCGGCGTGGCCTAGCAGCTAAAGTCCTAGCCTTGAAGGCCCCGGGATCCCATATGGGCGCCGGTTCTAATCCCAGCAGCTCCACTTCCCATCCAGCTCCCTGCTTGTGGCCTGGGAAGGCAGTTGGGGACGGCCCAATGCATTGGGACCCTGCACCCGCGTGGGAGACCCGGAAAGAGATTTCTGGTTCCCGGCTTCGGATCGGTGCGCACCGGCCCGTTGCGGCTCACTTGGGGAGTGAATCATCGGATGGAAGATCTTCCTCTCTGTCTCTCCTCCTCTGTGTATATCTGGCTGTAATAAAATGAATAAATCTTTAAAAAAAAAAATACCTCCAATGAAAGAATGTCAACTGAATTTGAACTACGGAAATGCAACAAGGTGGAGCAATCCACCGTGGGGGGAAGGTTTGGGGAGGGGCGGGGGGAGTCCCAGTGCATAAAAAATGTATCACATAATGCAATGTAATTAATTTTAAAAAATGCAATAAAAATACATGTTTAAAAAAAAGAGTGAAGATAAAAGATATATTTCTCTTTTCCTAACTGTGCCTTTCAAATAATATTTGAAGCAACATCAAACGAAATCACGTTCAACACTACTGATTGTTAAGAAAGCACAAATCAAACTTACATTCCAGTCACTAAGATCACTTTAATAATTTTTTAAATGAGAATGTGGAGGAATAGGAACTCTAGTTCAACACTTTTGGAAATGTGACGTGGTTCATGTTATATATTTATTTGTTTTTTCTTTATTTTTGAAAGTCTTTACATAGTTAATTATAGCACAAAGGTTCAAGGGCTACAGGAAAGTGGGTAAGACTATTATTTCCACATTGTATTTTTCCTGTATCTGGGGTAAAGGGGGAGATAAAGGGAGAAGGCCCATCCAGCCTCCCACCCATCCCGGGTCCCTGACGTGGGGCATGCTCCAAAGGTCTTGCTCAAGTGGTTTAGATAGTTCAACAGTTATGAATTGCTGCCAATCTCGCCATTCCAAGCACGAAGAAATCTCTCCAGAATCCACCAATTGACACAGTCCACCTTAGAGTCTCCGTTTGCCCAGTTTTTCACTGCCAACATATGGCTGGGGTAATTGATTGATTTGTTCTGACCTCTATTGTGATGCCAGGTATCCTCTGCAAGTCATGTTATATATTTGAAGAACTGTTGTTCTTCAAAAAGTTCAAAAACACAAGGGAGGCACATTGGGCCCAGCTGGGACACCCATGTCCCTTATCACAGTGCCTGGGTTGGACACCTGCTCCCAGCTCCCAAGTCCAGCTTCTACTAATATGAATCCCTGGTGGATTCAGGGACTGAGTTCCTGCCATGTGGGAAACCTAGACTGGCTCCCAGTTTCCAACTTCAACACTAGTTCACTTGAGGAGTGAACTAGCGGATCAGAACATTCTCTCTCAAGGATGGCAACAAAATCGCTTGTAAGAAGTCCGATTTGGTGCCTGTGTCAGAATCATCTCAGATATGGAACCTTGCAAACTATATTTTTCATAAGCAGTCCAGATAATTGTCAGGAATAATCAAGTTGAGAACCAGGATCTAATTAACACAAACTAACGCAAAAGATTAAACGTAAGAATCAAGAGAAACATGACAAGTACTTAATACATGAAACAGAGGAAGTTTAAGAAAGCAAAACAAAGGGGAAGTACTGAACATTGTGGCACATTGTACTCTCAGAGAAACATTAACTGATGATTAAAACCTGTTGTGGATTTGATACTGGAAAAAATTCTAAATGTGAAAGCCATTGCATCTGTAAAGAACACACACAGTGACTAATCTAGAAAGCTAGAACAGGGCACACAGTTCATGAACAAAAACTATGGATGATGTTATATACTGATGATGGTTGTTACATAATAATCTTTCAGCCGTTATAGTCAACTTCATTATTCCCACCCTGCACCCTGGTAATCCAACTTCTTGTTGTGGTAATCTTCAGGTGACCAACATGAATTGTTAAATATTACCCCACATTCGGAAGTGCAGGGTCTTTATATTTAGACTCAATTAATAATAGTCTCCAGTAGGCCAACATAAATGAGGGCAGGTAAAATTTTTAAAGATAAATGTCTCAAGATTAAGAAAACTGCATGACAGAACTTTAATTTTTCTGAAAATCACTAAAACAATCTATAAGCAAAGAGTCCTGAAGATACAAATATTAAGCTCAATATAAAAAGTTCATTCAGGGGCCCAGCGGCATGGCCTAGCAGCTAAAGTCCTCGCCTTGAACCCACTGGGATCCCATATGGGCGCCGGTTCTAATCCCGGCAGCTCCACTTCCCATCCAGCTCCCTGCTTGTGGCCTGGGAAAGCAGTCGAGGATAGCCCAATGCTTTGGGATCCTGCGTGGGAGACCTGGAGGAAGTGCCTGGCTCCTGGCTCCAGATCAGCACAGCACAGGCCATTGCGCTCACTTGGGGAGTGAATCATCGGATGGAAGATCTTCCTCTCTGTCTCTCTCCCTCTCTGTATATCTTTGTAATAAAAAATAAATAAATCTTCAAAAAAAAGTTCATTCGGAACCAGTGAGAATTTCAAAAAATTGAAACTCCGGATAACTCTCAAAGGATCTCACGACCAGAATGAAAAATGGCCACATTCTCCATCTTATCCCTTACAAATTCATACACCCAATAAGACAAGCGTCAAGTTCAAAATCTCTTAGTTCACTTACTTGGAAAACGCAACTACAGTAAATCTAAACTGTGACTGTAAGGTGCTTCAATAGATCTGCACGATTCTTGCAAATTTATAAATGAAAAACAGACAACTGGAAGAATGAAACAGTCAACACATGCTAAGTTATACAGAAAACAACGCTGCTGCTCTCTGAGGCGATTTTTAACCTATTAGCATTCACCAAGAAGCATCTCAAAGTTAGTCTCCTAAGTCAGCAATTGTGATTAGGTAAAGCCTTAAAGCGAGCCGGCGAGCTGGCGTGCAGGAACTGCCACGTGAACTTCTAGACCAAGATCCCTCCTGTCGTTTCAAGAAGCACTCAACCAATATCATCAAGAACCCCCAGGTCTGCCACCCCCTGACATCATTCACGGGCTCAGTGTAATCCACAAATCTAGCCTTGTCCCCCAAAGCTCGCACACAACCATTGATCCCCAAGTCTCCCACAGTACTCTACAGTCCCCCAAAACATGCCCGTAGCTGCTCACGAGGGGCCACTCTCCCTTCCTCAGGTCACATTGCCCACAACCTTTTCCCCACGCAACAACAGAACAAGTCTCCCGCCCGCACCCTGCCCCAAGGCGGACGGTTCTCTAAACCCCACACGCTCCGTTCCCCCTTCCTCCCCTTTCTGCCTCTGGGACCCCCGGAGGCGTAGTCACTCACCTCATGCTGTAGGCTCCAGCGCCCAGTTCCTGGCCGATCCCGGACAGGCTGGCATCAAAGTCCTGCACCAGTCCGGATTCGATCACTTCATCCGCCAGGGGCAGCTTCAGCGCCCAGGCCATCCTGGCTCTTCCCGTGCCTCAGGACACACCTCTCGTGGGTACAAAGGCGCGGCGCGTGGTTCTCCCCAGCCGAAAAGTCGGCAGCGAGCGCCGCCCGGCCACCCCGAGCCCACCTGACACACTCGTGGCTGCCCCCTCAGCCCAGCTCTCCGGGGCCCAGCTGCTCCTCACTTGCCAGGGCCGGCTCCGCCGGCTCTCCCCCGGCGTCCCGCGGCCAACACCCGCCGCCAGCCCCACGCCGGTCGCCGCCTCCCCGCCTCCTTCTGCTGGAACCCCACGTCTCCCTCCGGGGACCCGCTCTCTGGCCCCTCCAGGCCTCGCTTCCGGTCACCCCCAAGATCACTTCCGGTCAGCCCTTCTTCCCGTCACGACTCTCAGTACCCAGTGCAGGCGTCCGTGGAGCCCGCTCTCCGCCCTCCGCAGCCCGCCCTGGCACCGAAACATGGAAGGAGAAAGTCCAGCCCGCGACTGGAACCCGGACTCTCCTGGGCCCCAGCACGGCCCGCCGCGCCGGCCCCAACCAATCATGGCGCCCTCTCCCAGGGCCGGCCTGGGGAGCGTGCCGTCACGCAGTCTCTCACCAATAAGGAGGAGACGTGTGCGGTGTCGGCAGCGCTGATAGGCTGGCTGCGGCCCGGCGCCCCGCCCCCGGGGGTGCTCTGCGTGCTCTCCTGAAGGGTCCGAGCGCTGCCGCTGTGTGGCCCGTGTGTGTCTCCTCGCGAGGGCCGTGGGGACCATGGAGGGACCCGCCGAGGCGCCGAGGGCGTTGGGGGACCTGCTGTGTCCCCCCAGTGTCGCCTCACTAGGGCCGTGGGGGACCATGGAGGGACCCGCCGAGGCGCCGGGGTGTCTGTCTCCTCGCGAGGGCGTTGGGGGAGCCGCTGTGTCCCCCCAGTGTCTCCTCACCACGAGGGCGTTGGGGGACCTGCTGTGTCCCCCCAGTGTCTCCTCACGAGGGTCGCGGGGGACCCGCCGAGGCACCTGCTTGAAGGACCTCACTCCTGGCCCTGGCGGACTGTTTGCCAAGTACTCCCAGCAGGCGTTGCTTTTGCTCGGTTCCTTCTCCTTTGCCTTAAACATTGCGGAAGTTCCCATTCCTCATCAGTCGCCTTCCACCTTCTCCCCAGTGCGGGTGAACACAGAATTATGAGATGGGGTGTTTAAAAAAAAGCTTGTGAGGAACGTGTGCTTGTTGCTGACTTTCCTCCCGTGGAGGTGGTCCTTGTGGCACGACGGCCTCGCCGAAATGCGTACAGCCCAATGTGGGTACATGGTTAAGTCCCCACCCGGCCCCCTACGAATGACCCAGGGGAAGCAGCAGAAGATGGTCCAGAGGGCCTGGGCCTCTGCAACCCGTGCGGCAAACTGGAAAGCAACTCCGGTCTCCTGGCTCTGGCATGGACAGTGTGGTCATTTTGGGAGTGAACCAATGGATGGAAGATTCTCTCTTTTCCCTCTCTCTGTAACTCTGCCCTTTAAATAAATAAAAATAACTATTTCCTTTAGAAAGTAAAATTTCTTAAACCCTCTTGAGTTTCAGGTTCCTCTTCTGTAATGAGATCTACTCCTTTGAAGATGTTCATTATGTTATCAGCCATCTTCAAGACAATCTCGTAATTAAAATTCTATCAGAAAGGATAATGACCCTTATTTTACTAATGAAACAGAGCTAAGGGCTTAAGTTGGCCAGAGCTCAATTGCCTTACCTACCTCAGAAATCATTTTTAGAGCTGATACAGTTTTTGATACTAGACTGCCAATATTGTACCAATTTCTGGTTCTGCCCCAAAACTGATACCATAATAATCTGCCTTGAGTGATTCTTTACATATGTTTGTTTCACTCAAAAGTCTGTGATCTGAAGAATGGGGCATAAGTTGTATTGCACCATGTGTTCTAAATAGCTCCTACCATAGTTTCTATGTTCAACATCACTTTTTTAAAATTTTTATATATTTTTTGAATTTTTGAATTATGTGGTACAATGTCATATAGACTGGGCTTCCCCCCAAACTCCCACCTCCTGACAAATTTTCCCCATTTTACTACAATGGTGTAGTCCTTCATAAGGAATCACAATTCCATCAGTCTCTTATTTAAATGTACCCTGACACTGCTGGTACAGACGATGTCAGACAGCCCAGCATCCCATTGTCTACACATGTCCAACAGTTTCATTGGGAATCCATTTTCTGTCTGGAAGCAGGGATGCATGTTGCATTATACTCCCACATCTGGATATGGTGGACCCCAGTACTCCATCACTATATACATTTCCATAATTCAGAAGCCATGAAACAAGGTCAACACTGGTGTGAGTTAGAACAACCACAACAGCAGCAACAATTACAAAAACAAATTACAGCACCATGAAAAACGCACCACTGAGTAACCAACACATGGGGGACAAAAAGGAAATACAAAAGTCTCTTGGGAAAAATGATGCCACCATGTAATCCACGAACCAGCAACGAATTCAACAAGAGAAAAGAATGCTCAGTGAAATGAGTAAATCACAAAAGAACAAACACCGTATTTTCTCTCTTATATAAGAAAAGCAGCATGGAAAGAGTAACTTCAATAATCCGATCCTTAGTTTTTTTTCTTTGTTTGTTTGGTTTGGTTTTTTTGTTTTGGCTGGGCCTCATGTGGTTTGATTTTTTTTTGTAAGATTTATTTATTTATTTTTTGGGCCCGGCGGCATGGCCTAGCAGCTAAAGTCCTCTCCTTGAATTCCCCGGGATCCCATATGGCCACCGGTTCTAATCCCGGCTGCTCCACTTCCCATCCAGCTCCCTGCTTGTGGCCGGGGAGGGCAGTCGAGGACGGCCCAATGCATTGGGACCCTGCACCCACGTGGGAGACCTGGAAGAGGTCCCAGGTTCCCGGCTTCAGATCAGCGCGCACCATCTCTCCTCCTCTCTGTATATCTGCCTTTGTAATAAAATAAATAAATCTTTAAAGAAAACAAAACAAAAAAAAGATTTATTTATTTTTATTACAAAGTCAGATATATAGAGGAGGAGAGAGGAGAGACAGAGAGGAAGATCTTCCGTCCAATGATTCACTCCCCAAGTGAGCCGCAACGGGCCAGTGCTGCGCCGATCCGATGCCGGGAACCTGGAACCTCTTCCGGGTCTCCCACACGGGTGCAGGGTCCCAAAGCCTTGGGCCGTCCTCGACTGCTTTCCCAGGCCACAAGCAGGGAGCTGGATGGGAAATGGAGCTGCCGGGATTAGAACCGGCGCACATATGGGATCCCAGTGGGTTCAAGGCGAGGACTTTAAGCTGCTAGGCCATGCCGCTGGGCCCCTCAATGTATTCTTAATTTCTGATATATCAACTTTCATTTTGTTCATTTCCAGTGCAACATATTCCTTGAATGCCTGCTTTACATGCTTCTCATTGTTGATAAGAAGTTTTATAACAAATGTTTTGAATTCTGTATCCCCCATTTTCTTGATGTCTTCTCCAGTTAACTCTGAAGTTGCCAAAGGGTTTTGCTCCTCTGCAGGGGAGTCTTCAGTAATATTCATTGTGCCTCTGTCTCTTCTTTTGCTCTTGGTCATTGTACTTCTGGTTATCAGATTCTTCTCCTTGGAGCAGGTTTCTAAGCTCTGTCAGTAACTCACAGGTCTACAGTTTGATTTTACTTATTGTAGTTGGTACACAACTCTTTGTTTGCAGTCAATTGTGCCACTCCCTCCAGCGACTTCCAGGTCTGGATTCTTACGTTAGATTTCCACCGTGGTCTCCACAGCCCCAGCTCCTGGCTCACCAGTCTCCATCTCCTGGAATACCGTGTTGAGGCTGTGCCGTTGTGTGTACAACCTTTCTTCCATTTCATGTAGGAGCAGGTTTCAGGATTAGGGAGACATCAAGTGTCCTATATAGCTAGATTGTTGGCAGTGCTGATGTTGCCAGAACCTATTGACCGTTAGGTCCTGGGCCACATGGACCTATTTTGACCTGTACGATGTCATAGTCAGTAGTATTTTCCTGTAGTACTAGTGAAATCCACTGAACTTAGTGAGTTCTTGCCAAGCTTAGCACATGCGCAGCTCACTGTTGTCCCTACAGTCTTAAATTCTTGCCACATCGTATGAAATGGCACCTGATGTGCCAATGCTAGCGTTCTTGATCTGCTGGCCATCAGGTCTGAGGGCTACCCAGACCTATCTGTGCCAGAAATGAGTTTACTCTCAGCTCAGTGCATGCTCAGTACTGTCTATTGCCCTTGCCTCCTTAAACCAAATGGTGTCTGATACAACTCTAGGTGGCCAGCTGGGCTGTGAAATCCACTCTGTTCCCACATTGCCCATCTGGGATCTGCTGCTCTGTCTCTGCTCCTGGTCAAATCAGACAGACCAGCAGGACAGGAAGTTCTTTGTCTGGGTTCACCTCCGGAGTTCCCAGTGAAAGTCCCTTCCCACCCGGTTGCTGGTGTGGTTCTGGCTGCCAGTGCAATTCAGATTGCCACTCAGTGAATGCTGCTGGGGTATCTGTTACTGCAACTCCACACCGTTGTGTCCACTGCTTTTCTGTGCCTGTCAGTCTCCAGGTGCCCCTCTGCTGTCTTTCTGTCCTCTCCTATCTCCTGGAATGAGCCCTCTTTGCTTCACGCTGGCTAATATTTCTCTGTTTAAATGTGTGCTTACCCTATTCCTCCATCTTGATTCTCCAAGCCCTGCATTAAAAAAAAAAAAGAAAAAAGAAAAAAAATGGACTGAGCCCAGCACAATAGCGTAGCAGCTGAAGTCCTCGCCTTGAGCATGCTGGAATCCCATATGAGAGCTGCTTCTAATGATACTTAAAGATGCTCTCTTGACAGAGAGGAGAAATTACACCCACCAAAACCAAAGGCAAGTGTGAAGAACATCCCAGTAAAATAACAGATGACTAAATCAATTAACAACCCATTGCTAAAATGACAGGACTAAACTACCACATATTTATATCAACCCTGAATGTAAATAGCTTAAACTCATCAATCAGACATAGATAAGTAGAGTGAATTAAAAAACAAAACCCATCTATTTGTTGCCTACAGGAGACATATGTCACCAACAAAGATCAGAGGAAGCTATATCTCATGATTTTGATTTTTTGTTAGTTTTATCTCCTCAAAACACTTTCTCTTTAGATTTATTTATTTTTATTGCAAAGTCAGATATATACAGAGAGGAGGAGAAACAGAGAGAAATATCTTTTGTCCAATGATTCACTCCCCAAGTGGCCGCTATGGCCAGTGCTGCACCAATCCGAAGCCAGGAACCCAGATCCTTTTCCAAATCTCCCACACGGGTGCAGGGTCCCAAGGCTTTGGGCCATCCTCTGCCTTCCCAGGCCACAAGCAGGGAGCTGGGATTAGAACCAGCGCCCATATGTGTTGGGGTCCGTGCAGTGGATGTGGGGGACATTGTTCCATTGTAGGCAGGGCCACAGGGAACTTCCCGCTGAGGCAGGGCCTGGCGGATGTCTACAGCCACCTGGATGCAGCTCCACCTTCCTTTGCATGGATACCGGACCACCCTGCGGAAGAATTCTAATCCGTCCAGGCATTTTTGCTACTGTGAGACTGGCTTTTTACACAATGTGAGCTTGGAGGTTAATGTCAATAATAATGTCTTACAAAAGGGCCTTCTATTATTCCTACTGTCTTGGCTGTCCCCATTGACCTTATGCTAATCAAGGGACCTGTATTTAGGGTTTCATTCTTTCCTTAATCTTTAGGTTCTCCCTTTCTTTTTATACAAGATTAAGTTGTAGAATAAGAATAAGAATTGTAGCAGGAACTTCTATTGTTTTTGGGTAAAGCAGGTGGCAGGGTTGTCCTTAGAAACACCCACTTGACCATGACGTGGAAAGTCTGAGCCAGAGTTTGACTGATTCTGCTTAAATAAAGCGGACGGCATTATTGCATAGTCCACTATCATCATGGAATCCTAGTGGTCCGTCTCTTTCTCTCTTTGCGCCCACTCCACGCACACTTCACGAATTCTGAACCCCGGGCCGGAGCTGGACTCCGGCACATATGGGATCCCAGCACATGCAAGGTGAGGACTTTAGCCACTAGGTCACAGCGCCATGCGTGACTAAACACTTATAAAATTCTTCAGTGACTTATAGATCATACAGTAGCATCATTTTCTTCAAGAAGATTCTTGATTTTCTTTTTCATTTCTTTTGTGACACATTAGTCATCCGGTAACATTTAACTTTATGGCATTGTAAATTTCTGTTTTTCTTTCTGCTGTTGATTTTATACTGTGGCTTTTCATTTAAAGGGATGTATAGTAATTGTGTAAGGGAGACTATCATATCCAGATGTGAGGATACAATGCAGTATTCATCTCTACTCCCAGACCAAAGGTGGACTCTGAAACTGTTCACTATATCTTTTTTTTAAGATTTATTTATTTTTATTGAAAAGTCAGAGGAGGATAGATAGAGAGGAAGATCTTGCGTCCGATGATTCTCTCTCCAACTGACCACAACGGCCAGTGCTGTGCCAATTCGAAACCAGGAGCCAGGAGCCTCCTCCAGGTCTCCCATGTGGATGCAAGGTTCCAAGGTTCCCAGGTCACAAGCAGGGAGCTGAATGGGATATGGAGTTGCCGGGATTAGAATTGGCGCCCATATGGGCTCCTGGAGCGTTCAAGGCGAGGACTTTAGATGCTAGGCCACCGCGCTGGGCTCATATTCACTGTATCTTAACAATAAGATGCTAGACTCTCTGCCATTGTCCATGTCACAATGATGGACATATGACTGTTTCTGAAGAATATGCTATAGTAATAATACAGGGAACTCAGTAGCTGGGAGGGGACTCATGGCAGGACCATGTGTAGATGGAGATGAAGAAGATTCCATCACTGTCATTTCTGTGTCTGCCTTCTCCAGGTTTTGGTCCTGTGGGCAGGTGCTGTGGGGATGGGAGTAAGGGTGCCAGGTATCGGCTGTGACTCTTTCTACACTTGCGTAGCTTAGCAGATCAGTCTTGATCTGACTGAGCTACTCAGATTGGCTTGCTATGAAAACAGCTTAAGAAAGAAGTAATGATTCAGTAGCTCGGCTTTTATTGATGGAGCCTATTGCTCAAGAATAAAGCAAGGAGGCTTTGGGAAGAAGGCAAGAAAGAAAGCAGAAAACAAAGTGTGGGGCCTTTTGAGTTTAGGGGGCAGGGGGCCTGATTAACAGGTAGCAACATGGTTTCTGACCCTTTATAATTTCTGTTCCACAAGTCCCTCTGCGTAAAAAGGATATAATAAGAGTTTGTACTTCGTAGAATGAATGTGAGAATTCACCCACATATGCCAGTTAAACACTTGGAACAGTGCCTAGCAAGTGTTTGGTGATGGGTATAGATTAGCACCCATCCTAAGACAAAATCAATTATCTCTGAGGGCTGAGGGTTCAGTCTCCTTGAGTCAGGGAGTCCCATGCATCCCTTCTCACTCAGTCCTCGTTGTTGGTTTCCCACGACAATCCCTGTTTTTTTTTTTTTTTTTTTTCTCCTGGTACAGGAAAAGAGCAGGGACCAATGTTGTAGCATAGCAAGTAAAGTTACTGCTTGCAGTGCCACCAGACCATATAGGCGCTGGTTCGAGTCCCAGCTGCTTGACTTCCAATACAGCTCCTTACTAATGGCCCTGGGAAGATTGCCTAAGTCATTGGGTCCCTGCACCCACGTGGGAGACCCAGAAGAAGACCACAGCTCTTGCCTTTGGTCTGACACATCCAGCCATTGCAGCCATTTGAAGAATGAACCAGCAGATGCAAGATCTTTCTCTTTCTTCCTTCCTCTCTCCATGCAACCTTGACTTTCAAATAAATAAATCCTTGCAAGATGAAATTTTCTTAAAGGAAGAGATCAATAGGCAGATAGGTCCTTTTGAGGACCAACCATGGAAACTTGCCTCCTCATTGCTTCCCACAGCCCAGCCAAGGAGCCCAGGAGTTCCAGTGTGGCTTCTCTTAAGGCCCTTGTAGGTGGAAGGAAATGGAAAGAGAAACATCCACAGGCACGCAGTGCCAGACTATCTCAGGCTCTTCCTCTGGGCTTGGCTCTGGGCCGGAACCCAGGACAATGTGACCTTCCTAGCCATCCACAATGCAATCAACTTTCCAAAGCCCAAGAATAAAATCTGCAGCTCTTCCCCAAAGCCAGCTCTCTTCCTTCCAAGCCTTCTTGGGCTCTCTGCAGAAACCAGTCTCAACTGGTCTGAACCAGAGGTCTCAACTCCCAGGCACTCTCCCAAGGGGGACCTTCGGGGAACTGCCTCTCATCAAATTCCACTCACACGCACACTTCTCCGTGCAAACCCTGCATAAGAAGCTGAACTCCCCGGCCTGGACACCTCCTAGTAGCCGGAGGTGTCAGGAACTCAGCCTTTCTATGTACGGAGAGTCAGTTGCAGCCCCATAGGGATAGTCCATCTCAGGACTGGGAGATCCAGGCAAGGGTAAGTGCTGGCTTCTGTCTGATTTTTGTGCAATGTCATTGGAGACCCTCAGGAAGCACCCCCCAATCCCAGAGCACTACAGCATAGAGACTTTGTACCACAGTGTAAGGGGAGGGTGGTGAAGTCGGGGTTGAAGCCCAGCAGCTCAGGGTCTGGCCAAGGAATGCTGGGTGGGTGGAATCACAGGCAATTACGTTCATCATTTAGATTATGGAGTCCAGATCTCATTAATGCCGGCAGGGTCGAGGAGGGATCTGCAGAATAACAGGGATGGGCAGGGGGCGGCAGCTGTGCTCTTCCAGCACAGAGCTATTCAGGAGTATCTGCAGCCGTGGCCAACAGCATAATCTGTGCTTGGAACTAGGAGTACAGCTGTCCGGGAAATGGGCTTGGCCTGGAATTCTGGAGTCCTGGGGACATAAGGATGGCCTAGAAGGAGAAGTGGCATCTCTCTTTGGCTCACAGTGGGATTTTCCAGGTGGCAAGCTCCCAACACATCCCTGGCCTCTGGCCCTGGTGCCCTGTGCTTCCACCCTGAGAAATCAGCAAGAAGCAGGCAGACCAGTACAAAAGAAAAAATACCGTTTATTCCACACGACTACATCAAGTGCTTCTTCCCATTCCGGCCACCCCTCCTCCCAGCCCTCAGTAGACTTTGTCCTGTGCCAGGGACAGTCAGGACCTCAAAGCCTGGTCTCTGAGTCAGGAAAACAACCAACCAACCAAAAATAGGGACATAGGCAGGTGCCTGGATTTCCAGGAACAGAAAACCTTCAGGGCTTCTCCTTCAAAATTCAGGTGTGCCTCTTGGTCCGTTTGGCAGAGATGACTCCCCTGAGCCCTGGCCCCACCCCCAGACGCCATCAGCAGCACAGCGCCAAGGATCACTCACCAAGTCACAGAAAGTTCTGGCTTTTCTTTCACTTAAGCAAAACCACACACAGTGAAACCATTCCTGCCTGTTCTCATTTGATCTTTCCAGGGCTCAGAAGCCACTGAGGTCTGGATGCTTTCAAAAGAAAATGTGCATCAACTCCCTTCCAGTCTCACGGTTTCCCTGGGGTGCTATGGTGGGGAAACAACAGCAGAGGTCACAGGCCAGCAAGCTGCGCCATGGGTGCACCTTAGGGAGATCCTGCACCCTCCTCTGCAGCATCCGGTCCTGGTATTCCTCCGAATGGATAACCCATCCTTCGAGAAAATTGTTTGCATTCAGCCTAGCCCTAGGAAAACTGTTAGTGCAGAGAGGGGCTAAGAAAGCACGGCCAGGCCTAATTCAGACCAGTGATCCAGAAGTGTTTCCTGTCACGACACAGGACAGATAGGGTACGTGTCCACACCCTGGCCTCTATATCACTCCCAGGACTCCAGCTGTGACCCAGCACACAACCTTACCTAAAGACAACACATACATGAGTGCAAGGGTCGTCGCAGCATGGAAGCTGCAGCTTTCTAACGTATGGACTGAACACTTTATCCTTACCCAACACTCCTCGTGGATGAGTGTGTCACGTGACTGTGGTGTACTGAAAACCACCACGAGTACCAATAAGGAGCCTCCCGCTGGAGATGCCTCTCCTGGGAACCGACCCACGCAAGCTGCCCACCTGTCGCCTCGGCTGGTTCAGATGGTCAGATGCGTGGGGGCATGTGTGTGCGTGTGAGAGGCACCCCACAGCATCACAGGGCCAGGATCCCATGGGATGCCACCTTGGCAGCAGGTGCTGGAGACCAGGCTCTGTGAAGGCAGTATGGGGAAGAGTGGGTGGTTGCTGGCCATCCAAACCCATCTCTCAGTGCTCCCCTGACTTCCTAAAGTCACGCACTGATTTTGATGGATTTGTCACCTTGGACAAGATGTGCCACAGCTACCCCCGCTAGAGACAAAGCCCACCCTGACCTGGGCATGTTCTGGCTTTGCAAGGAGCATGGTGGAGGTTTCCTTCAGACATGGGATGAGACTCTGGATGGAATGAGATTTCTCCTCTGATGTTCAATGCCTGAAGCTATAGAGAAGGAGTTCAGTTGACCTCCACAAGAGCCGTTCCAGGGTCTAGCAGGTCTCCCCCAGGGGCCTTGCTGTATCATCCATCACTGAATTTGTTTCTTTTGAGATAGCCCTGGTACTAGGCCGGGGCAGGGTGTGGGACAAGAGAAAAAGTTGGCAATCCATTCCTCATTTTTCCTTCAGGGATACCTGCTTGCTTGGGCAGTGGGATGTCCTAGACTTCAAATCCTCTTAATCCACACTGTTTTTGTTGGGGGTGGGGGGAGAGCTATAGACAGAGAATAGATTACAATCTGGGAGGAAGGCTTAGTCTACCAAATTCTCCATGTGCTGCAGACATCGGACAACTCCAGGGAAGGCAAAGCACACTGTTGCTTTCGTCCAACACAGTTGCAAAAGAAAAAAATATTGGGGTATGTGGGGGCTCTCAGCTTTAATGCAATCTTCCCTATTCCTCCAAGGAACCAGGAAGAGGTGGGAGAGGAACTTGCATGGTTTGGTTCCAGAGTTGCAGGAACCTTGTGATCCCAAGGCCGACATCAAGTCTGACTTCCAAGTGGCATGTCACACCTGTCTGAATTTAAGCTCCTGGATCATCTTTGGGAGGAGAGGGGAGTGGTGTGTCTGCAGGCGAAAGTGGGGGTAGGCAGTGTGAGCTTAGGCTTCCATCAGCAGCGTTGTCCCACCTGCCATAGGAGACAGGGCACAAAGAACATGACAAGGAAAGCAAAGACATATAGCCACAGCCAGTTCTAACAACAGGGAGCGGGGAGTCTCTGGTTTCCAATCCAGAATCCACCCTTCAGAAACCACGTGAACAAAGTGCTTCTCTAAGCGACACCACAGAGTCCCCCTTCAGCATGCCCAAGCAAAGGCCTGGAGCTCCCATGGGGGTCCCTCCAACTCCTGGCCCCCCGGAGGATGTGAGCTATGTGGAGGGTGGGAGAGGGCAGAGGGAGCCATCATCGCACATGCACAGAATGGAGTCCCCCAACCCAGGGCAAGTATGGCTGCAGGTGGCGACAGGACAGGCTCTGCCACAGCAGTGGCTGCAGCCAGGTGTCAAGGGGAAAGAAGAAAGTGCTAGAACCTGGGGTGGGGCTGGGGGCGCTGAGCCCTAGGGGATTTGAAAGACGTTCAGCTTGCTGGTGTTTTTGAGCGTCTGGCGCCGGTTGCAGAACCAGACCCGCACAACCTCGCGGTCGTAGTTGAGCTCCTTGGCAATCTCAGTGATTTCCTGGCCAGTGGGCAGTGGGTTCTTCTCGAAGTAGGCATTGAGAGCCTCTATGGCCTGGGGTGTGAAGGACGTGCGGCGTTTGCGCTTCTTGGAGGGCTCGCCTCCTACGAACTCCATCAGGTTCTGCTGGCCTTCCTGGTTCCGGAGCTCGGCCTCGTTCAGCCACCGCTCCAGCACTGGCTTCAGCTTCTGGGCACTCTTGGGCGTGATGTCCAGCTTCTCAAACCTGCAGGCCACCCACACCCAGGACAGGGCTATGAGAGGGCTCGGCTACTATGGCACATCCTGCACTAGCTAAGCACGGTCTCTAGGCGGGAGTTCCCATACCTGTCCCACCCCAACCCCATCATCTTCACTAAAGCCCATTTGGACCAATCCTGGGCTGCTCAGACTCCCCAGGACCCCAGGCCCCGACAGACAGACCATCCCTGTGACCCCCAACTCAGTCAACAGCATGACAATAATAGCGCAGCTGCTTATGAACAACCATTCCAAAACTTTCCCAGCCAGCCTTTGACCTCCAATTGGCACCTCCAGCTGGCAGACCTCCAGTCATTCTGAGTACCAAGCCTCTCAACTGTTGCTGCCGGCGTGACTGTCAGGCCAGGCCGCCTTTCCTGGCTGTGCCAACGCGGCACTGCAGTCGGTCAAACAGCCATGCGAGTCTGTTGCTCTGATCTGTGGGGTTTGGCAGGCAGGTGAATCCACCCTGTCTGAAACTGTCTGCTATTCTTCCTCTGGTGCCAGTGCTGAAAGCAATCCGCGGCCTGGGCACAGGCAAAGGCAGCTCTATGACTGTGTAGTCACACCTCGCAGGAGACAGAGATGGCAGCGTGCCAGCCTGAGGTGCGTTATACTTGAGACCAGAACAGAACTGATGCTTCCACCTCTTTCTCACTAGGATTCCTGACTGCACAGGGGACTTGGGTTCCCACAGAGAAGACCACACGAATGCTCAGCATGAGAGGGTTCACTCGGAGGGCCCTAGCAGGGCTGGATTAGCCTTGGCCCCCTCCAGGTGTTCCCATCTACCTTAGCATTGTGCTCCCCGCGTGGAGGAAGGCAGGAGGAACAGGAGAGAATACAAAAAGAAGCTGGATGCCAGTCTCCACGGGTGCTGGCGACACCAGGCACTGCGTAGACACTGCTCTTGCCCAGAACAGCCGTACTCACCGGCATATAGCTGATTGGCTGTAGGCCGGACCTTCCGTTGCAGTCAGAGCCTGGCCCACCTGGGTTTGGGTAAGGCCCAGGGATAGCCGCCGAATCTTAAAGTTCTTGGCAAACTCACGAATCTCTTCTAAGTTGATCCCGTCCTCATCCAGGCTCTGAGTGTGCGGCTCTAGGTCAGAGGGAAGGACCAAGGACGATTATATAAGATAGGAATCACTACTGATTCTTCCTGGGTCGTCTGGTGCAGCAGTGGGAGATGCCAACATCTGGCAAAAGGCTCAGGAATCCCCCTTCCTCCCTGCCCCCCAGCAGGACTGGGGCACGGAGGTGGGAAGAGAGGCCTGGAGCACTCCGTCCAGGAGAAAGGTTTACTCTCTAGTGCTTCCGGCTCTGGCTGTTCACCTGCCCCAAATCTTACTCTGCTGATCACCAGCACGCCGGCTAGTCATGCACATTCTGGGTGGAAGACTGCAGCAAAGGCAGCCGATGGCTTGGCCTCTCGGCGAAGCGGCTGCACAACCTCCACGGCCATTACACCCAGAATCCAGCTCCGCAGGAATGGAGGGCCAAGGGAGCCAACCCCTGTCCTTCCCTCTTGGGCTCCAGCAAGTTTTCTCCAGAAAGCAGCACTGGAAGAGGCTGCAGCCCAATTCAATGCTTTCCCATTAGCCCACACTCCCCATTAGCCCAGGAGCCACTTACTGGACACCAGTTGGCTGACCGTGGGCGTCTCTGAGCAGGTAATTGGGATGGGAGCTGAGGCAGATGGCTTGACAGCAGGGGCTGGGCTGGCGATGACCACAGCAGGCGGAGCTGCAGCAGGTGTGGGCTGGATGGGCTGCACCTGTGAGGGGACAACAAGCCTCCGCTGCCCTGCCCAGCTCATGGGGTTGGAAGCCCCGGGTGGACATCAGCAGTGCAGAGGGGCACATAAAGCCCCCTCTCACCCACCTCAATCCCACCTGTGTTCTTTCAACAGACAGGAAGTTGCTGATGAATACGTACTCCGTGATAATGACACCCCCTGGGAGGCGTAGCCACGTGTTCTAATAAGATGGGACCTCACAGCCTCCTGTGACGCAGGCAAAGTTTCAGTACCCTTGGTCAAAGCACCACCCTTGGGAAACTGCTCTCAACCTCTTCCCTCAACCAAGAAGCCTAACTCTGATTCGGGAGTCTGTTGGACTCAAAATCCCATAAACAGGGAAACTGCTAGGTGAATGCTGCACACCCCTAAAGCGATACATAAATGATAAAGTATCTCTCTTCACTACTGCTGGCCTCTGTGTCTTAGTGCCAAGTCAGAAAAAAACAAAATACAAAAGCCATTTTCAGGGGCCAATGTCATGGTCCAACAGGTTAAGCCAGATCCTATAACACCAGCATCCCCTACAGGCACTGGTTTGAGTCCTGGCTGCTCCCTGATCATCTCCTGGGAAAAGCAGCAGAAGATAACGCAAGTGTGTGAGCCCCTGCCATCTATGTTCCTGGCTTTGGCCTGGTCCAGCTCCAGCCTCCATAGCCATTGGGGAATGAACCAGTGAATGGAAAATCTGTCTCACTCCCTCTGTACTAACTCTTTCAAGCAAATAAATAAATTTTCATGAAGTCAAAACAACAGCAAAAAATTTTTTTTTCTATGGAAGAATTGCCTTTAAGGAATTCACTTGAATTTCGAGAAAAGCAAATCTTGAAACAGAAGCCATCCTTGGAAGTGAAATTAGACAAGACTTTACTTCTTGTTTTCCTCTGACAGAGGCAGACAGATGGGCAGTAAGGGCTCACATTCGCAGGTTTACCAGATGCCCAACAGCCTGAGCCAGCCCAAAGTGGCAGCAGGGGATGCAGCCCAGGTACGCCGCCTGAGTCACGGGGACCATCAGCCCTGCCCGGAAGCCCAGGGGTTCTGATGTGGGATACAGCATCCTCACAGCCATGAGGCTCAACACCTGCTTCTTACTGTTCCCATGGTAATGTTGGAGGGTCTTCACAAGAATTAGAAAAATGGAATGCCAGAGTGGCCATTAGAAGAAAGCGTAAATACACAAAGCAAAGAGTATTTTAGTATAATTTCTTTTTTAGAGAGCAACTAGGGACCACAGGTTTCTTCGCATGGCCCTGAAACTTGCCTTCTCTACCGCCTGGTGGTGACCTCTGCCTGGCTCCAGAGCACCTTTCTCTTTCAAGAATTGTATAAACTGGGGCCCAGCGTGGTAGCCTAGTGGCTGAAGTCCTTGCCTTGCATGCACCAGAATTCCATAAGGGTGCCGGTTCGTATCCCGGCAACCAGAGGATGGAAGCTCTCTTTCTCTTCTCTGTGTAAATCTGACTTTCCAATAATAATAATAATAATAATAATAATAATAATAATAATAAAATCTTTTTTTTAAAGAGAGAGCTATATAAACTGGCTCCTGACAGGTGGCAAGGGCTCGAGTCTTCCCACTACCTTAGGGTAGTAACAGCAGCAGCTGTTTCAAAGTGCGTTTCGAGGAGCGAGGCACTTATTGCCAGTGGGTAGGTAACATTCAGAACCTTCTGATATTGCTACTCTGACAACCTGTTTGACCGCCCAAGGGGTTCTTTACAAGGTTAGGAAGCAGCAAACCACACCTGAGATGTCCTAGCTCCCAAATCACCTGGGCAACTTACCGCTGTGATCCCAGGCCCTGCTCCATAGTCGCAGAACGGGCCCAGGACCGGGGGCTGATACCAAGCCCCAGAACCACCACTGCAGCGTAAGGAACTTGTCGCAGTGTTCCCAGGGACAGAATACCCTCACATTCAGCTCCTCCCTTTGGAGGAGTTCCGGTCCCTTCTCTAAGAAGCCAAAGCTTCTATTCTGTCAGGCACTCCCTTCTCTGGGGTCCTAAAGCACCTGATCGCTCCCTAGTCACAGGCATTGTCAGGGGACTTGTAACTGTCACCAAAACTGGGCCTTAGGCTATACCGAGCATTCCAGCTGCCTCTGTCTTCAGGGCTTGGGAGGGGACTGTCATTCAAAAAATTCTGTGAAGGACAGGCATTTGGCCTAGCGGCTAAGATGCCGGTTAGACACCCACATCCCATATCCAAACGCCTGGCATTGATTCTTGGCCCCAGCCCCTGACTCCAGGCTCCCGCTAACACAGATCCTAGGCAGGAACGGTGATGGCTGTGGGTTCCTGACACCCACAAGGGAGGCCTGGAGTGCGTTTCTAGCTTTTGTGTCAGCTCCAGCCTTGCCCTGGCCGTTGCAGGCACCTGTGTGTGTGAGGGGGGAGTGGGGTATGATTGGATGGGAGCTCTCTCTCTCTCTCTCTCTGTCTCTGCCTTTGTCTCTACAAAATAAAGAGCCAAAAGCCAAAGCCACAAAGAAGGGGCGAAGATGGATGGACATGGAATGAACTTCCTGGGATTGATCCAGGCCCAGGCCCCTTTGATCAGCCCCTCCCTGCTCTTCTGGCTCTGGTGTCTGAGAGCGCTGGTACACGTGGTGAGTGTAGGCTGGGTCTGAGGAGGTATCTCCATAGGCAGGGCATGCGTGCACCGTGCCAGCCTTCTACGTCCCTCTCGCGGCAGTCTAGAGGGAAGCAGCCCATCCCAGGCAGTACCCTCAGCCCTAGCCCCAGCCAGTACCTCACTCTTAGCAGGGGACTCAGGCGTGCTTGGCTTCCGGACAGCTACAGGCGGAGGCATGGGACTGCTGGTGAGCGTTGCGATCACCTGGCCCTGGGCATTCAACAACAACTGGGGGGTCACAGCCTGGACCTGCAGGCTTTGTGCTGGTGCCGGGGCCGCCACGCTAGCCGAGTTCACTACCCATGGAAGGGTTCCAATAACCTGGCAGGAAATAAGGCGAAGGACCCCAGGGGTGAGGGTGGCGTCCTTTTCTGTCCCTAACCCAAGTCTCCACACTGGCAGGTAAAAAGGACTAGCTTAGAACACATCATGGAACCCCTCTGACCTCTGCCTGGCTCCGACTCCGGGGATGCCTGCCCTTATTATTCCATTCCCCGGAGCAGGGATGGGCTTTGGAGTGACTTAGACTTGGATGCAGCTCACTGATCTGCCACATTCCAGTTGTGTGGCTTAATTTTGCTGAACCTCAGCTTTCTCGCCCGTAAAATGGGAACGAAAAGAAAACCTTTACCTGATGGACTTGTACTTGAACGAGCCAAGATGGTGTATAGCAAAACTAGCCTGATGTCCGGCCACCAAGTGAGCGTTCCACAGGCGAACCTCTCCATCCCACCCTCGGCTAGACAAACTCCCCCTAGAGCAGAGCGAACGTTCTTCAACAAGAGCTTGGCGCTCTAGTCAACCGTCAGCCTCTCAGCCCAAGCCCTGGCCCCCTCGCCTCACCGGCCACCCCATCGTTGCCAGCACTCCGCCCTGGCTTTGGCCACTTGCCTGTCCCTGAGCATTGGTGAGGATCTGACTGCTGATCCCTGGCATGCTGGGAATGGCGCTCGTAATGACCGGCGTCGTCGTGAGGGAGCCCAGGATCTGGGTCTGTCCCCCAAGGGTAGCGGCACTGATCTGTGGGCAGAGGAAGAGGCCTTGCTCAGAGGCCATGGGGCAAGGAAGGGATCCGGGCTCAGGGGAGGGGGCTGGGCAGAGGTCAAAGTGCGGCACTGCAGGCCCCTTATCCACCAGCTGCATAGTGGTGTTCAAGGCTGCAGGCTGCAGAAGGGGTGCTGGTGGGACAGGCAGGGCCGGGGTCACGGAACAGTAACTCTGGGTCATCTTTCGGGCTCGGCCTGGAGGGCAGAAGGGTCACAGTGCAGGGACCAGAGGCACTGGGAGTCACATCTCTCCCTGCCTGACCCGGCCAGCGGCCATTGTAGAGAGCCCCTGGCTGCCCCCTAGTGACAGCTCGCGGGCTTGCGAGCCCTGTGGCCGTCAGCCCACCCTCCGGCTGGTCCAGCGGTTCAGGCTCTGGAGGAGTCCCCCACAGCCACTCTGCTTCTGCCCGTGCTGGACAGGCCGAGAGCCGCCAAGAAGAGCCCAGAGTGGGCCCGATCTCTGCCGATGTGCTGAGACAGGGCAGACTTCACGGGGCTGGCCCTCCACCGCGGGGAGCGTCACTTCCACCCCAGACTTGGTCCTTCTCTCAGTCCATCATGGGAGAGGGCAGCGGCTTACGATTCCCGGGCTAAATGCGAAGCCTGCAGGCTGGACGGTGATCTGGGGAGGGGTGTCCACCGGCTTGGGGGTGGGGGCAACAGCGGTGGCCGCAGCGGGCTGCGGGAGGATGGCAGGTGCGGTCTGCAGCAGCGGTTGGGTCTGGAACAGCGTCTGGGGCTGGGCTGGTGGCCGGGGCTGGGCCGGTGAGGAGGTCTGTACCGGTGGGGCCGCTTGTACGGGTGCCGGGAGAGCAGTGTTCAGCACAGCCGCCGCTATGGAGCAAGGCAGAGGACAGAGGCGCTCAAGTGCCTAGCCACGGCCCAGAGCGGCTCCAATCCCAAGGGATCTGGCGCGAGACCCGAGAGGGGTTAGGGCAGTGGACATGATGGAGGAGTGGGGCACCGGCAGCAGCTGCGATGCCTTCCATCCATGAAGGTTGGTGCAATGCCAATAGCTCTCCTCTCCCCACCCCCACCCTTGGGCCAGGAGACACGCAGGTGGTAAGACCCCAACATGGATTCTTCTCGTGGTCCTTTTCTCAGGAGCTGGCAAAGTCTGGCGTGGGGAGGAGGGGGCAGTCCCATTCAGTTGACAGATGCAAGAAAAGGCCTGCTGGGCCAGCCTGGGTCTTGGCCCACAGTCCCAAGTGGTGCAGCAGCTCTGTGGCTGGGATCCAGACTCCGGGGCTGCGGCCCGGGAGGGCGGTGGATTCTGAGTTCGACATGGCAAAACACACGTGCGGGGCGGTGGTGGAGGGCGGTGGGGGCCGCGTGCAGTCCTGGGAGAGTGGCCGTTACCTTGGAGACCGGCTAAAGGTGGCTTGAACACTGCCCCCGGGGGAGAAGCAGCGGCCAGTCCGGGAAGGGCAGCCACGGTTGCTGTAGGAATTGTCCACACGGCCAGCCCCTGCTGACCAGCCAGTTGACCTGCAATACTGATGGGGATAAGAAGAGGTTGAGTAACTGCCCCTGCTGGAACCATAACTCCTGTCAGAGCTGTGGCTAAGTTTTCCTGAGTCAAGACCTGCAAAAGCAAACGAGATTTCAAAAAGAAAAGAAAAAACAAAAGAAAATCAACATCCATGGCACAAAGGCTGGGTCTCTAGGACCCAGCTGAGCACAAACAAAGCATTCTGAGGGCACGGAGTAAGGGGAAAGGTCACACACGGATGGGGAATGTTCCAGACTGTCCTCCAACACCGGAAGTGGTGCCCCAGGCTCGGTGGCGAGTCAGCAGCCTCCCAGGCCTTTCCCCAGGGCAGGATGGGGGGTCGGGGGTTCACAGGACTTGGGGGAAGCCCTGACGGGGCATAGCTAGCTACTGTCCGGATCTAAATGAATACTCTGTGCACACCCCGGAGCAGGTGCTAGAGGGTTCATTTCGTCATCAGAGGAACAGAAACTCTGGCAGCAGGCGGGTGAACGCCTTTTCTATGGTCTTCTTGGACCCACAGACACTGCCTGGCAAATGCAGATCCACTTTCCCAAATGGGCCTGGGCTGGGGCAGGCAGAAGCCAGGGGACCTGGTGGGAGCGACCCTTCCCCATCCTGCCTCTTCGGCTTGCAGGGGCCCATGGCCACCCCCATGCGATGCTGCTGCCCACTGCCCCCCGTCCAGCCCCAGGCGGCCCTTACCTGGGGGGCAGCTTGTACTGTCAGCGGCGTCAGGGTCTGCGATGCCGCCTGAGGCTGGCTTGGGGCTTGGCTGAAGGTGGCGATGCTGGGGGCAGGACTTGGAAGGGTCCCTGGGAGTGACTTGACTTCACATGGCATTAAGAAAAAGGACAAGGACTGATGAGTCTGATGGAAATGACAGGGTCACGGGGCAAAATATCTCGTCCAACTAGCTTCCTGCTACGGAACCTGGGAAAGCCGTGGAGCACGGGTTGAAACCTTGGGCTACTGCACCCATGTGGGGGATTGGGCTAGAGAGCCAGGCTCCTGGCCAGTCCCAGCCCATCGTTTAATTTAGAAAGGGGCTGGTGCTGTGGCACAGCTGGTTTACCCACCACTGTGACTCCCATAGGGCAGGATGGGTTCAAGTTCTAGCTGCTCCACTTCTAAGCCAGCTCCCTGCTCATGTACCTGAGAAAGCAGCAGAGGATGACTCAAATGCTTAAGTCCCTGCCACCCATGTGGGAGAGCCAGACAAAGCTCTTGACTCCTGGCTTTGGGCTGGCCCAGTACCAGCCATTGTGGTCATTTGGGGAGTGAAATACAGAATGAAAAAAGTTCTCTCCCTGCACATAAACTTGTAAAAGGCCTTATAAAATATTAACAGGTATGTTTCTCCTCCTCTCTGTATATCTGACTTCCCAATAAAAAATAAAAATAAAAAATAAATAAAGAAAGATAGGCCCAGTGTGCAGTAACCCAGTGGCTAAAGTTCTCACCTTGCTTGTGCCAGGATCCCATATGGGCCCCGGCTACTCTACTTCCCTTCCAGCTCCCTGCCTGTGGCCTGGGAGAGCAGTAGAGGACAGCCCAATGCCTTGGGACCCTGCACCCACGTGGGAGACCCAGAAGAAGCTCCTGGCTTTGGATTGCCTCAGCTTCGGCCATTGTAGCCACTTGGGGAGTGAACCAGTGGATGGAAGATATTTCTCTCTGTAAATCTGACTTTCCAATAAAAAATAAATCTTAAAAAAAATACTAATAATAAAAGAAAAAGTAAGTGGAAGATTTGTCTGCTCTGTGGTGGGATATACTTGTTTTCTTAAATAATCTATTCATTCACATATTTATCTGAAGGAGCTCTAGAGAGGGAAGCACAGAGGCCTTTGTTATGCTGGTTTACCCCCCAGAGAACCGGGTAAGCAGCCCCATGTTAGGACGCAAGAGCCAGGAATTTCTTCCAGGTCTCCTTCATGGGTGGCAGGAGCCCAAGCACCTGGGCCAGCGTCCACTGCTGTTTCCAGGCCATCAGCATGGAGCCAGATCAAAAGCAACCAGGATGTGAACTGCCCGTTAGGATGCCAGCATCCCAGGGGCAGTTCTACCTACTACACCAGAATGCTGAGCCCAGAAGACACTTTTCTAACTTAAAAATAAAAATCAGATAAAGGTAACTGACATAGGAAAACTGGCTCATTTGGCTAGCCCTCCCTTGGCAAGTACCCGCATGCCATATGGGCACTGGTTCATGTCCCGGCTACTCCACTTCCCATCTAGCTCCCTGCTTGTGGCCTGGGAAAGCAGCAAAGGATGGCCCAAAGCCTTGGGATCCTCTACCCATGTGGGAGACCCAGAGGAGTCTCCTGGCTCCTGACTTCGGATTGGCTCAGCTCCAGCTGTTGTGACCATTTGGAGAGTGAACCCGCAGATGGAAGATCTCTGTCTCTCTCTCTGTAATTCTTTGTAACTCTGACTTTCAAGTAAATCTTTAAAAAAATGTTTTTTTTCGGGCCCGGCGTGATAGTGTAGTAGTTAAAGTCCTTGCCTTGAATGCGCCAGGATCCCATATGGGCGCCGGTTCTAATCCCAGCAGCTCCACTTCTCATCCAGCTCCCTGTGTGTGGCCTGGGAATGCAGTCAAGGATGGCCCAAAGCCTTGGGACCCTGCACCCACGTGGGAGACCTGGAAGAAGCTCCTGGCTCCTGGCGTCGGAATGGCTCAGGTCCAGCCATTGCTGCCGCTTGGGGAGTGAACCATCAGATAGAAGATCCTCCTCTCTGTATATCCAACTTTCCAATAAAAAATAAATCTTTTTTTAAAAAAAATTCTTCTGCAGAAAAAAATTGTCTTTTCTGGAAGGCTTAAATATACAAAGCTGTGCATATTACCACAGAAACACTCAAGATATGAACAGTTGCTTTACCACCCATCTCTGAGAGCTCATTTGATAAAATTAAGGCTCCAGAAGAAGTGAAGGATGGGAGACAGACAAAGAGGTGGAAAGGGAAGTCCGAAGATAGGGGAGAAACCTGAGAAGCTCCCTGAATTTTCTGGAGAAAGGCTTCACTCCATGGTAGCTGCCCTGGATGCAAACGATGCCCTGTGGAAGCAGGTGACCCAGTATGGGCTTAAGACAGAAGTCGGGGGGAGAACCATCATGGCCTCCTCTGGTCACCCCTTCAGTCAAAAGGGGAGGAATTAACCAAGGTTACGGGATTACCACGGACCTGGAGACTGATTAACAGAAAGAGCAAGCAATGTGAACTGTGCACTGGAAGTCTTCTCCTTTGCTCTCTTTCTGGTTCTTCCTCTTGGTCCAGCCCAGATCCCACTTTAGGGAAAGGATGGAGGGCAAGCAGAAGGGAAGACCAGAGGAGTCCTGGTACCCAGCAACTCATAACAGCTCTCACCCTAAGGGCATCTTTGGAGAAGGACGGTAGGTTTAAATTTGCTGATGGGCTCAGCGCGGTAGCCTAGTGACTAAAGCCTTTGCCTTGCATGTGCTGGGATCCCATATGGGTACTGGTTCTAATTCCGGCAGCCCTGCTTCCCATCCAGCTCCCTGCTTGTGGCCTGGGAAAGCAGTCAGGGACGGCCCAAAGCCTTGGCACCCTGTACCCATGTGGGAGACCTGGAAGAAGCTCCTGGCTTCAAATCAGCTCAGCTCTGGCTTTTGAGGTCACTTGGGGAGTGAATCAGCAGGCAGATCTTCCTCTCTGTCTCTCCTCTTCTCTGTATATCTGACTTTCCAATAAAAGTAAATAAATCTTAAAAAAAAAAATCACTGAGACATGGGGCAGGATCCTGCAGGACTCTGCTGCTCCTGGACTTGACCTCTCGGCCTTAGTCCCTGGGCTATCCAGGTTCCACCACAGCAAGATCCAGTCTCCTGTGGCTTAGGTCTGGGTTTGGAGGAAGCAGCCCCTGCAGCTGGTCCAACCCCCTAAGCTGGTCCATGATAGCTTCCCCCGCAACCTGCCTCATCTTAGCTTAGACCTGGAACTGATGCAGACCACAATTTATAATAATAAGGGAGGGGGCCCAGCGTGGTGGCCTAGCGGCTAAAGTCCTTTTCTTGAATGTGCCGGGATCCCACATGGGCGCTGTTTCTAATCCTGGCATCTCCACTTCCCATGCTTGTGGCCTGGGAAAGCACTTGAGGCCGGCCCAAAGCCTTGGGACCCTACATTCGTGTGGGAGACCTGGAAGAAGCTCCTGGCTTCTGGCTTCGAATTGGTTCCGCTCCGGCCACTGTGGTCACTTGAATAGTGAACCATTGGACAGAAGATCTCTCTCTCTCTCTCTCTCTCTCTCTCTCTATATATATATATATATATATATGCAATAAAATAAACTAATCTTTGGAAAAAAAGAATAAGAGAGGGGTGCAGAGTGCAGAGGGGAAGACCGGGTGCCCAGTGGCCACAAGCTGGCTCCCTAGAAGGCCACAGGGGGATGCGGGGCAGCAACACCAGATGGGAGCAATGGCCTCCTACCAGTTGCCTCTGCAGGGGCCTTGGGGTGGCCTGGCCCAGCTTCACCGGCAGGCTCATGGGCTTCCGCAGGGTCCCCACTCTGGGAGCCCTCAGCAGCTGCACCCTCTAGTCCTTTGCCCTCCTCCTCAGCAGGGAGCTGGGCATCCACGCCAACTTCCAGGACTCGAATGGTCTCATGGCCTGACATCACGATGACCTGCAAAGGAGAGGGCAGGGCCACTGCTGGGGCTTGGCTGGAGGGAGAGGGGAGGAAGGAGGCATGGCACCAGAGGCCAGAGTTCTGGGGATGACCAGGGGGCATAGGAGAGGGCACTTCATCAGGAGACCCTCCTGTCCAGAGCCTGTGACAATTGGCCATTCCCCGACTCACGGGAATCACTGTTAGAAGGAAGCAGGCTTGGGGACACAAGCCAGGAGGCCGCCCACAGCACCAAACCCAATAGAACAGATTTCTATTTGGCCCCTGTCTTGGATTCAGAGCAGAGTGTGTGATCCACCTCCCACGGCAGCAGCCTCTTGGCTTGGGCTGAGCCAGGAAGCAAATTGCTTTGCCCTTCACCTTAAGACATCCTAGACATTGTCCAAAGACAAAGGAATGAAAAATGCTCACAATTCCTTCATGTCCAGAACTCAGGCAGGGAAGGGCCAGGATGCTCCTGCAAGCTGGCTTCCTGAAATAAGTGTCTTGGGGCCCTGTCCTACAGCTCTGAATCCTGGGGACCAGGTGAGCCATCTGCTGTGAGCATGCACGGATTGCAAAGCGTGCTTCCCCGCCCCCCACCCTTCTTCGCCCAAGTCGTGCAGGGGTCCCCGCGCCTCCTCAGCAAGCTCGGTGCTGCTCCCTGGGTCCTTCAAGAATCAGAGACAGGGGTAGGGAGGACAGGTGCTGCTTGGGACACCCCAGTGCTGCTGGGAGACCCGCCTCTTCAGCTTCCTGCAACTCGGCCCAGCAAACAGATGCTGGCCCAGTGGAAGCTCCTGGCTCCGGTCCGGCTCAATTCTGGCCACTGCAGTTATTGAAGGAGGGAACAGTGGGTGGAAGAGCTCTCTCCTCTCCCTTTAACTCTAGACTTGCAAAACATGTATCTATTTTACAAGAACATTTACAAGCATGCTTGTATAGAAGAAAAAAAATAATAAGTCACCAGATGTTCAAACCTTATCCCGTGTACATGTATACATTTAAAAGCCTTGTTGTTTGGAGGGAGTATGTTGTGTCCTAGCACATTGAGCCACCTGCATTCCATGCTGGGGTGGCCGGGAGAGAGTCCTGCCTCCATGCCCCATCCGATTAAGGGTGCACATTAGCAGGAATGTGGATTTGGGGCTCAACCTCAGGCATGCCCTCTGGTATCTTAACCACTATGTCACATGCCAAGCCCCCTCTGGACAGGTGATGGAGAACTGGGGTGAGACGATGAGGGGCTCTGGGGAGGCTTCCTCTTTCCCATACCCTTCAGTGCACCCCCCTCCCCACCCACCCCTTCCCATCCCGGAAGATACCTGCTCATTGACAGTCAGAGCTGACTCTGACCCTGCTCCCGGATCCATGGTCACTTGTCGGGGTGGAGTGGGGGCGCGTCCTGGGTAAGACGGGATTGCAAAAGCAAAGGCTGCTGTGACACAGGGCTAACAATTCCCACACCGTCTAGAAAAGTCAGAAGTCGGATGGAGGGGGGACACAGAAGCCAGAGAAGCCAACGGCACAGGATTTTTTTAGACATTTTAAGACTCCACTGTCTCACTTCCTACAGCACCCTAGGAGGGCTTACACTCGGGAGGAAGCAGGAACATCTGCACTTAGGGTGACAAGAGGGAAGGGAGGAGGGCCAGGCATCTGTCCCCGGGGCTCCCCAGTGAAGACAGTGCACCCCGCAGAACCCAGGGTGTATCAGACAAGGCAAGGAGCAGCCTGGGTATTAGCATACTTCTTGGGGGAGAAGTCTGGGCAGACTTCCTGGAAGAGATGGTAAAGACATAAATTAACACAGCAGTCTCTCATATGAATAGTCATGAAGACCCCCGCTGGGGACACTTACTCCAAACGCAGCTCCTAGCCCCCAACAAACTTGAGAGATTCTGGTTTGGTTCTCGGGTGGCAGTGTGGCCTTTGACAGTGAAGGGAGGACATCCCAGGAGGCAGATCAGAGTACAGGAAGGACTAGTGGGGCAGGGTTCAACATTTACACAGGAAAGAAGACAATTAACAGGGCCCTGCTGTGTGCTGAGCACTTTCTGGAGCACCAACACTACGGGAGATGGGCGGCTGGGGACACCATTATCACCATGTGCTTTAGGCAGTAAAATCGAATTCATTTTCCCCTTTCTCCTTTGCTCTGCCTTATCTTTGTAATGAAGAAAAAACTGCCAAAATAGGAATGTTTGTGATCCACCCCCCCATCCCATCCCATCCCAATGTTGAAGCTCCAAGATGCTTTTGATCTTGGATTTCCCAGCATCTAGCAGTGTCACTATAAAACTATGCTTTGTTGTTGTCATAGCAGCTTGAGTGCACTAAGACAAATTCACCCAATACAAAATTCCCCATTGTAAAGGAGCCACCCAAGAATGGACACAGTGATCGTGTTATTTAGCAGTCACTGTTGCCTAGTGTCAGAACACTCCAAAGGAAACCCCATAGCCATGGGGTCAGTGCCCTCCCAGCCCCATCTCCCAGTCCCAGGCAGCTACTCATTCACTTTCTTCTACTTTGGACTGAACCTATACAACAGGTGGCTTCCTGCACCTGGCTCCTTTTACCTAGCTGACCTTTGCTGTAGTATGTATCAGAATTTCCTTTCTTTTCCTGCTTGAGTAATATCTTATTGTATGGGGAAGGGCAACAGCTAAAACGCCTGAGCCCCTTAGGGCAGATGTACAGTGGGTTAAGCCACCACTTGGATACCCACATTTCGTAGCATGGTGGCTGACTGGAGTCCTGGCTACTTCATGTTTTCGTTCCAACTTTCTGAAAAGTACTTGGGTTCCTGCCACCAACACAGATCAGGACGAACTTCTGGGCTTTTGGCTTCAGCCTGGCCTAATCTGTGGCCATTTGGGGAGTAAAGCAGAGGATGGAAGCTATTTCTCCGTCTCTAAAATAAACAAACAAGTGGACCTGACATCCAACTCTGGCTCCTAACATCAGCTACCTGCTAATGAAGACCCTGGGAGACAGCCATGGTGGCTCGTTCAAGCCACTGGGTACCGGCCACCCATGTGGGAGACCCACACTGAGCTGATGAATAGGTGGGCTGTTTCCTTCCTGTGTATAGTGTATCTATGAGTATTTGCACATAAACTAAACATTGGCTTTCTTTTTGTTGGGTACCTATCGATCACCCTTGGGGATTTAGCATTCTGTCCCTTGGCAGAAGACTCCCTGGTCAAAGCAGGCAAGGAGAACCAGGATGGTCCCTCCCCCTTTGCTTCCTCCTCTGGCAGCCTTGCCATGGGATCAAGAAGAGGGTCATGGGCCCGGTGTGGTAGCCTAGCAGCTAAAGTCCTTGCCATATGGGATCCAGCGCTGGTCCCGTATGGGTGCTGGTTTGTGTCCTGGCTGATCCACTTCCCATCCACCTCCCTGCCTGTGGCCTGGGAAAGCAGTCGAGGACGGCCCAAAGCCTTGGGACCCTGCATCTGCGTGGGGGACCTGGAAGAAGCTCATGGCTCCTGGCTTCATATCAACTCAGTTTCAGCTATTTCTGCCGCTTGGGGAATGAACAGACAGCACAGCTTTTTCTCTGTATTTACTTCTCTTTGTACATCTGACTTTCCAACAAAATAAATAAATAAATAAATCTTAAAAGAAAAAAGAGGGCCAACAATTCAAGAGACCTGGCAATTTGAGAAAGGACAAAAGTAAGATATAAGGACGCAGAGGGGAAGAGGAGCAGAGGAATTTGCTAGAACATCTGGTGAGCATCGCGCACCTTGCTGGGACTCTAGCCTCCTTCCTGAGGCATGTCTCCCCCAAACTTTGTGCAGGAGAGCCTTCCACGTGCTGTTCAGAGAGAGCCTGGCAATTGACCAGGATGGGAAGCAGGATGAGCCGTGAAAGGTGTCTCACACGGAAGCCAATTAGCAAGTCGTCTGAAAACTCAAGTAAGAGACAGAAACAAAACAGCAAGGAAAAATTAACCGGGGTCCGTGACAGCTGATACAGACATTTTGTGAGGAGACTTTTCCCATTCCAGAGAATGGCCATGTCTCAGAGGGCAGCAGGAGCTGGCACTGGAAGGCACGAGATACTGTTCTTGCGGGGCCTGAGTTGTGGCTCCCTGGCTCCTTGCTGCCACCCATGGGCATCCACCGGGAACGGCTTAGCAAATGGCAGAGAAGGCTTGGGCAATTCACCCTTGACATTCTACGAGCTTATAACACCCTGGGCCTTCAATGCCCAGTTCTTTGTGTTGAAGGGAAGATTGCCCCTGGACCACACCTGTGACCACACCTAGGCCCGCCCTGATCCCTGACCCATGCCTCAGTCCACCGAAAGTGC
Organism: Ochotona princeps; assembly: GCF_030435755.1. Taxonomy (NCBI): domain Eukaryota; kingdom Metazoa; phylum Chordata; class Mammalia; order Lagomorpha; family Ochotonidae; genus Ochotona; species Ochotona princeps. Next base: position 52,539,734 of record NC_080846.1, on the reverse strand, counting down.
AGCCAGAGTAGAGGCAAAGCTTCTCCCAGCCTACCTCACAAAGTCTTACCTTTCAGTGGCTTTTACCAGGGTCGTGTATGTGATAGGCACACCTCTCCAGACAGAGAAGACACGGCATTTGGGTACTGGGCTAAGCGCTGTGCTACCCTTGTGCAGCATCTGGGCAGCCCATGCCACCTGGGACGACTCCTTTGCCTCCTTTTTCCAGCTGGATCAAGCCAGGGCGAATTGTAGGGGGTGCTGATTCATTGCCGACAACCAGAGAGTCTGGGGAGCTCTAGGGCCCCTCAGGGCTTCAGTGCGCACAAGGATCAGGCTGACCCCATCACTGTCCCCTGGGAACAGCTTTGGTTTCCAGCAGTACTCTGGGACGCCCAGGAGGTGTCCCGAGAAGGCTCAAGTACATCAAAACTCCCTAGAACAGCCTGCAATTCCCGCTAGGCGAAATCCTGAAGGGCCCGCCCTTCATTAGGCCAGTACATTGTCAGGAGCTGCTGTGTGCTGGGTTACAGTGGCGAAAAACCATCTCCCATGTGGGAGCCCCAGGAGAGTAGGTTACCACGATACAATATGTGGATGTGCCCTGGTGGAAGACAAGGTGGTAGAAGATCTATTGCCAGGGACACCTAATGTGATGTGTGTGTCCTTTTTCTCAAATGCAAATGTTATGTAAGGAGACTCTCAGGGCTGGCACAGTGAGGTAGTAAGTCTAATCCTCTGCCTGCGGCACTGGCATCCCATGTGGGTTCTGGTTCGAATCCTAGCTCAAGCTTTCAATCCAGCTCTCTGCTAGTGGCCTGGGAAAGCAACAGACAACGCCCAAGGCTTTGGACCCACCCCTGCACCACAAGGGAGACCTGGAAGAATCTCCTGGCTCGCAGCTTCAGAAAAGCTCAGCTCTGGCCACAGTCGTTTGGGAAGTGAGCCAGTGAATGCAAGATGGATCTCTCTCTTTCTCTCTCTCTGTCTCTTCCTCTCTTTAATTCTAAATTTCAAGTAAAAACAAATAAATGTTAAAAAGAAAAATCTCATTCTCTGTAAGAAAATGGAACTTATAAAAAAGTCATACTTTTAACTCAGGCCCACATTGTGGTTTTAATCACTGCCTCAACACTTAACATGACTGAAGTTTTCCAGTTGCAAAATACCTTCTCATTATACCATAATGGGTTGGGATGAGCACTCTGTAAAGGTTCATTAAGGGGAGTGTGATTGTATCTGAATTCAGTTGAAACAAAGTTATATATCTTATGGGAAATCTTATTTTTCCTTTCTCCTTTAAAACATTTTTAATGGACACACAGTAGCGATACATAATGAGGAGCACAGTGTAACCTTTCAATACTTGCCTACTTTCTTTCTAACTTTCAACAGGAGCAATTCCTCTGACCTTCCCATCTGCAGCCCTACACTAGAGTTTTAGCTTGTGTACCGGCTTACTTTCTGCATGTACAGCTGCCACTCAGAAGTGCCCTGCAGAGAGCAGGGCACTGGGCTATCAGGACACGGGGCAGCTGCCAATCCACTCTTCAGTGCCTCCCTACACGCTTTCCCCCAGTTCCACAACAACCACTAACGTCCCCAACTCAAGCCTGGACCTCACTGGGAACTTTAGACTCATCTATTCAAGTGCCTACTGATGGCACATTTCATCTCATACTTAACAGACGCAAAGCAGGCTCAGGGTGCGTATCCCTTGGCAGCTCCCAGGGCAGACAGCCTGGCCCAGCTCAGCAAAGAGCAGCCTCACCCTTCTGGGTCTGCTCAGGCCTTCTTGCTGCCTCTATCTCAGATTTACCCCCTCAGCAGACCCTTTTGGCTCTTTCTCTCTTCCTGGCACCACCCCCAGCCACGCAGCTGTGGGTCTTCATTGCGAGGGCAGCACATTTTCCCTGCCCTCTGCACTAAATGGTACCTTCCCGGTTCTTAGGTCACCAGACCCCCGGCAGCCACCTTCCCTCCCAGCTGTCACCACCTGGTGATGGGTTTTCTGCATGGGCCCCATCTCTTTCCACTCCTGGCCCCTAGACCCAGGTTTCCCATCCTACCTGCTGAAGACTAGCAATCACTGCCTGTCAGTGGGGTCCCAGTACCCTCTCCAGACAGGTTCCTCGGGTCAGCTTTGCTATGTATTAACTTGTGCAACTTGAACCAGTGATTTGGTTTCAGTGTCTCAGTTTTCTTATCCATAATAATGGGAACAGTAGCAGCTCTTGCAGAGGGCTATGGTGGGTCCTGAAGGAACTCCGCGTATAAAAGGTTTAGAACCACAGCTGCTGGTTACAAGTCTTCAGTAGCTGGCGGATATTATAATTTGCATACATGATCTCAATTAATTATTTTAACTTATTGTAACCATTAAGAAGTAGGCATATTTCTCAGTTTTCCCACTTCTTAGCTGTGAGATCTAGGGCAAGGGTTTGCCTCTTTATACCTCAGTTACAATATCTGAAATATTGTAATACAATAATACAATATCTGGGATAGCAGTATAGTAAGTTGTTCAATAAATGGTAAGTGTTATTCAGTTCTGACAGCAGTAGCATGAGGCCATGCAGCTCGGTAGTTCATGAAATAAAAACTCAAACCTGGCCAACCATGTGACTGGCAGGAGCTGGGTTGAGGATTATTTTATTGTTCCGGTTTTCACACTGATAAATCGTCATAGTAACAAGAACCATGTATAGCATTAGCCACCATCATCCTTATGTTCTAGATTAAAAAAAAATAATAATAAGGGTCAAGAGATTAGACCATAGCCTTCCAAGGAAAACTTACATTCAAATATTATAAGACTTACATTCAAATATCAGATCACTTGGCCTCACGATTACCAGGCCACTTGGAGCACTCCTTCTCAGGGTGTTGGCTCCAGCACAAGTGTCCATACTATCCAGAGGGCAGACTCAGACTGGACTAACCCTAGCTGTTGCAGGCATCTGGGGCAGTGAATTAGTAGATGAAAGATCTCTGTCTTTCAAAACATATGCTGACCATCAAACAGCTATGTGGGGATTGGGTTGTGGTACAGCCAATTAAACTGCTGTTGTTTGCAACTCCAACATGTACTGGGGTGCGAGTGTGAGTCCCAGCTGCTCTGCTTCCAATCCAGCTCCCTGCCAAGGCACCTGGGAGAGCAGTGGAGAATGGCCCAAGTCCTTGAGCCTCTGCACTCACAGGAGACCAGGACGAAGCTCCCGGCTTCTGGCTTCAGCCTGGCCCAGTCCCAGCTCCTGTGGCCATTTGGGGAGTGAACCAGAAGATGCAAGCCTGATCTCTCTGTCTTTCCCTCTCTTTCTGTAATTCTGCCTTTCAAATAAATAAAATCCATATTTTTTAAAGAGTTATTTTTTTTCTAACTCACCTTTTTTAATGACCAGGTAGGACTTACAAGTAGAACAGCTCACTTTCTGCTGGCACATGGGTATACAGTCACTGAGTGCTCTGCCTGTGCTGGTTTTCACACTGGTGACCTACCCAATCACGCCCAGAGTGAAAATCCCCCAACAGGAGAAGCTTGATTGGAAACCCTTCACAACAGGGCACTTGGAGATTTTTGTTGAACCATGGCAAGAAACACCAGGCCTTGGCCATGTCACCCTAAGTCCCAGGACTTGGCTGCAGACCTAATCGGGGACTCCTTCCTCTGAAGGCCCTTGCCAGTCAGACAGGCTGCCTTAGAGCCCCACGACCAAGGGAAGGGTGGAAAACCCAGCAGCCCTGTGTTTGGATGCAGAGTGGCAGAGCAGGCTGTCACCCGGAGCCAAGACTTTTCTTCCACGTTCTTGAGGCTTTTGATCAGCCCCTATTAGGCGGCTCTGCCTTTCCCTGAAAGCTTTAGGCTTCTAATCGGAGCTGGTGGAGGATCCTTGCACTCAAGTGGAGGCCACGAGGAACCCGGGGGGGGGGGTCCCTTGCCAGGAGACAGCACCCAGGGAACATACATCGGGTCCATTATAGGACTATTATTATTAATAATATTGTTATTAAATATTTATGAAGCGCTCACGCTTGACTCAATAGGAGACCCTCCCACCACTCCCCCCCCCCCATCCCCTGCCTTCCAGCAACACCGGGGCCCCTGGCAACGAGACCCACCGGTCCTCCCGGGGTTCTGCTGGCTCGGACTCAGTCGCGACAGGTGGTGCCAATGGCCGGGAACCCAGGCGCCCGGGTCCTCGGCTCCTGATCGCCACCGGAGTGCGCGAAGAGCGTGCCCTGTGGTCCGTCCCCGACCGGGGCTGCGGGCGCAGCCTCCAGGAGGGGTCGGCCCCGCTTCACCGCCCCATCCCCACCCCCACCGCGTCCACCAGGCGGCTGCCCCCTCCTCTCCCGGCCCCCGGCAGGCGGTAGGCTGCCGGGCGCGGCCCTGGGGTGCGGCCCCGTCCCGGAGCTCCCAGCGCCCCAGCCCCGCGGCTTTTTTTTTCTCTTTATCATAAATATATAAATTATGCTAATTACGGGCATTGCATATTAACCAAACCCGAAACCTCCCCTGCCCGGCCCCCTCCCCCTCCATGCAAACCCCTCCCCGCCCGGACCCCGCTACTCACCGGAGCCCAAGCCCGAGCCGCTTCGCGCGGTGCTGGCGGCCACCGGATCAGACGCTCAAGGCACAGCCGACGCCCGGGGGCCGGGGCCGGGGCCGGGGCGGCCGCCGCCCGCAGACAAAGGAGCCAGTGCGGCCGGGCTGGGCTCGGCTCGGCCGGGACGCTGGTCCGGGACCCGCGCCGCCCCCGGGGCCCCCAGCCCGGGCCGGGCAGAGCCGAAGGGGGCGGCCGGGAGGCGGGAAGGGAAGATTGGGGGGGCCACCAGGTGTGTATTTTCCTTCTCTTCCCCCCTTCCCTGGCCCCCCCTGCCTCCCCCCTTCTCCCCTCCTTCTGCTACTTGGATTTTTTTAGCTGCTGCGTCATGAGCATAATTTATGCAAAGCGCTTTGCCGCATGCTGCACCGCCCGCGCCAGCCGCCGGGGGCGGGGAGGGAGGGGACGCGGAGCCGGCGGCCGGGGGGAGGGCCGGGCGGCACGGCGCGGGGGTGGGGGCGCCCCGAGGGCCCGCTGCGGAGCGGATGGAGGGGTGTCCGGGGGTCGTTCCATCTCGGGCGCCGCCAAGAGCTCAGTCAGCGCTGGGGACCGCGCGCCGCGGCCTCCCCGACGGGGCTGGGGCGGACCCCGGGGCTCCCAGCCCACGGTGTCCTGTTCCTCCCGGTCAGCACTGTCCGCTAGTCCGGAGTCAAGTTCAGCAATACGTTCCCACCACCCCAGTCCAGCAGCGGCCGCAGATGGGAGAACACGGGCGTAGCCCAGCCAGCGGATGCCCGCGAGGGCCCAGGTCCCCAAGGCCGCTACCCGAGGACGGACTGAGAAGGACGCAGCTGCCCCAAGTCGACTAGAAACCAGAAAAAGTTCAGTGCAGAGCGTGGGCAATGGCGGGGGAGGGAGAGGAAAAGACAGCTTTGGGGAGGGGGAAAAGGGGGTGGACCAATGAAAGAGGCGGGAGTTGGGGGCCCGAGTGGGGAAGAAGCGAGGAAGAAGGCATTGGGACGCGGGAGGCGCTGTCGGTCGGCGCGTGGGTGCAGGCGCGGGCAGTGCGCTCGGGGCCCCGCGTGCTTCCCAGCGCACTCAGCCTGCGGGGGACTCCGGACACGTGGATGTGAGCTAGTGGGAAGAACGGACAAGGTGGAGAGTGTTTTCAGCCGTTCCCAGACTGTTTCCTGGGGCTGGCTCTTGCAGGTTGCTGGTGAGGCGCACAGCCCAGGGGGCCTTTTGACCGCGGATCCCGGAGCGCGCTCTCGTAATACCCAGTTTTGAGGATCAACGCTTGAGCTGGCAGTCCAGGCGACCTCATCCAAGACTCCTGTGACGGCTACTTCAAGTCTGTGTATTGAAGCCTGGTTATGACCCTGTTATGTGGGAAAAACAACACGGACTTTGCAAACGGCGCTGGGTTGGGCGTGGTGGCGTCATGGTGTCCGGCTGCAGCTTGCCACCCTGGAAGTCCCTGTCAGAGCTCCTGCTGCGCTTCGGGATGCTCCACTTCCCATCCTGCTCCCTGCAGATGCAACGTCGAGAAAGCAGCGGCAGCAGATGGGGCAAGCTCTTGGACCCCTACCGCCCACGTGGGAGACCCGGAAGGAGTTGCAGGCTCTTGGACCCAGCCTGACCCAGCTCCAGCCTTCACTGCCATTCGGGGAGTGAAGCAGAGGATGGAAGAGCTCTTTCGCTGCCTCGCTCTGCCTTTCATAAACAGGTATTTTTTTTTTAAGCTTTTTTGTTGGAAAGACAGATTTATAGAGAGGAGAGAAAGAAAGATCTTCCACCCGCTGGTTCACTCTCCAAATGGCTTCAACAGCCAGAGCTGAGCCTATCAGAAGCCAGGAACCTCTTCCAGGTCTCCCACGCGGGTGCAGATTCCCAAGGCTTTGGGCCGTCCTCTGTTACTTTCCCAGGTCATAAGCAGGAGGTTGGATCAGAAGCGGAGCAGCCACAACGGGAACCATTGCCGATATGGGATGCTGGCACTTGCAAGGGAAAGATTAGCCAGATTAGGCAGTTGAGCCATACCGCTAGCCCCACATAAATAAATACATATATAACTTTAAAAAAATAATTAAAAAGGACAACAGTTGGCATTTTACGATTGTGAAGTTTTGTGCCACGCAGTAGTGTGAACATGTCTGGGGGGCATGTAAATCTACTGCTTGGCAAGACTCGACCGCTCGGGGAGGATTTTGCTGAGTCCGTCCTCCTCTAGCTATAATTCTTTGTGTGCCACCCACCTTTGTGTTTTCTGTCGTTTTTATGGGAGGAAAGAGCTCAGGGTGGCGGATGAACTTGCTGGGGAAGGCACAAACTCCCAGTCTTTGTGACTCCATTGGGTTCTGGGGGGATTGAATGCATTAGATGTGAACAGAGAAGTTTAGTCATCCATCAAAATGCTAATCATGGTTTTCTTAGGGGAAAAAAAAAGGTTCCTTTCATTTCTTATTTTCCATTTTTATTTCTTTAAAGATTTTATTTCTTTTTGTTAGAAAAACTGATTTGCAGAGAGAAGGAGAGGCAGAGAAAAAGAGCTCCATTAGCTGGTCCACTCCCCAACTGGCTGCAACAGCCAGTACTGAGTCACCCCAAAGTCAGGAGCCAGGAGCTTCCTCCAGGTCCTGCACGCAGGCCCAAAGCTTTGGGCCGTCCTCTACTGCTTTCACAGGCCAAAAGCAGGGAGCTGGACGGGAAGCGGGGCCGCAGCACATGAACAGGCGCACATATGGGATCCTGGTGTGTGGGATCAAGGCAAGTATTTAGGCACCAGGCCTCCATGCTGGGCCCAGGAACCCAGCTGTTTGGGCCATCACAGCAGTCCTCCAGGGTGTGCTTTAGCAGGAACCTGGAATTGAGGCAGAACCAGAACTTAAACCAGGCACTCTGATACTGCATATGAGCATCCCAAATGGTGTCTTGACTACTGTGCCAAATACCCACTCCCGCCTGTTAATTTTTTCTTTTAAAGATTTATTTTATTTTTATTACAAAGTCAGATATACTGAGAGGAGGAGAGATAGAGATGAAATGGAGCTGCCGGGATTAGAACCAGTGGCCATATGGGATCAAGACGAGGACCTTAGCCACTAGGCCACGCTGCCGAGCCCCCGCCTGTTAATTTTTAAAAAATGTATATATTAGTTGAAAGGCAGAGTTTTAGAGCGAGAGTGATCTTTCATCCACTGGTTCACTTCCTGAGTAGCCACAACAAGCAGAGCTGGATCAGGCTGAAGCCAGGAGCCCGGAACTCCTTCCAGGTCTCCCACACGGGTGCAGGGGTCCAGCATCTTGGACCATCCTTTGTTGCTTTCCCAGGACACGAGCAGGGATCTGGATGGGAAGTGGAGCTGCCTGGACCTTAACTGACACCCATACAGGATGCTGGTACTGTAGGCTTTGGCTTAACACACTGCACCACGGCACCAGCCCTAATGCCTGTTATTTTTCTAATAAACCCAGCAGTGATCATTTTTGTGTGGGTAAGCAGGAGACGCCACCCGTAGTGTCCTTCTGCCTCGCAGGCGACTCGTCTTCAGCAGGACCCCTAGTCCAGCACGTTTTGCCTCTCCTGAATTGATTCCCACTGCCGTCGCCTTGAGAGACTTCATTTATTCCAAGCATACTTGTTTTTTTTAAAAGATTTATTTATTTTTATTACAAAGTCAGATATACAGAGAGGAGAGATAGAGAGGAAGATCTTCCATCTGATGATTCACTCTCCAAGTGAGCCACAACAGCCAGTGCTGCACCGATCTGAAGCCGCGAACCAGGAACCTCATCCGGGTCTCCCACGCAGGTGCAGGGTCCCAAAGCTTTGGGCCGTCCTGGACTGCTTTCCCAGGCCACAAGCAGGGAGCTGGATGGGAAGTGGAGCTGCCGGGATATGAACCGGCGCCCATATGGGATCCCGGGGCGCGTTCAAGGCAAGCACTTTAGCCACTAGGCCACGCCGCCAGGCCCATTCCAAGCATTCTTGTTACGCACAGGCTAGATACTAAATCTCCAGTGGAAAACAAGGTGGACTGCTGCCTGGGAATGTGTAATCTACAAAAAAGAACAACCACATACATGGATCGCTGCACCTCGTGATGAAGAAAAGGGAAAGGTGAAGGAGCGGCTCTGAAGGGCAGGAGTAACCTCCCTGGGGCTTCATCAGGTTCGTGGGCGGGGCCAGCTGTAACCAGCCCTGAAGCCACTGGTGGTGATTCCCTCACTGCATTGCCCAGCCCCAGCTGCTCGGCTTCCCTTTCAGCTCTCTGCTGATGCTGTGGGAAGCAGCAGAGGACCGCTCTGGTGCTTGAGTTTCTGCCAGCAGGTGAGAGATGGCTCCTGGCTTCCCACCTGGCCCAGTCCCGGCTGTTGCAGCTATTTGGAGAGGTACCAAGTAGAAGGAAAACTTGTTCCCTCTCCCTCCTGTCTATCTCTGCCACTATTCCTCTTTTTTTTTTTTTTTAAGGTTTATTTATTTTATTACAAAGTCAGATATACAGAGAGGAAGAGAGACAGAGAGGAAGATCTTCCGTCCGATGATTCACTCCCCAAGCGGCAGCAATGGCTGAGCTGATCCGAAGCCCGGAGCCTGGAGTCTCTTCCAGGTCTCCCACGCGGGTGCAGGGTCCCAAGGCTTTGGGCTGTCCTCGACTGTTTTCCCAGGCCACAAGCAGGGAGCTGGGTGGGAAGCGGAGCTGCCAAGGTTAGAACCAGCACCCATATGGGATCCTGGCTTGTGTAAGGCAAGGACTTTAGCCATTAGGCTCTCACTCTTATTGTTCTAATAAATAAATGAATAAGTAACTATTTTTCCTAAAGTCCGTGGAACAAATGGAATTACAAGTAAGCTTATTTTGTTGTAAAACAAATCTGAAAGCCATGCATACAGTCTTCAAAGTTCATGGAAAATGTATGCCAGCAAAATAAATAAATAAATAAAATAATAATAATAAAATGCATGAAGTTAGAAATGTTTATACTAAAGTAAACTTACCTTCTAATGCTTTTTAAAGAAATGTTTAGTTTTTATTTGAAAGGTAGAGTTACGGGCCCGGCGCAGTGACCTAGTGGTTGAAGTCCTTGCCTTGAACACGCTGGGATCCCATATGGACGCCGGTTCTACTCCAAACAGCTCCACTTCCCATCCAGCCCCCTGCTTGTGGTCTGGGAAAGCAGTCGAGGACGGCCCAAAGCCTTGGGACCCTGCACCCATGTGAGAGACCTGGAGGAAGCTCCTGGCTCCTGGCTTCGGATTGGCACAGCACCGGCCCGTTGTAGTCACTTGGGGAGTGAATCAGTGGATGGAAGATCTTCCTCTCTGTCTCTCCTCCTATCTGTACATATGACTTTGCAATAAAATTAATAAATCTTTAAAAAAAATAAAAGTAAACTTTAGAAGAAAGAAACTAAATGTGGATGAGCGTGGCTGTGTCTTAGTGCACTCTGGTAGCTGTTACAAAATAGCATAGGCTGGGTGACTTATCAACAGTAGATATTTCTCACTGTTTTGGAGTTCAGAAATCTAGGGGCAAAGTGCTGGGTGATTTGAGGTCTTGTGAGATCCCATTTCCTGGTTTACAGACATGGCAGAGGGGCCAAGGGTTCTTTGGGGTCCTTTTTAACTTGAAAAAAATTTTTTTTTTTAATTCATTTGAAAGAAAGCATGACAGAGATAGGGAGAGACATATAGCTCTTCCATCTGCGTGTTTACTCCCCAAGCAGTGGCAAAGGCTGGTACTGGGTTAGGCTAACTGAGGCCAAGAGCCTGGAACTCCATCAGGGTGTACCATGTGGCTGCAGAGGCCCCAGGACTTGGGTCGTCCTCCGCTGCTTTGCCAGGTGCACTGGCAGAGAGCCGGATTGGAGGCAGAGCAGCCAGGATCTTCAACCCGCATGAGGGTCGTAGGCCAGTGTCAGGGGCCTTTGTCTACTAACCAGAACGTCGACTCTGAAAAGATTCACATCTTCTGGAAAACTTTCTTGAATGCTGTCACAGTTTCTAACTAACGTTAGTACTTAAATTGCACCATTATTCTAATAACTACATTATGTAACTCTAAGTTATAGACCAATCAGTGTTTCTCATGGTTTATCTAATGAATGAATAACAAGACCTTGTACTCCTCCCTCCTTTTTTCTTTTCTTTTCTTTTTTTTTTTTTTTTTTTAAGAAAAATGAACCAGCATACCTTAAAATTTTTTTATTTCGTTATTGGAAAAGCAAAGCAAGAGAGAGGCAGGAACAGAGAAAGACCAAGAGAGACCTTCCATCCTCTGGTTCATTCCTAAAATGACTACAGTAGCCAGGACTAGGGCCAGGCCAAGGCCAGGAGCCAGAAGCTCCAGCTGGCTCTCCCACATGGCTAACAAGGGCCCAAGCACTTGGGCCATCTTCTGTGGCTTCCCCAGTGCATGACCAGCCAACGCTGAGAGCACAGGGCTCCATCCGAGTCTCCCATGTGGGTGACAGGAACCTCAAGGGGCATGTTAGCAAGAAGGCAGAATCAGGAGAGGAGCAACTTTGCTATGGGATACAGATGCCCACGTGGCAGCTTAGCTGTGCCCCGAACACCCCACCAGTGATCCCCCTTTCACCTGATCTCCAAGAAGCCAGCAGGTGCGGGAGAAGCTCTGTCACCAGCAGCAAGAGTCCTCCCAGGACACTGTGTCTAGAACATTTGTGAAATCTCAATAGATACGTCCTTAGTCCCATCACCCCCGACTGAGAACCTGGACAGCCATTTTTTTTTAAAGATTTATTTATTTTATTACAAAGTCAGATATACAGAGAGGAGGAGAGACAGAGAGGAAGATCTTCCATCCGATGATTCACTCCACAATTGAGCCGCAATGGCCGGTGCTGCACCGATCCAGAGCCGGGAACCAGGAACCTCTTCCGGGTTCTCCCACGTGGGTGCAGGGTCCCAAAGCTTTGGGCCGTCCTCAACTGCTTTTCCAGGCTACAAGCAGGGAGCATGATGGGAAGTGGAGCTGCCAGTATTAGAGCCAGTGCCCATATGAGATCCTGGCGCGTTCAAGGCGAGGACTTTAGCCGCTAGGCTATGCCGCCATGACCCAAGGACAGCCATGTTTTACTAGAACTTACGTGTATTTCCCAGACTCCTGTTTTATCTCCATAGTCAGTCTTGTTGCTTCCCACTCTAGCCACCCTCTGTGTTGCTAAGGGGACAAGGCCAAGGGCAGCTGGGCACCGAGGATGGCTGTGTGCGGCAGGGGCCTCAGATGGCCAGCTGTTTGGGGTGGAGAGGCAGCACTGTGTCTCTAGGGGCTCCCAGGCTCATTTTCATACAGCCAGGGCACAGTGGTCAGTCTTGGCTTGCGTTCCAGCCTGGGAGGTCATGGGGCCATGAAGGAGAGGTGACCTTGGGAGCTGTGAACAAGGCAGGGATACCCTGAGGTGGGAAGCCAGAGTTTTTGACAACATGTGACGTAGCCAGGAGCTCAGCTGTGCATGCTCCATGTTTTGTAGCCATCCCATCCCACACCCTGAACTGCACACCAGCGTTTTATTCTGTTGACACTAATGCCAGCAGTGATATAAAACTGTCACACTAGGTTGCTGACAGATCACCCCCAGCAGCCTGAAAGATAAACACGATCCCCTATTTCTCTAATTTTTGTACAGTAGCAAGGTGAGGACCATTTTACCTCATAAATTATTTACCAAATCGTACAGGCGTAATGGGCCTTGTGCATATTCATCAGGCTGTCATCCATTATTCATGAGAAGTTCACTTCAACTGTTGGAAGGAAATGAGGCTGTTGATTGAAATGCTGGAGAGATGTGGGCCTTTGTCCTCTGCCCTTCTGCCTCCCAACTTAAAGGAAGCGTCCTTTAAAAATATTTGTAAGGGGAAAAATTGTATTCCTGTTATGCAAATGTGAAGGTAAAGCATAGGAAAGGTTGGAGTAGGAGAGAAACTGGAGTGCTAACCACCATGTACGCAGCTTGGATAAGACCCCCCATTCCTGTTTTCACAGATTGTGCCCAGTTAGGAGGGCAAGGATCCCCTTTCTGGCAACCCAACAGCAGCTTCAGCAGTCGGTACAAGTGTTGCTTGTGTTTGCCGAGATATGTGTGGGACCTCCAGTCTCACAAGTCCCTATAGTGTCTTTCAACTTGACCCATCTAGTTTGACAGAAACAATGATCAGAATGCGAAAACTGAGACTTCAAGTGACTCGTCCACGGCCAGATAAATTTATGAGGGACAGAACTAGGACGTGAACCTGAGTTGCTTTCTGCCAGCCTTGTGCTTCATGTCCCAGCTCCCTCAGTCCCTGGTGCTGACACCCACTCTGCCCACCTTTCCCACCCAGTCCCTGGGTGCCCACGCCCACTCTGTCCATGTTTCCCACCCAGTCCCTGGGTGCCCACGCCCACTCTGCCCATCTTTCCCACCCAGTCCCTGGGTGCCCACGCCCACTCTGTCCATCTTTCCCACCCAGTCCCTGGGTGCCCACGCCCACTCTGTCCATGTTTCCCAATGCTTTCCACGAACCATGCGTTGGACTGTTTCCTTTGGCTGTAATTCATGGTCTCTGGTGTACAGCCGCCACGTGTGCTTGGAAGCATGGTAGATATTAACTGCTGATGAAGAGAAGAGCCAGTCTTCCCGGCTGTGACTGGCAGCTAACTGTCTTGACTGCCCAGCTCCACAGCCTCCTCTGTTTCTACGGGAAACCGTGGGAGGGGTTACAACTGAGTCGGACACTGTATCTGGGTGCTGATCTGAACACCTGCTAGGAGGTAATATTGAGTAAGCTCATTTCTCTTTAAGCCTTCATGTTTCTGTTTGCAAAATGGGAATATACTTTGGGGTTCTTTCAAGCGTTACATTAGATAATGACAATACAATGTATATAGGACCTAAGAACACTATTCCCCCATCTAAGATTTATTTATTTATTTGAAAGGCAGAGTGACACAGAGATAAACAGAAAGTGAGAGAGAGAAAGAGATCTTCCATCTGCACCTCTGCTGATACACTCTTCAAATGGTTGCAATAGCCAGGTCAGGGCCAGGTCAAAGCCAGGCGTTAAGAATCCATCCACGTTTGCCTCATGAGTGACTGTGGCCTAAGTACCTGAGTCATTAGTTGCTACATCCCGGGTGCAGGAGCAGGGAGCTGGATGGGAAGCAGATCAGCTGGCATACTGATACAGGGTACAGACGTCCCTGGCAGCTGAACCCACAGAGCCATAATGCTGCCCCTCCTTCGTGTGTTTGCGGAAGTGGAACGGGAAGCAAGGCTCTCTGGGGCCTGGGGCCCAAGTCTTCCACTGCCCCTGTGCTCCATTCCCTCCTGGGATACCCCCCAGCAGCTGGCAACAGGCTGAAGTCCTGCATGCAAGACAAGCGTGTCCACAGCGTGACTTTCCCCATTGTGATGGTGCAGAGGTGTTCTCTGTTGAAGGGATGATACCAAACAGAAGAGGCTTACAGTCTCAGGCAATATGGAACTTGGGCTTTAACTTTTCATGAGGTCCAGGAGTACCTTCGTGAAGGGACCCCAGGCCCCAGTGTGGCTCCCTTCTCCTGAGATGGGCTTCCCTTCCTGGGAGCCCTTCCTTGAGCCTCCCTTCCTTTCCCAGAAGCCTAGGTATCCCTCCCTACGGTCCCTCATCTGTGCCCGGAAGCTGTGTCCCTACAGCTGTGTCCTTCAGCTGTGCCCGGAAGCGGACATATTCGAGAATCTGGGTTAGCACAACAGAAGGCCAGATGTGTGTGTGTGTGTGTGTGTGTGTGCAGTGCTGCAACAGGGAAAGAGCTCCAGCACTCAGCTAACCCAGCAGAATTGCCCAGGGGAGGCGGGCAGGGTGTCCCAAGGTCAGGCCCTTGCTGTATGCTGTGCAGGCTGAGAAGTTGATGAGGCTCTGTTTGAGGGTCCAAGGGAATGCTCGAACACACATGAACACACAAGCATATACACACATGTGTGAACATATAGCCATATATATACATACACATAAAGGCACATATACATGCACACACACACACACCCCTGAAGGAATTAGATGAAATCTTGACTCCCAAACCTACCAATTCTCATGTGTTTGGGATTTCACAGCAAAACTGATCAAAACTGGCCCAGGATCAGTTTGGCTGGCCCAGCCCCACCCGGGAGGGCACTGAGTGTGGGGTGTGCAGAGGTAGTTAGGTCCTCTACTGCAAGCCATGTCAGCGGTCGAGGAGAAGGCCCATGTTGGTGCCATGTGTCCACCGATAGCTGTTCCCCTTGTCACAGAAGCGCTATGCAAAGGATGCCAACATTGCTTCCAAAAGTTTGGATCCTTCCTCAAAGCTCCACCCCCCAACTTGGGCTGGGACAGAAGTTTTGTTCTTTTTTTTTTTTTTTTTTTTTTTTTTTAAAGATTTATTTTATTTTCATTACAAAGTCAGATATACTGAGAGGAGGAGAGATAGAGAGGAAGTGGAGCTGCCGGGATTAGAACCAGCGGCCATATGGGGTCAAGGCGAGGACCTTAGCCACTAGGCCACGCCGCCAAGCCCCAGAAGTTTTGTTCTTGAAGGTGTAGAATCAAACAGCATGCAGTAAGTGCTGGATGACAGACGGGAGTGAGTTTAATTCACGTGGACCGCAGACCGCGGGGGCTTGTGGGAAGCATCAGCCGTGCGCTCAACCTTCGACAGGCAGCACCGACCGACTTCTGCTCTCATCGCCTTTCGGCAACTTTGCCTCAGCCACAAGAGCAGAATTTCTTAGCCACGCTGTAGGCTCTGCCGCCTTCTTAATCCTGAAATTACTATTTTTTTTTAAAGATTTATTTTGTTTTGATTAGAAAGTCAGGTAGATTACAGGCCCCTGCCCTGCTGCCAGGAGGGCATGGCTTAAGCCTAAACTTCCCATGGTCTAAAGCACAGCCTTCAGGCCTGCGCGGGGCGTGTGACCTCCAACGTGGCTACAAGGTCAAGGGGAGTACACCTGGAACATGACCTTAGACATGATCGGAGGATCTAGGGAAATAGACGTGTCATACAGCCAATTACAGTCTTTGCTGGGTGTGGGGTCTACCGGAAGGCTCCCTCCTGCCCTTCCCTTCCTTACCCTTTAAAACTTGTGACCTGAGCCTGGCGAGATGGCCTAGCGACTGAAGTCCTCGCCTTGAACGTGCTGGAATCCCATATGGGCGCTGGTTCTAATCCCGGCAGCCCCACTTCCCATCCAGCTCCCTGCTTGTGGCCTGGGAAAGCAGTCGAGGACGGCCCAAGGCCTTGGGATCCTGCACCTGCGAGGGAGACCTGGAGGAAGTTCCTGGCTCCTGGCTTTGGCCATTGCAGTCACTTGGGGAGTGAATCATCAGATGGAAGATCTTCCTCTCTGTCTCTCCTCCTCTTTGTATATCTGCCTTTGCAATATAAATAAATAAATAAATAAATAAATAAATAAATCTTTTTTTACAACCCTTGTGACCTGTGTGTAATAAAGCGTACATTCCTCACCAGCTTGTCTCCAGTGGTTCTTGTGGCTGAAGGTCACCGTCTGCATCATCCTTGGTGACCTCGGGGGCTGCTGGCAGGCCTAAACCTGAGAGACAGAGGAAGATCTTCTGTCCATTACTTCACTCCCTAATCGGCTGCAATGGCTGGAGTTGAGCATATCTGAAGGTAGGAGCCAGGAACCTCTTCGGGGTCTCCCACGTGGGTGTAGGGTCTCAAGCTTTTGGGGCTTCCTCTGCTGCCTTCCCAGGCCACAAGCAGGAAGCTGGATGGGGAGCAGGGCAGCAAGGACAAGAACTGGCACCCACATGGGATTCTGGAGCTTTCAAGGCGAGGAATTTAGCTGCTAGGCTACTGCACCAGGACCATCCTAGAATTATTTTTTAAAATTTTTGTTTAGGGCCCAGCTCGGTAGCCTAGTAGCTAAAGTCCTTGCCTTGCTTGTGCCAGAATCACACATGGGCTCCGGTTCTAATCCCAGTGGCCCCACTTCCCATCCAGCTCCCTGCTTGTGGCCTGGGAAAGCAGTTGAGGACGGCCCAAAGCCTTGGGACCCTGCACTCGTGTGGGCAAATCTGGCCATTGCAGCCAGTTGGGGAGTGAACCAGTGGATGGAAGATCTTCTCTGTCTCTCCTTCTCTCTGTAAATCTGACTTTCTTTTTTTTATTATTATTATTTATTATTTGTAATTCATTAATTACATTGTATTATGTGACACAGTTACATAGGTACTTGGGTTCTCCCCACCCCTCCCCAAACCCTCCCTAAATCTGACTTTCCAACAAAAATAAATACCCGCTCCCCGCCATTTTTTGTTTGTTTGTTTTTGTTTAGTGGAGGATAGACATTTAATCTAGAGGTTGAGCTGTCTCTCGGCACGCCCACATTTCACATTAAGACATCTGGGTTTGGTCCGAGTTTCCACCCTGGCATCTTGCTATTGTGCATCTTGGAGGCAAGGGCGATGGCTATGTCACTGGCATCCCTGCCACTTATCCAGGAAACCTGAGTCAAGTGCCGGGCTCCTGGCTGTGGCCTGGCCCAGCCCTGGCTGCTATGAAGGAGATGTCTTCCAGCCAATGTTATTTTCTGAAACAGTTCTGTTGAGTATTGATGGGCGCATATCCAATACGCCACTCATGTTTGAAATGTATAATGTGATGATCGGACATGTCTCCTGCGGAATTCTCAACACAGTCAAGAACATGAACACATTCATTACCCCCAACACTTCCAGGGTCTGTGTGGAATCTTCCTCTTACCCTTCCCCAGTACCTATCCTTCAGAGATGACTGTTGGTCTATTTTGGATCACTGTGCATTCATTTTTTAAAATATTTATTTTTATAGAAAAGTCAGATATACAGAGAGAAGGAGAGACAGACAGAAAGATCTTGCATTTGCTGGTTCATTCCCCAAGTGGCTGCAATGGCTGGAGCTGAGCTAATCTGATATCAGGAGCCAGGAGCTCTTCCGACTCTCCCACACAGGTGCAGAGTCCCAAGGCTTTGGGCCGTCCTCGACTGCTTTCCCAGGCCACAAGCAGGGAGCTGGATGGGAGCAAGGCTGCTGGGACATGAACTGGCATCCATATGGGATCCCGGTGCATGCAAGGCAAGGACTTTTAGCCACTAAGCTACTACACCAGGCCCACCATGCATTAACTTTATATTTTCAAAATGTTTATATCATTGGAATCCTATATATGTTATGTATCCTTAAAAAAATATATCTAGGCTCTGTGCAGGAGCCTAGTGGCTGGGGTCCTCGCCTTGTAGGCACTGGGATCCCAGTTGCTCCACTTCCCTTTTAGCTCACTGCCTGTGGCCTGGGAAAGCAGTTGAGGATGACCCAAGGAGCCCTGTGCCTGCATGGGAGACCCAGAAGAGGCTCCTGGCTCCTGGCTTTGGATTGGCTTGGCTCCAGCCATTGTGGCCACTTGGGGAGTGAGCCAGTGGACGGAGAATCTTTCTGTAAATCTGACTTCCCAAGAAAAATAAATAAATCTTTACAAAAAGTATGGTTTATTTTCCTCAGAATAATTGAGATTTTGTAAGTCAGTCCCTGAGATTGTATGGCAATACATTTGCATACCCATTCCACTGTGATGGACATTTTTCCTGCCTCTTATTTTTGGCTACTACAAATAAAGCTGCTGTAAATATTCATTTACAAGTCTTGGTGTGCCCATATGCTTTCATCTTTCTTGGGTAAATACCTAGAGAGGGGTGGCTGGATCACACAGTAGACACAATGTTTAACCCTTAAAAATCCCACACGACTCTTCTGAAGTGGCTGCATCATTTAACATTTCAGTCACTTCTGTGTGAGAACTGTGCTGATCCATTTTCACTCTTTTTAACACCACTCATCTTTTTTTTTTTCTTTGAAGATGTGGATTTTTTTTTTTTGGAAAGGCAGAGTTACACAGAGAGGAGGAGAGACAGAGACAGATCCTCCATCCACGGGTTCGCTCTCCCTGTGGCTGCCACGGCCAGGGCTGTGCAGGGCAGAGGCCAGGATCCCCGAGCTGCTTCTGCGTTCCCCTTCAGGCACCTTCGCTGGATTGGCGCTGGGGCAGCGGGACTTGAACCAACACCAGCATGGGGTGTCTGTGTCACTTTCTGTGACTTTACCAACTACAACACAACAGTGGTCTCTAATAGTAAGCATTCAAATGCTGAAGTCAGCATTGTTACAATTTTCTGAAGAGGGGCCCGGCGCCATGGCCTAGCGGCTGAAGTCCTCGCCTTGAATGTGCCAGGATCCCATATCGGCACCGGTTCTAATCCCAGCAGCTCCATTTCCCATCCAGCTCCCTGCTTGTGGCCTGGGAAAGCAGTCGAGGATGGCCCAAAGCCTTGGGACCCTGCACCCGCGTGGGAAACCAGGAAGAGGTTCTTAGCTTTGGATCGGCACACACCAACCGTTGCAGTCACTTGGGGAGTGAATCATTGGATGGAAGATCTTCCTTTCTGTCTCCTCCTCTCTGTATATCTGACTTTGTAATAAAAAAATAAATTAATCTTAAATTTTTATCTGAATAGGTAAGCATTCATATGGTTATAACATTTTAGAAATATATATTTAGATGCTTGGGGCCGGGGACGGAATGATCCACTTCGCAGGGTGGCGGCTGTGGGGTGGCGCCTCGGCTAAGGCGGATCCGGCTAAGGGTTCGAGCCAAAACCACCCCGCAAGGCGGTGGGCGAGCCTTTAGTCTTCTCCACGCCCATGGAGCAACGATCCCTCCGGTAAGCGGACCCCCATACGTTCGCAAACCATGAGGGCAATTTGGGAGCTGGACTAATCCAGCTCCGTCCTGCCGCCATGGAGGCAGGACGAGTTAGGGCGGATCCCATGCTTGGGGCCGGGGACGGAATGATCCACTTCTCAGGGTGGCGGCTGTGGAGTGGCGCCTCGGCTAAGGCGGATCCGGCTAAGGGTTCGAGCCAAAACCACCCCGCAAGGCGGTGGGCGAGCCTTTAGTCTTCTCCACGCCCATGGAGCAACGATCCCTCCGGTAAGCGGACCCCCATACGTTCGCAAACCATGAGGGCAATTTGGGAGCTGGACTAATCCAGCTCCGTCCTGCCGCCATGGAGGCAGGACGAGTTAGGGCGGATCCCATGCTTGGGGCCGGGGACGGAATGATCCACTTCGCAGGGTGGCGGCTGTGGGGTGGCGCCTCGGCTAAGGCGGATCCGGCTAAGGGTTCGAGCCAAAACCACCCCGCAAGGCGGTGGGCGAGCCTTTAGTCTTCTCCACGCCCATGGAGCAACGATCCCTCCGGTAAGCGGACCCCCATACGTTCGCAAACCATGAGGGCAATTTGGGAGCTGGACTAATCCAGCTCCATCCTGCCTCTTAGGGCGGCCAGTGCACCAATTGGTGCCAGGTTCTCCCTGCTGGCTGCCCAGCGGCGAGCTCTGGGGATTTTATTATTTGTAATAGCTGCTCAGGGACACTCATGAATTAGGCCAACTTTAGTATAGGTGAAACATGAACTCCTGGCGACTGCCAGTGATAGGGACAGGTAACTGTTTGCGCTTGCACCTGCAGGTCTACTTTCATCGGGGATGCTGGGCCATGGTGTCTCTGGTAGAGGCCAAGACAGGAGAGGCCCTGAGACAATTGAGTCAGAACATTCACTGTCGGGTGCGTGATCTGCCGCCATGGAGCGGGCCATTTGGTCAGCGGGGGGGACACCCTAACTGGGTTGAGGTTCCCACCAAGGTCACGAGTGCTGGAATGGGGGCTGCGTTCTAGCTAGGAAACAGTCGTGGTCTCCCATGACGCTAGTATGACAGGGATTGGATGCACCGGGCTGGGCCAGACCCCAGCACCATCTGGTGTCCTGGAGAACCAGGGTGGATGTGGGACTGACTTGGCTAGGTTTCAATCCCCTACTGAGCCATGTGTGAGCTATACATGGGTATGGACGAGCCATGGATGGGCTGAGTCATCCAGCAACAGGAACCAGAGTGGGGTGAAAGCCAGCCATGAAAAGCCACTGTTCCTGCTAGGACAGAAGGTGAACTGAGAAGGGCTGGCTCATGGACCCCCTGGTATGCGCAAAATAAGCGCAAGAAGTATGATAGGAAACAGCCCCGAATGGGCCATGGAAAGTTTCCCATTGGCATACATTTGGCATGGGTCAGGGGCGGACCAGGCTGAATCAGTTCATGTCATCCACTGGCAAGCCCGGGCACCGGAGCAGAGTGTGGGTCGGGCCAAGTTCGGTCGCGATTAAAACTAGTGCATGATACGGAATTCCTGGGAGAGATTACCTGTACTGGATTAGAATGCAGCACCCAACCAACACGCGTGAGAACCAGGAAGGGAGAGGGTAGAGCAGCGGGGGGATGGAGGGGCTGGTCCCCTCACTGGACAGCTACTCTCATTGGATAGTGTGGGATGGGATGGGGACAGACCAGACTGGGCAGGGCTGCAACACCTGAGCGCTGCACGTGGACTAGAACAGGGAAAAGCCAGCTAGGGCTGATTATTCCTGCCGGTTCTAGCATAAATTGGAGTGGGTGAACGTTGTTTGGGCTTAACCGCAGACAGCTGGCAGAAGCTGGCACTGGGAGCTAATTCTGTCGAGTCAAACCACAGAACCACCCAAAGAGATCATAAACCAGGGCTGAGAGAGACCCAAGAGGGAAGTGGTGGGGTTCCCCCTCTTGGGTCACTACTCCCACGAGAGGGCATGAAAACTAGGACGGGGGCTGGGGTGGCTAGAAGGAGAGGCACTCAGCAATATCCGTGAGGGCTGGAGAGTTGGTTGGTTGGAGGGAACTAAGCTTCAATGCCCATTGACAGGTACTGGAGCCATATGGGAAGTGGGACAGACTGGACTAGTCTGCTATGTACACTTGCAGACCAGGGTGAGAGGTGGGCCTGGTGGGGGTTATTGTGGGTCAACCCGACTGGGCTGCAGACCCCACTGGTTGATGAAAGAGTAGAGTGCATGCTGGGCAGAACCAGGCTGGACTGCAACACCCTTGGTTCCAGTGCAAGCCGGGACTGAGAACGGAGCCAGCCCAGCGATTGCAACCACCAACTGATTGTGGCGATGGACTGTGCCAGAACCGGTACTAGCTGGAACATGCGGGAATCTGATCTGGGAATACCTCTAAGTCTCTTTGGTGATCTCCCCAATCGAACTGCTGGACTCAGAGCCCTGGCTAGGAGAGGACGGAGGATGGAACAGGTCAATCAACCACCTCAGCTAAACGTTGGGCAGCGAAATACTGGGCAAACGAAGACTCCATGATGGACTGTGACAATCAGTGGCTTCTTCAATGACCTAATCGAGCTGGGAGGGATATGACTGGCAGCGATACATAACTGGAAGACTATAAAGACCACTTGAGCAAGTATCTCAGCATGCCCCACATCTGGGACCTTGGGCGGGTGGGAGACTGGGTGGGGATTCTCCCTCAATATTCCCCTTCACCTCAGATATATAAATAATATAATAAAATATATATTTAAAAAAAAAAAAAGTTAAAAAAAAATTAAAAAAAAAAAAAAAAAAAAAGAAATATATATTTATTTGAAAGAAAGAAGGACATGGAGATTAGCTCCCCAAGCACCCACAATACCCAGGCCTTAGCCAGTTCAAGCCTGGGGACCTGGAATTAAATTTGGTTCTCCTTTGTGGTCTTGGGGACTCAGCCTTCTTGAGTACACACCAGCAGGGACCCGGCATCTGGAGGGAGCTGGGACTTGAACCCAGGCATTCTGTTGTGGAACAGTGTCCCTACTCAGTGTCTATTTTTTTTTTTAAGATTAAATTTTTTTTAATTGGAAAGTCAGATATTCAGAGAGGAGGAGAGACAAAGATCTTATGTCCATTGATTCACTCCCTTAGTGGCTGCGATGGCCCATGCTGAGCCGGTCTGAAGCCAGGAGCCAGGAGCTGCCTTCAGGTCTCCCATGCGGGTGCAGGATCCCAAGGCTTTGGGCTGTCCTTGACTGGTTTTCCAGGCCACAAGCACTGAACTGAATGGGAAGCAATCCTGCTGGGATTAGAACTGGTGCCCATATGGGATCCTGACACATTCAAGGTGAGGACTTTAGCCACTGGGCTAATATGCCTGGACCACTACTTAGTGTATTAAACACTAGGCCAAATGCCTACCCCTGGAAACATTTAGAATATATGCAGGGGGGTCCAAGGTGATAGCCTAGTGGCTAAAGTCGTTGCCTTGCACATGCCAGGATCCCATATGGGAGCTGGTTCATGGCCCAACTGTTCCACTTCCCATCCAGCTCCCTGCTTGTGGCCTGGGAAAGCAGTCGAGGATGGCCCAAAGCCTTGGGACCCTGTGACCTGTGTGGGAGACCCGGATGGGGCTCCTGGCTTCAGATTGGCTCAGCTCTGGCTGTTGCAGTCACTTCGGGAACAAATTAGACGATGAAAGATCTTCCTGTCTGTCTCTGGTCCTCTCTGTAAATCTGACTTTCCATTACAAATAAGTAAATCATACGAATATATATGTGTATATATGTATATATATATGTATATATACATACATGATTAATAAATAATATATGTATATGGGAGTGGGCACTTGTCCTGCTGCTTAAGACACCTGCACACTGGATCTGACCTCAGGGGTTTGAGTCCGGTCTCTGGCTCCTCACCTCAGCTTCTCTTAGCTGCAGATCCTGGTGAGGGCTTAAGTTGTTGGCTCCTCACCATTCAAGTGCAAGGCCTGAGTCGGGTACCCAGCCCCTCAAGCCTTGGCAGCAATCCATCCCCAGGTGCGCCTCAAATACTCTCTCCCTCTTCACCTCATCACCACTCTCAGAGGTATTTGGTGTGTCCTTCCGGAATCTCTTTTCTCCGATACTAATGAACATTCTGGATTCTCCGGTTCTGTGGCGGGAAGAGCCATTCCGTTGAGCACATGCCTAGGAGTTGCTCCCTTTTTTAGTTGAAAGCTTTCTTGTAGAACTTTCTCACTCGCGGTTGTGAGCACACAGTCTTGCCCTGCAGGAAAATCTCGAGGTCTATTTTGTCCATTTCCTTTCTGCGGACATATGGATTATTTGTCATTGTTTGCTAACACAAACAGCGCGGCGATGAGGCAATGAACAGCGGGACGCACACAGAGCACTTGACGTGGTTGCAAATGTACCTGCAGGAATCCTTCCCAGCCTGGGAACAACAGTCACAGTTGTAGATATTGCCAAATTAACCCGATGAACGTCATCTCAGTGGACCAGCGTGATGGCCCAAAGGCTAAATCCTCACCTTGCAAGTGCTTGGATCCCATATGGCACTGGTTTGTGTCCAGCTCGTCCATTTCCCTTCTACCTGCCTGCTTACAGAACCTCTTTCTCTCTCTCTCCTTCTCTCTATAAATCTTATTTGCCTTTCCAAAAAAAAAGGGCCCGGCGGTGTGGCCTAGCGACTAAAGTCCTTGCCTTGAACGCCCCGGGATCCCATATGGGCGCCGGTTCTAATCCTGGCAGCTCCACTTCCCATCCAGCTCCCTGCTTGTGGCCTGGGAAAGCAGTCGAGGACGACCCAAAGCCTTGGGACCCTGTACCCACGTGGGAGACCTGGAAGAGGTTCCCGGTTCGCGGCTTCGGATCGGCGCAGCACAGGCAGTTGCGGCTCACTTGGGGAGTGAATCATCGGATGGAAGATCTTCCTCTCTCTCTCCTCCTCTCTGTATATCTGGCTTTCCAATAAAAATGAATAAATCTTCAAAAAAAAAAAAAAGTCATACTGATAGGCATTCTGGCATCAATAGAATGTTTATTTACCCACAGCCCTGAAAAGGAAGTCAGGGCAACAAATTCTTGGGGAGTTTAGTGAGTCTGATAATACATGGTTTTCATTTTTTTGTTTTCTTTCTTGCTTTAAAAAAAAAAAGATTTATTTATTTATTTAAGAGATGTTTTTTTTTTTTTTTTTTTTTTTTTTTTGGAAAGGTAGGCATACAGAGAGAGAAGGAAACATAGAAAAAGCCTGCGTCTGTCGCTGTTAGACCCCTCAAGTGGTTGCAATGGTCAGAGCTGAACTGAGCCGATCCAAGGCCAGGAGCCAGGAGCCTCTTCCCAGTGTCGCACATGGGCACAGGATCCCAAGACCTTGGGCCTGTCTCAGCTACTCTCCCAGCCACAGCAGGGAGCTGGATGGGAAGTGGAGCAGCCAGGATACAAACCAGCACCCATATGAAATCCCAGCCCATGCAAGGCGAGGACTTTAGCCATTACAGAACTGCATCAGGCCAAGAGTTACTTATCTTTTTGAGAAAGATAGATACGCAGACAGAAGGATAGAGTGGAGCAGCCAGGACACAAACTGGCACCCATGTGGGATACCAGCATCTGAACGAGCTGTTGGCCCACCAGACCACTCCCTCCTGTGGTTTTCTTTTTTTTTTTTTTTCTTTTATTTTTAATATTGTTTACATAGTTGAGGGATGCATATCCATATGCATCTCCGATTAGGGTAGGGAGGGGCAAGGTATGGAGGAAAGTAGGTAGGACAAATGTTTCAGGTTTTTTTTTTTTGAAGATTTACTTATTTTTATTAGAAAGAGGAGGAGAGACTGATGATTCACTCTCCAAGTGACCACAACAGCTGGAGCTGAGCTGATCCAAAGCCAGGAGCCAGGAATTTCCTCCAGGTCTCCCAAGCAGGTGCGGAATCCCAAGGCTTTGGGTGGGCCTCTACTGTTTTCCCGGGCCACAAGCAGGAAGCTGGATGGGAAGCAGGGTTGCCAGGATTAGAACCGGTGCCCATATGGGATCCTGTCATGTTCAAGGCGAGGACTTTAGCGACTTGGCCACCGCGCCAGGCCCCAAATGTTTCAGTTCCTTTCCTTTTATTCTCCTGGTCTACTGGAGGGGAAGGGAAAGGGATTGTCCCTTGCTATCAGCACCTGGGGCTAGGTGACAGTCATTTGGTGACACCTTAGAGACTCCAATGTGGGGAAGAATGTGCCAAGGGTGTTACTTGAGTGGTTTCGATAGTTCTTGGCTGTCCTTGGCTTTGTTGCGCCAGAGTTGAGAAAATCTGCCCAAGGTCTATTGACTGACCAAGTCCACTTGAGTGTATCCATAGACTCAGACAGTTGCCGCAAAGCTTGAGCAGCAGAGTGGTGGTCCAACCTCTTCTGCTTGCCTCCTTCTGTCGAGACACTTGACATCCTCTGTTGGCTTAGATGAGCCAGCTGCCATGTTCCCTATGTGCAGGTGACTAGCAGGGGAGTTCCTCAATTTCCTCTACCAGGTTTGCTCCCAGCCCCAGATCTCTGAGTTGACCCCTGTGTGGGCCAGTTAGTTCAAGGTCAGGTTCAGTCCATTGCCTGCAGCAGTCAACACAAATCCTGGTAGATGCAGCTACCTGGTCAGTTCTGCTCCCTCCCCATCTCTCAGGTGAATTGATGAGTGTCGTGTCCTAGCCCAGCACAGCCTGCCACAAGCACGGTCTTCACACCCATGAGCCAGTGCAACAGCCTACTTGGGGCAACCCGCAATAACTCCCACCAGGTCTGCCCACAGCCCAGTTTTTGCAAATGCTGGCATTTGCTGTAGCCTCGCCCGGTCCGCCCTGTGTCCCATCTGACATGCCCCAGACCTGGCCCACACAAATGCTGATGGGTGCTGTCACATTGGCTAACCTGACCTGTCCCCAGCCCTGGCTCTCCATATATCTTTAAACAAGATTTTTTTAATAGGCAACTATATTGACATATTGTTACAGCTGACACAAATTTGGCATTAACCAGGCCCAGAATACCTGCCAGGTACTGGTTGTTTTTTCCCCACCGTGTTACACTTGGCTAGGTACAAGGCAACCTAGGCAGTCGCCTAAAGCTGGGGACCCTGCATGGTTTTCATTTGCAGTTTTTACTGTTACTGATGCCACATTGTCTTCACTCAACTGTGGTCATGTCTGTGTTTTCTTCACTAAACTTCAATTTCAGCATGAGCTGAGAGATGCTGTTACTGAAGCCAAACATCTCATCTGTTAAGAGGCAGCTTGTGGGCCCAGCATGGTGACCTAGTGGTTAAAGTCCTTGCCTTGAATGTGCCAGGATCCCATATGGGCACCAGCTCATGTCCCAGCAGCCTCGCTTCTCATCCAGCTCCCTGCTTGTGGCCTGGGAAAGCAGTCGAGGACGGCCCAAAGCCTTGGGACCCTGCACCTGCGTGAGTGGGATACTTGAAAGAGCTCCTGGCTCTTGGCTTTGGATTGGTACAGCTTTGGCTGTTGCGGTCATTTGGGGAGTGAATCATCAGACAGTCTCTCCTCCTCTCTCTATATATATCTGACTTTGCAATAAAAAATATTTTTAATAAACCCTGAGGAATGGGAAACTGCCCTTCTTATATTTGCTGTTTTCTGAAATGGCAAGGTGCTATATTTTGAAAAAAAAAAAAAAAAAGAGGCAGTTTGTTTTGCCTTTTCCGTGACTTCTCTGTAAATGTCACCTTGCTATTTTTTCCTAACAGTTGGTCCTGTGTTTACTGATTTCTGGGAGTTCTTGTTTTGTTTGTTTATTTATTTGTTTTTAATTTCTGGAAATTCTTCATTTGCCCTTTGTGGCATGAATTGCAAAAATCTATTTCCATTTTGTCATTTGTCTTCTTGACTTTATGGGGCTTCTATGTCACAGAGTTTTTATTCCTGAGATTAATTCTGCTAATTAACCTTGCTAATTAATGCCAATACTGATTTAGCCAGATCTTTCTTCAATCTCATCCCTCAACAACACTTCCATCTACCTTACTGTCATGCCAAGCCACTCTGCCACTATCATTCGCCGAAATGATCACACTGGATTCTGTGTGTGCTCCCAAACACACCAATTCATGAAACCTCTTACCTGTTGTCCCTTCTCGAACCTAGTCTACATTCTATAGTCAGACGGGTGTTTTAGAATAAAAACGCAAATAGCCTGGTGGGCACTGTCGCACAGCGAGCTAAGCTGCTTCTCGGGACACTGCACTTGTTGTTAGGGTGCTGTCTTTTTTAAATAAATAGGTTTTTTTGGGGGGTAAGATTTATTTATTTTTATTGCAAAGTCAGATATATATAGAGAGGAGGAGAGACAGAGAGAAATATCTTCCCAAGTGACTGCAATGGCCGGTGCTGAGCCAATTCAAAGCCAGGAGCCAGAAGCTCTTTCAGGTCTCCCACGCAGGTGCTGGGTCCCAAGGCTTTGGGCTGTCCTTGACTGCTTTCCCAGGCCACAAGCAGGGAGCTGGATGGGAAGTGGACCTGCTGGGATTGGAACTGGTACCCATATGGGATCCTGGAGCATTCAAGGTGAGGACTTTAGCCGCTAGGCCATCTCTCCAGGCCCTGGGGTGCTGGTTTGAGTCCCAACAACTCTGCTTCCTATCCAACTTCCTGCTCGTGCACCTTGGGAGAGAGCGGAAGATGGCCCAGGTTCTCGGGTCCCTGTCATCCACATCAAGGGATCTAGAGCTGTGCTTCTGCCTGGCTCACCCCCAGCTACTTTGGGCGTTTGGGAGTAAAGCAGACAGTCTTTCTGTCACTCTGACTTTCAAACAAATAAACAAGTATTATTAAAAGGTGAATGAAGCCCCAGCTGTAGGTAACTGTCTCGGTTACCTTATGCCTAGGCAAGTGTTAACACTAGGAGGAGAAAACCAGCCAATAGTTGGAGGGCACTCTGGGCATGGGTAACTCCAAATTTGTGTTAACTATACCAGTGTGCAAGCATAGTTGCGAATTCCATTCTTTTTTGGTTGTTGTTGTTACTATGGGGAAGAAGACAGCAAGCACCAGGCCAGGACACAGCACCCCAGGCTTAGGTGCTGCATTGGCCCAGGAGGGGTCTCTGGGAATATATTGGAGTGGGAGCAGCTGAGGGCATGATTGACAGGGGAGGAATGACTTCTGGGGGCTTCCCAGACCAGGTCACTGTACTTGTAGGTAGGCAAAGGAGCTGCGATGGATTGGTTTAGAGGGGAGAAACCAAAGGGCATATCTGGGTCAGGCCAAGGCACCTGCCCACATTGGAGACCCGGACCCCAGAGCTCGCCGCTGGCAGTGGTAAATGGGGAGCTAGAATCCTGAGCAAGAAGCCTGGCCCGGCCCAGTTTCTCACAGCCACAGGGGAGAGACCTGACGATCTGTGTGGGTCAGACTCATGTGCCAAAGTTGCGCTTATTAGCATGGAAATTGCTGACCACCACACGCCAAATCTAGGGGTGGGGACCTTTTAGCAGGACTAGATCCTAGTACCTGACTGAATGTTGGAACAGGGTCAGGTCACATTAGATAGGGCCATGACACTAACCAGCATGAGAGAGAACCAGGTATGGAGATAAATCCTGCAGGAGATTTGTGGGCCAAACCCTGTGGAAATGCAAGTCCCACTGGTTAGCTCAAGAGTTGGGGTGGTGATGGGCTAAGCTAGGTGTGCCCATGGAACCTGCCAACACTCACAGGTACAAGGGACTGAAAATAGTCTGGGCAGGTCCAGACTGCAGCACCCACATGAGTACACTAAAACAGGGTGTGGGGCGGGCTGGGGTGCAACATTCACCAGCTCATACTAGGCCAAGATGGAGGAGCAGGCTATGCCGGGCAAGGGCCCAGCACCTACTGGAGCATGCGAGATCTGGGTCTAGGAGTGAGCCAAGTAGGGGAACCTGGGAAATTATCCTAGTGAGTCATAGCTCCCACTGGTGAGCACATGGTCCAGGCCTGTGAGTCAGGCGGGCTGGGCAGGGTAGCTCCAACTGTTGGCTAACATGTGGGTTGGTTTTGGAACTGGGTGGATCAGGCTTGAGCTGAGGAAACCTTAGTTCACCCGCAAGTGCAGAAACCAGGCTGGAGTGCAGGTCATGCCGGGCTAGGCTGCCATATCTACCGTTTTGCATGAGTCAGGGTTGGGAGCAGACTGGGCAGGGCCAGGTTGCAGCACCCGCCAGTGACAGTTGGGACTAGGGGCAGGCCAGCTCAGGCCAGGCTACAGCCTCCAAAGGCAAAGGCCAAGACAGGGGAAATGCTATACCAAGCTGGGTCAGAGCAATAACTGGAACTTGCAAGATCTATGGCTGGAATCAGGCTTGGTTGGGGAGCAAAAGGGATGCCCTGGCTGGATTGTGGTTCCCACTGGTAAGAGTGAAGGTTAGAGAGGGGCTGCTATTTGGTGTGGATATGGCTGCAGCGTCCCTCGGCACGGATGTGGATGTGGATTGGATCTAGCCAGACTGGGCTAGACTCTAGCACCCACTGCTGATCATGAGAACCAGGGTAGGTGTAGGACGGGTTAGGCTAGGTTTCTGCCCCTGCTGAGCCATGTGTGAGCTGTGTCATTGTGGACCAGGCTTGACTGGGCTGTGGTACCCAACAGTAAGAACGGAAATGGGTGAAAGCTGGTCAGGAAAGGCCACTATTTCTGCTGGGACAGAGGTGGACTAAGTAGGGCTGGCCCATGGATCCACTGTTGGGCGCAAGATCTAGCATTGGGAGAGGTTCTGATGGAGGAGTTTGGGGACACAGTTGTCAGGACATAGCTCCTGCAGGTGAGTGCAAGAACCGCAATAGGGAGCAGCCCAAACCAGGCCAGGGAACAGTACCCAAGGGCTTATTTTAGGCTCAGGTCTGAAGCGAGCTGGGCTGGGCCAGTTCATATCATCTGCTGGCAAATCTGAGAGCCAGAATGGTGTGTGGGTCATGCCAGATTGGGTTGCAGTACCAGCCAGTTCACATTAGGGCCAGGACTGGGGGCTGGCTGGGCTGGCTAGGCTGTAGTCCCCACCAGTGTGAGCTGGAAGTGGGGGCAGGCCAGGCCCAGCCAGGCTACAGCACCCACTGGCAAATGCCGAGGAGAGGCGGGCCATGACAAACTGGGGCACAGCATCTAACCAGCACATGTGAGATCCCTGGAAGAGCACGTGAAACCGGTAAGGGGGGCTACAGGGAGCTCCCCTGCTGGGCTACTATTCCCACCGGTGGGCGTTAGAGCTGGAATTAGGGACAGAGCAAGCCAGGCAGGGCTATAGCACCTGTCTGCCTGACTCTTCTGAACGGTCAAGCAGATCGTGCAGGGTCCACGGGTGCCAAGTGTTAGCTTTCCCTCAAGAGGCTGGGTAAGGGCTGTCTAGTGGGAGGACCTGAGCTTTCAGTATTGCTAACTCATTGTCAGCTAGGAGCTCAAAGCTCAGCTGTCCGGGTCACCTCTGTGCTTGTCGCTTGTGTCTTCTCAGGCTCCTAGCTGCTGGTTTCTTCTCGGCATCCAGCCTCAGAGCTGGCAGCGATGGTGTGAGCTCACTGGCCTCAGCTGATGGAATGGAGACTCTTCAGAGGGGCCACAGATGAAAAACAACGCACACTGGTGATGTCGAGTTGGCCTGGGCATGAACGCCAGCTCCGCAGCTGAGCAGGTCACACAGCTAGTGAAATACACTTGCCCTGCCCGGACCGTCCTCAGGGTCTGCTGTGTCTGAATCACACATAGCCAGGATTAGGTAGAAGTGGAATCAGTGGACATCAGCGCCAGGTAATGAGGCACAGAGCTAGGAGCAGAACAAGTTTATTGATGTCAAGTCCTTGTCCTAAGCTCTCCTCAACACAGACTATACCATCAGCACAATTTCTAGGTCTCGGAGATCCCAGAAAGAGACATAAGGAAAGCTTTCTTAGACTGCATAATTCTAACTTTTTTTTTTTTTTAAAGTCACTGTGATGACATACTCCAAGCAGCCTAATCTTATAAAAGGAAGGAGGATTATGTCAGCTCTCGGTTTCAGAGGTTCACAGTATAAGATCAGGCCCAGCCCATTCAGCGGATGACGGCTGACTCACTAGCAAAGTCACCAGGATGACACAAAGCATCACATGATGAGAGACAGAGCAAAGGTCAGGTGGCCTGCCAGGAAGCCCAGAGAGGTTGGCTCACGCTCGGGCTTTTGTAACAACCTTTCATCTAGAACACGCAGGTCACAGGAAAGTTGTTCGGCTTTCCTGGCATGCGCCTCCCATGGGGCCCCACCTCCTCCTGACAGTGCTGCTCTACCCCAGCGAGCCACTACACAGGAGCACCACTCACTGACCTGAAAGTCCTTTACCGCCAGCTATGGAGAGCGGGCTCATGGCCCAGAGACCTCCCAACCCCAAACTACAGACGGCAGGGTCATAAAGGCAAACACCACAAATCGGGAGGGAGTCAGAGGCACTGAGCTCATGCAGAACAGCCTTAGGGGACCGGCACGGTGGCTCAGCGGCTAAATCCTCACCTTGCATTGGCCAGCATTCCATATAGGTACCAGCTCATGTCCTGCCTACTCCACTTCCCATCCAGCTCCCACTTGTGGCCTGGGAAAGCAGCAGAGGATGGCTCAATTTACTTGGGACCATTCACTGGCTCACTCCCCAAATGGCCATGACCCAGTCTAAGCTGAGTTGATTCAAAGCCAGGAGTAAGGAGCTTCGTCTGGGTCTCCCACTTGGGTGAATGCAGGAGCCCAACATTTTAAGCCACCTCTGCTGCTTTCCCAGGCCATAAGCAGGGAGCTGAGTCAGTAGTGCAGCAGACACTGGGACAAGAACCGGTATCCATATGGGATGCTGGCACCACAGGAAGAGGCTCAGTCTACTGTGCCATAACACTGTCTTCTTTTTTTCTTTTTAAAGTTCACATAATTTAAAAAAAAGATTTATTTTTATTGCAAAGGCAGATATACAGAGAAGGAGAGACAGAGAGGAAGATCTTCCATCTGATGATTCACTCCCCAAGTGACTGCAACGGCTGGGGCTATGCCAATCCAGAGCCTGGAGCCAGGAGCCCCTTCCGGGTCTCCCACGCAGGTGCAGGGTAACAAGGCTTTGGGCCGTCCTCGACTGCTTTCCCAGGCCACAAGCAGGGAGCTGGATGGGAAGTGGAGCTGCCGGGATTAGAACCGGCGCCCATATGGGATCCTGGTGCATTCAAGGCGAGGACTTTATCCGCTAGGCCACTGCGCTGGGCCCAAAAGTTCATCTAATTTTTTAAAAAAGATTTTATTTTTATTGGTAATGCATATATACAGAGAAAAGGAGATACAGAGAGAAAGATCTTCATCTGCTAGTTTAATATCCCAAGTGGCTGCAACGGCCAGAATTGAGCTGATTCGAAGCCTGGAGCTTCTTCTGGGTCTCCCATGCAGGTGCAGGGAGCCAAGGCTTTCGGCCGTCTTCTACTGCCTCCCCGGGGCACACGCAGAGAGCTGAAAAGGAAGTGAAGCAGCCGGAAGATGAACTGGCACCTATATGGGATCCTGGCAGATGCAAGACGAGGATTTAGCCACTAGACTATTGTGCCGGGCCCAGAACAGTGTCTTTTTATTTTTGTTTTGTTTTGTTTTAATTATTATATTTTTGACAATCTTTACATAGTTAATTATGGTAAAAAGGTTCAAGGGAGAACGGTGTCTTTTTAAACATTTATTTTATTTATGTGAGTGTCAATACTTCAGAGAAGAAATTAGGAGAAGAGAGAGAGATCCATTTTCTGTTGGTTTGCTCCTTAAATGGCCTCAACAGCCACGTCTGGACCAAGTTGAAGCCAGGGGCTGGGCACTCCATCCTGATCTCCCACATAGGAAGCAGGTGCCCACGTGCTTGGGCCATGTCCCAATGCCATCCCCCGGTGCACTAACAGAAGATTAGGTTGGAAACAGTGTAACTAGGACTTGAACCTGTTTGGGTGTGAGATGACAGCATTACAAGTGGTCCACACTATGCCACAATGCCTGCTTTGATTGTAACTGTTCTGTTGTTGCTGTTCTCTTCCTGTGCCTAGTTTATGAATGTGATCATAAGCATGCATGTATTAGGAGAAACATGCAAAATTTAGTATTTACTATCCACTGTCGCAGGTATTGTGTTCAAGGAGCGTGTTCTCCACATATAAGGGAGAACTACTGTGCTCACTAATATATCCATTAATTACTTCCTGGTAAGAAAGGTGCAGGAGATGGGGCCCAGTGTGATGTAGCTAAAGTCTTCACCTTGCATCCACCATGATCCTATATGGGTGCCAGTTCGTGTCCCAGCTATTCCACTTCCCATCCAGCTCCCTGCTTCTGGCCTGGGAAAGCAGTAGAGGATGGCCCAAGACCTTGGGACCGTGAGCCTGTTTGGGGAACCTGGAGGGAGCTCCTGGTGCCTGGCTTCAGTTTGGCTCAGCTCCGGCTGTTGTGGCCACTTGGGGAATGAACCAGTGGACAGATCTTTCTGTTTCTCCTTCTCTCTGTATATTTGCCTTATAAAAGTAATTAGTAAGAGCACAGGGAATGACAGCCCACTAGAAACAGGTTTTAGACCACATGTGCCCCACTTGTTAGTGGGATTCACAACCAGATTTGGAAACTGTGGTCTACCAGAATCTAAAAAAGTGAGACAGCAGGAAATTCCACAGTGCATTCTGCACAGAAGGATAACCACACAGCCATTTTGGTTGGGTTCAAGTACAGATTCCAGCTTCCTGCTAATGCAGACCCTGGAAGGTATTAACAAAGGCTCAAGTAGCTGGGTCCCTATCACCCATGTAGGACACCTGGTTCACCTGTAAATCTGATTTCCCAATTAAAAATGTTTATTTTTAAAAAGTGATTAGAGTGGGAAGCAGGACAAGGTAAATATTAGTCTTTGTATCCATCCCAATTAAATCAATACTGTGAACACATTCAGAGTGGGACAAATACTGAAAGAATTGCAGATGGACTGCTCTCAGACTATATCACACTTTGTGTTTTAACTCATGACAGGCAGTGTTAGAAAAACAAAACAGAAACACGGACCTGGAAACCTGGGAGCCACACCTTCTAACAGTGACCTAGGCAAACTTCTTTACTCAACTCCCTAGTGTGGTCAAAGTGAGCACTGTCCTGTCGTTTGATGAATCATCAGCAAATACTGATCAGGCTCCTAATGTTTTAAAGGGCTTTTTTTTTCTCCCCAAAGCTCTTCTTCTTCTTCTTCTTTTTTTTTTTTTTTGGAAGCTTCCCCAACTACTGTTACTGCAAGTAAAGAATGTGAACTTGGTGAGAAAAATAGCAGAGGTCTGTTTGGTTCTGCTCTATTTCTGTACTTTGCCCATAGGGTGTATTCAGAAGGTGTTTTGGAATGAAGCAAGCGCTTGATTGGAAACTAAAAATGCTACCTCCAAGGCTAAGAAAGGAAGGAAGAAAAAAAAAATTAAACAGAGAGTGAGTGAGAAAGCAGATATTATTATTTGTAAATGTCTTGTATTTGTATTCATGTCACTTTCACATGAAGAAAATGATCACATGTTTAAGAGAGTGGGATTACTCAATGGCTGCCCCAAAGGATGCCATTTTTGTCCTTAAGGATGCTCTTGAGGTACAGTGACAATACCCAAAGGGCAGGGTGCTCTAGTAGTAATTTCTGTGAGAGACTGATGGCAGAAGCAGCCTGACACTGCCGAGGACCAGCTGAGGCTCAAGGGGCTCAAGGGGCCGTGATGCCAAGGCGGGCCCTCACAGCACTGGGGCGGAAGCTGGGCTTGGCAGCTGGGAAACGTGTGTGTGTGCGCGCGCGCGTGAGGTGACCTGGAGTGACATTTGTGTGTGAGGCGACCTGGAGTGGTGTGTGTGTGTGAGGTGCCCTGAAGTGACGTGTGTGTGTGTGAGGCGACCTGGAGTGACATGTGTGTGTCAGGTGACCTGGATGATGTGTGTGTGTGTGTGTGAGGTGATCTGCAGTGATGTTTGTTGAGGTGACCTGGAGCGACACTTGTGTCTGTGTGTGAGGTGCCTGAAGTGACATGTGCGTGGCAGCTGACCTCCAGGGACGTGTGTGTGTGGCGGGAGAAGCTTTCGCGCTCCATCCTCCTCCCTTTCCTCAGCGAACCTGCCCGTCCGCAGGGCTTTCCTCCCGCGGAAGCATCGAGACCCGGAAGGGAGGGCGAGTGGGCGGGGCCCCGGCCGGCAGGGCGGCGCCAAGGGGCGGGGTTTCCGGCGGCGGCGGCGCTCGGGCGTCGGCTGACGCGAGGCGGACGGGCCGTCACGTGACACGGAAGTGACTCCGAACAGGAAGAGGACGAAAAAAAATAACCGTCCGCGACGCCGAGCCGAAGCGGACCTGCAGCCACCATGAACAGCAAAGGCGAGCGCTCGGGGCGGCGGGGGTCGGGGCGGGCGGCGCGGCCGGGCGGCGGGGAGCCCGGGCTCGGGGCCGCGGAGCTGCCGGGCCGCGGTCGCCGTCTCCTGGACGGCCTGCCCCCCGGCTCTCGGTGTGGCGCAGTTCGGGGCTGCGGCTCCGGGTCCGGGGCTGGCGGGGCGGAGTGGGGGGGCTCGTCCTGACGGGCGTGTGCGGGAGCGAATGAGGCGTTCGGGCAGGAATCCGGGGAGGCCAATGGCGGGCGTGCGGAGGCGGGGCGCCGCGCTCGGAACAACAGGCCGGGCCGCCAGCTTAACCAGTGCGGCGCCGGCGGCCGCCAGGTGCCCCCTGCCCACGACCGAGCGGGACCCCCACCCGGACCCCCACCCGCCCACCGGGAGGCCCTCCGTGCCCCTCACCCCTGGCCGAGGCCTCTCGGGTCACGTCCACCACTCACGAGCGAGCTTCACTGGGGAAGTTGACCTTGCCTTAGCAACCTGCAGGGTAGAGTCGGAACCCCCCTGTGTCAACTCAGTCAAGAACGCGGGCCCCCCAGAACGGAAGCACCCTGGCTTGATGCGTCAGCGGGAGAGGAGCGGGACTCAGACGTGTCGTGCATTCCGGAGGGAGTCTGGGTGCAGCTCGCTCCATGCCCTTACATCCCTGCACTGGCGGGAACGGCGGCGCCCTCCCGTGCAGTGGGATCTCGGCACTTGGTAGCAGAGGGGTACACAGATAGCGCCCTCATAAATCCCCAGGTCCCCTCGCTCCCCAGCGTCTCCTGCCTCCTGTCACTGGCTCTCCCGTGGTCGGCAACGTGCGTGTGTTTTGTTTTGTCTTGCAGGCCAATATCCGACGCAGCAGACCTACCCGGTGCAGCCTCCCGGGAACCCCGTGTACCCTCAGACCTTGCACCTCCCCCAGGCCCCACCCTACACTGATGCTCCGCCTGCCTACTCAGAGGTGCGCCCAACCGGCCCCGAGCTGGGAGCACGTGGGGCGTTCTCAGTCCTTAGCTAGCTCTGCCCGGGCCTGTTGACCTTTCCCAAACGCCAGAGACCTCACACGAGTGAGATGAAGCCCTGCGGAGTTCAACAACAGCTTGTGCCGTGGAGAACATGTTCTGTGTGATGATTTTCTGTTGTTGGGAGGTTCACATGGGCTGGTCCTCCTTGAGCCCAGCAGTGGCGGTAGCAAGAACGGATCCAGTAAAATGTTGAATGCAGTGGAAAGGTGGCCGGTGTGGCGCATAAAAAGCATCGTCTCCACCCAGAGAATTAACAAGCGGCTCAGGAAGGAGGACTGCAGCAGGCATGCCATGAAGTAACCTTTTGCTTTCTCTTCTGCCTTTCGTAGCTCTACCGTCCGAGCTTTGTGCACCCAGGAGCTGCCACGGTGCCCACCATGTCGGCTGCATTTCCTGGGGCCTCTCTGTATCTTCCTATGGCCCAGTCCGTGGCCGTTGGGCCTTTGGGTTCCACTATCCCCATGGCTTACTATCCAGTCGGTCCCATCTACCCTCCGGGTTCAGCAGTGCTGGTGGAAGGAGGCTACGACGCAGGTGCCAGATTTGGAGCTGGGGCTACTGCTGGCAGCATCCCAGTGAGTATGAGCCCATCAGGGGAGGCCCGGCCCTGGGAGCAGGAGCCCTGGGAGCTGGTTTCCTGGTCTCGATGACAGCTGCCCGTGTTGGTGCACCATTGACATCCTGTAGTCAGGCAGAAATGGGAGTGAGGGGCACGGCCTTGGCAAATGAGTGCCTGCTCCCTGGGGTCCCAGGCAGCCACTTTGCTGTGGTTCCCTGTCACGTGAGTTCTGATTCCCACATGTCCAGTTCATTTTGGAATAGTGAACTGGGACAGTGTTCTCCAGGGTGTGGCACCAGGAACTCTGATGGAAAAGGAATGGCTAATTCCTGGGATGTAGGTTTCAGTCTGAGATGGAGGATTTTAGTTGCCACTGCCTCCTGCTTCGTGCCCTGGTGTGTGGGATTGATAGGCCAAGTGACTGCTCAGTTACCAGCTCCCAGAGGTGAGGCAAGAATGGTGTCACCACCAAACCCTCAGGTTATCCTTGATTTGTGGCTAACCCCTAAGGCACCTCTGACTGGTCTGTTCAGGAGTGTGCATGGTAGTGATTTCCTTCCCTGAACATGAGTGGGTCTGTTCAGATGACACCCCATAGTCCTGGTGGAGCCGCAGCCCTGAGGATGGGTGGTAGGCTTTGCTGGGCTCACAGAGAGCACAGACCTGCTTTAGAAGTTGGATTGCTGGCAGAAGCAGCTCCTTCCAATGCTGCCTGGTAGGCACTCTGCTTCCCCTGGGTCACTGTCCCTGTGCCGGCTGCCCTGAGCCCAGTCTACCTTGTTGTGGGGAGCTTATGGGGTCTGCCTGGTAGACACTCTGCTTCCCCCCGGGTCACTGTCCCTGTGCCGGCTGCCCTGAGCCCAGTCACCCTGTCGTTTCTTCTAGCCTCCTCCTCCTGGATGTCCTCCTAATGCCGCTCAGCTTGCAGTCATGCAGGGGGCCAACGTCCTGGTAACTCAGCGGAAGGGAAACTTCTTCATGGGCGGCTCGGACGGTGGCTATACCATCTGGTGAGGAACCAAGGCCGCCTCTGTGCCGGGAAAGACATCACATACCTTCAGCACTTCTCACAATGTAACTGCTTTAGTCATATTAACCTGAAGTTGCAGTTTAGACACATGTTGTTGGGGTGTCTTTCTGGTGCCCAAATGTTCAGGCACTTTTCCAATTTAATAAGGAACCATGCAATGGTAGCAGTACCTCCCTAAAGCATTTTGAGGTCGGGGGGGTGGGTATCCATTCATAAAATGAATGCGGGTGAAGCAGCCCTGAGGACCTTCCCTTTATTTCTCTGGAGTAATACTGTACCATACTGGTCTTTGCTTTTAGTAATAAAACATCAAATTAGGTTTGGAGGGAACTTTGATCTTCCTGAGAATTAAAGTTGCCAAATTACTCTGATTGGTCTTTAATCTCCTTTAAGTCTTTGATTTCTATTACTTGTTATAAACAAATCGCATTAGTTGTCTGCCTTTCCGTTTCTGTCCCTTGCCCCACATCTCACTCGGAGGGCTAGTCTTCCTCGCCCTTGCGCCAGTCTCCATTGACTCAGTGGTGCAGGACAGAAAGCAGTTGGATTGGCTTCCTTCTCTGCTTGCACATCCCCTGCTCGTCACCCTCACCAGTCTTTGGCAAGGACCCTCTGAGCCCTGTTGGAGCTTCAGGTGCAGACCCCAGGACTTCCGTGTCTCCCCAGGCAGAGTCAGGGATGCCTTCTGGCCTCCTCAGAGCTGCTCTGCATACTCAGCCCCAGCCCAGATTTGCTCTGGTGCCAGGGAAACCAGAAGTGAGTTCATTTTAAGACAGGAGTGGCAAGGAGGATGCCGTTCAAAATCCCAGTTGACATCCTTAGAGCCAAATTAAACGGAGATTTCAGATCCAGAATTGGTTACCACTATTGTGGGAGTGTCTGATGCAGCCACTCCTGGCTCCCAAGAATTCCCAAACCAGGTTAATGGGTCACATTGTGAATGCCTCACTGTAAAATGACTTGAGTCCAGTGAAATCTCATTAGGGTTAAGACTATTTCAGGGATCCTTAATATTCTGATTTTTGTTTTCTGAAATTGGATTTTATTTTATCTTATAATTTCAGTTCATCTAAATTTTTGTTCTGTACATGTGATGTTTGACTGTACCATCGACTGTTATGGAAGTTCAGCGTTGTATGTCTCTCTCTACACTGTGGTGCACTTAACTTGTGGATTTTTTATACTAAAAATGTAGAATAAAGACTATTTTGAAGATTTGAATAAAGTGATGAAGTTGCATTACACCTCACTCGAAGGAGTCTTTACTTAGCTTGTCTTTAGTTTTCTCCATTTATTTTTGATATCCCACCTATCATTTGCTGACTGCTGTGGTTTGGTCTGTTCTGTTTAATGAAGCCTTTGAAACACATGGAGGAAAAGGTGAACATTTGGCCATTTTTTTCCATGAGTTCTACTCTAACATCTCTCTCTCTCTCTATATATATATATATACACACACATACACACACACATATTATTTTTCATGATTACATGGTGGGAAGGATCGAGTTTTAGGGAAAATTGGGTGAACTCACTGCTTCCAAATTTGCTATTTCTTCTTCTGGGGGAAGGGGAGAGACAAAGGGAGAAACTACACACGACTTTCCACACGTCCCAGTACCCAGGGATGAGGAACTGTCACGTCATATCAACCCATATTCTAACACTTCTTGGCGTTCAGAACCTAAATTTAGAAATAAGAGGAGGGTTGATTCTTTGAACTTGCTTTGAGATACGGTTTCAGGAAAACATTTCAGCATAGCACTTTGTGTTTCTCCAGAGTGCGGTGTGGAGACACATGAAAAGCTGTCAGGAGCCTAGGCTACCAAGCCCGTCTCGGTCTCACCCCTAGGGGGCTTGAGTTGGGCTTGGACGATGGAGGCAGAACGTGCACACCTCAACTCCGAAGGCCACAGTGTTTGGGGGAGATGGGAGCTGGTGAGCTGACACAGTGAGGTTTTTTTAGATTTGGCAAGTTTCGAGGCCTGGAGGGGAAAAGGTGGCAGGTTGAGCGGTGCCTGGTTCGGCTGGGAGGCTGGAGGGATGGGGTTTAGGCCAGCTCATCCACCAGGCTGCTTTCTGATGGTGCTCCTTTGGGTCAAGCTTTCTGGAATGACTGTTACCTCAAACTCCCGAGATGGTTTTAGGAACTGCTTGTTGCAGAAGAAAATGTCAAAAACATTTAAGCAAGGATGAGTAAAAATGCAAAGGTTGTCATTTAAACTCAGAGTCTGAGTTATTGGAAATTTTAATTAAGATACAAATGGCCTTCAGTTTGAGGCCGTCAGGGAGTGAGGAAGAGCGCAGACGAAGGGATGGGAGGGCGCTCCAGCTCACTGAGCTCTCTCCATCGTGTCGCGCGCCCCTGGCCAGGCCGCACTGTGGGAGCCAGCCTTCAGGAACTGCAGGGAGCAGCCAGTGGCCCTGACTTGGCACTCTCTTCAACCTGTGAGAAAAGTGAAGACTGTGCAGCTGCTCCAATGGTCCCCATTTGGGCCACTCGGTGACACGGGTGCTAGGGTAGACACAGCACAGGCAGCTTCCTCCACGTCCCTGGATTCATCGATGTCGGCACTTGGGCCCGTGTCCCGGAAGGAGCCTGATGTTGCCCACATCAGTGCTTTCCGCTGGCTCCAGAGAAAAGAGTCAGAGGCAGGATTATCCTGCTCAGGGCCCAGGAGTCATCAGATGAAATACTCTTCCTTCTCTGTGCCCTTGGCTGATTCACTCTCCACCTGCACTGTGGCGCTGGGCTCACCTTCTGCGGGCTCATAGGTGACGTAGGTGCCTTTGTTCTTGTACAGGTAGAAGAAGATTAAGATCACGACTGAGAGCAGGGTGAGGAAGACCACGGTGATGACAACTTGGAAAAACAGAGAGACGGTTCAGGACTGGGCCACCCAGGTCACATGATTGCCTCACTTTTTTCTTGAGGATCATCTTGTTTAGTCAGCAAGGATCCACTTAACAAGTCCATGGCCATTTCCATCCCCCCATGGGCGGCCTCACCAAGCCCACTTTCCATGGGACGTGAGACCCAGAGTCTGTCAGTGCTTGAGCTAAGATCATGATGTGTTTGATTTCCTACACAACTCCCTCCCGACCCAGTGCCTGTGACGACAGACAGGCGGGAGAGGAACAATAGCTCCCGGCAAATGGAAGGCATCTTGAACAGCACACAAACTCCTGTAGAGATTTATTTCATCCTCCACCTCTTCCACACTCAAAACTATGCATGTCCCCATTTCCACCACATACCCCAGTGTAGTATCTACAGGCACCTGTGTCTGCTCCCAAACTACTGGCTGATAACCTACATGCACGAGTGAGCCCATTAATGGCTGTACTCCCTTCTAGAACAGGGACACTTCATCACAGGGGAGTTTCAGTCTGCCCTGTTCCCAGCTTCGGCTCAGAGCCGGAATTACCTGCAATGAGTGCTGTGCTGGCTTCTTCAGCTTCTGGGGATAGGGTCCCGGGGCCCTGCAGAATTGGGGTTGTCAGCAGTCCTTCTGGAAAGTTAGGGAAGGAAAAGAGGGTGAATCCTTTGTTCATGTTACCATATTCTTCCCTATTCACAAGTTTGTCTTTGGGCTGTCCTGGTGGTGCAGGGGGATTAAGCCACTGCTTTGATACCACATCCCACACTGGAGTGCTGCCCTGCTTCCAGCCCCTGCTTTACACCTGGGAAGGCAGCAGAAGATGGCCCTAAGGGCTTGGATCCCAGGCACCCAATGTGGGAGACAGATGGAGTTACTGGCTCCTGGCTTTGGCCTGGTCTAGCCCTGGCCTTGGCAGCCACTTGGGGAGTGAACAAGCAGATGGAAAGGCTGTTTCTCCCTCTAAAATAAATCAATCTCAAAAAAAAAAAAAAGAGCAGAAGCATGGACTCTGGAGCGGTCATGAGGGCAGCTTTGCAATCTCAGCTCTGTCTTTGTCAGAGTCTGACCCTGAGAGGATGGCCTAACCGTCTCTGGACATCAGCGTTGTCTTTGGCCAAATGGAAAACAAGTCCTTCCAGAGCTGGACATGCTCCAGGCCATCGGGAGGGATGCGCCTTTAGCAGGAATGCATATCGCTACAAAATGGAATCGATGACAAGTCTGTACATGTACATGACGAAGCAGGGTGGGTGCACTGTCTTCAATGTCCTTACAAACACTGTAAACACTGCTCAAGTAAACAAACTTCTCTCCCGCTGACTTTTGGGTGCCCCAAGACAGGTGTGGCTGCTTCCAAGGTCCCCAAACAAGGCCTCCCTTTCCAGAAAAATATATCCCGCCCCGCCCCCTCCTCTTCTGGGCTTTTCCCTCCTCGCTCCCCCAAGCCATCCACTCCTAAAGTCCAGACATTCATAAACCGGAGTTCTCCCAAAGTCCCTGGAAATGTTTGCACAGGAAGCCCTTCAATTCTTCCCTAATTAGCATTTTCACCAAGTGGTTACAAAAGGTAACAATTAAGTAGAGGTTACTGGGGGGTAAAGGTATCTTGGGGGAAAAACAGGCTGGCAGAGCAGGGGACCAGCCCTGGAGGTGAATTGGTCACCCACTGCCTCCTGGCCAGGCACCCTACCCCACTGGGAGTGGCCACCCCAGGGAGCAATGCAAGCCAGGAGGCTACAGTGCAAGGGTGGGACATATTCTTTTTTTTAAAAAAAATATTTATTTATTTTCATTGGAAAGTCTGATATAGAGAGGAGAGGAAGATCTTCTGTCCACTAATTCCCCAAGTGGTCACAACAGCTGGAGCTGAGCCAATCCGAAGCCAGGAGCCAAGAGCTGCTTCTGGGTCTCTCACGCGGGTGCAGGATCCCAAGGCTTTGGGCTGTCCTCAACTGCTTTCCCAGGCCACAAGCAGGGAGTTGGATGGGAAGCAGGGCTGCGGGGACACGAACAGGTACCCATATGGGATCCCAGTACGTGCAAGGCAAGGACTTTAGCTCTAGCCTACCGCGCCGGGCCCAATGTGGGACTATATGTGAGACAAGCAGACACAGAGACTCGCGTGGCCAGAGCACAGAGTGGAGTGTAACCCTGGCCAGAGCCTTGACTTGCACAGGTTTCCATCCAGGACTAGAGACACTCCATCAAAAATGGTGGTGGTCTGCAGAAAAACGCATGGGCCAGGGTGGTGGTGCAGTGGGTAGAATTGCCGCTTGGGATGTCAGTATCTTGTACCCAGATTACACACTTGGGCTGCCTGGCTGCTCCACTTTGGATCCAACTGCCTGCCAGTTGCACCTGGGAAGGCAGCAGGAGATGGCCCAATACTTGCACCCCTGCCACCCAGTGTGGGAGGCCAGATGAAGTTCTTGGCTCCTGGCTTCAGCATGGCCCTGTCCTGGCTGCTGTAGGTATTTGGATGGAAGACTTCTTTCTCTTCTTTACGTTTCTGCCTTTTGAACAAATCAATCTTCATCTCTCTCTCTCTCTCACACACACACACACACACCAAACAGAAACAGAGAAAGCAGAGTAGAGGTGAGCTCTCTGTATCACTTCCCCCTCCAAGGCCAGGCCAAACCCTTTCCCACCATTCTTCTTTTAAATCTGTGGGAAAGGTTATGCTCTTGTCCCTAGAATTTCCTGATGGATCCTCAAAACTATGGCTCATCTGACCTCGGAAGTGCAGCAACTCCCTTGAATACAACGCTGCCCCTGGAGAAGGTGGAACCCCCGTGGAACTGCCTCTAAGAACTGAAAAACTAAATTTGTTTAATATTCCTCTGGTTCCACTACAGGTCAGGAGTGCAGAGAAATTCTCCACCTTCTTAGAATGTTGGAGGAAGACTTTAAGTGTAACTTATTATTTATAGATAACAAATTCTTAACGGCCTTAGACATTAGAAAAGCCATAGAAATGTGTTGTGGGATCCAAGAACAACCCTGACAGCCTCTTAAAAGGAGGTTGTGTGTACAGAGCAGGAGGGGATCTCAGGGTGGATCAGGAGAAGAGGAGGTCTGTATCCTAGTCCCGGGCTCCCAGAAGCCTCCCAGGTGCTTTCGCCACAGAAGCGATGGATACTTCGTTGAAGAT
This sequence comes from Ochotona princeps, assembly GCF_030435755.1. Taxonomy (NCBI): domain Eukaryota; kingdom Metazoa; phylum Chordata; class Mammalia; order Lagomorpha; family Ochotonidae; genus Ochotona; species Ochotona princeps. The sequence continues at coordinate 52,495,458 of NC_080846.1, read as the reverse complement.
TGTCAGTATGGACACTGAGAACCGTATCCCGACCGCCTAGGAGATCACAGGGAATATGAATGCCCTCGGAGGCTGAGAACTCTGAGGTCAGTCATTTCCTATTGGATTTCCCACACAGGATGGTAGCAACCCCAAACCCTCTCACAGGGTCTGCTGACATCAGAACTACACTCAGGAGCCCTGCATGGCACTCAGAGATAAAAGGGCTGTAAATCTCTTTTTGGACTCAGGAGAGGAGCTTTCTCTGGTCCTTATCTAGTTCCAGCCTTGGCTCCCAGCCCTCTCTTACACCGACCATCAGGGTTGCTTGTGAGCCCCAAAATTAGTTCAGATAGACAGAGACTAATAAAGGTTAGCTAGTTGATAATCATGCAGCTTGGACCTCACTGCTCAGGCTTCCCATCTGGCTTTTCAGATAGACAGAGAGAGACATAGATACAGATATAGAAAGGCCGGAACAGCCAGGGAAAAGGCCAACTAGCCTATAATCGCTCAGCCTGTACTTACTGGTCAGGCTCCCTATTTGCTTCTCCTGGACTTTACTAGGTAGGACGTAGAGTTAAATTCTTCCTCATTAATGGATTGTTGGGGATTTCCCTGCTCACCTACCTAAAACTTTGCTATTCTTCAATTGTTAAAATGCAAAGTGCTGTAAAACCAAGCTTAATCACTATATACTGCAAAGTTTAAATTATGACTTAATTTTCTCCCCCCCCCCCAAAATTTTAGCAATTTATGACTGTTAAGGCTAAACAAGATGTAACAGTATAAAAACTTTGATGTTAAGTTTGCACTTAGCTGTTATATATATGATGGATGTTAGTGTTGATCCTTCCACTGTTCCTGTGCCACTCTGATTTAGGTTAAATTCAAACACATGTTAGCTTAGGGGAAAAAAAGGTTTATAGCAGCTGGTTGCATATATACTAAAATTGAGATACCAAGGAAGTAGTTACAGGATGTGGTTAAGAACTTGCATTTTCTAACATGTTGGTCACTCAATATCATGTTAATTAAAAAAGAAACAGATTTATTTTTATTGCAAAGTCAGATACACAGAAAGGAGGAAAGACACAGAGAAAGATTTTCCGTCCAATGATTCACTCCCCAAGTGACCGCAATGGCGGGAGCTGAGCTAATCTGAAGCCAGGAGCATGGATTCTCCTTTGGGTCTCCCGCATGGGTGCAGGGTCCCAAGGCTTTGGGCCATCCTTGACTGCTTTCCCAGGGCGCAAGCAGGGAGCTGGATGGGAAGCAGGGCTGCTGGGATTAGAACAGGTGCCCATATGGGACCCTGGCACGAGCGAGGCGAGGACTTTAGCTGCTAGGCCATGGCGCTGGGCCCACCCACCATTCTTTCTTTAAACTGGCAGTCCACTCAGTTGCTTTGAGGCCTTGATTCATGCATCCATCATCATCCGTTACTCACATTTACTACTTTAAATCAAGCTGCAGTTACAGTGAAGATAAAAGACATCATCAGGGGTGGCCTCTCGCACTGCAGTTAAGATGTGATGTTGGGGGCCTGGCACGGTGGCCTAGCGCTAAAGTCCTGTCTCACACACTCCGGGATCCCATATGGGCGCCGGCTCTAATCCCAGCAGCTCCGCTTCCCATCCAACTCCCTTCTTGTGGCCTGGGAAAGCAATCGAGGAAGGTCAAGCCTTGAGACCCTGCACCCACATGGGAGACCTGGAAGAGGCTCCTGGCTTCAAATCAGCTCAGCTCTGGCCGTTGTGGTCATTTGGGGAGTGAATCAGCAGAGAGAGGATCTTCCTCTCTGTCTCTCCTTCTCTCTGTATATCTGCCTCCCAAGAAAAATAAATAAATCCTAACAAAAATGTGATGTAGGATGCCGCATCCCACATCAAAGGTCATAGTAGTTGCCCGCAGTCCCATCATTGGAGACCTGGATTGGACATACTGGGCGGTGACTAGTGAATTGGAGAGCTCCCTGCCTCCATGTCTGCACACTGGCAAACAACGCAGGCGCACTACAGTTAATTTACTACTCAAATTACTCTTCAAGTGGCTTTGCCAGATGCTCTGAATGAATCCTGCTCTCCTGGCAGCTTGGCTTCTTGGTCTGTTAAAGCCAGCCTGTGGTGGGAAGCAGCTAAGGTGACACTCAGTGATCCTGGCCTCCCGGGAAGACACCTTGCACCTGCATGGCCAGCCCTGGTGTGTGGGCTGGGTCGATGGCGGTCATTTCTGAGTCCAGGTACACCACACTGTGCCTTCCATCAAGGGGAAGCCCTGGTGTTCCTCATGGGCTCCCCACCCCTGCTGGCTTCCTCTTTTAAGCACTTTCCTCCCAGAGAGTCCCCAGGCTGCTCTCCTCCCTGCCACTCAATGGGAATTCTGCATAGACGCGCTGTTTTGCCTTCTTTAAATTTAAGACTCACAGGGCCTTGAGAAGATCAATGGAAGTCAGAAGTGGAAACCCAAAGACGAGTTATTTCAGTTCACTTAACCAACGATGACTTACTTTGCACCTGCCATTCACGCGGCAGTGTTATGGATACGGGAAGTACCCAGGACCTTACCACAGAACTGAATTATAGTGCCCTGGCATCTTCAAAAAATTCATGGGAAACACATTCCAAGAAAAAGCTAGAAACAGATTTCAAGTTTTTGCCACCAGGACCAGTGTTGTGGTATAGTGCATTAACCTACTAGTTGAAACCCCTCATATCCTAGTTCAAGTCCTGGCCGCTCTTCTTCCGATCCAGCTCCCTGCTAGTGTTGCCAGGAAAAGCACAAATGCCTGGGTGCCTGCCTCTTACACAGGAGACCAGAGGGAGTTCTTGGGTCATGGGATGGGGTGTTGGGGGGGTGTCCAGTCGCAGCCATTGAAGCCATTTGGGAAGTGAATCTGATGGAAGACCTCTCTCAATACGTTTCTCTTTCTCTCTCAAATTTTAGAAAGAAAAAAATTTTTCTACACTAACCTAAACTTTTAATTTCATTTTCCCACAAACCAATTGAAGTAGCCTCCTGGTTTGGAGAACAGAGGAGACCCTGGAAACAGTATCCGGGAGGGAAGAAGATTGCCCCCAGCCAGGAGACTGCAAATGATCCTAACCCTAACACTCACCCTTGATCCACTCTGCCTCATGGTGAGTGTCTTATACATAAAAGGATTGGTCACTTCACAGTAGGACTTCCTGTTCGCTGACCTGGCCCCTGGGGTCCAAGGACAACTGAGGAACAGATCCCACACGAGTACCTAACAGTGGCTGGAGCCAAGGCCAGACCACAAGTCCGAGCAAGACTTTTATCCTAAACCTTCCCATCACTGCTCTTCTCCAATAGGGAGGAAGAGGCAATCATGAAGGGAAATGAGGCAACGCAACAACTTTCCTCAAACGTTCAAATTGAAGTTATAAAGGTGGGGGCCAGCACATTGGCTCAACTGACTAATCCTCCCCTTGCAAGTGCCAGGATCCCATATGGGCGCTGGTTCATGTCCTGGCTGCTCCACTTCGCATCCAGCTCCTTGCTTGCGGCCTGGGAAAGCAGTGGAACATGGCCCAAAGCCTTGGGACCCTGCACACATGTGGGAGAGCTGGAGGAAGCTCCTGGCTCTGGATTGGCTCTGCTCTGGCCACTGCAGTCATTTGGGGAGTGAACCAGCAGATGGAAGATCTTTCTCTCAGTTTCTCCTTCTCTCTGTAAATATGCTTTTCCAATAAAAATAAATAAATCCAACTTACCGCCTATGGCCTGGGAAGGCAGCAGAGAATGGCCCAAGTTCTTGGACCTCTGTACCATGCGGGAGACCTAGAAGAATCTCCTGGCTCTCAGCCCAGTTCCTGCCCTTGTGGCCATTTGGAGAGTGCAGAGCAGATGGAAGATCTGTGTCCTTTTCTATATAACTCTGCTCTTCAAATAAAAATAAATACTTAAACAAAAAGAAATAAATTTATTATTTTATTTATTTGGAAGGCAGAGCATCGGAGATGAGAGCGAGGTCTCCTACCTGCTCCTTTTCACTTCTCAAATGTCTGTTACATAGTTGGGGCGGAGCCAGGCTGAAACCAAAGGCCTCACATGGGTGGCAGGAACCCAGGTACTTGAGCAATCACCTGCTGCCTTCCACGATGAACATCAACAGCAAGCAGGAACTGGAAGCAGAACTGGCAGCCCAACTCAGGACTCAGATATGGGGTGTGGGTGTAAGTGGGAATTACACCGACTGACCTACATTGCCTGTCTTTCTGCAGTATTCTTTTACTGAGGTTGTTACTTTATGAGGGTTCTGGCTACAAAGTTTTGTAAGTTTTTAGTGCTTTCTTCCAATCCTGTTTTTTCTGCAAGGCACCACCTTCTTTTCAGGATGTGATTTCAGTCTTTACACACCAAAAAACCCAAACAAACAAACAAGAAGACCAAAAAGGTACATGGGTGTGTGTTTGGTGCATTTGGGATACCTCATGCATGTCATGAGGGAGTGCCCGGTTCAACTCCCAGCTTCTCTGCTTCAGATCCAGCTTTCTGCTAAGCCACACCCAGGTAGCAGCAGGTGTTGGTTCAAGTTCTTAGGTTCCTGTCACCCTCAAGACAGACCTGGATCTCTAGGGGCAAGCCTGGCTGGGCCAGGCTGCAGTACCTGCTAACACACGAGAGCCAGGACAGGATATGGATAGTGCCTGGCTGGGCTAGGTTGCAACATCCGCCAGTAAGAGCGGGCCATACTTACTGGGCCATGCCAGGCTGGGTTGAAGCACCCACCAGCCCATGTAAGATTCAGGGCTGGGAGTGGGCCTGGTAGGGGAACTTTTTCCCTGCTAGGCTGCAGCTCCCACTGGTGAATGTGAGAGCCAGAGCTGAGGTCACACAAAGCTGGGCAAGGTTGCAGCACAGTGGGCTGGAAATGAAAGCTGGCCAGACTGGACAAGGCCAGGGCACCCACTGGTTCACATGAGAGGCTGGGTCTGGAGGTGGTCCGGGCTGGGCTGTAGCACCCCCTGGTGAGAGCCGGGATGGGTGTGGGCCAGCTGGGCTACACCATAGTACCTACCAGTGAGTGCCAAAATTGGGAGCAAACCATGTCAGGCTGGGCCACAGTATCTGTGGGCACATGTGAGATCTGGGGTTGGGAGAGAGCCTAGTAGGGGACTTGGGGAACTCTCCTGCTAAGCTGCAGCTCCCACTGGTGAGCCTGAGAGCTAGGATTGGGAGCAGGCCAAACCAGGCTGGGCTACAGCATCTACCAGCATGTGTGGGCTGGGCCAGTCCATAGCACACAATGCCACATTGAGAGCAAGGAAAGATGAGGGCAAGGCTGGGTTAGATTGCAATACCTGCCAGTTTACATGAGGACTGGGGGTGGGTCAGGCTAGGGTAGGCTGCAATCCCACTGGCAAGTGCCAAGACTGGGTTTGAGTCATGTCAGGCCAGGTCACAATACTCCTGCAGGTACAAGATCTGGGGCTGGGCCCGGCGGCATGGCCTAGCGGCTAAGGTCCTCGCCTTGAACGCGCCGGGATCCCATACGGGCTGCCGGTTCTAATCCTGGCGGCTCCACTTCCCATCCAGCTCCCTGCTTGTGGCCTGGGAAAGCAGTCAAGGATGGCCCAATGCTTTGGGACCCTGCACCCATGTGGGAGACCTGGAAAAGGTTCCAGGTTCCTGGCTTCGGATCAGCGCGCACCGGCCATTGCGGCTCACTTGGGGAGTGAAACATCGGATGGAAGATCTTCCTCTCTGTCTCTCCTCCTCTCTGTATATCTGACTGTAATAAAATAAATAAATCTTTTTTTAAAAAAAAGATCTGGGGCTGAGAGGGGATCTGGTAGGGGAACTGTGTGCACTCCCTTGCTGGGCTGCAGCTCCCACTGGTGACTACGAGGGCCTGAGCTGCAAGCAGGCCAGGATGGTCAAGGTAGCAGCACCCATTAGCGTGTGTGGGGGCAAGGTCTGGGGGCAGGTCCAGCTGAGTTTAAGCTGCAGCATCCATGGTGTGCACAAGTGCCAAATGGGATGGGACAGACTGGGCTAGGCCACAGCACTTGCCAGTACATGCAAAAATCGGGGCTGGAGGCAGGCCCAATGGTAGGTTTTGGGGGTCACGCTGACTAGGCTGCAGCACCTGCTGGTATGCATGAAGACCAGGCCTGTGCTTGCCATGAAGACTGGACTAAGCTGCAGCACCTATCAGTTCACATGAGACTTGGGCCAGGGGCAGATGTGACCAGGCAGCTGCATTTACTACAGGTATGTGCATTGGCTGGTACAGATAACAGACCGAACCTGACCCTGCACTGGCTGGCACACACAAGAATCAAGTTTGAGGTCACTCTAGGTGAGGTTTTTTGGGGGGCTCCCCAGCTAGATTTCTAGACTCAGACTCCAGTCACAGAGAAAGTTGCAGTGTATGTGATACGACCTTAGAGTACATGTATTGGGACTGGGTCTCCTCTGCTGCTGAGACTTGTTTAGTGGACAGCATGTCCAGCTGCACCCAGGGGACATGAAAGCTAGATCAGCAGAGGATGTTGAATGCCTTGTCAAAGGATGGAAAGCAGAACAGGTTGGGCCACTCTCCTGGTCAAGCTTTGTAGCAAGTGTTTGGGTCTGTGAATACACTAAGGAGGACCTAGTCAGCCAAGAGACCTTGGAAAGATTTTCTTAACTCTGGTGCAATGCAGCTAATGATATCTTAGAATTATCAAAATAATCAACTAAGACCCTAGGAACATTCTTCCCCACAGCGGAGTCTAAGGCATCATCAAATAACCAACTCCCATCCTGGGGTATGATACAGTTTAACAGTAAGCTGTGGCCCCCTCCCTTTCCCCACCTCTGTAGACACAGGAGGAAAAAAAAAAAATTCTGGGCCCAGCGGCGTGGCCTAGCCGCTAAAGTCCTCGCTTTGAACGTGCCAGGATCCCATATGGGCGCCGGTTCTAATCCTGGCAGCTCCACTTCCCATCCAGCTCCCTGCTTGTGGCCTGGGAAAGCAGTCGAGGACGGCCCAAAATCTTGGGACTCTGAACCCAAGTGGGAGACTTGGAGGAAGTTCCTGGCTCTTGGCTCTGGATCGACGCAGCACCAGCCGTTGCGGCTCACTTGGGGAATGAATCATCAGATGGAAGATCTTCCTCTCTGTCTCTCCTCCTCTCTGTATATCTGACTTTGTAATAAAAATAAATAAATCTTAAAAAAAAAAATCCTCGCCTTGCATGCGCCGGGATCCCTTACTAGTGCCGGTTTGTATCCCGGCTGCTCCACTTTCCATCCAGCTCACTGCTTATATCTGCTTTTCCAATAAAAAAGTAAATAAGTGAACAAATAACCAAAATCTTTAGAAAAAAAAAATTGAAACATTTGTCCTCCTGCCTTTCTCCATACTTCGCCCTTCCCCATCCTAACAGGAGGCTCACACGCGTGTTCATTCCTCTCAACTTCATAAGAATATTAAAATAAAATGGGCCTAATGTGATGGCTCAGCAGCTAAACCCTCGCCTTGCATGCACCAAGATCCCACATGGGCACTGGTTCTAATCCCGGCAGCTCCACTTCCCATCGGGCTCCCTGCTTGTGGCCTGGGAAAGCAGCCGAGGACGGCCCAAAGCCTTGGGCCCTGTACTCCACATGGGAGACCCAGAAGAAGCTCCTGGCTCCTGGCTTCAGATCGGCTCAGCTCCAGCCGCTGAGGCCACTTTGGAGAGTGAAGCAGAAGATAGAAGAACTTTCTCTCCTCTCTGTAAATCTCTCTTTCCAATAATAATAGATAAATATTTATAAAAATAAAATAAAATTCAAAAATTAAATTAAAAAGACAGAGACCCGATTTCAATTTCTGTTGCCCAGCCTGGCCCAACCCTGGCTGCCGAGCCGTCTGAGGCATAAACCAGTGGAAGGGAGATGCCCTTTGTCTCTTTCTGCCTCTCGAAAGAAAAAGAAAATATATTGAAAACAATTTGAACACACAGAGCAGGAGGGTGTGAGAGAGGTGACACGCAGGTTGTCAGGGTGTGGGCAGGGCGAGTGCTCACGGGGACAGTGTCAGCTGTGGAAGAGGACTGCTTCTTGGTTTTCTGGCTAAAAACAACCATTTGGGATGATGAAGTTAGGGCGTGGATGGCGGCGACGGGGAGTGCATTCAGGGAGAGTGGACTTGGTGCCATTGGAATGCACACTTGGAAGTGGCAAATGTGACATTATGTACCATTTTAACACAAAAAAGGTCCTTTCTCCACAACTAATAAACTTACAGGATGAAGACAGACCAATGAAATACATAAGGAAAAGATAGATGTTAGAGCAGGGTGGAAAAGCAAACAGGAAGTGGATAGGGAGTTGGGACATGGATGGAGTTGCAATTGTTTTTCAAAGAGGTGTTTATTTATTTACTTGATGCAGTGAACTCAGAGTTCACTTATAACAGAAAAAGGGAAAACAAGATAGCAATATTCCATTCACTAATTCACTCCCCAAACGGCTGCAACGGCCTGGGCTGGGCCAGACCGAAGTTAGGAGCCAGGAATTTCTTTCAAGTTTCACTCATGGGTGCAGGGCCCAAGCATGTGAGCCATCCTCTGCTGCTTTTCCAGGCACACTAGCAGGGAGCTGGATCAGAGGCAGAGTAGTCGGGACTGGAACCAGCGCCCATTTGGACACCAGTATTTCAAGTGATGCCTCTCACTTTAAAAAAATTATTTATTTTTATTGGAAAGGCAGATATACAGAGAGAGGGAGAGACAGAGAGAAAGATATTCTGTCTGCTGTTTTACTCCCCAAGTGGCCACAATGGCCAGAGCTGAGCCAATCTGAAGCCGGGAACCAGGAACTTCTTTCCAGGTCTCCCACGTGGGTGCAGGGTCCCAAGGCTTTGGGCCATCCTCGACTGCTTTCCCAGGCCACAAGCAGGGAGCTGGATGGGAAGTGGAGCTGCCGGAACATGAACCAGCAACCACACGGGATCCTGGGCATGCAAGGCCATTAGGCTTTGCCATTAGGCTATCGTGCTGGGACCTATGATGGCCCCTTTAGAACAAAGATGGATTTGGGGCTGGTGTTGTATTTTGATGAAGCCACTGCCTGTGCCTAGCTGCTCCACTTCTGGTCCAGCTTACTGCTAATGCACCTCAGAAAGCAGAGGGAAGATGGAACCATGTACTTGGGCCCTGCCACCCACGTGGGAGACCCAGATGAAGCTCTTGGCTCCTGGCTCTGGCTAGCCAACATCTGCAACCTTCCTAGCTACATGAGCAAGGAGCTGGACCAGACGTGGAGCATCCAGGAATCCATTTGGCACACAGACATAGCAAGTAGCAGCCTAACGAGCTGTGCCACCAAGCTGGCCCCAGAGAGTTATAACTTCGAGAAGGCCAGGGAAAGCCTCACTGTTGAGGTGACTGAGTAAAGACATACACAGATGAGGAACTTTCCAGACAGAAAGCAAAGCAAGTTCAACTCAGGGCTGAAGTGAAAGCACCTGTGGCCGGATGCTTGGCACGTTAACGGTGCAGCAAGATGGCACTGCAGACAGCAAGGAGAGCAGGAGAGGAGACTGTCAGGGGGCTGCACAGTGGGGCCTAGGTGGCTGTGGCGTTCCAGCGAGTGAGGGGGCCGAGCCTGGTTGGAGGTGTATTTTGCAATGCTTCTCAAACTCAGTTGTGTCCAAGCATCCCCTGGCGAGCTTGTTCAATACAAATCCTCATTCAACACTGCCTCAAATTCCAAATATCACACTACTGATGTCCCGAGCCCACGATGCTACAGGGAAGCCGTGGAGGGGTCAGGGCTGTGGCATAGCGGGTAATACCAGCATCCCACACAGACACTGGCTCCAAGTCCTAGCTGCTCCACTTCCAATCCAGCTCCCTGCTGATGAGCCTGGAAAAGCAGCGGGATGTAGCTCATGTGCCTGGGCCCCTGCCACCCACGTGGAGATTCGAAGGAACCAGATATCATGTATCCTGGCTCCTGGCTTCAGCCTGGCTCACGCTGGACGTCATGTGCTACCTTCCCAGGCACACGAGCAGACACAGCCTCCAAGGAATGGATCTAATGGTGAACTCTGCTTCTCTATTTCTGCTTCAATTAAAAAAGAGAGAGAGAGAAAGAGAGAGAAAGAAAGAAAAAAGCATTAGCATTTGAGGAGTGTGCAGCCAGAGGCCTAGCTGAGGGCCATGGGTGTTAGAGAAGTTCTGGGCACAGTGCTGAAAATAAACCTGTGGTTTGGGTTGGATTCACGGCAGAAACGCAAGCAGAGGAACTGTGGCAGAATATAAATAAACTGCTCCAAGATGTTTTGCTGTAGAGGTAAGCAGTGAGAGGAAGACATGGCGGGAGGGGTTCTAGAACAGGGGGAGGCTGGGGTGAGAGGACTAACTGTACGGACTGGAATGGTCAGGCGGGAGGGAGCAAGCGACAAGGCTCAGGAGGGCAGAGGGGCTGGAGTCATGACCTGGAAGGAACGGGACTGGTACCGACACAGCCGGCTTGGCTGGCAGGAAGCAGGATGGTTGTTTGCGCTGTCACAGCGGCCTCAGGAAGACAGAGCTGGGAACTCTCTTCTGCCTTGTCAACCAGGGGCTCAGACACAGCTACAAGCAGGCAGGCCCTTGTCACCCAACACTGGGCCAGACTGTTGGATCACACAGACAAATGCGGCCCAGCTCTAAGCGGGCAGTGAAAATGGGGCGATGCTAGTCCAGAGGCTCCTTCACAGAGATTTGGCTTTCCTCAGCCCTTCCTTCGTTTTGTTTTTGAGAGAGACAAATAGAGAACTGGTTGACTCACTCTTCCACCACTTAAATGTCCATGACTGTCAGAGCCGGGTTGAGACTGGAGCCAGAAATCTCAATCTGGGTTTCCTCACATGGGTGGCCTGGATTCAAACACCTGAGCCATCGCTGCTGTTACCTTCACTGGTGAGCAGCTGGCACCAGCAGCCGGAGCTGGGAACTGAACTCACACAGGCCTCTTCATGGCTACGTTACACACTCACTTCCTCTTAGCTGTTTCTGGATCGATAGTGAGGTCAACCATGCCAGGGCCAAATTTACCACACAAAAAATACTAAACCATAAAACCAGCATGAGAGAGTCTAATAAAATCTCTTTTTTCCTATGACATATATATTTTTCCGCACATATTGAATACCGGATTCTTTGCAAGATCTATTTTGCTGGGCCTTTTACTGGTGCCTCCTCTATAGGCATGGTATAGCAGGGCTTTGGGTAAATGCAGGTCCCCGGGGGCTTACAGAAGATTGGACAGCTTTGTTAAAGCCCCCCAGCCACAGCAGCAACTAATACATTGATAAACACAGATGCCTCCTGACTGCAAATGCCAAGTGGTGGGAGAAAGGGGCCAAATGGAACAAGGTTTAAGAGAACGCTTACAGACCAAGGGGCAAGCCATGGCAAGCAGCAGCACGTGATCGCCTGGAAAGGCAGGACCGGAAGTCGCGCCAGGACCACAGTCAGGTTGCAGAATTCACAGTGATTCTTTTCTAAATTTATTTTCATTGGAAAGGCAGATATCCAGAGAGAAAGAGAGACAGAAAGAAAGGTCTTCTGTCCGCTGTCTTAGCCCCCAAGTGGCTGCAACGGCCAGAACTGAGCTGATCCAAAGCCGGGAGCTTCTTCTAGGGTCCCAAGGCTTTGAGCTATCCCCTACCACTTTCCCAGGCCACAAGCAGGGAATTGGAAGGGAAGTGGAGCAGCCGGGATTAGAACTGGTGCCTATATGGGATCCTGGCACTTTAGCCACTAGGCTACCGCGTTGGGCCAATTATTCTTTTTTATTATTATTTTTATTCCTTTCTATATGCTTTCCTATATGTTACAAATTTCCTAAAGTGAGGTTTTATAATAATAAACATACCCACAGGCCCAGTGCGGTGGCCTAGTGGCTAAAGTCCTCACCTTGAATGCGCCAGGATCCCATATAGGCACCGGTTCCAATCCTGGCGGCCCCACTTCCCATCCAGCTCCCTGCCTGTGGCCTGGGAAAGCAGTCAGGGACGGCCCAAAGCCTTGGGACCCTGTACCCGTGTGGGAGACCTGGAAGAAGCTCGTGGCTCCTGACTTGGGATTGGTGCAGCTCTGGTCATTGTGACTACTTGGGGAGTGAATCATCGGACGGAAGATGTTCCCCTCTGTCTCTCATCCTCTCTGTATATCTGACTTTCCAATAAAAATAAACAAATCTTAAAAAAAAAAAAATGAATGAAAGACAGAAGACACTCACACACAGAACTCCTACCCACTGGTTCACTCTCCAAACACCTGCAATGGCCAGGCTGCACCGTGCTCAAGCCCGGAGCCTGGGACTCAATTCACGTCTCTCACCTGGGTGGCACAGAGCCAGCAGTGAGAGCCCTCACCTCTGCGTCCAGCGTCTGCAACTGCAGGAAGCTGCCAGCAGCAGCAGAGGTGGGGTTGGACGCCATGCACTCCAACATGGGATGCTGGTATCTCCCAAGCCGTCTTCTAACAGTTATGGCAAATATGTGCCCCAGGTGCTTTTGAAGTGAGCAGGCAAAACACATCAGATAAAGCAAGCCCAGAGAGAACTGAGGTGGAGTCTGAGACCTGAATTCTGTCCTGTAGTAGGTCAAGGACGGTGTGTGTGAGAGGACGAACTGTAGGAGCCACAGGGAGATGGAAACACGACACGGACAGATGCCTCACGGGTGTCAGAAGAATTCAGGCACCGAAGAGAGGGCTGAACTCAATAACTGTCAGGACGCCTGTTAGCCTAATTTGAATTTCATCAACTGAAGGGGGTCTATCATAACCCTCTTCAAAACCAAATTTTCTAATGGATGAAATGCCCATAAAGGCTGTAGGTAATAATAATGTGTTTCCTGGTTTTCACGAACCATGTGTCCCATACGTTGGTGAGATTAGGGGAAACTGGTTGAGGGGTATTTGGGAACTCTGTACTATTCTGCAACTATTCTTTAAAACCTAATACTATTGATGGGTGGGCATCTGGTCTGGCAGTAAAGATGCTGTCTGAGATGCCCATCTCCTGCAATGCAGGCTCCTGACTTTTACTTCCCACCAGCGTAGATCCTGAACTGAGCTCCTGGCTTGGGCCTGGCCCCAGACCCGGCTGCTGTGGCCTTCTGAGGAGAGAACCAGTGAACCGGAGATCTTGTATGTCTCTCTGCTTCCCAAATTTAGAAAAGATTTTAAAGGTCATAGAGTGTCCTCCAAAATAAATTCCTAGCTAATGAGCTAGGGTGCACAGGATTATCAAAATTACAACTGACATCAATAAATAACCTTATTAGATTTATCAAGGTTTTTTTTTTAAGGCTGATTGATTGGTCTGACATGGCACAGCGGGTAAAGCTGCCACCTGTGACACTGGCATTCCATGTTTATAAAAGATGAGTTCAAGTCCTGGCTGCTCCACTTCGAATCCAGCTCCCTGCTAGTGTGCCTGGGAAAGCAGTGGAAGAGTGTCCAAGTACTTGAGTGCCTGTCACCCAGGTGGGAGATCTAGACAGAGTTATAAACTCCTGGCTTCCACCCGGCCTACCTCCAGCTTTTGTAGGCATTTGGGGCATGAACCAGTGAATGGAAAATCTCCCTCTGTTTCTCCCGCTCTCTGCCTTTAAAATAAAAATAAATAAATACATAAAAGGGGCCAGCTTACCATACACCATGATGTAAAAAGCCAAGCTTTCATCCACAGCACTGGCATCCCATATAAGTTCCGGTTTGTGACTCAGCTGCTCCACTTCCAATCCAAATGCCTGCCAAAGTGCCTGGGAAAGCAACAGAGTATCCAGGTGCTCGGGGCCCTGCATCCATGTGAGAGACCCAGAAGTTCCAGGCTCCTGGCTTCACATTGGCTCAGTTCCAGGCCACTGGGTAGTGAACCAGCAGATGAAAGACTTCTTTGTCTTTCCTCTCTGCAACTCTGTCTTCAAAAAATAAGGGGCTTCATTTCTTACTTGAAAAACAGACTGACACAGAGAGAAAGCAAGATTCTATGTACCAGTTCCCTCCCATATGGCCAAAGCCAGGATTCTAGGATTCTACCGTGTCTTTCCCATGGCTGGCAGCGGCCCAACTACTTGGCCATCATTGTTGCTCTCTCAGGCACGTTATCAGGAAGCTGGACCAGAAGTGGAGCAGCTGGAATTAAAAATGAAACTCCGACGCGTGATGCTGTTGTCACTAGCTGGGGCTTAACCCGTTGCCCCACCACTCCAGCCCCTGTGCTTTGGGCTCATAAAACAGCTACCATCTGCTCTCTACCTCACGCATGCGCTGTAGGCAGGGCGGTGTTCTCATGCTGAACAGGTCAGAAAAACAACAATCACAGGCAGGCCAGCAGCAGCTCGGTGAGCTGGGTTCCACATCTCACACTACGGTTCTTCCCACTTTACTCCACTTTTTGCTGCCCAGGCTCTTGAGGCTGAGAATCTCATAAAGGAAAGAAAATAGGTTTAGGGTTAATGGTGTGGAGTAGGAGGTTAAGCCACCGTGGGGGATGCCCTTATCCTACACTGGGGTGATGGTTTGATCCGAGTTTCTGTTAATGTGCCTGGGAAGGCGGCCAACAGTGGCCTGGGTGCTTGGGACCCAAGTGAGAAATCCAGTCTTGGCCATCGTGGCCATGTGGATAGCGGAATGACAGGTGGAAGATCTCTGTTTCTCCTCCCTCTCTCTCCGTCATTCTGTCTTTTGAATGAATGAACGAAGGAGGTGTATGTAGCTCTTGGGGAGGCTGAAACTCTAGGGTCAGGCAGCCCCATCTGGTGGGCTTCTTTCCGTCAGGCCACTCTGGCTGGGCCAGCACACAGCAGAGAAATGGGAAGAAAGTAACCACACGCAGAAGAAGCAGGCAGAGCTAGCATCCCCACTCTGTTAACAACCCATTCTTGTGAGGACTGCATGAATGCCTCCCAAAGGCAGACCCCCCACTGCTCACATCAGCCCACGGGACCAAGCTTCTGGCACACGCAGCCTCAGGGATACACTCAAACCACAGCCACACACAGCACCAGCACACACTACCAGCTCTCCGAGTTCTGCACGCCACCCGCCTTCCTTGCAGGTAAATGCTGTATTGATACTGTCTGCGCGAGGGGGTCTCTGAGTTTTGCTGCAGAGTGGACACGGTGTTCACTAACACACTGTTTGCAAGAGTGACACAGATCTGAACGATGACATACATTCATCCCACCAAGAGCTGAATGTGGCACACTGCAGCGTTACTGGCACAGGATTAGAGGAAAACACAATTAACAGGTGGCACAGGTCGTGTGGTTACATCTTCTGTAAACACCAAATTAAGCTTAATTTTAATTAAATTTTTGTGTTTTTTTTTTAAAAGGGCTTATTTATTGATTTAAAAGGCCGAATGACAGAGAGAGAAGGAGACAGAGAGGGAGAGAGTTCTTATTCGCTGGTTCACTCTCCAAGTGGCTGGAACTGGGCCAGACTCAAAGCCAGGAGCCAGGAGCCTCTTCCAGGTCTCCCACCTGGGTACAGAGGTCCAAGCATTTGGGCCGTCCTTCCTGCACTGCTTTCCTCGGAGCTGGATGGGTAGTGGGGCCGCCGGGACACGAACCGGTGCCCAAACGGCATCCCAGTGCATGCAAGGCGAGGACTTTAGCCACTAGGCTACCGTGCCAGGCCCAAACAAGTAAATCTTAAAAAAGGAAGTGAAAAAGTGAACCAAGCGCAGGAAGCCTCACATGAAAGCAGGGCAAGCAGCTTACAGGTTGTCCCCTTGCCTCCTGTTGCTCCCCCGGCTTCCCTGCCTCTTCGCCCAAAGGAAGGAATAGGCCTGTTACTCTCCAGCTTCCCTTCTCCCTTCGGTAAGACAAAGGCACTGATTTTTATTGTAGGTGGGAATCCAGGGCAGGGGACTACAGTAAGACCCAAGGATCCACCCCAATCCCAAGCAGCAGCAAAGGCCCTCCGGGACCTATTCTACTCGTTCACTCCCTCTCCCCCCTCCCTTTTTTTTGTTTGTTTGTTAACCCAGATACTGGTTGGTTTCATTGTGGCCCTTGTTCCCAGGTTAAACTGAATCCCTTATCACTAAGGCATCAGATCCGTTGCCACCGAGTCTGCCAACCTACTTATTTGCTCTAGACCTGCCCAACAAAGGGTGGCTCCCCTCATTCTCCTTGCTGTGGGAACCCGCCCTGCAATGCTGCCCCCTTTCCCCTCCTTCTCTTTCATGTGCCCTGGAGGGGGTGGGGGCAGAGCGAGACAGGCGGTGGACCGTATCAGGACGAACACAGGTTTTGGAGGCAATCAGACTGGCCACAGAACCCTGCCTGCGCCATGATGAGTACCTGACCTTGGAAGTCTTTCTTACCCTCCCAAGCCTTCTGGACTCTCTAGAACCTCAGTCTTTGCTGATATAAAATGAGAAAAAAATAAAAACTAAAACAGGGCTGTGGGGAGGAACGGGTGTAAGGTTAAACGCTAAGCGAGGACAAGCTGGGGGCACAGGCCTGCTGTGCCTGACTTGGTGGGAAGAGGGCAAGGTCCTCGCCGAGCTTACCCCCCACGGCGCTCATTTCTACATGGGGGGCAATAAGAGGCAGCAGGCAAGGGGGGTGGAGCAACTGCTGCCAAATATTCTGAAAGATTTTCCTTCCTTTGGAAAAAAGATTAACTTTTAGGTGACAAATACATGACTGTTAGGTCAGTTATGAATTACAAAAATATATTCATTGTATTATGGCAATATCCACATTCTCCCTTATGAAATGCAATTGTAAAGTCTGACTCCTGATTTTTTTTTTTTTTTTTTTGAAATGGAGGCAGGAGCCCAGAATGCAGAGGTGCCAAGGGCCTGGAAAGTCCCAGTGCAGCCCTCATGGCAAAGGTTCCTGAGGCTACGTGCTTTAGGGAGATGGGAGGTGGGGGGCAGGAAGTACCCGGCAGGTGTGGAAGAAGGGCCGATCCTCCTTCAGGCTCATCCTTCAAGGAATCACTTCTCTCCTATAGCTGCAAATTCTGTTCTTTCTTCCATTCCTAACCCTGAACTGACACCTGCTTCTACCCAGCAAGTAGGGCACTGTAAGTGTCCTAGTGACCACGTCATCCTGTGGGTCAAAAATGGGCAAGGAATTGAGTGGACATTCCTCTCCCAAGACACACAGGCAGCCTACAAGCGCACACAAAGACACTCAATCCTGATCACCCATCGTTAGGAAGATTCAAGTTAAAACTCCAAGGAGATAGTACTTCATACACGAGGACTGCCATCACCCACCAACCCGGAAGAAAACAGGCGCTGGCACAAAGAGACTCAGGGGCTTTGTGTGTTGCTGGGAGGAGAGCAAAAGAGTGCAGGTGCTGTGGAAAGCAGTCTCACAGCTCCTCAAAATAGAGAAGCACCACATGATATGGCGATTGAGCTTCAGGTAGACACGCAAACGAACTGAAAGCTGAGACTGCAACAGATGCTTAGCATGTTCACAACAGCCTTCCAACAGCCATGTCCCTCAACAGGTGAATGGGTAAACACAATGCCACAGGCAGAGGCCGTGAAATACTAGTCAGCCTTGCGCAGGAGGGAAATCCCGACACGCTCCAACACGCATGCTGGAGTCGACGAAATAAGCCAAGCGCAGAAGGACACACACCGTATGATACTGTCTACCTGAGCTACCAAGAGCAGCCAAGTTCAGAGACAGAGCAGAGGCAGGAGGTCCTTAGGAGCCTAGGGGAGGGGGCTGCGGAGCCAGTGTCTAACCCGTGTGAGGCGCCGCTTCGGGACAATGAGAAAATTCTGCAGCTGGAAGGTGGTGAGGGTTGCACAGCAACAAATGTACGCAACAGTACACAAATGGCTCCAAGAGTAACAGTAGCTTTATATGTATTTTGTCAGATTTCACACACACACACACACACACACACACACACACACACACACACACACACAAAATATGGCTCCCTTTGGTGTAAGTCCTAACCGTTGCTGGCTGCCAAAGTACCACCTCTTCTCCCACGGGCACGTTTCTTCTGGCGTCCCCTGCCCTCCCCTCCTGAACACCCTCGGCGGGGGCAAACCCAGTCTTTGTGACCTCAGGGGATCACTTCCTCTACCTGGACTTCCAGAGCAGGAACATCTCTCTCCCTCTGCTGAGCCCATCTCACCACAAAAAGTCCGGCCAGTGTGCACTGGTCAGAGATGCCCTACTTGGGCTCCTGCTGGGCTGTCATTTCCATTTCCACATTGGCAAAAGCTGGGAATGTCTGTTCCAATGACAAGCCAGAGTGCCCTTACCGGGAGCCATAGCATAAGATTGGGTGTTTAGCCAGGTGGTTAACTCACTCACAGCCCCACACTGGGGGGCCCGGGTTTAACTCCTGCTCTGCCAGTGCAGACCCTGGGA
This sequence comes from Ochotona princeps, assembly GCF_030435755.1. NCBI lineage: Eukaryota > Metazoa > Chordata > Mammalia > Lagomorpha > Ochotonidae > Ochotona > Ochotona princeps. Next base: position 52,477,112 of record NC_080846.1, on the reverse strand, counting down.
GCCAGGCAGACAGCTGCTTCAGCTCGCTAACGCCCACACGGGAGACCTGCACTGTAGTTCCATCTCCTGGCTCTGGCCTGGGTTTAAAGCCAGCCATTGCAGGCAACTGGGAATGAGCAATGGAGCCTCTCAAACAAACAATTAAGACCCAAAGAAGAAACAAGAGTGGCCTAAGCCAAAGACCGTGGGAGAGACAGCTAGCCCCACCCTGCCCGATTCTGAAATGCACGGTGAGAACCCTCTGGGGGGTGGGGCAGGGATAAGAGTAGAACCCCCACTGGGCCGGTATCAGAGTGGAAGCAGAAAGCTGGCAGGATGCTGTTTTTTGGTAAAAGGTGGATTTCTAGCAAGCATCTAGCAACAACCGCCATGTTCCCTGGTGTTTTCCAGCTATGAGGCCTTAGATGGCTTATTTCACGCCATCCCCATGAAGAGCCTCTTCAGGCAGGCCCGATTTTCCCTACCGTACAATTTGAGGAAATCGGCTTAGCTATCTTTAGCATGTTTTCCACAAAGTTGTATTTCCGTTATCTCTGGAAGATTCCTTTTCCGTATTTAATCGTGTGTGTGTGTGTGTGTGTGTGTGTGTGTGTGGTGGAGGGTGCTGCCACAGCTAGGAATTATTCAATCTGTTAACAATATGCTCTGGCTTTATTTTTATATGGTGTCAAAAATGTGGAGATTCATGCAGGAAGCTCACGTAAAACACACAGTATGAAAAAAGCCTGTAGGTATTTCAACTTTCCTTGCACCAATCTTAAGTTTCTTTTTTTTAAGATTTTATCTGAGTTACAGAGACTCCAGGGGTTGGGAGACAGAAAGAGAATGAAACCTTCCATCCACTGAATCACCACCCCCCATACAGCTGCAATCACCAAGGAATGCCCTTGCTTTGGGCTTACAAAGTAACTGCATAAACCAAGGCCACAAAGGTTGAAGCGGAGGGCTAGGAGCTAGCCCAGGTCCGTGAGCCTTCATAGGAAAACTACACGCTCCAATGTCCCCTGCTTCCTCTGTGTGGGCCAGCAGGGACAGCCGGCGGCCCCGTGCTCCCAGGGCCCAAAAAACTCCCCGGAATTGCGGGGCTGGTTTGGGTGCGGGTGCTGAATAACTGTTGCACTGGCCTTAGGAAAGGCCTTCACCTACCTGGAGGAGGAGGTGTGGCTGGGAAGCTGGTCATCGTGGCTAAAGGTCAGGCACTGGAGGGAGGGGCGGATCTGAAGGAAGAAGACAAAGACCTGAATGAGGCGGGTGGGGCCCTGGGCAGCAGTCCTACAGCCCAAGAGAGCCCTTGGGAGCCACGGTCCCCTCTCCACCCCCTCCCGGGCAGTCCTAAAGCCTTCTGAGTGCCCCCCTGGAGTACCTGCACAAGTTCGCCCCAAGAGCCCACCGGGGATCGCACGTTCTTTGGGATGCGTTCCCTTTAGGATCTTTCCAGCGGGCCACCCACATTCACCCAAGAGGAGCCCCCCTCCCCGTTCCGCGCCCTCAACACACACCAAAGCCCGAGAAAAGTCAGCAAAGGCAGGCAAGCAGGGCGCCGCCGCCGCCGCCCACCGGTATCCCGGGCTCCCAGAGCGCGGAGCTGGGTGGAGCCATCCACTAGGTGTCAGGAGAGACCCAGAGGTCGGGACCCGCGCCGGGGCTGGGGAGCCTGGCCACGAACCTCGGGCCTGCCCCCGACACGCGGCCCTGCCGCTCCTTCCGCGGGGGTCCCGGCGCCGCGCGCACCGCCCCCCGCCCGCGGGCCCGCGGGCCCGGGCGCCCCGCGAGCCCCTCGACGGCTCTCCGCGCGCGCCGCCCCCTCGGAGCGCTCCCGCGTTACCCGCACACCCGGAGAGAACGCGTGGCCGTGCGTCCCGGGGCGCCCTTCGCGTTCCAAGCCGCCGAGCCGCGGCCGCTCTCGGTTTCAGTTCCTGTCGTGTGCGTGTGGGCGACCGGGCCGGCCCGCCCTCAGTCCCCTCCTCCGCGTGCTCACCTTTCCAGTCAGACGGGCCTCCGGGAAGGGCGACGGCGCCCCGCGCGTCCTTTTGAACTCGACCCGGGGCGGGCACGGCCGAGTGCGCGGGGCCGGGAGAGGCCGACCGGGGGAGACCGGGCCGAGGGACGCGCGTCGCTCTCCCGCCGAGGCGGGCCGAGGGGTGGGGATGGGGCTGGGGGGCCGGGCCGGCTGGGTGGGACAGGAAAAGAGGAGCGAACCGCCCTCTGCAGGTTCGCTCTGGCCGCCCGGCCGCCGCGCTCCCCCGGGAGGAAGGGCCGCCTGCCCTCCGCGGCCGCCGCTTTGCTCTCCATCCGGAGTCGCTTCCTCCCTGGCGCGGAGGCTCCACCAGAGGGGCTGAGATCGGAACCCCGGGCTGACTTTCCAGGGTGGCCGGGATTTGAATCGCGGCAAACGGCGGCAAACGGGCGGTGCCATTTGCTCGCGTTACACAGTTCTTCCCTCAAGTGATGCATCCCAGCCATCGGCGGCCGTGCGGTAGGCCGCCTGTCCCTCATGCCACCTGAGGCAGCGCCGTGCTCGGAACCCCCCAGCCCTGCACCTGGGATCTGTGTGACTTCACATCACACATTTCCGAGGTTGGCTTTGGAACGTGGGGGGCTGGAGGGCAAAGCCTGTGAGGACATTTCGTGGCGACCCCTCCCCCCGCGCCTGTCTGGCCCAGGCTGAGTACTGCCACTTAACTACGAATTAGTGTCATATTCGCAGTCTCTCTTGACTCACTTCTGTGAGGGCAGGAAGTGTTCCCGGATGAATCAGAGGAACTGAGTGACTAAGAGGACGTAATGGTGTGGGACACGGGCTCTGCTGCGTCATCTTGGACAAGCCACTGCTGTTTCTCTCACCTGGGGGGCAGTACCTGCCTCCGTCACTGTGTCCCTGCAATGAATTAGTAGGCAGGTGGAAAATGACATGGAAAGCAACGTTTGTTTTGTGCCAAAATACTGGACCTCCATGTGTAATTGTTTTATATATATATAACACGCACTTTCTGTGAGCTCTTGCAAGACCCCTCATTAGCATGGCTTTCAACTTTATCTTTTAATTCATTTCCCGCAAACTTTAAAAGGTTTTATTTTGCTTTTAAAGAAGATTCATATATTTGAAAGGCAGAGCTACAGCTCTTCCAAATGACCACAGTGGTCTTCCCAAATGACCACAGTGGCCAAGCCTGGCCCAGGCCGAAGCTGGTGGGCTAGCGCTTCTGGGTTTCCCACATGGGCTGCAGGGCCCAGGAACTTGAGCCATCTTCCTCCGCTTTCCTAGGCACGCAAGCAGGAAGTTAGATCAGAAGTGAAACAGCCAGGACTCACGTAAGTGCTTATATGGAAGGCCAGAATCAGAGGCAACAACTTTATCTGCTATGCCCTTAACAGTTTTTCAATTTATTTTCATTTTACTTGAAAGGTAAACAGAAAAATGTTCTACCTACTGGAACTTCTCAAATGCCCACAACATCAGGGCTGGGTCAGGCCCAATCCAGGAGCCTGGAACTCAATGGCCACTTTGTGGACTGAGATCCAAGCGTTTGCACTGTCACGTGCTGCCTCCGAGGGTGTGGACGGTTAGGAGGCCGAGACAGTGAGATTGGAACCAGGCATTCTGGCGGGGAATTCCGGCATCCCAAGATGAAATCTACCACTGTGTGAAATCCCCAATCCCTTCACAACTTTTGAAAATCGGTTTATTTTAAGATTTATTTATTTTTGTTGGAAAGTCAGATATACAGAGAGGAAGATCTTCCATCTGATGATTCACTCCCCAAGTGACCACAATGGCCGGTGTTGCGCCGATCCAAAGCCAGGAGCCAGGAACTTCCTCCGGGTCTCCCACACAGGTCCTGGGTCCCAAGGCTTTGGGCCGTCCTCGACTGCTTTCCCAGGCCACAAGCAGGGAGCTGGATGGGAAGTGGAGCTGCCAGGATTAGAACCGGCGCCCATATGGGATCCCGGCGCGTTCAAGGCGAGGACTTTAGCCGCTAGGCCACGCTGCCGGGCCCGGTTCTGTGTCTTAATGGCTACCATAGGCAAGCCTGGGCCAGGCCAAAGCTAGGAGATAGAACTCCATCTGCCACCCGCATGGCAGGGACCCAGCATGGACCATCGTGTGCTGCCTTTCCAGGTGCATTAGCAGGGATACTGGGCCGCAAGCGGAGCAGCTGAGACTTGAACGAACACTGTGATACGGGATGCTGTCATCGTAAGCCATGTCATACTGGCTGCAGCAGCGTCTTCTGGGGAATCTTTGGCTTACCCTGGATATGTCATGCTTCTAGAGTTTTCTGTGTGGCTTGCCTCTATCAAGATTGCCAATGAGTTACACATGGATATGTATATGCGAGGTTGATGGTGAGCTGCCAGTGTTCTCCAAGGATGAAACGCTGAAGCTCCGAAGCTGGAGCAGGCCTGCCTTTGGGGCCCCAGGGAGAAGAGGTACTCACGTCTCCCTGCCTCACAGGATTGCCTCTGAGCCCCCCACCTCGAGCTGCAGCCGTCTTCTCAGTCCTAGCCTTGCCCTTGGACAGCCTTAGTCAACCACAGTGCACAGTCAGGTTCCCAGCTGAGAGTGTGCGCCCTCGATAAGCACAGGGGCCCTTCCCCTTGCCTTCTGGATCCTTTAGGAGGCTTATGTACAAATAAAATGCCATGTCAGCTGTGCTCCAGTTGTAGCAGCTAGTACTTGCCTCACCCACTGGATCATGAAACCCCAAAGTCCTGACATACTCCCCAAAGAGGTTGTCTCCGGGGAGATGAGGTCAGGGAAAGCCCTGGAGACGAAAGGTTGGAACTGGATTTTGTTGAAGAAAAGGGGTGGGGTGTACCAAGCAGATTACCAAGGTCCATGGAAAAAAGTGATCTGTGTTGCCAGCATTTTCCCTACTCTTTCAGTAGCCTGGAATGTCATTCCCAGCAGGGATTCTGAATGAAAAGGTTATAGAAGGCATCCCTAAGCCCCCTCACCCCCCCACCCAAAACACAATAGCTCAATTGGTTAATTCTCTACCTGCAAGTGCTGGTATCCTATGTGGAGGCAGGTTCGAGTCCCGGCTGCTGCAGTTCCCATCCAGCTCCCTGTTTGTGGCCTGGGAAAGCTAGGGAGGATGGCCCAAAGCCTTGGGACCCTGCACCCTGTGGAAGGCCTGGAAGAAGCTCCAAGCTTTGGATCAGCCCAGCTTCAGCAACGGCAGCCATTTGGGGAGTGACCCAATGGAGAGATCCTTCTTTCCTGCTCTCTGTAAATCTGCCTTTTCAATAAAAAGAAATAAAATCCTTAAAAAGGCATCCCAGGAGATTAAAATCAACAGTTCTAAGGGTGCCTGTACTGTTGAGCATAGCCAAGAGTCTCTGATGGCGACTCTTTGAAGAGTAACAGGATTAGATTCTAGAAGGACTCACAAATATAAACACATTATTTCCATTTCCTAGTATTAGAGACATCCATTGGGAAATCTGATACTTCAAACTCCTGGTGTCAGGTGGCTTACAGGGGACTCTAGGATGTGTGCATTAGATTTTATTTGAAAGCTGGACACAGATCTCCCTCCACTGTTTCATTCCCCAGATATGCAGAACAGCTGGCCTGGGCTAGGCAAGAACTCCATCTGGGTCTCCCGAGACCCAAGCACTTGGGCCGTCACTTGCTGCCTTGCACAGTGCGCATTAGCAGGAAGCTGGGTGAGGATAAGGAGTGCCGATGGAAATATACCCAAGACAGGAACGCAGTGAGTCAGACACCTGCGCCGCCATACGAATAGCAGCACAACAGCCAAACTGTAATCAGCCAAGGTGTTCATTATCTGATGAGGGGATAAAGACAATGTGGCTTATATATGTAATTGAATATTATCCACCTGTAAAATAGAGAATGGAATTCTATCATCTGTGGCAAAGTGAATGTAATTCATGGCAAGTGAAATGAGCCAGATCCAGAAAGAAAAATACTGCGTGTTCTCCCTTATATGTGGAAGGTAAAATTTAAACAAGAGGAAAGAAAAAAAGAAGGGTCTCTGTGTATCGGTACTGGTGAAACACAGTTTTGTAAAACTTTTATAATTTGTGGTTCTCTGAAAAAATTAAGCAATCAAGTTTATGTTAGAAGGACATTAAGAAGCTTACAGACCTAAAAGAACAGTCATGTTTTAGGAAGAGCAAGAACTAGCCTAGGAGGGTCAAGAATGATATCATATGACAGTTTTAGTGATCTCTGACTATTCAAATACTTACTGCTTATTGGTGACATGATAATTTTCCATCGAATTATTGTTTATAGCCATTATCTGAATTCCCACTAAGCTAAGGTCCTTTTTTTTAATGTCTTATTTGTTAAAGTACTCAGCATTTTTACTGTAGATGTTATCTCAAAAAATTTTTAAAAGGGGGAGGGAGAAGGAAGAAGGGTGGGAATATTATTGTTTTAAAATTGTTATCTGGGGCCCAGCGGTGTGGCCTAGCGGCTAAAGTCCTCGCCTTGAACGCCCCGGGATCCCATATGGGCGCCGGTTCTAATCCTGGCAGCTCCACTTCCCATCCAGCTCCCTGCTTGTGGCCTGGGAGAGCAGTCGAGGATGGTCCAAAGCCTTGGGACCCTGCACCCAAGTGGGAGACCCAGAAGAGGTTCCAGGTTCCCGGCTTTGGATCGGCACAGCAGCACCGACCGTTGCGGCTCACTTGGGGAGTGAATCATTGGACGGAAGATCTTCCTCTCTGTCTCTCCTCTTCTCTGTATATCTGACTTTGTAATAAAAATAAATAAATCTTTAAAAAAAAGATTTATTTTTAGTAGAAAGTCAGATATACAGAGAGGAAGATCTTCCATCTACTGATTTACTCCCCAAATGGCTGCAACGGCTGGAGTTGTGCCAGTCCGAAGCCAGGAGCTCTTTCAGGTCTCCCACATGGATGCAGGGTCCCAAGGCTTTGGGCCATCCTCCCTAACTTTCCAGGCCAGAAGCAGGGAGCTGGATAGGAAGTGAGGCTGCTGGAATTAGAACCTGTGCCCATATGGGATCCTGGCTGGTTCAAAGTGGGGACTTCAGTCGCTAGGCTACCACTCTGTGCTCTCTAGGCACTGGTCCTAATCCCAGCAGCCCCACTTCCCATCCAGCTCCGTGGTTGTGGCCTGGGAAAGCAGTGGAGTTCAGCCCAAAGCCTTGGGACCCTGCACCCATGTGGGGGCCCCAGAAGCAGCTCTGGGCTCTGGGCTCCTGGCTTCAGATTGGCACAGCTCCGGCTGTTGCGGTCACTTGGGGAGTGAATCAATGAACGAAGATCTTCCTCTCTGTCTCTCCTCCTATTTTTCTGATTTTGCAATGAAAAGTAAATCTTAAAAAAAATAAAATTGTATCTGCAAATCACACTGACTCTGTTAAAAGCCAGTTAAAAGTTAAAAAAAAAAATGTGAGGAGTGCAGCCTCCAATCAGGCTTTCTAATATGGGATACAGATGTTCCAAGTGAAGACTTCCATGCTCTGCCACAGGCCACTCCAGGCTTGTTTTCATAGGAGAAGACGTAACTGGGCACAATGCACTGTACCAAGTGTACATAATCTAATGAGTTTTGACACAGGTATGCACCCACTCAGTTATCACTGGGATCAAATCTAAGAACATCTGTCATCCCCAAAGAATACCATTTTGTAATTCACCCTCCTCACCCCTGGCCTTCCTGTCTCTTCTGACAGTGCCAGCCACAGTCCAGTCTCCCTTGCCACGGGATGGGCACGCACATCGTGCCAACGAGCCAGGTGCCGTCTCCAGGGGCTCTGCATCTGAGGAGGACAGAGTGGCCAGAGGGGCCTGTGCTGAGTCTCCTGCTGCTTGCCCTTCCGACAGCATGGCTCTTCTATTCTGTATGCTTGGTGTCCTAACATAAACTCGATTGCTTCATTTTGTCAGTTGCTTGCTTGCAAAAACCCACAAAAAATGCATTTCCTCTTCTAGTCACTGTTTCAGGAAATGGCACCTCCAAATTGCAGTCTCTCAAACTCAGCTCAGAATTCCTGAGAACCTCAGTGTTCACCACATGTCCTCTTCTCTCATGTCACCCAGTCCTGTCCATCCCACATCCCGCCCAAGAGCCTGTCGCCTGAAAGATCTCATTTCCTCCCTCAAGGATCCTCTAGAACCTCTCACGGTGTTTGCCAGAGTAAGTGCCCAATAAAGGCTTGCCAAATGATTGAAGGAACAATGACACCGTTGCTCTGCAAAACAAGCAAAACAGAAGAGGGTTTACACGCTTGCACCAGTGTCAGGGCAGCATGCACAATTTTTAATGTTTTCACAAAGTACTTCATAGAAAATAAATGGCAGGTTTTGCATCTTATGACATTTTTTAAAGATTTATTTTATTTTCATTTCCAAGGCAGATTTGCAGAGAGAAGGAGAGACAGAAGGATCTTCTCTCAGCTGGCTCACTCCTCAAATGGCCACAACGGTTAGAGCTGAGACGATCTGAAGCCAGGAGCCAGGAACCCCTTCTGGATCTCCTACGTGGGTGCAGGGTCCCAAGGCTTTGGGCTGTCCTCACCTGCTTTCCCAGGCCACAAGCAGGGAGCTGGATGGGAAGTGGAGCAGCCGGGACATGAACCAGTGCCCATATGGAATTCCGGCACATGCAAGACAAGGATTTAGCCACTGAAGCATTGCGCTGGGCCCAAATCTTAGGACTTTTGACTCCAAATTCCATGCTAGTCCTACTATGTTATTATTATACTTGGCATCCTTTTCCTTTGAATTTCATATCTTCCTTCATCCAGCCCAGATCCCTATTGATACACCAAGTACTAGGTTGTTGGCACTATAAATGGGTCTAAAATACACATTGACCCCTTTGCCCAGCCAGTGTGCTCACTGGTAACAGATGTGGATGGAGAGACTGGGGCTCCTTCAGGGGCAGGTGTGCCTGCTGGTTAACACCAGAGTACCTGGGTGTGAGCCCTGGCTCTGGAGCCACACGGAGCCTGGAGGGAGGCAGTAGTGATGGCTTGTGCCTCGGCCACCCACACAGGAGACCACAATTGAATCCTGTTTCCTGGCTCTGGCCTGGCCACTGCAGCCATTTGGGGAGGAAACCAGCACATAGAAGCTCTTTCTCGCTCTGAAATTAAACAAACAAACAAACAAAACAAACAGAAGAAACTGTAGCCAGGAGGTCTGGCAAGCCGGGGTCAGGGAAGTGACTGAAACCTTTTTAGCTTGGGGCAGAATGTGTAACCTTGCCTGAGTGAAAACAGCACACCGCACTGTCAAACAAAGAGTCCAAACAGAGCCAAATCCTACTTTATTTAAGAACTGAACATCTGTCCTTTTAAGTCTTGCAAAATGAGTGGTAAGTGAAAGATTTGTTCACTAGCCTCTGAGTGTGCATATCATAACGTGTCTGTGTACAGATTTTGTGGCTTTTTATAGTCACAATCAATAGCCACATTTTAATTCATAAAACCTTTCTCTTTGAACAATGCTAAAATGTACATTAAATACTCCTGGAATCTAACATTCTCTTTGCCACGTCTGCCTGCTGCTTAGCCTCCCTTAGTGCCGGGTCGACAGAGGCCACCAGCTGCCACGCTGAGAGCCTAGAGCTGTGTGCTGGCTCTTCTGCCCCTCTGGCCGAGGAGCGGCTCCCGGGAGGCACGCGTGGACTGGGCGTCCTGGCAGTTTCTCTCAGGGCTCTGCAGTCTGACTTGTGGACACCTGGAAAGGAAACATGATCACATCACATGCTGATCTGTGCTCCCACCACTCACCCAAGGGGTGGAAACACTCACTCTGCTTCTGGGCTGTACTTCAGGGAATGCTCCTGGCTTCCATGGAATGGGGGGAGCAACATGAAATCGGGGCTCGGATCACCGGACACTTGTGGCTGACAGCGTTCACTATGTCATCTGTCATCTCCTGATGAAAAGCCACAAGAGCCTCTTCATCTTTGTAGCAGGAATGGTGTTCTCATGAGGATCTGCCACTACAAACTGGGTGAACTTAGCAAGTTTTTCTCCTCTTGGATGCTGGGAAGTCTGGAGCCAATTTGTGGTTCATGTTTAGTAAGTTTATTTTCTAGAATACATTTTTGCATACTTGCCTAATTCCGGGCTCCACTTTATGTTCCTGTTCTGTATTATTTTGCTACAGTGTGTGTGTCTGTGTATGTGTGTGTCTGTGTATGTGTGTGTCTGTGTATGTGTGTGTCTGTGTATGTGTGTGTCTGTGTATGTGTGTGTCTGTGTGTGTCTGTGTGTGTATGTATGTGTCTGTATGTTCTCTCTGTGTGTGTGTGTCTGTGTATGTGTGTGTCTGTGTATGTGTGTGTCTGTGTCTGTGTGTGTCTGTGTATGTGTGTGTCTGTGTATGTATGTTCTCTCTGTGTGTGTGTGTCTGTGTATGTGTGTGTCTGTGTATGTGTGTGTCTGTGTCTGTGTGTGTCTGTGTGTGTATGTATGTGTCTGTATGTTCTCTCTGTGTGTGTGTGTCTGTGTATGTGTGTGTCTGTGTATGAGTCTGTGTATGTGTGTCTGTGTGTGTCTGTGTGTGTATGTATGTGTCTGTGTCTGTACGTTCTCTGTGTGTGTGTGTGTATAAAGATATTATGCATATGAGAACTTCTAGAAGTTCATGGAAGATAGAATTAAGAGGTAAGGTTATTTTGGTGCAAAAAAATTTGAAATCTAGTTTTTTCATAACATATGCACATTTTCCACACTTTTAAAACCCCTTATGTATAAAGCATATAACATACCTAGGGCCTTTCTGTATGTTTTTGTATTTCTTCACTCATTTATGAACTTAAGCACAGATGCAGTTACACAAATACTGAGGAGACAGGGTTAGTTTAAGGTTCGGTGTTAGGAAATGGGCACAGAGGTACCATGGAGTCCCAGTTCATTCTGTTTTCTTTGGCTCCCACCTGGAATTCTGTTCTCTGCTGGGTTTCTCTTCCCAGTGTAGCCAGCAGTGAGGGAGGAGCTGGGAACCAAACCCCTGACCACCAGGCCCAGTGCTACCACCCTGTCTGCTCTCGGTATACCTGGTACCTTACCTCCTGTTGAGGCTCAGGCGCCGTGGTGTTTTCTCCTGGACCTGCAGAAGCCTGAAGCTCAAGGTCTTGATCCTAGAACAAGAACAGTGAGAGGGCTCAACATTCCTAGCCTCTTGGCTTACAAGTCTTTTGTGTCTTACACTTGTCTTACATAGTGGTGATCTAATAGGTTAATCCTTCATCCTGCAGTGCTGGCATCCCATATGGGCTCCCAGCTGCCTCTTATGGACAGCTCAAGTCCGTGGGACCCACTGGAAGCTCCCAGATCAGCTCAGCTTCAGCCATTGTGGCCGTTTGGGGAGTGAACCAGCAGATGGAAGATATTTCTGTGTCTCCTTATCTCTGTGAATCTGCCTGCAAATAAAAACTACATAAATCTTAAATAAAGAAACAAACCAAGGCTTAAAGGCAAAGTGACTTGCTGGGACAGGAAACCAAATTCAGACTCCAGAGGTGTTTCCATCATCAGACACTGTGTGGTTTCTGTGATATACACATCTTAAAAAAATTTTTTTTCATTTTATAAGGCAAAGAGACAAAGAAAGACAATGGGAGATACTCTACCTGCTTGTTCACGCTCCAAATGCCCAGAATAGCCAGAGCTGGGCCTGGCTCAAGCCATGAGCCAGCACTCAATCCAAGTCTCCCACATACGTGGTATTTGATATGGTATCTCAAGTAGCAGGTGCTATCTTAACGTCTATGCTAAGTGCCTGCTCCTGTGAGGTCTTTAAACCACTATTTGGAGCAGGCATTGGGCCCAGCGGTTAACAATGCCCACGTCCCACGCTGCAGTCCCTGAGTTCAATTCCCAGCTCCAGCTACTGACTGCAACTTCCTGCTGATGCAGACCTCTGGAGGCAGTGGTGGTGGCTCTCACCGGCGAGATCTAGACTGAGTGTACGACCTAGTCCGGTCCCAGGCATTGGGAATAAAAATTTTAAAACCTGCAGTTTACTGCTTTGAGATAAACCTTCCTCAAGGATGCGCTGCAGGAGCAGGCACTACCTAAGATGTCCATATCGCATATCAGAGTGCCCGGCTGGAGTCCCAGCCGCTCCACTCTTCATGCAGCTTCCTGCCAGCACGCACCCTGGAAGGCAGTGGATGGCTCAAGGACTTGGATACTTGCCACTCACTTGGAAGTTCTGGACTCTGAGCTTCAGTGTGGCCTAGCCCTAACTGCTGCAGGCATTTGGGGAATGAATCAGAAAATGAAGATCTTATATTTGCCTTTCAAAAAAAGAAAAAAGGAGAAGAAGAAATGCGCTGCAGCTCCCACCCTTAGGTGACCCTAACACAAGACAGTCGGAGGGGCAGGGGCATAACAGGTGCGCTGCAGCTCCCACCCTTAGGTGACCCTAACACAAGACAGTCGGAGGGGCAGGGGCATAACAGGTGCGCTGCAGCTCTCACCCTTAGGTGACCCTAACACACGACAGTCAGAGGGGCAGGGGCATAACAGGTGCGCTGCAGCTCCCACCCTTAGGTGACCCTAACACACGACAGTCGGAGGGGCAGGGGCATAACAGGTGCACTGCAGCTCCCACCCTTAGGTGACCCTAACACAAGACAGTCGGAGGGGCAGGGGCATAACAGGTGCACTGCAGCTCCCACCCTTAGGTGACCCTAACACACGACAGTCGGAGGGGCAGGGGCATAACAGGTGCGCTGCAGCTCTCACCCTTAGGTGACCCTAACACACGACAGTCAGAGGGGCAGGGGCATAACAGGTGCGCTGCAGCTCTCACCCTTAGGTGACCCTAACACACGACAGTCGGAGGGGCAGGGGCATAACAGGTGCACTGCAGCTCCCACCCTTAGGTGACCCTAACACAAGACAGTCGGAGGGGCAGGGGCATAACAGGTGCACTGCAGCTCCCACCCTTAGGTGACCCTAACACACGACAGTCGGAGGGGCAGGGGCATAACAGGTGCACTGCAGCTCCCACCCTTAGGTGACCCTAACACAAGACAGTCGGAGGGGCAGGGGCATAACAGGTGCACAGCAGCTCTCACCCTTAGGTGACCCTAACACACCACAGGCAGTCGGAGGGGCAGGGCATAAGAGGTTCTTTTGGGAAAATTTTCAGTTCTAGGTTCCTTGCCTCTTCAGGCTCTTGGAAAAACATGGATCAAAGCAAGTAGGGAACTGGCACTGTGGCACAACGAATAAAGTCGCTACGAGTGGCACCAGCATTTCCTATGGGTACTGGCTTGAGTCCCAGCTGCCCCACCTCTGATCCAGCTTCCTGCCAACGTACCTGGAAAAGCAGTGGAGGACAGCCCATGTGGAGACCTGGAAGAGGCTCCTGGCTTCGACCTGTCCCTGTCCTACCTATCATAGCCATTTGGGGGAGTGAACCTGTGAACGGAAGACCTCTCTGTCATTCCCATGACCCTTGTGTGCCTTTCAAATAAATCTTTTATCTTCTTTTTTAAAGTTTTTTTTAAAAGCCATTCTTCCTCAGTGTTTCCATGTCTAGGTTCCTCTCATCAAAAAAGATATACCCTGCAAAATTGCTGCCAGTTTTTAGGATTGGCTTGCCATAGCCACAGGTGTGATAAACAGAAGAAAGAACTGTCCCTACCACCCCTAACACACACACACACACGCGCGCGCACACAAACACACACACGACCCTATAGTAAAAGTAAAGCTCAGAACGCCATTTATTTATATTAGTAAGAATATGCTATAATGATACTAGAGATCAGCCCTTTGCAGAAGTCAGTCATTCCAAGGTAGAATACCAACGTAGTTGCTAGGAAGACATGAAACAATCTCTAGTGCCAAAATGAGGCATCCTAGAGTGCTGCGACTACAATACAGCAACATCTTCTCAACGGGCATCCTGATCACAGAGAAGGTGAGCTACATAAAGGTTATGGAAGCGAATAAGGACCCAACCACACCAATTCTTACCTGAGAGACCAGGGTGGGGGAAGCACAAAGTTCCTCTGGGTTTGGAATTTGGGCATCTTCCTTTTCTTTGGTCTCAGGAACTCTGTTTGGCTTCTCTGGCGGCTCTGGGTGAGGAGAGGCCTCTAAGGAGGCCCTAGGACTTGGAGCCCCAGTCCCCAAGGAGGCTCTGGGGCTAGTGGGTGAAGCCCCTCCGGAGGCTGGAACGTTCCCTGAGGAGGGCCTGGAGCTGGCAGTGGCTCGGGGAGGAGGTGGCCTGCTTGGTGGTGCGGAGGTCCTCTGAATAGAACCTCTCTTCTTTGGCTGTTCAGCTCCTTCACTTGAGGCGCGGGTTCGGAGGACAACCTCTGGGACTGAGGAAGAAGGCTGCTCGGAAGGGGTCTGGGCTGTGTCTGGTGATGCAGCTGGGGAGGCAGGGAGAACCTCCTCCTGGCCACCCTCAGCGGTGGGAGAGGGCTGGGCCTCAGCTGGACCATTGCAGGCGGGCAGAGGCTCTTCCTCCTCCGAAGAGCTTACTTCAAACCCTTCCTCGGCCACTTTCTCATCTTTGTTGTCTTCCCCTTGGGCTGCATCAGCTGCCAGCTCCTCTTCACTTGCTGAGACAGACTCCGTCTCTCCGGTCAAGGAACATGCAGAGGGGCTGGTAGGTGGGGTGAGAGGGCTGGAGGCTGTAGATGTTCGAACTGGCGCCGAGATGACCAAAGAGCGCCTGCTGCTACTAAAAGAGGAAGGGATTCAAACTCAGAGGAGCTAAAGACTGGAAGTAACTGAAATATCCAAAATGTAACATGCGCATGTGCCAAACATTAAAACAGAATAAGCCAACATAAAATGATCTGAGGGGCTGGCAGTGTAGCACAGATGCCAGTATCCCACAGGGGCACCAGTGTGTGTCCTGGCTGTTCTACTTCTAAGCCAACTCTCTGTAGACGGCCCAAGTGGCTGGGTCCCTGACACCCACATGGGGGACTGCGAGGAAGCTCCTGGCTCCTGGCCTGGTCTAAGCCCAGTCATTTCGACCACCTGGCGAGTATGTCTCTCTCTCACTGAAAATCTTCCCAATAAATACATCTTTTTTTTTAAAGATTTATTTTTATTACAAAGTCAGACATACAGAGAGGAGGAGAGACAGAGAGGAAGATCTTCCGTCCTATGATTCACTCCCCAAGTGAGCCGCAACGGGCCGGTGTGCCGATCCGAAGCCGGGAACCAGGAACCTCCCCTGGGTCTCCCATGCAGGTGCAGGGTCCCAATGCATTGGGCCATCCTCGACTGCTTTCCCAGGCCACAAGCAGGGAGCTGGATGGGAAGTGGAGCTGCCGGGATTAGAACCGGCGCCCATATGGGATCCCGGGGCATTCAAGGCGAGGACTTTAGCCGCTAGGCCACGCCGCCGGGCCCAATAAATACATCTTTAAAAACGATTCTGGAAAGTTTGTATAATTGGCAATTACACTTCTGTTATAAAGTTTAAAAAGAGCTATACTATTTAACTACAGCCTGGTTTTCCTGACTTAAAAGTATGTAAAGGTGGAGTGGGCATTTGGGATAGTGGTCAAAATCCTACTTGGGATGTTCACATCCTATACTGGGTTTGAGTCCTGGCTTTTTTTTTTCATATGTACATTTTGCTTTATTGAAATTATGGCACTTAATATAATAGCAGTAATAATTACATGATTTCACATCCAGAAGCAATATAGTTGTGGAGGTGTAGACATTCCTTATCACCAATATAAGTAAAAGGCTTTGTTTTTCATTCCGGTTTCCTGCTACAGTGCAGCCTGGGAGGCAGCAGATACTGGCTCAAGTAGTTGGGTTCCTGCCCCCCCACAGAAGACCCAGATGGAATTCAAGCTCCTGGTTTCGGCCTGGCCAGGCCTTGCATGTTGCAGGCATTTGAGGAGTGAACCAGTAGAAGGAAAATCTATTTCCCTGTTTGTCTGTCACTCTACCTTTGAACTTAAAAAGACAAAGCAAAACAAAAAATTACGGCTGTGCATAGGCAGGACTGGGGGAGCCTGCCAAGGCTGTGTGAGCCGCTGGACAAGGGCTATGCAAGGGTGCTGAGCCCCAAGTCCCATGGTTGCGCACCATACTAGCAACAGGTCAGGGGAGGCCACTGAGGGTTACTAAGATATATAAAATAGCTGCTGGAGACCTCCACAGAATAAGCACTTTCATGTCAGGAGAGTGGGCCAGGCCTGAAGCAGCACCCACCGATGTGAACAAATGCCAGATTAGAGAGCCAGCTTGGTAGGGTTTCTGGAGGTTTCCCTGTCCATGCCATGATATTTTCTGGGAAGTGTAAGAGCTGGGTCTGAGGGTGGACATGGTCAGGTCAACTGCACCTATCAGTAAAACCAAAGCTCAGGGCAGGCGTAGAGAGTGAGGGTTGGGTCGCTACTGCAACCGCCACCACACGAGAGCCAGGTCTGGGGATTGGGCTGGTAGGAGTCCACAGGGTTCCACCTGACTAGGCAGCTACGCCTGCTGGTAAAAATGAAAGCCAGGGCTGTGGGTTGGCAAGATCTAACTGCAGCACAGGATGGGGTGGGCTGGGCCAGACTGAGGCACCCGTGGAAACCAGATCTGGGGTGTAGCCTAGTGGGGTTCATAAGGTCTCCCCAGCTGCGCCACTGTACCTTCCAGCGCCCATGAGAGTTGGTTTGGACGAAGACAGCTGCGCCAGGCCGCAGCACCCGTTGATGTACATGAGTGTGAGGTCTGGGAAATATCCTCCCAACCCCGAGCCCCGTAATGGAGGCCTCTGAGGCAACACAAAAGACCATTTCTGCCCCCTGCCCCACCCCATCTCCCATCCCCCACCCTGCTGCAGACACATCTCTCACCCTTTCCATTCTCTGACCCTCTCCCTCCCTGCCAGAGGCCGTCTGCAATCCCCATCCCCTCTCCTCTGTAAGAAACATTAAAAGTAATGATTTTATATGAAATAACTAAAGAGAAAACAGAACAAAAACAAACAGAAAAAAGTTAACAGAAAGGTGAGAAAAAGATAAATTCACACAGAAGAGCAATTTTGAATGCTTAATAACATGAAAATGTGTTCATGATAATTGGCTACTGTGATTTAAAACTGCAAAAAACATATATATTCCCTTGTTAAAGCCATGAACTTGGAAGCATTAAGAAGTTCACATGTACCATGAATGTGAAGCCATGGGGCCTCTTACTCACTGCTAGTGGCTTGCATACTTGAGCAATCACTTCAGAATTTCTGGAAAGGCTGAAGAAGGCCCAGTGACCTGTGACTCAGCAATTTCACCTCAGAGACAGACCCCAAAGAAAATCCTGCTCATATTTACAAGGAGGAATATCAAACATGTTCATCACAACAGTATTTATAGCAGCAAACACTTGGAAACCAACTGGAATGCACAAGGATGAGGCACACAATAACATCCATCACAGTCATGGAAAGGGCACAGCGAGCAAATAGAGCAACAAGGACACATCGCACAAACAGTATTAAGAACAAGAAGTTACAGAAGAACAGGCACAGTGTGAGTGCATTTATCTCAAAGTTTAGAACATGGAAAACGAGCCAGTGCTGTAGCACAGGAGGCAGAGCTGCTGCCTCTGTTGCCATCCCTCTGTAGGGATGCCACTGCATGTCCCAGCTGCTCTACTTCCGATCCAGCTCCCTGCTTGTGGCCTGGGAGAGCAGTCGAGGATGGCCCAAAGCCTTGGGACCCTGCACCCGCGTGGGAGACCCAGAAGAAGCTCCTGGCTCCTGGTTTCAGATCAGCTCAGCTCCCACCATTGCAACCACTTGGGGAGTAAATCATCAGGCAGATCTGCCTCTATCTCGTCTTCTCTCTGTATATCTGCTTTTCCAATAAAAATAAATAAATCTTTTAAATCATATGCATGGAAAAATAAATAATAAATTTAACATAATGGTTACCTTTGGTGAAGGCAAGAAGAGAAAGTAAGTAGGGAAGGGACATTGGGAAGTTCAAATATATTTACAATGACCAGTTTCTTAAACTTGGCAACAGATTTATGGCTCTTGGTTATATTATTTATTACCTTTAGTTATAGTTGAAATATTTAATGAAAAGAAAAACAACTTATACAAAGATTACAGCACAAAACAATATCATCATGTGCTCAAGCAGAGAGGAAAGGCAAGAATTTCAGACACAGAAACACTCTCCCACAAGGAGATGTAACAGGGCCTCAAGCCGCTCACCTTGACAGTCCTTTCACCACAAAGACCTTGTTGGAATGTTGCTTCTCCAGTTTGCTCATCACCTCGTACAGGTTGTGGTTCAGCTGCAGGCAGCAAAAAGGAAGGCCGACAGTCAGACGGGACCTACCTCTGACCCCTCCTTCAGACAGCTCCCCAAACAGCACTCTCACCGCTCCGGTGTTCAGCACACTAAGTTTTCTCACAATGGACTGGTAGCTTTCTCAAGGCACAGGCCTAAGTGCTTTTTGTTTTCTTTTTTTTTTTAACTTGACAATAAAGCCAGATTTTAATTTTAAGTTCTTTTGAGGACAAACATTTCCTAATGCAACATAAAGCAATACAATGATAGCACTGTTAAGCAAGTGGTATGTGTATATATATATATATATATATATATGGACCATATATATATGGTCCATAATACATCATATGTTACAACCTGAACAAAAAACTTTAGGTCATAATATATCACTCAACATTTGGATTTTTTTTTTCACTTTTCCCATACTCCATGTTTATTTTTTTTCCTGAATATCAGTGTATATTGCTTTTATCATAATTAGTATAATCATGCACAATTTAAAATAGTAGTCCAGTGAATCTCTCTCCATACATATATATAAAAAACATAAATATAGCATATATATAAATATATGTACATATCTTGATATATGTCATATATATATATGTATATATATATATTTCCTGTGTAACTCTTGTGTGTGAGCAGGTTGAACTGTCTCACGTAGCAAGCTTTTGTCACTAGAAGCTTCAACATTTCATATAATTATCTATGAGCCTCTAGAAAAAGAATATAGAAATGTATCTAAGGCCTTAGATAACAATACTGATGCCGACTCTCTGAATCTTGACTCCGTATCTCTCCTGCTTGATGAGGATTGATCACTTTACCCTTGCACTGCAGAAGCTGAGCCTCACTGAGTCTCACCTTGTACCCATTACTAATGGAAGTGTCTATAAGTAACTGCTAAAGAGATCAAAGTAGACAGACTTGCTAAAAGAAAAAAAGAAAATTAAACAAATTTTATGTTTTAAATGATAAAACATTCTGATAAAAAATATATATTGAAGAACTATGGAAGAAATGTCTCTCTACACAGCAGATTTTACTTTGTAGAAAACCATGTGACATATTTCTGTGGAACACATTTTACCATCGGCTTCATGGGAAAAGCAGTGTGCACTAAACTAAGCAGACATCAGTAGAATTAGATCATGCCTGCCTTTCTCCTTTCTGTTACCACTATGTCAGCGTAATATTTAAAACACCTCAGCAAACTCTTCCCTTCATAACTTTAATATGTACATTTACCAGGTGCAGTGCTAGTAGGATGCACAAAATGCATTTAAGTTTGAAAATGGGGCAATTATAATTCACAGGTCTGATTGGCTACATTTTAATTTCAGAACTATGATATGAACTGATTTAGCTAGTGGCTTTCTGAAGAAACTTTGTCCACTTGCACCTGTTCATTTTATTAAAACAGAAACATCGGGCCCGGCGGCGTGGCCTCGCGGCTAAAGTCCTCGCCTTGAAAGCCCCGGGATCCCATATGGGCACTGGTTCTAATCCCGGCAGCTCCACTTCCCATCCAGCTCCCTGCTTGTGGCCTGGGAAAGCAGTTGAGGACGGCCCAAAGCTTTAGGACCCTGCACCCACGTGGGAGACCCGGAAGAGGTTCCTGGTTCCCGGCATCGGATCGGCGCACACCGGCCCGTTGCGGCTCACTTGGGGAGTGAAACATCGGATGGAAGATCTTCCTCTCTGTCTCTCCTCCTCTCTGTATATCTGACTTTCCAATAATAATAAAATCTTTAAAAAAAACAAAAAAACCCAGAAACATCTTGCCAGTGCTGAGGGAGGCATCTTGGTCACAGACCACGGCAGCTTGGTCCCCTTGCTCCAATTTTTTTTTTTAATTTCGTTTTATGACACAGTTTAATAGACTCTGGGATTCCCCGAGGCCTGAGTGTTTTGGTTTGACCTTCTAGCTTTCCTTAATGCCCCAGGTAATGAAAACTCCTTTTTTATATTAACCAGGAAAGTCATAATTCAGACCAAAAAAAAAACAACTGTGGAGAATACTGTGTGTAGTTGTGCGTGAATATAATTAATATTGCAGCAGCAAAGAATCTTAAAATTCTGGGACTGGAAAAGACCTGATCAGGTCATGTTTACCATGCTGCCAGCCACTGATAGGATCAAAGCCAAAACCCCTGGGGCCTGAGTAATGGTTCAACCGGTTAATCCTCCACTTCCAAGCGCTGGCACTCCATATGGGTGCTTGTTCATGTCCCGGCTGCTCCACTTCCCTTCCAGCTCCCTGCTTATGACCTGGGAAAGCAGCAGAATATGGCCCAAAGCCTTGGAACCCTATACCCACATGGGAGGCTTAAGAGGTTCCTGGCTCCAGATCAGTTCATCTATGACCATTGTGGCAATTTGGGGAGCAAACCAGTGGACAGAAGATCTTTCTCTCTGTAAATCTGCCTTTCCAATAAAAGTGAATAAATCTTTAAAAAAATAAAGTGTGTGTGGGGACCTGGCGCAGTAGCCTAGTGGCTAAAGTCCTTGCCTCGCATGCGCCGGGATCCCATATGGGCACTGGTTTGTGTGCCAGCTGCTCCACTTCCCATCCAGCTCCCTGCCTGTGGCCTGGGAAAGCAGTCAAGGACGGCCCAAAGCCTTGAGACCCTGTGACGGTGTGGGAGAAGCTGAAGAAGCTCCTGGCTTTGGATTGGCTCAGCTCTGGCTGTTGTGGTCACTTGGGGAATAAACCAGTGGATGAAGGATCTTTTTCTTTGTCTCTCCTCTCTGTAAATCTGACTTTCCAATAAAAATAATAAATAAATCAATTTTTAAAGAACTACCCTGAGAAACTGACTTTGCTAAGATCCTGGCATCCCTGCTGCCAGCAACCATGGAGATGTCACTTGGTTCCCATTACAATTGTTCTCCCAAAGGTCCAACCTCATTTAGAAATGCCGAAGTTCAAGTTGAGAAACACTTACTCAGTTCTTAAGGGAGCTGGGAAGGACTCTCTGAGGTAGAGGGTGTGCGTGTGTGTGTGTGTACATTACACCTATGCAATTCAACACAGAGATCAACACAGATAATCAAGTGCTTTGTCTCATCATGACGGAAGCCAAATCTGTGCTGCCAAGTTTTCCATGAATGATGCCAATGAGGGCTGCCTTCATATTCACTAGAAAAGTCGACCGAGGGAGCTCAGCTGGCCAGAGGCTTCTCACCTTGCTCATCTCCTTGTAGAAGACATCCCGCAAGTTGGAAATGTTCTGGAAGATGGTCACATAACAGCCAATGCGACTATGAGGAAGCAAAACACAAACATACACAGGGAAAAGAGGTCTTTGAAGCTTATGCTAAAACCAGCCACAGCCACGGCTGCGCAGCACACGGCGCCTACAGGCTCGGCTCGGACGCTCTGGCATCTGGAGCCGCGAGAGGGGCACACCAGGCTGTGAGCAGGAGTAGGCCCAGGAGATAACATCAGCTGAGCCTGACACCAGGAAGGTGTGTGATTCAGGCTCTTAAGATATTGAAATAGACATGAAAGTGCTTTGAAGAACTTTTTAAAGGGCAGTATAAATATATGGCTATAAAATTATAACTACCATAATAAGTACTTATCCTTTTTCTTTATGCAATTCAGGGCTTCCACACCTGTGCACACCTAAATGGAATTCTCCCACAAATGAACTGGAGAACTTGATGTTTAAAGAAAATGTTAATACATCTCAATTCTATTTAAATCAGGACTCAGATAATTAATTCTTTAGAATACATGTAGTTATTCAAAATACACCACCAGGGACCAGCGCAGTAGCCTACCGGCTAAAGTGCTTGCCTTGCATGCGCTGGGATCCCATATGGGCACCAGTTCTAATCCAAGTGGCCCTGCTTCCCATCCAGCTCCCCGCTTGTGGCCTGGGAAAGCAATCGAGGACGGCCCAACACTTTGGGACCCTGCATCCGCGTGGGAGACCCAGAAGAGTTCCTGACTCCTGGTTTTGGATCAGTGCAGCTATGGTTGTTGCGGTCATTTGGGGAGTGAACTAGCAGACAGAAGATGTTTGTCTCTGTCTTTCCTTCTCTCTGTATATCTGCCTTTCCAATAAAAATAAGTAAATCTTTTTTAAAAATACATCACCATACATAGACTAATATGAAGTGATAGCACAAAATACTCAGACTACAATTGCATAAAGGTTCTAGGTTGGCTTTTTTTTTGGCCAATTTACTTATTTTTATTAGAAAGGCAAATTTAGGGCCCAGTACGGTAGCTCAGCAGCCTAAAAGTCCGCGCCTTGCTTGCGCCAGGATCCCATAAGGATGCCGGTTTTAATCCTGGTGGCCCTGCTTCCCCCCTTCCAGCTCCCTGCTTGTGGCCTGGCAAAGCAGGTGAGGATGGCCCAAAGCCTTGGGACCCTGCACTTGCACCTGAGACCCAGAAGAAGCTCCTGGCTCCTGCCTTCAGATCGGCTCATTTCCGGTCATTGCGGCTACTTGGGGAGTGAACAACGGCTGGGAGAACTTTCTCTCTCTCTTTCACTCTGTAAATCTGACTTTCCAATCAAAATGAAATACACCTTTACTAAAAAAATAAAAGAAAAAGAAAATAGGATACAAATGGAGTTCTTTCTTTTTTACAAATGGAGTTTCTGTTCAATTTCTCTTCGTGGTGTAGATAATTACATTGCAAAATACTTTTATCTGCTGTGAAACAGAGACACCTTCATTAGTGCATGCAAGCACCCCACCATTTACCTCCTAAGTAAGTCTGGTTATTTATGAATCAAGCCTGTTGAAAATAACACACACTGTGGATGGAAGTCCAGTCATGCCATGAAGGATGACAGCTGTCTTCTTGCCAAGAGCTGTCCTACCCGAGAAGCACCCTGTCTTTAAACCCAGAAAATCTGGCAGGACGAGCTGGACTGCAGCTGAAGAAGCCAGGGTCCAGAGGATCAGGTGGCTTGCCTGGTACCACACAGCAGGTTAGCGGCAGGCTGGAGGTGATGTCCACGACCTGCAGGAGGTGAGCCCGCTCCTGAACCTTAAACATTACCTGTTATAGAGAACAGGCAGCTCCTCTAGCAGTTCCTGGTTCAGTTCTTCAAACACAGTCTGGGCTTTGTTGAACTCTTCCTCTGCCTAGGTGGTAGGAGGCAAGAAGTCGCTGTCCATCCTCAACCCGGGGCCAGAGGCTGCCTCCTTTGCCCTTTGCATTTTTTTCAGAGGGTAGGCTCACTTGGAACCCTGCTTCTCCTTCCTCACACCCGCGTCCTCCCCAGCCTCAAGTCTCAACCATCTCTGCAGCATCAGTTTGGAGGAAGCGGGGTTTTCCTCAGGACACTGGATGTGGGTTTATCACTGCCTGGATCCATCTTGCCCATCTCCCTGCCTTCCCTCTAGGGGGAGGAAGAGAGGAAGGTTTCCTCAGGTCCTTTTACCTTGGTCGTCTTGGCCTCATCTTTTTTCTTGGCATTCTGCACTGCCTCCAGATGGTGCCGGGCGCTGTCGTAGTCCACAAGTTTCCGACCCCGCTTGGCGATTCTCTCCTAACGCAGAGCAATGAGAAAGGGTGTACAGCTTCACTTTTCAGGAGGTTTAGAATGTAGTGGCCATGCAGAGTACAGAAGACTCCTGGATTCTACTATCAAACTTCATTCTCAAATAGAGCTTTTTTCTCAGATTTATAGCTTATGTATTTAAAAGGCAGAGTTTCAGAAAGAGGAGGAGAGGCAGAGATTTGAGGGAATTTTCATCTGCTGGCTTACTCCTCAAATGGGCTCAATAGCTAGGACAAGGCCAAGAGCGTCTGGGTCGTCTAGCATGTGCACGGATCCAAACCCTCGGGTATCCTCTACTGTTCTCCCACACACATCAGCAGGCAGCTAGACTGGAAGTGGACCAGCTGGGACTCAAACTAGGGCCTACATGGAATGCTGGTGCCACAGGCAGAGGCTTAGCATGCTATGCCATAATGCCAGTCCCTCTACCAGTGTTTTATGTTCAAGGGGTCCTCACTATCTTGGAAAGGTAGGGATTCTCTGTGGGAAATGGAGTAAGGGGCAATCTTACAGAGCACATGGAAATCACATTAAATTTTAGTGTTTTCTATGAGCCCATTATCAAGTGGTTCAGTCTCTAGCAGAAATAACTTTGAGAATCCCATTAAATTCAATGTCAGGACTTTTTTGTCCTAGTCCTTAATAAGTCATTCATTTAGCCTTGGGGCCTATGGGCACATCTCAGAAGCCTCATCTATATCTGCCTAAAGTGTTGCTTTACGTAATTTGTAAAATTTGAAAACCAGAAAGACAGAGAGAGATAACATGACTCCAAAGGCCAGGGTTGGGATGAAGTAGGGACCTGGGGACTCAGCATGGGTTTCCTCTTAGGCAGCAGGCACCCAAGTCCTTCAGCCACCTCCACTGCTCCGCAGTATGCACATTATGCACGTTAGCCCGAAGTTGGAACTGGGAGTAAAACCCAGACCTGGACCTCGGCCCGCCCAACGGGAGGCGGCCATCCTGAGTGGCATCTTCATCACTGCAACAAACGGCACCTGTTTAGCTAAGACAATTATTCCAAAAGCCTGACAGACAGAAAGCACGCTCCCACCCAGTGGTTTATTCTCCAAATGGCTCCAGTCAGAAGCACAATCCAGGTCTCCCTATGCGAGCAGCATGAACGCAATCACTTCAGTGTTCACCACTATCTTCCAGTTTGCATTAAAGGGAAGCTGGAGTCAGTGGCTATGGAGCCACAAAGCAAACCTGTGGGACACAAGGGTCTTAACTGCTAGGCTAAAGGTCTGCCCCAAGTGCTATTTTAGATATCAGCTGCTGGCATGGTGGCTCAATTGGCTAATCCTCCACCCCTAAGCAAAACATCCCATATGGTCACTGGTTTGCACCCCAGCTGCTCCACTTCCCATCCAGCTCCCTGTTTGTAGCCTGGGAAAGCAGAAGAGAACAGCCCAAAGCCTTGGGACCCTGCACCTGCATGGGAGACCTGGAAGAAGCTCCTGGCTCTTGGCTTCAGAAGAGCTCAGTTCCAGCTGTTGTGGCTACTTGGGGAATGAAACAGAGCATGGAAGATGTTTCTCTCTGTCTCTCCTTCTCTCTGTAAATGTCTTCCCAATAAAAATGAATAAATCTTTAAATAAATAAATAAATATCAAATGCTGAGTATAAAGTGTTTTGAAAACTAAAGCACAATGTAAATAGTGAATTATCATGAGCGTTGTAAGAAAATCTATTGTGGGCTGGCTTTGTGGCTTAACAGGCTAATCCTCCATTTTTGAGTGCCAGCATCCCATACTAGCTTATAGCCCGGCTGCTCTACTTCCCAACCAGCTCCCTGCTTATGGCCTAGAAAAGCAGTGAAGGATGGGCCAAGTCTTTGGAACCTACGTGGGAAACTCAGAAGAAGCTCCTGGCTCCTGGCTTTGGGAGGGCTTAGCTCTGCACATTGTGGCCATTTGGAGAGTGAACCAGCAGATAGAAGATTTCTTTTTTTACTGTCTCTCCCTCTCTCTCCAAAACGCTGCCTTTCAAATAAATTTTTTTTTTCCAAAAAGAAAGAAAAAGAGCCCAGTGTGGTATCCCAGCAGCTAAAATCCTCACCTTGCGTGCACCAGGATCCCATATGGGCACTGGTTCTAATCCCAGCTGTTCCACTTCTCATCCAGCTCCCTGCCTATGGCCTGAGAAAGCAGTCAAGGATGGCCCAAAGCCTTGGGACCCTGTACCTGCGTGGGAGACTCCAAAGAGGCTCCTGGCTCCTGGCTTCGGATTGGCTCAGTTCTGGCCATTGCGGCCGCTTGGGGAGTGAATCATTGGATAGAAGATCTTTCTCTCTGTCTGCCTTTCCAATAAAAATAAAATAAATCTTAAAAGAAAAACGTAGCCTTCACATTACCTCTACTCGGCATACTACCTCTTGCCTAACCCTCTAACTTCTACCCAACCTCATTTCTAACCACGAGCTCTAACTCTGCTTGTCATGTCTAACCCAACATGTTCTCTCACCAGTACAGGCCAACCACAATGCGCCCTTGATTCTGTAAATCAAGTACCTTAATCTCGCCGAACTGGGCCACATAGTTTTCCATAGTCCTCACAGCCTGGTCAGCCAGTTTCTCTTCATAATCTTCCCAAAGAAGGTCATTATTCTATGGGATAGAAGCAGAGGGTGTTGAGGGCTCAACTTCTCAACCACCTACCAGGGCAATACCCAACTGCTAACTGCGAAAAACCTTTCCTGTAGTACTGTATTTAGAGTATCACGTTGAATACTGTGCCAGAGACAAAGGGAGAAAACAACTGCTGGCCCAAGGAACTACTCCCTAAGAGGCTGGGTATTTGTTTAGTAATGAAGAACAGCAAAATACAGCCCTGGGCTCTTCAGCTTGGAGGAAGGAACGTCTGGGAATAAATGCATGGAGTTTTAAAGCACAACACATCTTCAGGAAGTAAAAACTTCAGCACAATATTAAAGAGCAAAATGTTCAAAACCAGAGTTCCCAGACTAGAGAAAGTTTGTCTCTACCTGGGCAGCTGCAGGTTCTTCCTACCACCCAGTGCCTGAGGCTACACAGGGTCAACTGCAGATCGCCTCAACCGTCTTACAATCTTCTGGAATGCAGAAGCTAAGACATGCTGGAGGTGAGAACAGGCGTGAGTATCCAAGAGCTCAGAAGCCCAGGCTGCCCTTACCCCCACGATGGCCTTCAGCTCCTCGTGGCCGTCCCACTCGCTGCTGTAGATCTCCTGCAGGGTTTCGGACACTCTCTTTGAACTTTCTCGCATCACTGAAACGAGACAATTCATCATAGTTCCCAAAAAGTAGCTTGGTGTAACGCCTGAGTGACGAATCAGTGGGCCATTACAACAGGTTACAGTTATCAGTGAGGGAAGCTGCATGAAAGTGGGACAGAAATGGTCACTTTCTGGGCCACGGAATCCCAAGGAGGAACCCCAAGGGCAGAGCTCTCTGCAGCAGCACCTACCTTTGACTGCGCTGAGGAAGCTCTTCAGGTCCTTGTAGAGCTTGTGGCCTTCTGCCTGAAAGGGATGAGGCTTTGGTAACTTCAGGGAAACATTTCAGGACATGGCTCCAGAGGTTAGACCCAAAATGTATATTGAAGCACAATTCCCCTCAAATATTCACAATTGTTATAAATTAGTTTTCAGTTTGCCTCTTTTTTTTTTTTTTTTTAAGATTTACTTACTGGACCTGCTGTGATGGCTCAATGGCTAAATCCTTACCTTGTAAGCACCAGGATCCCATATGGATGCCAGTTCATGTCCTGGCTGCTCCACTTTCCATCCAGCTCCCAGCTTGGGGCATAGGAAAGCAGGGGAGGAAGGGCCAAAGCCTTGGGATCCTGCACCTGAATGGGAGACCCCAAGGAAACTCCTGGCTGCTGGCTTTGGATTGACTCAGCTTTGGTCATTGTAGCCATTTGGGGAGTGAACCAGCTGATGAAAGATCTTTTTCTCTGTCTCACCTTCTCTCCGTAAATCTGATCTACCTTTCCAATAAAAATAAAACCTCCTGCCAGACAGAATTGCTCCCGTTCAAAACAGCTCTTGTGGATCCTTGGCCCACCAGTCTGAAGTTGGCTTTTTTCCTGTAGAGTACACCTCCTCCCTCTTCCATATAAGTTTGGAGATAGGCCCAGCACCATGACTCAATTGGCTAAATCCTCACCTTGCAAGCACTGGGATCCCATATTGGAGCTGGTTTGTATCCTGGCTGTTCCACTTCCTATCCAGCTCCCTGCTTAAGACCTTGGAACGCAGTAGAGGATGGCCCAAAGCCTTAAGACCCTGCACCCACTTGGGAGATCCAGAGGAAGTTCCTGGCTTCTGGCTTCAGATTAGCTCAATTCCAGCTGTTGTAGCCATTTGGGGAATGACCCAGTGGAAGATCTGTCTCTCCTGCTCTTCATAAATCTGATCTGCCTTCCAATAAAAGTGAATACATCTTTAAAAAAAAAAAAAAGATTTGAAGACCACTTCCACAAGCCCTTCAGCAAGTCCTTCTTCCCACAGGTTTCCTCAATTGCTCCTCACGGTGTTGTTTAAAGCTCCTTCTCACTCTAATTTCTCCTATCTATAAAGGTCCACTCCTAGGAGATCAGTGGAAAGAAAGCTTAAGACCACTGGCCTGAAAGGTGCAGCCACAAGGTACTCCTCAGGGACAGCCCATGGGTTAAGTAATGGCATGATGACCGGGGCCCCTGGGTTGATATGGGGTGGCTGTTCCCCATCCCCGGGTACTGGAGTGGTAGGGAGAATGGGTATGGCTTGTCCCCTTATCTCCTTCTTCCCAGATACAGGAAGAAGAAACAGAAAAATTGAAAACAATCATCACATCTACTCTCCCCTAACCCTTGATCCTTCCCACCTTGATCAGCTATGTAAACATCATCAAAAATTAAAAAAAATAAAATAAAAATGAAGTGATGGCATGTTGAAAGCCAACATACATTATACAGTATACCATAAATACTTGTCATGAACCTGTTAATGACAAGCCATCAACTTTGTATTTTAATGGGCTCATTGCTAGACAGCCATACCAAAAATATTTTTTTAAATATATAGGAAAGGAAAAAAAAATCCATCCTAATGATCTAACTGTATTCCCAGTGGAAATCTTTGGGAAAAGATCATTTTTTATTTCAGCAGCAGAAAACACAATTTACTCAAATAAAAACAGAAACCTAAACTGGTTCTTTTACCCATCTTCTTGCCTCCAGCACTCATTCCTAAGCCAGTCCAAGCTTTTGGCCATACTTCAAGTTAAAACTCCATCTTGGCAGGAATTGTGTAAGATGCCAGCATCTCACACCAGACCGCCCAGATCTGAAAGATCCCAATGCAGCTCCTGGGTCCGGCCTGGCCTAGTCTCAGCCACAGCAGCCACTCGAGGTAATGAATTAGTAGACAGAAGATTTCCTCCAACTCTCAAATAAACAGAAGAAATCTTTTTTTTTTTTTTTAAGATTTATTTATTTTTATTGAAAAGTCAGATATACAGAGAGGATGAGAGACAGAGAGGAAGATCTTCCGTCCTATGATTCATTCCCCAAGTGATGGCAACAGCCTGTACTGTGCTGATCTGGAGTCAGGAGCCAGGAACTTTAGAACCGGCGCCCACATGGGATCCTGGCACATTCAAGGCGAGGACTTAAGCTGCTAGGCCATGGCGCCAGGCCCCAGAATGGGTCTTAAAAAGAAATCTCAGGTACTTGGCTTCTGCTCTAGCTTCCTGTTAAAGTCTGGGAAGGCACTGGACGAGGCCCAAGTACTTGGACCCTTACTATCCATGTGGGAGAACAGGATGGAATTCCTGGCTCCTGGCTTCGTCTGCTCCGGTGTTGTTGCAGCCATCTTGGGAATGAATCAGCAGATGGAGGTCTCTATCTTCTGTCTCCCTCTCCGTCTTCTAAATAAATCTTTAAAACAAATAAATAAGAGGAGCCATGCTCCTGAGTCACGCTCCTCTGAGATGAAGAATGGTATGCGTGTGGCGATGGCGGCAGTGATAGAGAGAAATGGGACATCACAGGATATCATTTCATGTTTCTCATTGCTCCATGCCTCCCTACAATGGCTCCAGGCTGAATAATCTTAGTTATCTTTCTTCTTTCCTGAAATTTGACTCTCACAGTCTCAGGCTCTCACTTGTCTAGGAGAAACTTGGCTCTATCCACACCTCGCAGGTTAATCCACCTCTCTGGCTTTAGTTTCCTCATCTATAAATGCGGGGTAATGCTGTTTCTGGCTTTAAATCTTAAGATTTTTATCACTTCTGCTCTCTGAATCCTCGCCAAAATCCTGGCACTACCATTAAGAGTCTGAGTCAGTTCTCCCACCCATTATGCAAATAGTCCAGCCCTCAGTTAATGAGCCACTCACTGTGGAAGCTTGTCCTAAGCACACAGTTAGTCAGAGCCAGGTCCTAGGAGATTGGTGTGCCTAGGATGAACAAGGTGTCTGTCCTGGGGTTTCTTAATTGCTAGTGAAAAACAGACTCCGAGAAACCCAGACACAGCAAAACAAGGATAAACAGCATGACCTGAGCAAGTGCTCAAAGCAGTAGGCCATCTATGGAGACCCAGGTGGGAAAGATGGAAAGATGGAGTCACATCAGACCTGATTATAAAGGCAATGAACTAGAACTGCCAGAAATAAAAGGCTAATGTCCTGCTTGACAATTGTTCTTTTATGTTTTTTAAAGACTTATTTGCTTTTATTGGAAAGGCAGATCCACAGAGAAGGAGAGACAGAGAA
The DNA here is from genome assembly GCF_030435755.1 of Ochotona princeps. Classification (NCBI taxonomy): domain Eukaryota; kingdom Metazoa; phylum Chordata; class Mammalia; order Lagomorpha; family Ochotonidae; genus Ochotona; species Ochotona princeps. Next base: position 52,446,587 of record NC_080846.1, on the reverse strand, counting down.
AAAGATCTTCCATCCTCCGGTTCACTCTCTGTATGGCTGCAAAGCTCAGAGCTGAGCTGATCTGAAGCCAGAAGTCAGGAGCCTTGTCCAGGTCTCCCATGCAGCTACAGGGTCCCAAGGCTTTGGGCTGTCTTCCACTGCTTTCCCAGGCCACAAGTAGAAGATGGATAGGAAGTGGAGCACCAGGGATATGAACTGATACCCATATGGAATGCTGGTGCTTGCAGGTGAGGATTTGGTCACTAGGCTATCACACTGGACCCAAGAACCATTTTTATTTGAAAGGCAGAGTTACACAGAGAGAGAGCGAGACAAAGATCTTCCACCCACTGGTTCACTCTCCAAATGGCCACAATAGCCAGAGGGGTTAGTACTAAGCTAGAAGCCAGGAGCTTCTTCCAGGTCTCCCAAATGGGTGCAGAATCCCAAAATCTTGGGCCATTCTCTGCTGCTTTCCCCAGCTATGGCAAGGAGCTGGATCAGAAGTGGAATACCTGAGACATGAACTAGCACCTACATGGGATGCTGGAACCATACAGTGGTTGTGATAATGTGCCTCTGCTTGTGTTAATGGATGCTGGTCTGAGTTCCAGCTTCTCCATTTCTGATCCAGCTCACTGCTGATGCTTCTGGGAAAGCAGAGGACAATGACCCCCTAATGCCTGGGTCACTGCACCCACATGGGAAACTCAGAGGAAGCACCTGGCTCCTGGTTATCCCTGTCCAGACTCAGCTGTTATAGATACCTGGGGAGTGAGCCAGTGGATGAAGATTCTTTTTAATTCTGCCTTTCAAATAAACAAATAAATAGATAAATAATCTTTTTAAAAAATGGTAGGGGAGCAGTGTAATAGCCTAGTGGCTAAATCCTCACTTTGCATGCAGCAAGATCCCATATGGGCACTGGTTCATGTCCCAGTTCCAGCTCCCTACTTGTGACCTGCGAAAGCAGTGGAGGACGGTCCAAAGCCTTGGGACCCTGCCCCCACGTGGAAGACTTGGAAGAAGTCCCTGGCTCCTGGCTTCAGATTGGCTCATCTCCGGCCATTGTGGCCACTTGGAGAGTGAACAGCAGATTGAAGATATTTCTGTCTTTCTCTCCTTCTCTCTATAAACCTTCCTTTCCAATAAAACTAAATAAATCTCTAAAAAAAAAAAAAACTGGGAGGGGGCTTGCTGTTGTGGTTTAATTGGTAAAGTTACTACCTATGACACCATCAACCAATACGGGTGTCAATCCCAGTTCCAGGAACTCCACTTCCAATCCAGCTCCCTGTTAATGGCCTGGGAAAAGCAGTGGAAGATGCATTTGTGCCCCTGCACTACATAGGAGCCCTGGATGAAGCTCCTGGATTCTGCCATGCCCAGCTCCAATCACTGTGGCCATCTCTGCAATGAATCAGCAGCTAGAATCTCTCTCTAACTCTTTAAAATCAATTAAAAATATTCATTTATTTGAAAGGCAGACAGAGATCTTCTATACTTTGGTTCACTATCCAAATGGCTGTAACAGCCAGGCCTGGGATAGGCTGATGCCAGCAGCCAAAAACTCCCAAGCACCTGAGCCATCCCCTGCTGCCTCCCAGGGTGCACATCAGCAGGAAACTGCATCAGAAGCAGAGCTGAGACATGCGAGCCGAGAAGCGAGTGTCTGAAGCAGTGTCTTAACTTTTGTGCCAAACATTCCTCCTCTTTTCTTAAAGGCCTGCCCTTCATCTCTCTCCCTCTCATGCTGTCAGAGAAAAGCCTGAAGGACAGAATGAATCAAGCCTTTCAAAACAGATGTCAACTCACCGATTCTTCTTTGATCGCTGGAGCTGGAAGTAGAAGGGTGACTAGCATTGAGAAGAGGCCCACAGAGTGTTTTTAGTGAGGGCCTATGTTTCAGTGCCAACTCCACAGCTTCTATGCACTCTTATTGATTAAACTGTTTCCCTCTTAACTGCCTCCTAAAGAACACAATGATACCCATAAAGCATCCTTGTCACCAAAACCAACAAAACTCAAAATCTGAATCTTATGACGCCCTAAATCTGTCAATTTACAGAAAATACAAGAGACACAGGAACTTGTTAAAGAGTACCATCTGAGTCAGCATCTAGCTCAGTAATTAAAACATCTATATTCCTTATCCAAGTGCCGGGGTCAACTTCCAGCTCCAGTTCTGGACTCCAACTCCCTGCCAGGACAGACCCTGGCAGCTAGTGGTGACGGCTAAGTAGCTGGGTCCCTGTTACATGCATGGAAGATCTGGACTGAATTCGCAGTTACTGGCTCGTCCCAACTGTTGTGGGCATTTGAGGAATGAATAGGATGGAAAGTTTCTCTGGGGGTCCGGCGCTATGGCCTAGCGGCTAAAGTCCTTGCCTTGAACACACCAGGATCCCATATAGGCACTGGTTCTAATCCCGGCAGCTCCACTTCCCCTCCAGCTCCCTGCTTGTGGCCTGGGAAGGCAGTCAAGGACGGCCCAAGGCCTTGGGACCCTGCACCCATGTGGGAGACCCGGAAGAAGCTCCTGGCACCTGGCTCCAAATCGGCTCAGCACTGGCCGTTGCACTCACTTGGGGAGTGAATCATCAGATGGAAAATATTTCTCTCTGTCTCTCCTCCTCTCTCTATATATCTGATTTTGCAATAAAAATAAATCTTTAAAAAAGAAAAAAAAGTCTTTCCTGTTCTTTCCTTTTTCCTTCACCTTCCTTTCTCTCTCTCTCAAATCTCTCCTTCTCTCTGTAAGTCTGCCTTTCTAATAAAAACAAATAAATCCTAAAAATAAACAAACAAACAGCAACAGCAAAAACCCACCAAAACTGCAGGACAAACTATCTGGTATGAACAAATAAGATTTAATAAGGGAGGGATTCGAAATCCACAGGGTGGGCCAGCCCCCATCTGTGGAACCGACACCCCACTTGAGTGTCTGTTGGAGTCCTGGTTACTTCACTTCTGCTCCAGCTCCTTGCTAAGGGCCTGGGAAAGCAGTGGAGGACGGCTCAAGTACTTGTGTCCACGCCACATGGTAGACACAGATGACGTCCCCGGCTCCTGGCTTGGGACTGACCCTGCTCTGGCCGTTGCAGTCATTTTGGGAGTGAACCAGTGGCTGGAAGATCTTTCCTTCTCTCTCCCCCTCTCTCTGTAACTGTGCCTTTCAAATAAAAATAAATTAATCTTTAATTTAAAAAAAACTTCAGATTAAAACAATTAGCCTTAATCTGAGGGATGTAAACATGTAAATAAATTATTTGCTTAAACTGTAAAAAAAGTTAGAAAATTTGAACATTCATGATATGATATTAAAGAACAGTACTGTCTTAATTTTTATCTTTTGTTTTAAATATTTTATTTGAAATGCAGTTACAGGGAGGGGGAGGAGGAGGAAGTATATATAGACCTTCTCTTTGCTGGGTCACTGCCCCCATGTTCACAATGGCCAAGGCTGGGCCAGGCCAAAGCCAGGAGCCATCAGCTTCATCTCGGTTTCTCCCAGTAGGTGCATGGCCCAAGCACTTGGGCCATCTTCCTCTGCTTTCCCAGGCACAGTATCAGGGAGCTGGATTGGAAGTGGAGCAGCTAGGACTTGAACAGACACCTATGGTGTTGCAGGTGGTCGTTTAATCTACTATGCCACAACAGTGGCCCCTTTTCCTTCCTTCTTCCCTCCCTCCCTCCCTCATCTCTTTCTTTCTTTGACAGAGAGATATATGCTAATAAAGAGATCTTCCATCTACTGACTCATTTCCCAAATGCCCACAAGAGTCAGAGCTGTGCTAGTCCAAAATCAAGAGCTCAGAATTCAGTCTAGGTCTCCTACATGGATGGCAGGGACCCAAGGGCTTCAACCATCATTGGCTGTTTCCCAGGGTGTGCAGCAGAAGGAAGCTGGATCAGAAGCAGACTTGGTACCCAAAGCCAAGGACTCTGGTATGGGACACAGGCGCCCCAAGCAGCATTTCAGCTGCTGTGTCCAACACCAGCCAGGAATGCTTTATTTATTGTTTTTAGAGGACACTAGAACATCTCAGTGCAATATTTAATCTGCAATATCTGAAAGGCCATCTGTAATCTGTTGAGCGGGGAAAAAGAGGAAGTTGTAAAACTATATGCAGGGAATAATCTCACCTCTATAAACCTTCCATGTATTTGCTGTGAATATATTTAGATATCATATCTATACATGACAAAGTAACTGTAGGGGTTGGCGTTGGGGGGCAGTGCGTTGGGGGAGCCTGCAGTGTTGGCATTCTGTGAAGACTGGTTTGAGTCCTGGCTGCTACACTTCTAATCCAGATTCCTGATAATATGTTGGGGAAAGCTACAAAAGATGGCTCAAGTACTTGGGCCCCTGCCACCCACATGGAGTTCCAGGCTCTTGGCATAGCGCTGACCCAGCCCTGACCACTGTGGCATTTGGGAAGTATACCAGAGGATGCAGGACCTCGCTGTGTCTGTCTCCCTCTCCCTGTAACTCTGACCCGCAAATCAATCGATCAGTCTTTTATTTAAGAAAATAGTAAGGATATACAACAACGGTTATAACATAAGGGTGAAGTCACCGCTGCTTTCTAAGTTAATGTTTCTAAGTTGATATTCTTATCTGATTTGCTATAATCGATCTACAGCATGACAAAGCTATCCCACTTCTGGGGATGTATCCAAAGGAAATAAAGTCTACATATGAGAAGGTGACCTGTAATCCTATTTTTATAGTCACATAATTTACAATAACAAAGAAAGGGAGAGAACCCAGATGCCCATCAGAAGAGGAATGGATAAAAAAACTGCAGTACATCTACTATGGAATACTACTCAGCCATTAAAAAGAATGAAATTCTACCATTTGCAACAAAATTGAGTGAAATAAGCCAATCACCAAAGGACAAAGACCACATGTTCCTTTTGATATAAGGCAACCTTCATGTAAAACATATCAACAGATTCACAGATAAACATGGAGATACACATATTCACCTAGAGGAGCTATATAATGCAGACCAGCATACTGAGCTGTGTCGATATGCTGCAGTATGCATCTCCACTCCCAAATAAAAGAAGGATGCCCAATGAAACTGGTAAATATATCCCAACGATAGGATGCTGGAATTTCTACCATTGTTGATACCTACAGTGTCATGATGTTCCTAAATAGCAGAATGATGGATTTGTGACTATTGCTGTAATAGTACAGGAGAAAACAGTGGGGGTAGGAGAAGTGGAGAGGGTGGCAGGGAAAATCCCTGAGCCTATGGAACTGTATTATAAAAAGTAAAAAAAAAAAAATTAAATCTCAGGAACAAAAAAATTCTAAATGGAATAAAGCATGTAAAGCATCCAGCAAAGAGCCTCGCACATGGCAGATTAAGGTAAAACGCACCACGGAGGTTAAATCTGTTCTCTATTTTTTTAAAGATTCACTTGTTTTTATCAGAAAGGCAGATTAACAGAGAGAAAGATCTTCCATCCATTGGTTCACTCCCAAAATGGTTGCAACTGCCACAGCAGAACACAGCTGAGCTGATCTGAAACCAGGGGCCTCCCACACGGGTACAAGGTCCCAAGGCCAGGCCCTCACTGTTCTCCTAGGCCATAAGAGAGAAGGGAACTGGACTGGAAACGGAACAGCCAGGACACAAGCCAAAGCTCATATGGGATGCCGGTGCTGCAAGGCGAGGATTAGCCAGTTGAATTATCATGGCGCCCCGTTCGTTACCTACTTTTTTAAAAAGTTATTTATTTATTGGAAGGTCAGAGTTACAGGAAGAGAGGTGGCCAGTGTGGTGGCATAGCACACCAATTCCCTCACCTATGGCGTTGGGATCCCATACAGCGCCACTTCGTGTCTTGGCTGCCCCACTTCTGATCCAGTTCTCTTCTTATGGCCTAGAAAATCAGTGCAGGATGACTCACATCTTTGGACCTTGAACCCACATGGCAGACCTGGAGCAACCTTCTGACTCCAGACTGATTCAGCTCCAGCTGTTGCGCCGTTTAGGGAGTAAACTGCAAATGGAAGATCTTCCTGTTTTTCCCGCTCTCTGCAAGTCTGCTTTTCAAATAAAAGTAAATAAATGTTTTAAAAAAGAAGAGGGAAAGATAGAGAAATCTATTCCAACTGCTGGTTCACTCGCAGAAAGCCACCAAAGCAAGACAGGCCAAAGCCAAAGCTGGGAGCTTCATCAGGCCTCCACATGGTGACAGAGGCCCACGTACCTGGACCATCTTCTGCTGCTTTTCCACGGCCATTAGCTGTGTGAACTGGATCAGAAATAAGAGCAGCATGGGTCTGGGGTTCCCCGCCTGGACCCTTCTTAGCAGCATGCACAGTTTTGCGGGGTCTGGGGTCCCCTGCCTGGGCCCGGGTGGCCTGGGGAACCTTGCTGCTGGTGAAGCCCACAGGCTGCCCAGCAGTGCCCTCTGAGTGCCTGAGGTTCTGCACTCACAGGTGGTTTGGGTTATGGCATTGGTGGGGGCGTGCAGGGACTTGTGGGCTCCCCTGCAGGCGAGGAATGACTGCTGAGAGACTTTCATGGACAGGTCCCCGGCCTGCAAATCGGAGCCTCTCAGGGGTTTAGGTGGAATAGATCATGGCATACCCAGCAGCAAAACAAAGTTATGGGCCACTAGTGGGTCCTCAGCCACATTAGCCATGTCAAACAGGACCTACATCTCCCCCTGCCAGCAGCACGTAGTGGTGGCTGGAGGGAGGGAAGGCAGCATAGGCCCACATCCCACCAGATGCCGAGAGGCACTGGTGGGTCCTTGGGTCGTGCTAGGTGTGCCAAACAGCAGCTCCATCCCCCACCAGCAGCAGGTACTAGTGGCTGGGGGGAGGGGAGGCAGCCTAGACCAGCGACCTTTCACCCTGCCAGATGCCAAGATGCTCTGGTGGGTCCTTGGGTTGCACTAGGGTACCTGGAGGCATGGATCTATAAGACGTGTGGCAGAACAAACTGGACAGCAACCCCAGCCAGATGATGACAGCAAATATCTGGCCAAATGAAGACTCTACATTAAATAATCCATAATGCCAGTTCACATAGAAGAAACAGTAAGAACAGATTTATTGGTGGAAATGACTTAGATAAGATACTAGGTAGAATAGATGAACAAAAAGGAAATAAAGAAAAGGTGTGACTACTGAGATAAGAGGAGCTCAAAGGTGGAAGACAGGCAACTTGGGAAGGTGAAAAAAAATAAGGTAACTGGGCTGACATGGTAACACTTGTGGTGCCAGTAAGTCATATGAGTGACTTATTTTTTTTTTAAGATTTTTTTATTTTTATTGCAAAGTCAGATAAACAGAGAGGAGGAGAGACAGAGAGGAAGATCATCCATCTGATGATTCGCTCCCCAAGTGACTGCAGCAGCCAGTGCTGTGCCAGCCGAAGCCAGGAGCCAGGAATCTCCTCCAGGTCTCCCACATGGGTACAGGGTCCCAAGGCTTTGGGCCACCCTTGACTGCTTTCCCAGGCCACAGGCAGGGAGCTGGATGGGAAGCAAGGCTGCTGGGATTATAACCAGTAATATGGGATGCTGGTGTGTTCAAGGCAAGGACTTTAGCCGCTAGGCCACTGTGCCAGGTCCATGAGTGTCAGTTTGAGTCCTGGTTGCCCTACTTCCCATCCAGCTCCCCACTAATGCACCTGGGAAAACAATGGCAGACGGCACAAGTACTTTAGCCCCTGCATTCACCTAGGAGACCCAGATGGTATTCTAGAGTTCTGGGCTCCTGCTTTTGCTTGCACCATCCAGGGAGTCAAACACAGGACAACGGAAGCTCTCTCTCTCTCTCGCTCTCACAGGTCCTCTCTTTCTCTGTCACTCATTTTTCAAACAAATAACCTTTACAAGAAAAAAAAAATCCCACAAAAACAGGCGCCAGCGCTCTGGTGCAATGGTCAAGCTGTCGCCTACATCGCCAGCATCTGAGCACTGGTTCAAGACCTGAAGAAGCTCCTGGCTCCTGGCTGCTGCCTGGCGCAGTCTGGCTGACGCTTCCATTTGGAAAGTGAACCAGTGGATCAAAAATCTCTTTCTTTCTCTCTGTGTAACTGCATTTCAAATAAATACATCTTTTTTTAAGATTTATTTATTTTTATTGCAAAGTTAGACATACAGAGAGGAGAAGAGACAGAGAGGAAGATCTTCTGTCTGATGATTCACTCCCCAAGTAGCCACAACAGCCAGAGCTGAGCCTATCCAAAGCCAGGAGCCAGGATCCTCTTCTGAGTCTCCCATGCAGATGCAGGGTCCCAAGGGTTTGGGCCGTCCTCAACTGCTTTCACAGACCAGAGGCAGGGAGCTGGACGGGAAGCTGGGCCGCCGGGATTAGAACTAGTGTCCATATGGGATCCTGACGCATGCAAGGTGAGGACTTCAGCTGCTAGGCCACTGTGCTGGGCCCTCACAGAAATAAATCTTAAAAAAAAAAACAAAAATAATCTTTTGCCTTAATCTCTGTAAGCTAGTCTATTACTTATTATCCCTCTATGTTTAAAAAAATTCACACACAAACAAAATAGAGTAAAAACTAAGGGGGCAGGGATCCACCCTCACGTGTTTTAAGGACGTGGTGATGTCACTGTGTCTCAGATGCGAGCAGGAGAGCATTCCTTTGTCCCCATGTGGCAGGGTCAACAGAGCAGGAAAGGCGAGTCTGCTTGCCAGAGGAAAGACGGGCAGGGTCGCCCTGTCCAGGCTGAGCCGACAGGGACGCTGGCTAGCCTGTGCAGCCCTCATCTCTCCTCCCTCCCCCACCTTCCACCTTACCTGTTGTTGGTAGAAGTTGTTGGCACATTGTTCAAACCGTTCATCTTTGGTTTCCACAGTTTTCCCCAATTTCTGCAGTACCTGGGGATACAAGAGAGAAAGGCCCCATTAGGTGATGGTCAAGTGTCTCCCTCCCCCTCCCTCTGTGATTAATTTCTTTCAGTTACCAAGCAGAGCACTCTCCCCTCCTGGATGACTCCCCAGATGCCTGCAGTAGCTAGGGTGGGGCCAGGCTGAGGCCATAAACTGAGAAGCCAATCTGATTCTCCCACTTAGGTGTAAGGACCCCACCGCCAGCTGCCTCCCAGGGTGCGCTAGCAGGAGGCTGGAATTGGAAGCAGACCTGAGGCGTGAACCTGGGTACTCTTCCTGGAAATGCAGCCATCACAAAGTAATTGTCTCGGGCCTGACGCTATGGCCTAGCCGCTGAAGTCCTCGCCTTGAACACACCGGGATCCTATACAGGCGCTGGTTTTAATCCCGGCAGCTCTGCTTCCTATCCAGCTCCTCGCTTGTGGCCTGGGAAAGCAGTCAAGGACAGCTCAGAGCCTTGGGACCCTGCACCCATGTGGGAGACCCGGAAAAGGCTCCGGACTCCTGGCTTCAGATCGGCTCATTTCCGGCCATTAAGGCCACTTGGGGAGTGAACCATCGACGGAAGACTTTCCTCTCTGACTCTCCTCCTCTCTGTATGTATGACTTTGCAATAAAAATAATATAAAATAAAAAGCAATTGTCTCTGTACTTAGATTCTTGCCACCCATCTGGGAAACCCTGATTGGGCCTGCCCCAGTTCCAGCAGTGGGCATTTGGGCAGTGAAGTGGCAGGCTGAAGAGCAACCTCTTCCATTGCCTTTTAAATCAACAAATAAACTTTTTTTTTTAAAAGGGCATACTCTTCTTCACCCACTGGAATTGGCAATGTAACAGGTTGCTAAAGAAATCTCATGGTTCTTGGGAGAACTCTGGGATACACAGTGGGCTACTGAAGACAGTGTGCGTACACATCTCAGGAGGAAGGGCGAGCCTGGCCAGGATCTCACTGTTGTTCAAAGTGGCGGGTTTTGTGCGGGGTGGGTGTACAAGGTCATAATAAAACAACGATTAACAAAAAGAATGGAACATACGTATAGCTTAAAGCTAAAACATGAATCTTGAAGACATTTCACCTGAGACCTCTTCCAGGCATAGCCACAGATTCCTCTAAAGAGATGAGGTGAACAGTAAGCAGGGAATTCTCTCATGACTCTGGAAAACTAGGAGAGGTCTTGACACAATACATTTGAAACTCAGGTGGAAATAAGAGCTAATCCATACCTATCACGTCTCAACTCAGTAAACTTAGCACCAACTGCCATACTTGTCTCGGTGCTAAAGAAAAGATACTGTGGTGACAAAGAGACCTGAGTTCTGTTCTCAGAGCAGACACTCCCTCAAGAAGCAGCTAAGTGGGCCCGGCGTGGCCTAGCGGCTAAAGTCTTCACCTTGAATGCCCCAGGATCCCTGATGGGCGCCGGTTCTAATCCCGGCAGCTCCACTTCCCATCCAGCTCCCTGCTTGTGGCCTGGGAAAGCAGTCGAGGACGGCCCAATGCATTGGGACCCTGCACCCGCGTGGGAGACCCGGAAGAGGTTCCTGGTTCCCGGCATCGGATTGGCGCGCACCGGCCCGTTGCGGCTCACTTGGGGAGTGAATCATCGGACGGAAGATCTTCCTCTCTGTCTCTCCTCCTCTCTGTATATCTGACTGTAATAAAATAAATAAATCTTTGAAAAAAAAAAAAAGCAGCAGCTAAGTGCAGGTGGTGACACTGTCCTCTGTCTCCCTGTAACTCCCTCCCAAGCCGAGCTGGAACCTCGGCAGTTGCCTGCAGCTTCTTCCCTCTCGCCTTTTTTTTGAAAGGTTTATGTTCTTTCTTTCTTTTAGGTTAGATTTATTTAATTTTTTAAAAGATTTATTTTATTTTTATTGCAAAGTCAGATATACAGAGAGGAGGAGAGACAGAAAGGAAGATCTTCCATACACTGGTTCACTACCCAAGAGGTCGCAATGGCCAGAGCGGAGCTGATTCGAAGCCAGCAGCCAGGAGCTCTTCCGGGTCTCCCAAGCAGGTGCGGGAACCCAACACTTTGGGCCGTCCTCACCTGCTTTCCCAGGTCACAGGCTGGGAGCTGGATGGGAAGCAGGGCTGCCAGGACTAGAACCGGTGCCCATATGTAATCCTGGGAATGCAAGGCAAGGACTTTAACCACTACATTATCGCACTGGGCCAGATTTATTCAATTTTTTTTAAAAGATTATTTTATTACAGCCAGATATACAGAGAGGAGGACAGACAGAGAGGAAGATCTTCCGTCCGATGATTCACTCCCCAAGTGAGCCGCAACGGGCCGGTGCGCGCCAATCCGAAGCTGGGAACCTGGAACCTCTTCCGGGTCTCCCACGCGGGTGCAAGGTCCCAATGCATTGGGCCGTCCTCGACTGCTTTCCCAGGCCACAAGCAGGGAGCTGGATGGGAAGTGGAGCTGCCAGGATTAGAACCGGCGCCCATCAGGGATCCCGGGGCTTTCAAGGCAAGAACTTTAGCCGCTAGGCCACGCCGCCGGGCCCCAGATTTATTCAATTTTTATTGAAAAGGAAGATATACAGAGAGGAAGATCTTCCGTCCAATGATTCACTCTCCAAGTGGCTACAATGGCCAGAGCTGACCTGATCCGAAGCCAGGAGTCAGGAACCTCCTCCAGGTCTCCCACACGGGTGCAGGGTCCCAAGTCTTTGGGCCGTCCTCAACTGCTTTCCCAGGCCACAAGCAGGGAGCTGGATGGGAAGCGGGCCACCGGGATTAGAATCGGTGCCCATATGGGATCCCAGAGCATGCAAGGCGAGGACTTTGGCTGCTACACTGTTGTGCCGGGCTCCCCCTCTCCTTCTTTATAACACCCTCTCATGCCTGTCTTGGGAACCAACCTGTGCTCTCAGCTCACCATACCCTCAGTCATGCCTCTCATTCTTTTCCACCCACCTGCCACAAAAGGTCTGCCTAAAAGCTACTAATGGTTCCCCTGTTAATCTCAACTTACTTCTATTAAATGTTCATTATTGGGCCCAGCACGATGATTCAGTTGCTAAATGCTCACCTTGCATGACCGGAATCCCATATGGGCACCAGCTCACATCTGAGCTGCTCCACTTCCCATCCAGCTCCCTGCTTGTGGCCTGGGAAAGCAGTCAAGGACGGCCCAAAGCCTTGGGACCCTGCACCCGCGTGGGAGACCCAGAGGAGATTCTAGGCTCCTGGACTCTGATCACCATAGCTACGGCCATTGTGGCCACTTAGGGAGTGAACCAGTAGATGGAAGATCCTTCTGCCTGACCTCTCTTTAAATCTGCCTTTCCAATAAAAATAAATAAATCTTTTCAAAAATTTTCAACATGCACTTGTAAGTAGTAATTCAAACGCTAGCCTGCACCCAGGTCCTATGACCCGACCCTTCATGAAGCCCCAGCTCTCACCACCCCTCCTCCCTACAGAGCACACTGCTGGATACTTTCCAGTTTCCTCCACACACCACACTATTTGCCTGTCATATATGCTGGTCTTCCTTTCCAGAATCTTCTTCCCCACCTGTCTTCCAAGCAAATATGCATTAAAAAAAGTTCCTACTCCATATCCTTTGTGATACTTAACCACATCTATTTCATTCTCCTGAGTGACTCTGTCATTCCCTATGAAGGAATATCACTATTTTATTATTTTTTTTTTTCATGTCTCCAAACTGTGAGCTCATTCGGGATTCCCCTACTAAGATTTTTCAATATCCAGCATAGATGCTTAACAGGAAGGAGTGACTAGACTGGCCCCTGAGGTAGGATCTTGCTACCGCGGATTAGAGTATAAAGCGTAAAGGTGAAAGGACAGTTAGAGCCAAAGACAATGACATCAGCAAAAACACCAGCCATGCAACTGTCAGGTGACTTCCAGAGACGCGTGGGCATGGCTAGGTTAGGGCGTGTTACAAGCAATGATGGGGAATGAAGCTAGAAAGGAAAATTGGTGTCTTCTTTTTAAAAAAAGATTTAATTATTTTTATTTGAAAGGCAGAGCTATACAGAGGAGACACAGAGATCTTCTATCTGCTGGTTCACTCTGCTAACGGCCACAATAGTTACAGGTGGGCCGGTCCGCAGCCAGGAGTCAGGACCTTCTTCTGGGTCTTCCATGTGGGTGCAAGGGCCCAAGCGCTTGGGTCATCCTCTTCTCCTTTCTCAGTCCATCAGTAGGTTAAGATCTGGGGCTACTGGAGCAGCTGGGTCTCAAACTGGCACTCCTAAGGGATGCCCGTGCCACAGTCAGGAGCTTAACTTTTTTCCACTTCGGTGTCCGCCCGAGTCTTCTTATGAAGGGTGCTGGATTATCACAAAGTGCTCAAGTTGGGAAATTTGGGAGACTCAGTATAAAAACCCTAACCGAGTTTTTTCATTAAAAAAAAAATTAAAATCAGTGGGGAGAGAGAAAGAGAGGGAGAGGCAGAGAGAGGAAGATTCATCTACTGGCTTACTCACTCCCTAATCGCCCACAGAGCCACACTGGAGCCAGGAGCCTCGAACTCTAGCCAAGTTTCCTTTGTGGGTAACAGAGATCCAAACACTTGGGCCTTCATCTGCTACCCTGGCAGGCATATTAGCAGGAAGATGGATAGGAAGCAGAAGCAGTATTTCAATACGGGATGCAGGCACCCCAAACAGCGACTTTATCTGTTATACCACAACATCTGCCCCAAGTGTCTCCCTTCCAAGATTAAGAAGGGTTTAGAGCGGTGCAGTGCTTAGGATCCAGGGCTACTGGAATCAGGTAGATACTGGCTTTTACCTCGGCCTTCCCAGTCATCAGCTAAGCCTCCGGGTAAGTCACTTACGCTCTACAGTATCAGTTTTCAGACTTCTTTTCCCTAATAAAATCACATCCATCTCCTGGAGTTGTTGAAAGGATCAAATGATTTCAAGCATGTGAGCTGCTTGCCAATGTGGCCCTCCAGTTAGCACTGAATGCATACATCACCATGTCTAATTTCATTCCCTTGCGTATCTGTGTTCATATTTCCTTTATGGTTTTGTGTTATCAGCTGTCTCTAACTCCACCTCACTCACTCCCTAACTCAGGCTGCAGCTGGCCACCTTACCCAGCTCCCTCCTCTCCCCTCTAACAAAACACTGTCCTGCACCCAAAAGTTGCAAAAACCACCTTGTTTAGTGATAACTGCAACTCTTACTTCCTTTCTGCTGCCCCTCCCTTCCTTTGCTTCGGGCTTGGTTCTTCTTGGGTGCAGGGGGCAGAAAAGAGAAAGACAAAACAGCCTAGAGTCAGTGTAGGGCGTGGCTGGCACAGAGCAGTCTCCCCAGGCCCCAGAAGGCAGGGGCTAAAAAGGACTGGAAGCTGTGAAGGTGTGTGCTAAGGGCATGTTCCCATCTTTAGCTCTGAAAAGGTATGGCCATTTGTGGCCCCAAGCAACAGGCCCTTGTGCCAGCGTATTTACAGTGTGTTGTAGCTGTTCCTCCTTAAGGAGGCAGGGAGGCTTTCAGGGAAACAAGTTTGCTTGTTGGAAGATTTCTTTTTATTTGAAAGGCAGAGTTACCGAGGAGAACAACAGAGAGACCTTCAGCCTCAACTGTTGGCTTACACAATGGCCAGATCTGGACGGAATGAAGCCAGAAGCCAGCAGCCCGGAGCTTCCTCCAGGTCTCCCGTGTGAGTGCACCGTCCCAAGGCTTTGGGCCGTCCTCCTCGGCTGTTTTCCCAGGCCATAGGCTGGGAGCTGGGTGGGAAGTGGAGCAGCCAGGAAATGAACTGGCACCCAAATGAGATCTTAGCGCAGGCAAGGCGAGGATTTAGTTACTGAGCCATCGCACCAGGCCTTGATTAATTATTTTAACTTTCCTTCAGTTTGAGATGGGGGAACTAAAGCCCTAAAAACAAAACAAAAATCACAGCCTACATGTTTGGTGCTATAGACCCTTGGCATGACTTATCTCCATTTACTACATTTTTTTTAAAGATTTATTTACTTTTTATTACAAAGTCAGATATACAGAGAGGAAGATCCTCCATACGATGATTCACTCCCCGAGTGACCGCAACGGCCGGTGCTGTGCCAATCTGAAGCCTGGTACCAGGAACCTCTTCCCAGGTCTCCCACATGGGCTCAGGGTCCCAAGGCTTTGGGCCGTCCTCGACTGCCTTCCCAGGCCACAAGCAGGGAGCTGGATGGGAAGTGGAGCTGCTGGAATTAGAACTGACTCCCATATTGGATCCTGATGCATTCAACGTGAGGAATTTAGCTGCTAGGCTACAGCACCGGGCCCAAAATCTTTAGGCTAGATACCATAGTAGGATTTCCTTAATAGAGCCCTAATCTTTAGCTTTTGGTCTTCTCAGCTCTGCTCACTGTTACCCCTGAAAAGACGTCTGGACCACTTGCCGTGCTCATGCTGTCACTCCTGACAGGGAAAGTTCTTGCACTACTTGCCTAGGGAAACACTCATCCTCTCTAACCCCTACTTCAAGTTCAGACCCCACTAAATCCCTCCCTGCACTCCCTTATTTTCATGTCCCTTTCAATTCCCACGGATGTGTGCATTTCTCAGGTCACTTGGCTTTACCTTCAAAACGCTTCTGGCAGCTAAGACTGCCTCTTACTTGCCTCTAAATTTCCTCCTGTGTCCAACCCAATACCTTGAACAAAGAGGTTTTTCTGTTTGTTTGTTTGTTTGTTTTTTATAGATATCTAGTCAACAAATTTTCTGGAATACAGATTTAGTAAAAGTCAACAGTGGAAAGACCCACACAGGAATGATAAGCAATGACCTTGGGGGGGTGGGGCACGGAGGAGATAGCTAAGAGTGGGCCACAAAGAAATCAGAGAGCGTGTAAGAGCAGCTGGAAATGTGAAGCTGTCGAATGCTATAAAAACACAATAAAGCCCGCTCCAGCCCAGCGTCGTGCGGAGTTTGGGTGGGAACTGGACAACAGAACCAGAAGACTATTTCATCTCCGCTGTGTTTGACAGTCACCAGAGCTGCTCTCCAGCTTTTCAGGGGAACCCACTGTTTTCTATTCTTAGCTCAACTTCTTCTCAGGTCAGCAGGAAGTGGGGAGGCACAGCTGTCAGAGGCTTATCTGCCGGGTGCTAAAGGGAGTGGCCTGAGGTTAGGACACAAAGGCACAACACCTGGGTTTCAGTAATAGTTCTGCCACTCTTAAACCTCGTGTAAACCTGTTTCCTTGTTTCTAAAACTGGGATACTAACAGCTCACTTGGAGGGCTGAAGACATAAAGATCGCGTTGCTGGAGGGAGCCTGCGGGTCTCTGCTCACACTCCTGTGCCTGACCCAGAAGCCACACTTGATACTTGACACATTAGCCCTTATATGTTACTCTGAGGATTACATCCAAGTCAACACACTTGTTCCAGAAAATGCTTTTAGTGCAGCTTTCTCCCTCAGTATAGCCTGCCCTCAGCAGCTTCAGTACCCTCGCAGGACTTCAGGACGCTGGTTCCAGACTGACTGTGCTAAGCTCCCTCCAGTAATAATTAGCCATCCCCATCATTGCTTCTGGGTGCTGGCTGTCCCGCTCCAGGCTCCTGACCCCATGACCCCACGTGACTCGTTGCACCGGCCTCCGGCCTCTGAGTCCCCAGGGGCAAATCTGAATTTGCTCCTCCAACTGTACCTCATCCTGCTACCCAGCTGAGTGCTTCTTTTGGGAAACTTTGTTTCTGAGGTTCAAGAAGTCTTCTTCCCTTTCAATGTGGTGTCCTCGTCATCTGAACCCCAAAGGAGAACATTATTATCTAGGTTTTTTTTTTTTAAAGATTCAGTTTTATTTAAAAGGCTGAACTACAGAAAGAAGGACAGAGAGAGAGAGAGAGAGAGAGAGAGAGAGAGAGAGGTCTTCTATCCACTAGTTCACTTTCCAAATGGCTGCAATAGCTGAAGTGAGCTGATCCAAAACCAGGAGCCAGGAACTTCTTCGAGATCTCCCACGTAGGTGCAGGGGCCTAAGGACTTGAGCCATCCTCCATTGCTTTTCCAGGTCATAAGCAGAGGGTTGGACTGGAGGTGAAACAGCAGCGGAAAGAAATGGTGTTCATATGGGACACCAGTGCTGTTGGCAGGAGCTTGACCTACCACACCACGGCACTAACCTCTTATCTCAAGTTTAAAGTACATGCTTAAAAACGGAGATAAAGTCGGCCCAGCAAGATAGCATAGCAGCTGAAGTCCTCACTTTGTACATGCTGGGATCCCAAATGGGCGCCGGCTCATGCCCTGGCAGCCTCGCTTCCCATCCAGCTCCCTGCTAGTGGTCTGGGAAAGCAGTCGAGGACGGCCCAAGGCCTTGGGAGCCTGCACCCATGTGGGAGACCTGGAAGAGGATCCAGGCTCCTGACTTTGGATCAGCTCAGCCCCAGCCATTGTGGCCTCTTGGGGAGTGAATAATTGGGTGGAAGATCTTTCTCTCTCTCTCTCCCTCCTTCTCTCTGTAAATTTGAACTTCCGATAAAAATAAACTAATCTTTTTAAAAAGAGACAAAGTCTAAAGTAATAGCATGGTGTTGATGACTGCATGGAGAGGGTGAATGAGGCAAAACCAACTGCTCGGGTTTTTTTTAGAGATTGTTATCATTAAGGGGGCTCTGTTTCGCATTAGCAGGTTAAGCCACCACCTGTGATGCTGGTATCCCTGCTCCTCTGCTTCTGATTCACCTTCGAATACCCCAGAAAAAGCAGTGACAGGTGGCCCAAGGACAAGGGCCCCAGCTATCCCTGTGGGAGACCAGGATGAAATTCCTGGCTCCTGGCTTTGTATCCTGGCTCAGCTCTGGCTATGGTAGTCATTTGGGAAGCGAACCAACAGAAAAGAGATCTGCCTCTGTCTCCCTCTCTGACAATCTGCTTTCAAATAAATCTTTTTTAAAGAGGTTATTACCACTCACTGGGAATTTGTTTTTGAGGGCCTTTGCTTTTACTTTCTCAGCCACAGTGGTATCCTTAATTGTCTAGAACCTCCTTTCCCATGCTGGTCCTCCCCAAGGCACCTTCTCAGACTCACTGCTGTCAGACCCATCAGAGAAGTAACTCAGTCTTCAGAGACTGAATCCATGATCAAGCTCGAATTCAGGTAACTAAACTGACCAAGGATGTTGGCACAAAATCCCTTCCTCCTTTCCTATTAACTCCCCCTGCAAAAAATATACAACACTGTGCACCCCTGCCCCCGCATTGTCGCCTCTTAAAGTCAAGAATCACATTTACATCACATTAGTCCTTATTCCATTAGAGCGGAGTGCCCGTAACTTTTCCCAGGGCCCAACCACTTCTGCATATTCAGATGCAAACAAACATTTCAACTCTTCAGCAGCCACTGTTCCTGCAAACGCGTCAAAGACCACGAACCCTTAGAAAGCCAAAACCACTTCTGTCTCCCTTTCTCTTCCTTCTTCTGGCTTAGGAGGAGTCCCACACACACCTTGCCATCTAGGGTGTGGGTAGGCAGAGGGCAGATGCCAATTAGCCACCAAGAAGATACTGGACAGGTAGAAATTAAAGTGCCGTGCATACGTGCGAACAAGGGCAGAGGTTTAGCCCAGCGCTTCACGCCCCTGGGGCTGCCCACTGAGTGCCTGCCTGAGTCCGAATAGCAGCCACAGGCCTGCCGGTGGAGCTAGGAAAAAGACCCACGCAGGAAAGCTCTGGTCCTTGGTGGCCGCCTAGTCCACGCCTAGTCCACCAGCTGCACCACCGCTGGTCACGGCCGCTCAGTCCCTGGGGGCAATGCCTCCCCGACCTTGACCGCCCCTAACCTGTCATCGCGGCACCTCTGCCAGGACTACACCTCCTGCACCCGCTCGACTCGGTCCTCTCACCCTTTGGCCATTTCGAAGGTTCCTACGAGAGGCTGCCGTCCCACCCGGCCCCGGACCGGTGGCGACCCTTCCAGAATTCTCCCTCAAGGAAAACCCAACTTGGGCCTCCATGGTGCCCCAGCGGCCGCCCCCGCTTACCTTCTCCTGCGCCCTGCTGAACTTCTTCTGCACTTGCTTGGCGAACAGGCCCGCGGCGCCGCCCGCCTTGCCCTCGGCCATCCTGCCGGCTCCCCAGGGGCGGCAGCCGGCCCGTGGTTTTCTGAGGCCCCTGAGGAGGAAGTGCGGCTCCCGGCATGCCCGGCTTCCGGCGCGTGAGCCCGCCCTGTGCAGAGCCCCTGGGGCAGCCGGTGGACCCGGGCGGTCGGGGCCGGCTCGGGGCTGTGGGACACGACATGGCGGCCTGGGAATGCTCAGGCCTGCCGGACGTGACATGGCTCGCGTGGACGGAGGCCTGGCCTGCCCGCAGGCGACGCTCGCTCCAGGCCTGGGTGTGGCCCCGGTGCAGTCGGGGCGTCTTCTAGGGTGAGGCTGGGCCCGGGAACATCCTGGAAGCCCCAGGGCAGACACCACACACCGTGGGCTTCACCATTGGGCAAGGGTCTTAGTAGAAAGGGACAGTGTGGCTTCAAAGATACAGACTGCCGCCGACGAAGAGAGATGGAGCGTCTCTTTCCAGGCATAGCCGCTGTTGACCCTAGCGCAGCCTGGAATGGGTGGGTGGAGCGCAGACAGGGGAACAGGTTTGGGTTCAGAACGGCCTGAGCGATGGTGTAGTAGGTTAGTCCCCTCCTTGAAACAAGGCAGTGGGGTGAAGGTTTGGCAAAGGAACTTAGCGGGCAACCCGTTTGAGGGAATGTTTATGCTAGGCTACAGAGGCCTCCATTTTGGCTCAGCGGGTTAAATGGCCTCTTGAGACTCCAACAGCATCTGTTGGAGTTCCCACTCCTCCTTTCCAAACCAGCTCCCTGCTGGTGCATCTGAGAACGCAGTAAGGCACCAATGTGGAAGACCTCGGTGAAGCTCCTGGCTTTGCCCAGTACAAATGAAAATGTTTTCTCTGTCTCTCTTCCTCCCTTCCTCCCTCCTCTGACCCCTGTGAAAATGCCTTAAATATATAGATAGATAACTCATCTTTTAAAATGGTTATAATGGAGATGGTACCATGTCAGAGACCAAAGTCCATTGTGATCAGAATACACTTCCTGGACCCAGCATGGTAGCCTAGCGTCTGAAGTCCTCACCTTGAATACACTGGGATTCCATATGGGCAGCGGTTCTAATCCTGGCAGCCCCACTTCCCATTCAGTTCCCTGCTTGTGGCCTGGGAAAGCAGTCAAGGGGTCCTAAAGCCTTGCGACCTTGCACCCGCGTAGGAGACCTGGAAGAAGCTCCTGGCTTCTGGCTTTGGATCAGCTCAGCTCCAGCCATAGCAGACACTTGGACAGTAAATCAGTGGATGAAAGATCTTCCTCTCTGTATATCTGACTTTCCAATAAAAATAAAATATATATATATATATATATATATGTATGTATGTATATACTTCCTAAGAAGTGCAGAGGGCAGGTGGAGGCCTAATGCAGAACTGGAGGCCCCTGTCAGCTGTTGCTTTCCAGTTCTTTCGCCAAATACAGTGCCTTTAGGGTTAAATGTGTGCCAAGTATGGGTAGGTGCTGGAAAGCCAAGAACAAGTGAAATATAATCCCTGACTTCAAGTTGCTTAAAGCCTGGACATAGAGATAGGTTGGTAACTAAATTTGTCTAATTCATTTATACAGAAGGATACAAAGCTTTCAGGCAGTCAGTGATGTGGCTTTGGAGATGGCCTGGAAGAGGCAGAATGAAGAAAATGGAACAACTGATGTTGGGTGGGGAGGGAACCCCACCTGGGAAAGCCAGAGGATGGTGGCAAGAACAGAGAAGACGGCAGTGATGACAAGTGAGTCCAGCGGTAAGACACCAATACCTGTGCCTCTCAGATGTTGGCAGCTGCCTCGCCTATGCATCATCCCAGCCACTACCTCCCAAGCGACTCTCTTCGTACTAGCGTCCTGGGGACTTAAAGCGTTGGCCTCCACATCATGGAGTCCTAGGGCAGGGACAATAGAGTTCACACGATGGGAAAACGGAGTCATTAAAAGGGGCCAGCGGTTTGTCCGAAGTTGCTCCATTTCTCAGGGGTGAAACTGGAACAGGAACACAGGGCTGCTGGCCCCAGAGCAGCCTCCAGCAACATACAGAGTGTGCTGGCGGCTGCCGCCCACACTCCGCCCATCACCCCAGGACCCAGCCAGCGTCTCCTGTTGGGACAGCCCTCTTGGCTCTTCTTCAGGAAAAGCTGCTTTCTATCTTCGACTTTCTTCAGTCCCCTCCCCGCTGGCTTTCTGGTAGACAACTCTAACAGACAGAGCCCTGGCCAGGATGGAGCAGAATTATCAGCTTCCCAATTCTCTGTGGTTTAGAGAAGCCCGGATCCGGTGGCCTATTTTAGTCCCGGCTTGAAGTGCTGATTCACACTCAACTTGCGGCCCCGTATGGTGGCCTCCGTTTCTGTTCTGCGCTTCCTCTCTCCCCTGCTCTTGCTCTGTGCTGGATCTCCTTTCGTTTTTCTTCCCTTTTTGCTCCCCGGCCTCCTTTCTAATGTGTTGATTTCTTAGTCTTTCTGCACCTCACCTCGTAGTCTTAGACTGCATTGTCTACTGTATCCTAGTAGTTGGTCATTGCTCATTAACCTAAGGTAAGCACTTGGTCCAGGCACTGAAGTGAAACGGAAGAAGGATGTGTCTGTGGTCTACGTTTAGTCACCCAGGGTCGTTCTGAAGCATTCTGTGTCTTTGACCACAAAAAAAATAGGCACATGAGTGAAGGGCAGGCAGAACAGATTAAAGGGTGGGTAGATCCTGAAATAACCCAAATTGCATTATGTAAAACAACTTTCACTGGGCTAAATTTGTGCCCTGGTAGTAAAAAGAGCAGGCCCCCTGGAGCCGGGGTTGTGGTGTAGCACATTAAGCGTCTGTGTGACAGCAGCACCCCCCCATCAGAGTTGCTCACTTGAGTCGCGCTGCTCCACTTTAAATCCAGATCCCTGCTGATGCACCTGGAAAGGCAGCCAAGGATGACTCAAGAATCAGGACCCCTGCCATGCATGTTGGAGACCTGGATGGATTTCCAGGCTCCTAGCTTGCACCTGGCCCAGATCTGGCTGTTAGAACCACTGGGGGGTCAAGCAGCAGATGGAAGATCTTTCTCACACACACAACTCACATAGCGTGCGCGTGTGTGTACACACACACACACACACACACACACACAGAGTCACTCTGTCCTTTAAAGGAACCAGCTCCCAGATGTGAAATCCAACCTCATCCCTATAACTGAATTTCCTTTAGCAGGCTTAATTACAAATGGAAAGACACAGTGTTTTGATGTTTTTCAGTTTTATTTGCTTTTGAGAAAGTGGCTCAGTAGTTTCTCTGTAGGTTTTCTTCTTTGTTGAGTTCAATTCCTGCTGCAGATCTAAGAGCCATCTTGGGAAGGCAGCTGCGGAGG
This sequence comes from Ochotona princeps, assembly GCF_030435755.1. NCBI lineage: Eukaryota > Metazoa > Chordata > Mammalia > Lagomorpha > Ochotonidae > Ochotona > Ochotona princeps. The sequence goes on along the minus strand of NC_080846.1, from coordinate 52,424,337 downwards.
GTGGTTCAGTTGGAAGCAATGGCCTAAAGGAGAGACAGGTGCAGATGGTAACTTCTGCCTACCTCCTTTTTCCCAGTTAAGTGTGACCTGGTACTGGGTTTATGGGGAGTTGAGAGAGGGTGAGGGAAGGGAGAAGGCCACAAGCCCATCAGGACACAGCACAGGGTGGCAAGGACGGACCATGAAACGCAGCTGTGAACCAGGAGTCACGCCATGAGTGGGCAGAGTGAAGGAAGAACAGAGGGCACCCTGAGGCCTGCTGTGTGGCTCTTGCGCTGGGCCAAGGTAGGCGGTCTCATCTAACGCTCCATTGAGCATGGCTTATTGAAGATGGCACAACTTCTTTCAGAAGTTGAGAACAGTTTTCTAATGGCCTCAGCAAGAGGTGTGGGGAGGATGTCATCCTCCATCATCCAGGAGGGTGCAGGCCTTTCTGAAGCTGTTTTTCCCCTTGGCCTTGACTTAGCACAAAATCGATACATTGGGCCCGGCACAACAGTGTAGCAGTTGAAGTCCTTGCGCCTTGCATGCTCTGGGATCCCATATGGGCGCCGGTTCTAATCCCGGCAGCCCCGCTTCCCATCCAGCTCCCTGCTTGTGGCCTGGGAAAACAGTCGAGGACAGCCCAAGGTCCTGGGACCCTGCACCCATGTGGGAGACCCAGAAGAGGCTCCTGGCTTTGGATCGGCACAGCACTGGCCATTGTGGCCACTTGCAGAGTGAGTCATTGGACGGAAGATCTTCCTCTCTGTCTCTCCTTCTCTCTGTATATATCTAACTTTGCAATAAAAATAAATAAATCTTAAAAAAAAAAAAAAAGCTGATGCATTCTTGGTCCAGACCTGTCGCAGCCACCATCTTAACCTAAGCAGTAAGTTTGCTCAAGGGGTATTCGAAGAGGAACTAGGGGGTGGCAGTGTCACTGGGGGAAAGTGCACTACTAAAGGGGAAGGAGTGCGTATGGCAGTGTGGTAAAGAGGCTGGCTTCCCCAGCCCAGTTAGTGCCTGGATTCCCAGCTGAATCTATTTTGACCCATTATCTGAGGGCACTCACGTTATTTATCCAAGTGATATAAGCAGAGACCCGGGTGAAGACTGTGGGCTTCTTGCTGACGTTACAGCCCAGGCTGGACACAAAGCTGGTCACTCCGTGGACAGCATACTGGCCATTCACCAAGCAATTGAGGGGGCCTCCGGAGTCACCCTAGGGGAGCAGAGAAGAGCCCTAAATCTCCAGGTCGTTTGCCCTTTGGGCCTTTGCGTCTGTTTACAGTCCTTACCCCCGCCCCCTACCTGTGAAATTCTGTACAGTTTGCAAGTTCTGATTCAAATCTACTTCCTGCCTGTCTCTACAATCAACATGAAAACCTCGTTTCCCTTCTATCTACCAAAGCAGTTCTTCCTGTCTTTTGCGGCACATAGTCCTGTTCTGCCTCATGTTTTGGTTTCATAATTTGTTTCAACCTCCCACCTGTCTCTTTGAGGTTCTTGAGACAGGAACTGTGTCACGTGAATATCTTTCCCCTCCCAACGTTAGCAATAGAACTTTGAACATCTTAAATTCAATAGCTTTCATTAGCTTAAATTGAACTTGGGATTGAGTAGGTAGGAATTCTAATAACTTCTTCAAATCCAGTATTTAGGCCAATGGGTGTAAATAGGCCGAGCATTGGACTCGGGGCAGGCAGCCAACACACTTTTAAACTGGAATGCAGAGAAAGATGTTTTGGGTGGTGGTTTCATGCTTTGGCTTAGAATTGGAGGACCCTGAGTTTATAGAATTTGAACTTAACAAACTTTTTCACACAGCTCCTAGCATGGCAGGTCTATAACTCCAGACATGAAATTAGAAGACACTTCTGTGGAATGTATGCCCAGGCCCCTATCCAAATCCTAACAGAGGTTGGAGAATATTTCAGAAATAGAGGAATGGGATATAATTGCATTGTGTATACTGTAAAGAGACCAAGGCTCTGGAGAGACACTGTGGCTCAGGATTTTATGGCGGAAGGAAGGGCTGGGAACAAATCACTGGGGAACAGGTTGACGGGTGCAAGAAGGGCCCAGTGATTCCAATCTGTGAACAGAAGAGTGGGGAACCCAGACTCTGAAAGCCCACAGGGCTCACCCTTCAGGGAAGCTGTGATAGGCAGGGGCCCAGACACACGACTGTTTCTAAAAACTGTCAATTCAGAGTGGCAGCCGAACGAAAGTGCTTGAGCTTTTTTGGAGTTCAAGGCCTTGAGAGAGCAAGCCAGAGGGACATGAATGAACTCAGGCTGCACCTTAGCAGGTAACAGAGCTGGCTAATGAACATCTGGCAGGGGTGATCACATTCATCTGTCTATCTCCTCCCCACACCCCTCATATTTGCCCCACCCCCATATATGTAGAGTTCCCGAGATGCAGGATTCTTAAGTTTAACATGAAAGGTTGAAACTCAGTCATCTTATTTCTCTGGGGTTACAAAAACCTTTTAACTTTTTTTTTTTAATTCTGTTGCGCAGCCTCCCAGTCTCCTAGTGACTTTTTCCCTACCTAGCTTGAACCTGTAATCCTGTCCTTCTCTACCAGTCATGCAAGAAAGCCCAGCCCTATGTGGCTAGCGCAGTAGCCTAGTGGCTAAAGTCCTTGCCTTGCACACACCAAGATCCCATATGGGCACTGGTTCATGTCCTGGCAGCCCCACTTCCTATCCAGCTTCCAGCTTATGGCCTGGGAAAGCAGTCAAGGACGGCCCAAAGCCTTGGGACCCTGTACCCACATAAGAGACCCGGAAGAGACTCCAGGTTCCTGGCTTCAGATCGGCCTAGCTCTAGCCATTGCGACCATTTGGGGAGTGAATCATCGGACAGAAGATCTTCCTCTCTGTCTCTCCTCCTCTCTGTATAATATCTGACTTTCCAATTAAAGAAAATAATCATACTAAAACTCAAAAAAAAAAAAAATCTAAAAAAACCCAAAACAAAGCAAAAAAAAAAAAAAAAAAAACCAAGAAAGTCCAGCCATGGACAAACCACTCCTCCCTACAGCTGGCTTTTCTGACGCATACACCCACGTGGTCATTGCCTGGTCCCCAATCCTATCAGCAGCATCTTGGGGGACAGTCCTCCTGTTCACTCCAGCTGCTCCAGATTTGAATAACCTTTGCACCTTCCCTTCTGCATTCAGGTAGACTCCTCCTAGTTTGTGAGCAACTAGGAGCAATAGCGCACCTGCCAACTACCCAGTGGAAGCCTGCCAACTACCCAGTCTACAGACTCACTGCCGTGGGCGCACCTGCTACCTTCCCCTCCCCACTCGGCTTCCGTCTCCGTCTCCCTGCAACTCCGGGGATCTCACACCACCCAGTAGTCTTTCTCTCAGACTCTTAGGATCCTTTCCTCTCAATAATGTCGTGTTTTCTTCTGTCTTCATAAAATCTACCCTTTCCATGACTTGCTGTTCTTAAAGCTTCCAGACCTTTCTCTGCTCCTCTCTGTCATCCATGGTTCTCGAGAGAGGAATTTACAGTCCTTGCTGTATTTCTCACTGCCTCTTTATTCCTTGACCTTCAGCCAAGGTTCAGTCCTCACCTCTCCACCAGCAGTACTACTGTCACAATTAGCAACGACTCACCAGTTGCCAGTCTATCTAGCCCACAGTAGCTCCTGGCTTCGTGCTGTGCTATGTAATGACCGGGCTTTTGATTTCTCGCCCGGGTCATTGCAGTAGTGCCTACCCAGTTGTCTTGCCTCTCTTCAAAAAGAGCAAGCCTGATCATACTCTTGTGTTTGAAAAGCTTCACAGAGAAAGTGCATGTCCTACACACAGCACTGGTAGCCCTCCGCCACCAGGCCCCCATCCGCCTCTCCAGTCTCGCATCCTGATGTTTCATAGTGTGGTAAGAGTTTAGGTTCTGGGCCAGGATCAGGCACTGTCTACTGGAAAGGCCCGCATAGTACCGATGCAAAGCTCTGTGGGCCGTATGGTCTCTGTCACAGACTTCGCATCATGGTGCCAAAGCAGCCATAAACAGTAAGTGAACAACTGGCTACGTTCCAGGACGATGTCATTTATGAGCACTGGCATTCTATAGATTTGCCACATGTCACGAAATATCTTTATACTTTCCCCTCCTAACCACTGGAAAATGATACGAGCGCTGCAGGCTCACGGGTCACACAAAAGCGGGTGGTGGGCTGCACCTGCCTGGTGGGCTCCTTCTCTGCTCTGCTGCAGCGAACGCCCTCGCCTGCTTGGGGCTTCCTCAGTGGTTGGCCACATGCCTTCTCTACGTTCTTCCCCTCTCATTCTCCCACCCCCTTCCCCCTGACCTGTTCCCGTGTAATCTTTAGGACTCAGGACAGAGTTCTCTTTCTAGAGGAATGTGCCTTTTCTCTTGCAGCACGAAGAGAGAAGCAGCTGTTCGGCGTCCTGTCTCACTCTGCCTTTCTGTGTCCTAACACAGAGCCTCACTGGTCACAAGGCTACACTGTGTGTCTGCTCCTCCATCCCTCGTCTGCCTGGCTCGTTCTGTACCCCTAGCATTTAGCACTGTGCCTGGCGAAAAGCAGGTAGGCAGTGAACATTTGTTGAACTGCATTAGAAAGCTTGTAAGACAGCATATTGTTCATTGATCCCATGTAAATGGAGAACTTGGTCTCTTGTCTATAAAACATCATCAATTTATTCTCTGTACTTCCCCCTTCCTGTACTCACCTGACACGTTGCTATAAATACCGAATACTAGAAAGGGTAGCGGTGAGGGAACTATGAGACCAGTTAGGAATCAATCGTCACCTTACATCCAATCACAGTTACCCCTCAGACCACCACTATTGCTTCCATAAAAGATGTGAGTCACAAACAACTTCCAAGGAACACACACACACACACACACATGCCAACACCACACAGTTGTTGGGCCAAAAACATGTATTTGAGGTGGTGGCATGGGGCAAGATGAATTCAGAGCTGCCTCTGAACTATCAGATTCTGTGGCTATCATGGAAGGCTATTCATTCAGAAGCCAAGAATAGCAAACGGAGTCTGTGCCTAGGTATGAGAGAACGGAGGGGGGGAGGAGGCAGAGAGAGACGGGGGGGGTCTCATAACACCTGGCTCACCTGGCATCCGGCGCGAACTCCGTCTCCGCCAGCACACACCATGGTGTTCTTCACGGTGGAGCCCCAGTACGAGGAGCTGGAGCAGGTGGAGTAGCTCACGCTGGGCAGGGAGGCCTGCTGCAGGGCCTGGGCCAGCTGCCCATTGGCTGCACAGGACACACAACAGCTCCAGTGTGGCGTCACACGGAGAAGCCTTCTGCGCCACCACCCCCTAAACCTGGGGCGAATTCCTTCTCTCTGCCCTCCACGTGGCATGCCCTCCTTCTCTTTACGCAGCAGCTTCAACCCCCTTCCTTCAGGCAGGCACTGCAGCCTGCTGTCCTAGGCGCCAAACCGCCAATCCTGAGCTTGCTTCTGTTCGCTGCTGGACAACGTGGTGTTTTCAGGATGTCTGTTGAAAACACACCTGCTTCTCTGCTCTCTCCTCACACGCTGCGCCCCGAGAGGCACAGCTGTGGCCCTGCACACTCGCTTCCCCTGCCTGAGGGCTTGGTGCCGCTGTCCTTGACTTGGCTCTTCTTCAAAGCTCCTGCGCAGGAGTTTTTTCTTGGGTTGGCCACACTGACCCTTTCATGTTGTAGCTCAGGAACAGGGACATCAGATGCAGTGGAAGCAGAGCTGGGCAGGGGGAGATGCGTACACCCTTCTCCGCTCCAGCTTTTCCACAGCAAGGCTCCGCCTCACCTCCAGAGGCCCAAATACTGCCTGGTGTTGCACGGACTTGTGGGCCAAGCTTATCAGCTGCTGTCCTTCTTAACTCTGCTGCCTTCCCAGGCTGTCTGAGGCCTCTGCTCCGCTGAACTGTCTGGGTCTATAGCTGCCCCTGGACTGCCTGTGCCTGTCTGTGGGGGCAGCACCATGGTACTGACAGCTGGGATGTTCAGCTTCCAGCTTGTTTTGTGCTAACAAACCATGTGATCAAGTCCCTGGATTTCTTTGAGCCTGTGTGCTCAGGTGAAAGTGGGGGCCAGCATCACGGCATAGTGGGTTAAGCTGCCTCCTGTGATGCCAGCATTCCACACTGATGTCAATTCCTGCCCCAGGTGCTCTACTTCTAAGATCCACATCCCAGCTGGTGCACCTGGGAATGCAGTGGGAGATGGCCCAACCACTTGGGTCCCTGATCCAGATGAAGTTCCTCAACTTGGACTGGTTTAACCCTGGCTGTTGTCATGAGCTAGTGGATAGAAGATTCTCTCCCTGTCTCTCTCTGTAACTCTGCCTTTAAAATAAATAAATATTTTAAAAAATGAGGGCCAGATCTGGGAATCTCTCTGAGATCAGTCCTAGTTCTAGTAGCCTAGCAACCTTCCCTGACTCCCCCAGAGCCCCTTCTCCACATGACCGCAGTCAGCTGTCTCATCCTCCCAGTTTTGGCCCCTGCTCTAACCAACCAGGATCCTGGCAGGTGGAGCGGGGAACAGTATGGGTTCCAGAAGCTGAGCTGCCTAAATTAAGGTCCCTGAAAGGGGTGACGCCCAAGGTGAGCGACTTACTCTTGGTCCTGCCCCAGCCTGTGATGTAGCAAGGGTTATTGTTGGGCAGGATGTAGCCCTCCTTGGGCAGGACACCCAGCTGGACGTAGCTGTTGAGGGTCACGCTCTGGGCCAGGCGCAGCAGGGCGATGTCATAACTGCAGGAGGGGGGAAAAAGATGTAGGAGTGTCGGCCCTTCCGTCGGGTCAGCAAGTGCCCTGACCCTCCCAGCCCTGCTGTGCCCTGAGTCACTGGACTCTAAGGACAAAGAAATGAGAGGCTCTCTCTCTGGCTTGCCGCACAGCTGAGCAACCGTGCAGTTGGGTGGTGGAGCATTCTGTGTTTAACAGCAGCACCTGCTGGTGAGAGCCTAGTATTGCAGCCTGGGTCTTTTCTGGGACAGTGTTCTCAAAGGAAAGATAAGCCGATGGGTTCTGAAAGCTCTGGCGACTGTTCCAGTGGCTTGAACCCACTCCCGACCTCCCACGCTCTGCAGAACTAACCACCATTTCAGTGACTAAAAGTTTACAACCGCAGCCTTGTGGTTTCCCCACAGGAGATGTACCTTAACACATCTACTTTCGGGAATGTCTTTTCCATAAGTTGAGAAATAAATATCAATAAAACCAATATCAATAAAAACCAACGATAAAAGCAGAAACATCGAACTTTACCTAGAGGAGCTTTAAGGAAACCCATGGTGCAAACCAGTTTATGCCATGCAAATGCCAAAGACCTTCAGAAATTCTCAAGCCCTCTAGCATAAAAAAATGTGTCTTGCTAGCTGGATGAGCCAACAGCTCATTGCTCCCTGCAGGACATGCAGTGCTCAGGCTCCGCTGGACCTCCCAGCCAAAGGCTGACCCACAAGTGGTGAGTCCGATGCTCCTCCGCCCTGCACCCACCGACCCAGGCCAGCCTGGTTGCGCCCCCTACCCTGCAGCCACATTGTTACTGTTCCAGGAGGGGTGTTGCACAATCTTCTGGACGCTCACGTATTGCTCGGTGCCTTCATTCTGGTTCAGGTTGTGTTCCCCAACCACCACGCGGAAGGTCAGCTTGCTGGAGTGAGAGGAGAAGCCTTGAGTGATCTAGGGGCTCAGACCTCCTCCTCCTGCCCTGCTTAGACCCCCTCACCTGGCCCCAGAAAAGTAGGCATGGAACACCCTTAAAGATAATGGAGTGGCAGGCTGTCTCGTTTCCTAACTTTGGGGGGAAGTGAAGCAAGCTACTGTCAATGTTACAGGCACCGTTTATTAAGCCAAACATCATAGGCCGAGACAGGTTGGCGAGCATAAATGAAATAAAGGCTTCTAGCTTCAGAGGGATTTGAAAAGTGAAGACTGAGAGCCCTGAACTCCATTCAGATCGCCTGCAAGCAGAGACACAACAACTTGAACCATCAGGGCTGCCTTCCCGGAGTGTGTTAGCAGCAAGCTGGAGACAAGAGCTGGAGCCAGGCATTAAACCCAGGCAGGTACTCCAACGTGGGATGCAGGTGACTTAACTGTTGTCCCTACTCTCCCGCCCCCAACCCTCCAGACTCCTAGCATGCAGCAGCGGCAGCACCCAGGATCTTGTAAGGACGGCAAATTCTCATGCCACATCAGAAACTGCCAGTTTGAGCCCAGCAATCTGCCTTCCGGGTTAGTCTGATACAATTGCAAACTGAGAACCATTGTTCATGATGAATACTATATATATAAAACCACCAGCCAGACATTGACTGGGCACATAAATATTTGCTCAGTTCTCACAGTAACTCCCAAGAAGGTAATTCCCTCGAAGGGAGTGGAAACTTCAAGATGCCAACATGCTCGCAGTTCACAGTTCAGAGACTGTGAAGTAAGACTGGAACTCAGACCTGTCTGACTCCAAAACCTTTCCTCTTCATCACGCTGGTGCTGCCTCCCTGGGGAGCCCCGACTCACTTCCCATCGCACCATGTCTTGCTCTGAGAGCTCAGAGCTACGTTCTTCTGCAGAAGCACCTGTCCCTTCCCTGCCGGGGCCCAGGAAAGCTGACAGGCTTCTTACGAGTCCACGCAGTGGGCAGCGGTCATCACCCAGTTGCTTTTGATGAGGGTTCCTCCACAGGTATGATACCAGGAGCCTCCTGACTGGTACTGGAGGGAGATCTGGAGGGGGAGAACAGGTTGGCACCTCCCCTAGGCATTCCTCTGCCCATTTTGAGGCTGGTTACCACTTCCCCCACTTAAGTTCCAAACGTTCTCCAGTATCCTGGGCTAGCATGGCAAGCAGATTTCCTCCGGCCAGCCGATTGCTGTGTGTTGGCTTATGGGGGGTGCCTGGAGTGTAGGGTGCACACCTCTGTGGTCCGCGGGGAAGAGCTACCTGGTTTGGTGATGATCACACTGAACATGAAACAGGAGTACAGACACACAAACTTTGTGTATGAGGGTCTTCACAAAGTTCATGGGAAATGCATGCATAGATTGCAAAAAGTTCAGAGCCAAGCATTTGATGCAATGGTCAAGTTGCAGCTGCATTCTGTGATACGATCGTCTAGCCTAAGTCCCAGCTCCTCCACTGCCAATCCAGCTTCCTGTTAGTGCATACCCTGGCAGGCAGCAGCTGCTGGGTCCCTGCCCCCATGTGGGAGATACACATTACATTCCAGGCTTTGACCTGGCTGCTGTGGGAATTTAGGGAGGAAACCAGCAGATTGAAGAGCTTTGTCTCCCTGCCTTATCACATTTGAAAGTTTGTGCACCAAAATAAACTTATCTGTTAAAAATAAAAAGATGGTTAATTATTTGGTCCCAGTACAGTAAATCCTCACCTTGCACATGCCGGGATCCCCAAATGGACACCAGTTCAATATCAGAAACAATGGCTTAACCCACTGTGCCACAGTGCTGGCCTTGGGTTTACTGTCCAATTAATTACGCTTTTCTCAAGCTTTTGGGAGCCTCATATTTGGCACCCTTGCTGCTGGTTCCTACCTATGGCCCGGAGCCCGGGTTCCTCCTCCATGCCCTCTGGAAAGTAAATGCAGCCAAGGTACTGCTTTCACTCAGACCCCACAAGCAGAGCAACCCCTTCAGTGTTGGCAGCTCCAGCTGCCCGCCTGGGGGATGCTCAGGCATCCCAGTGGGATGATCATGTCCATCAGTAGAGTCCAGTTGCATAGGGAGCTAATCCTCCACCCGCAAGCTCCAGCATCCCTGATGGGTGCTGGTTCTAATCCCGGCTGCTCCACTTCCCCTCCAGCTCCCTGCTTGTGGCCTGGGAGAGTAGTCGAGGATAGTCCTAAGCCTTGGGACCCTGCACCCATGTGGGAGATCCAGAAGAAGCTCCTGGCTTTGGCTAGGACTCAGCTCTGGCCTTTGTGGCTGTTTGGGGAATGAACCAGTGGACCAGATCTTTCTGTTTTTCCTTTCTATGAATCTGATCTGCCTTTCCAATAAAAATTAAATTAAAAAATAAATTATAAAAAAGGAACCTGCTTGGTGTGTGTGTGTGTGTGTGTGTGTTGCACACTGCATATATGTTTCAAGGTATATGCAGCATCTGAGGTGTGAGTCTAGTTTGTTGAATGTGGTGCAAGTGGCGTTGCTGGGAGCATGGCTGCTGCTCATGTCTGGATGTGCATGGGAAAAGTGTGCCTTGTTCAGAACCCTTCTTCCAAAACACATCTAACCCCAGGCCCCATCCACCCAGGCAGACAGCAGAGTGAGCCAGCCATGGACACGTGTGGCTCTCAGGAGCCCTGCTGCAAGGCACACCCACCTGTGAGGGCCAGGCATGCTTCTGGGCCTCAGTCCCTCCAACAACCCGGGCGTTGGTTTCCGGAATGTCCTGGGTGCTGTGTCCTTTGTGGGACAGAAGAAAAGTGAGTGATGACTAAGCAAGGGCCAGGCCCCGTGGGGGCGGGGGTGGCTGCAAGCAAGCGCTTTGAGGCCTGTTAGCCTTGTCTGCAAATTCACAGCTCTTCCCTGACTGATGAGGCCCCTCTCTCCCATCCGGCAGCACACAGAGCCTCTTTGGCAAAGCAGCAAAGGGGTCTAGGCGCCTTCTGCTTGTCCAGCTGTTCCCAGAGCCCGGCCTGCTCTGCAGGACCAGCTCAGGTCCCTGGGCTGCAGTCCCAGGGACGCCCTGTGGTCTCAGCCTGCTCACAGCCACCTCTGGATCTGAGTGGTAGCTCCCCCACCCCACCCCTGGGGAGTGCAGGGAGGACAACAGGGCATATCCCAGCCAGGCACCTGCTGAAGCTGTCTTCCTGTTAGGGACGGCAGCAAAGGAAGCCCAGAGCCCCCTTTCCCCATGGAAGGGGCCTCTCTCTGCATCCTGGCACAGGGCCCTGCTGCTCAGAGGGGCCTGCGTGGCTGGTGGCCCTGACCTTTCCTGTCTGGGACTCTCAGAGGCTGAGCCTCTCTCCCCACCCAGGGCTGGGGAGCTGGCTGGGGGCTTAGCAAGGGCTTTCCCACCCTCTTGCTCCCATCCCCCCCCGCCACTCAGACTCAGGGACCCACTCACCGTAGAGGACCAGGGTAGCGAGCACCAGAGCGCGCAGCATGTTGCCAGTGAAATGCCCAAGATACCCTAGCCATGAGCCCTGGACCTCTTTATACTCCTCTTATCAGCCGCTCCACTGGCCTTCTTCCTGCCAGCTGGCAGGGCTGCCGGTGGAAGGCAGGGAAAAGCACAGGTGACATGGAAACGCAAATGAAAAGATTTCTTTTCGAGTACACACGATTTATCTGTTATTCAAAGACAGAAAGGTCAGGGCCGAATTAATCATGCACTCTTGATTGAAAAGCATCCAACACATGCATTTTTTTTTCCTCCAGAAACGGGATGGAAAGCCAGACTGATTTGCCTTTGGGGGCTCCCCCGTCCTGCCCACATTGTCTGTGACCACTCGGCTCTCCTCCTTGGCACCCTCATGGCTGAGACCTACTCTGTGTGCACTAGGAGGTGGAGGTGGTGGACCCGGGAGGAGGCGTGAACAGTGGTCAGCAAGAGGAGGCTAGATAACAGGGAGGCGTCCGGGCTGGACAGGGCGACGGGGGCAGAGGGGGCGCGGGGCGGGAAGGGCATTCAGACGCAGGTGTCAGCGCCATCATGAAAGCAAATGATTGAGTCGAGGGAGTTCTTTCCCCCTTAAATGTTTAAAAGATGAACTCCTATAATACTACTTTACTACTCGGATGTGTGCAGCAGCCAGGGTTGGACCAGTCGGAAGCCAAGAACCCAGAACTCCATCTGGGTCTCCACTATGGGGGGGGAGGGCAGGGATTTCCTGCAGCCCCTCTCCCCCTTCCATCCTCACCTCTTCCCCAAGGTATACATTATCAGGAAGCTATGGTCAGGAGCAGCCGGGAGGAGGGGGAAAGTTTGAAGGTGCGGAGTGTACTGAGGCTACTATAAAATAGTGTTGGGGGGATGCCCAGGGCTCAGGATTGGGGCGTCAGGAAAGGGAGCCCTCAGCCAAGGCCGGCAGCCCGAGGGCTGTGAGTATGGAGAGCAGAGGAGAAACGGGGAGTCACAGCCACAGGCCCTGAGCCACCTGCTGGCACAGAGCAGAAGGCAGTGAGGTGTGGGGGAGGGCAGGGGGCACACTGCTGCACATGGTATTTTTTTTTTAAAGATTTATTTATTTTATTACAAAGTCAGATATACAGAGAGGAGGAGAGATAGAGAGGAAGATCTTCCTTCCGATGTTTCACTCCCCAAGTGAGCCGCAACGGCCGGTGCCTGCCGATCCGAAGCCGGGAACCTGGAACCTCTTCCGGCTCTCCCACATGGGTGCAGGGTCCCAATGCATTGGGCCGTCCTCGACTGCTTTCCCAGGCCACAAGCAGGGAGCTGGATGGGAGCAAGGAGCTGCCGGGATTAGAACCGGCGCCCATATGGGATCCCGTGGCGTTCAAAGGCGAGGACTTTAGCCACTAGGCCACGCCGCCGGGCCCTGCACATGGTATTTTAATGGTAGGTGTGCCGGGGGCTTGGACCAAAGCAGGTTTACTCCTGGTTTGCCTGATGGAGCTTTTTTTTTTTTTTTTTTAAATTGGGAAGTCAAATATACAGAGAGGAGGAGAGACAGAGAAAAAGATATTCTGTTGATTCACTCCCCAAGTGGCTGCAACAGCCAAAGCTGAGCTGATCCAAAGCCAGGAGCCTGGGGCCTGGAGCCTCTTCTCAAGCAAGTGCAGGGTCCCGTCCTGGACTGCTTTCCCAGGCCACAAACAGGGAGCTGGATGGGAAGCAGGACTGCAGAGATTAGAACAAGCACCCATATGGGACCCCAGCGTGTGCCAGGCAAGGACTTTAGCCACTAGGCCATGCTGCCATGGCCCTGGTGGAGGCTCCAGGATCCCAGCTTCCCCGTGGGTGGGCCCAGGAGAGGCTGCCCCGCCCCCAAAGAGCCCATGTTGTCACTTCTGTGGCCCCTCTCGGCTCATCCTGGCTTGCTCTGGAGTGTAAGCGGACAGCCCCGGCCCAGGGAGACATCACACACTCCACAGTGAGGGTCCCCAAGAGCCCAGGCCCTGGGATTGCGCCCCTGAGACCTCCACAGCCACACCCAGTCTCCCTGGGTGGTCAGCCTCTTTCTGTTTCTTCTGACTGAGACTCCAATGTGAGGTAGAGTGATAAAGAGGAGAGACACAGATCATGGCTAGCTTACTCCTCAAGTGGCTGAAATGGCCAGGTTGGACAGGTCTCCCACGTGGGTGCCAGGGGCCCAAGCCCTTGGACCATCTGCTGCTGCTCTCCCAGGAGCATGAGCGGGGGGCGAAAGCAGAGCAGCTGGTGCTCACACTGGTGCCCATAGGGGATGCCAACCCTGCAGGTAATGGCTTCACCTGTTACGCCTGTTACACCAGCGCCATGGAATGTAGACTTTTCTAAGTGTACAAGGTCATGGGCAATCATCTAGTTTGTGACACCATATATAGTATGTGAGAGCTTGTCCCATAACTGGGGAATACCTAGGTATTCATTAAGGAGAGGTTACTTGAATTGGGTTTAACACTGCTATGGAATACCATGCAGCATTTTTTTTTTTAATTTAATGAGTTAAACTTCAATGAATGAACACAAAAAGATGTCCTGGAACTATGAAGTGACCAAGCCAGCTGCCCGCAGTGTGGGGCTGTGTGTTATTTCATTCAGGTGGTCATTAGAAAAGGAACAAAGGGGCTTCACCAAGCTGAGGCAACTATGAAGAGGGACCATGTTTTTTTTTTTAAGATTTATTTATTTTTATTGGAAAGGTGGATATACAGAGAAGAGGAGAGACAGAGAGAAACATCTTCTGTCCAATGGTTCGCTCCCTAAGTGACCGCAACGGCCGGTGCTGCGCCGATCCAAAGCTAGGAGCCAGGAGCTCTTCCGGGTCTCCCACACGCAGGTGCAGGGTCCCAAGGCTTTGGGCCGTCCTCGACTGCTTTCCCAGGCCACAGGCAGGGAGCTGGATGGGAAGTGGAGCTACTGGGATTAGAACCGGCCCCCACATGGGATCCTGGCGCGTGCAAGGTGACAACTTTAACCACTACGCTATCGCGCTGGGCCCAAGGGGAACCATGATGTGAATCAGGAGGTTTTAAAAACCTATTTTTCTCTATTGTTGGGCTTTTCTCCACAGAAGCACTTATACGATGAAAAATAAGGGGCAGGCATTTGGCATAGCGGTCAAGAGGCCGTGTGGGAGGCCCCATGCGCTACCACAGTGCTTGCCTGCTCTGATTCGGGGTTCCTTCACTTTGGACCCAGCTTCCTGCACCCCGGAAGCAGCAGGTGGAGCCTTAGGGCTTGGCTGCCCATGTGGGACACCTAGACAGGGTCCTGGTCTTTGCAGCTGTTTGTTTGTTTTCCGTAAGGAGATGGGGTGGGGGAAGGGTGTGAGTCAGCAGATAGGAGCTCTTCTATCTGTCAGTCTGACTTTGGAATAAATTAAATAGAAGTTGTGGGTGACAGCTATTTAGGGGCAATACTCTTCAAGTGGGGACCAGCCCTCAGGGGTTCCTGGAGCCATAACCTGGTTATCTGGGCTGGTGGTTGGGTTGTGGGAAGACAGAGGGTGCTGGGTTGGCACTTGGCACCAACAGAACTCAGAGGGCTGGGTTTCAAGGTAGGGCACAGATGTTGGCTGAGGGTAGGGCCAAGTTTCTGGATACGCCCCCTGCTGTGCTCTCCCCTCTTGCTGACCAGCCCTGCCCCTGGACTGGGTGGTCTACGTGCTCCCTCCTGGAAGCTGCTCTTAGCCACCTGCTCCCAGGAATGCATGGTGCTTGAGGCAGCCCCATGTGAGGCACCTGCTGGCACTGGGGTGCCTCAGCTGGGCTCTCAAGCTAGCTGAGCTGGGGGTGCTGTAGATGGCACGAGGGCTCCTGTGTGGAAGCCTGCTGTTGGGCATGGAATGAACACCAGGATGTGTGGGCGTGTGACTCCATGTGGCCTGACCTACCTGTGGGGGCCTACTCAGGTGGGCCCCGGCCCACTCTAACTCAGGGCAAATGCCCCACGTGCCAGGGACCCACAGCACCGCTTTAAAAACCTGGAGAGGTAAGAGAAGTAGTTTTATGGATGTGTCTTCATGGAGCGTGGGTTTCCCAAGCAGGCAGAAGGCCTAGGACTCCATGGCTTCCACAGCCATCGCCCCACACCCCCATGACCCAATGTCCCTTTGCCTGGCTGCTGTACTATCTGTTCCTGCATAACGGGAGGCTCAGGCCCAGTCTCACTGTATTGCTAAGGCGCCCCCTGACAACCCCATGTGGGTGGAGCAACTCCTTTAACTCATTCTCCATGCTTTCAGGCTCTGGAGTTCTGCATGCCCTTGGGCGGGCATCCCAAGGGCAGAGGGACCTCCTGTTACATCCCTTGCTGGCCTCACACGCTCGATTATAGGACTGTGGGACGTGTGGGGACAGATGACACGGTGGCCATAACAGAATTTTCCAGATGACCCACGGGTCTTCACAAGGCTAGTAGACAAGGTAGGTGAGGAGGGACGCAAACTCCCTTCACCAACGGCAGAAACCTTTATTTGCAAGAATGGTTTTTCCCTTTCCCCCCTGCAGCATCCTGAGGGCCCTGGTCTGGAGGCGGCAGAGGCGGTGTGTCCCCCCAGCCCCACCAGGGGGCTGCTGTGGTCCATGCGCCCCCTTGCAAAGACCGCTGCTGACGTCAGAGGCAGCCTCCTGGGGAAACTTCTCAAGCAGCCAGGCTCCCTGCTTGAGGAAGAGCTGCAGGCACAGCAGGTGTCCCCCCACGCAGGCACTTCATACAGGCCCCCAGGTCTCTCCTTGGCCCTTCCCGAGGCCCCAGCTGCCCACGTCTTGGTGCTGGTGTGGGACAAATCCAGTGCCTATGGTTTCGCGCCATGAGAATATGGCAGACGGCCTTCCAGTGAGAAGTTCAGAGGTTGGTTGGGACCCTGCCCTTTCCTCATCTCTCAAAGGCTACTCTATTTTCTGTCAACTTTAAATAAGGGAGTTTAACGGGGGGGGGGGGGGGGGAGTCCTAGGACTTAACTGTGACAATCACTGGCCCCAAGAGCTTTGTTGCAACACGGACATCCCAGGATTCCCCCAACAGGGCCTACTGTCTCAGGCTCTGTGGAGCCAGCTGGCAGACTGAGCAGGAAGGCAGGTGGAGCGGGCGTGTGGGCTAGTTCTCTTGTGGTGCGCGAGAAAGAGCCAGACCCAAAGGCCCCGGCTCCCCTGCTGGCTGTGGTCGCAAACCCACAGTCCTTCAGACTCAGCCTCAGCTTTCCTATCTGTGAAATGGGCTGGCAGCATCCTGTCCTGATTTTCTCACAGGTGTACCATGCAAGTGAGGATATGGTTGCCCCCTGTCTGCATGGTTCAGTAGACTTCAGGTCCCAGGAGCTGGGCCACCTTAGCTGAACATGCTGGCTCCCTGCTGTCTGGTGCAGGTGAGTGGGATAGAGGGTGCGGCCGTGCAGGCATCCATTCTGAGGTCAGTTGAGCCCTCTCCCAGCTGCCCTTTCTGCGTTGTCCAGTCAAGCCTCCTACCCCCTCAGAGGTGGAGAGGGGCAAATAGGCCCAGGCTTGTTGCAAGGACCAGGAGGTACTGCCTTGCCAAGACTGGGTTGAGAAATTCATCCACAACCAATAATAATAGCACCCTTATTTCTGGAGAGGCTCGCAGGGTTTGGGGTGCAGGAGTCCCCACTGGGGCCAATCCGAGGTCTAGACAAACAGCCAGAGTTGGTGGGGGTCAGTGGGATTGCAGGGAGCCATGGCTGGCTTCTTGTCCCTGGATGTCAGGCAGGTGCCAGATGCCGAGTTCCTGATGAGCTGATCCTGGAAGATGATGGAATGAAGGGTCAGCGTGGGGAGCACCTGACTGGAACAAAGCAAGTCCGGGTGGGCGCCCGGGTAGGGCGACATCTTGCCTGCCCCCTGCTGCAGCCCGGGCTCTAGCCTCAGCGGCTGGGCGAGAGAAGGCTGCTCCCTCCTTTTCAGGGTCAGTAGCAAGCCCAAAGGAGGCCTGGGACCACCCTGGCTGTCCTATTTGGGATCCCTCTGGGCTCCAGGCCCTTGTTATTGCAAGCTGGGGGTCAGAGCAGGCTGCAGGTGGAGGTTCCTGGGGGGCAATGCTTTGGGTTCAGCACTGTGGGTGATGAGAGGTATCGGGGGCCCATCCTAAAGCAGGGAGGTGTTGTGCACGCAGCCACTTATTTAGGGCTGTGCCCCACGCCTGCCACTCACAGCCAACCTGGCTCCAGCAGGTGCACCCACTTGGACACAGGTGCAAGCCTGGCATGGCGTCTGGCAGAAGGGGCAGGCAAGAACCACAGAGGATACCTTACCTTCTCATATCTGGCTCCAGCCCCCAAATGCTCAGCCATCTCAGGGCTGGCCAGGACTGCCGCCCTTCCCTACAATGACCCTACCTTCCCACCAGTTGGTACCTGCCATCCCCCAGGCCCAAGAACCCTGCCTGTGGTCCAACGCACATTCACCACATTCATGCTGGGACCTGAGCCCGCCTGGCAATGCATGCCAGGAGAGCGGGCTGGCTCGCCCTGGGCTCTCGTCTTGCTGGGTCTTGGCCTCACCTGGGTCAGTTCCCACTCCTCATCCTTGGGAACTTGGCTGTTCTTGCCAGTAAAGTGGCAGCCCCTGAGGCCCAGGGTGCCCGTGCCGGCGTGTAGACACAGCTGCTTGGCGATGTTGTGACGCAGGTCCTTCTGTGTAGTGTACTCAAAGTACTGACAAGTCGAGACAAGAGGAAGTCTGAGTGGCAGGTGGAGGATGTCCCTAACCCCTGCAAAGCCACCTGCCCCAGAACACCACCCAGCGGACCTTCAAAGACCCATGACGAGGGTGCCACCCCCAGGAGATGTAGCATATCTGCTTCAGAATGGAATACGAGTTACTTAAAATATCTTCTTGAAATTTGTTAAGATTTGGGGGGCAGGGTTGGGGAATGGCTGTTAAAGGCACCACTTGAGGTGTCCGTGCCCCACATTAGTGCACCAATGTGGGTCCTGGTCATTCCCCCACCTTTTCTTAAAGATTTATTTATTTATTTATTTATTTATTTTATTGGAGAGGAGGAGAGACAGAGAGGAACATCTTCCATCCGAAGATTTACTCCCCAAGTGAGCCGCAATGGCTGGTGCTGCACCGATCCAAAGCCAGGAGCCAGGAGCTTCTGTCTGGGTCTCCCACATCGGTGCAGGGTCCCAAGGCTTTAGGCCATCCTCAACTGCTTTCCCAGGCCACAAGCAGGGAGCTGGATGGGAAGTGGAGCAGCCAGGACTAGAACCTGAGCCCATATGGGATCCCGGCGCGTTCAAGGCGAGGACCTTAACCACTGTGCTATCGCGCCGGGCCCACACTCCACCTTTTTGAAAGAATTATTCACTCACTTATTTGAAAGGCAGAGTTATGGCGTAGGGGAGAGGATAGAGATGTTCCATCCACTGCAATGGCCAGGGCTGGGTTCATCCGAGTTTCCCACATGGGTGCCAGGGATCCAAGCACTTGGGCCATTCTCTGCTGCTTTCCCAGGTGCTTGAGACAGCTGGATCAGAAGCAAAACAACCAGGACTAGAACTGTTACTCATGTGGGAAGCTGGAGTTGCAGGCAGAGGTTTAACCCACTGCCCTACAACGCTGACCGCCAGGTTCTGTTTCAGATCTGGCTCCCTGCCCACACACTCGGGAACCGCAGATGATGCCACAAAGACTTGGGCTCCTGCTGCCCAGACGGGAAGACTGGCATGGACTTCCTGTATCCTGGCTTTGGCCTGGCTAGTCCTGGCTCTCTTCTGTTCGCACCTTCCAGCTGAATGCTCCCTGGGAAGCAGCAGGTTAGGGTTGATGGTTCCTGCACTGGGGTCCCTTCCTTCCATATGGGAGACCCGGGTGGGGTTCTGAGACCCCGATTATTATGGCCACTTGGGAAGGGAACCACAGGTGAAGACTCTCCTGGCACCTTTTGAATACGATAAAAAATTAACAGATTAAAAATTTTAAATGTCCCCCAACTGGCAAAAACAATTTTAATTTCATTGTAGCTCCATTTTAAGCAACATCTGGGAAACTACGTGTTTGCTCTACTAGTCCTATTTTTTAAAAATAATAATAAATAAAAATTGTTGGGCTCAGTGTGGCAGCCTAGTGGCTAAAGTCCTTGCCTTGCACACATCAGGATCCCATATGGGCACTGGTTCTAATCCCAGCAGCTCCACTTCCCATCCAGCTCCCTGCTTGTGGCCTGGGAAAGCAGTCGAGGATGACCGAAAGCCTTGGGACCCTGTACCCATATGGGAGAACCCGGAAGAGGCTCTTGGCTCCTGGCTTTGGATCAGCTCAACTCTGGCTGTTGTGGCCACTTGGGCAGTGAACCAGCGGATGGAAGATCTTTTTTCCTGTCTTTCTTTCTCTTTGTATATTTGACTTTCCAATAAAAAATAAACAAATGTTAAAATAATGTCCATTGAACATGGTATGACAGCTCAGTGGCTGAGTCCTCGTCTTGCATGCACCAGAATCCAATATGGGCACTGGTTCTAATCCTGGCTGCCCCGCTTCCCATCCAGCTCCCTGCTTGGGAAAGCAGGTGAGGACGGCCCAAAGTCTTGGGTTCCTGCACCCATGTGGGAGACCCGGAAGAGGATCCTGGCTCCTGGCTTCAGATTGGCTCAGCTCCAGCCACTGCGTCTACTTTGGGGAGTGAACCAGTGGATGGTGGATCTTTCTGTCCCTCTTTCTGTAAATCTGCCTTTCCAATAACAATACATAAATCTTTTTAAAAAACCTGTCCATCAACATGTCACCTGAAGTTATCTGGCAGGCCAATGGCCAAAGGAAGCGGCTTTAAAGGAAGGAGCCTGTCTCCGACTGCAGATGGAGGCATCTGTCGTGTCCCAGTCTACTTGTTCCCTTCATTTTATTAAAAAATTGTTTTTGATATTTGAGAAGTGAGGGTAGCCAGGGTTGGGGCAGGGAGAGAGGCTATCTGCCGGCTCACCCCGTGAACACCTGCCACCCCCAGGGTGGGGCTGAAGCTCAAGTCCAGAACTTACTTGAGGTCCCCCACCTGGGTGGCGGGGACCCAACGTTGTCCCCTCGTCCCAAGTTCTGCGTGAGCAGAAAGCTGGGTCGGAGCCATGACACGACATGGCGTGGGCTACAACATCCTAACCAGCGTCTTAACTGTGAGGCCTCACGTGCCCCGCCCCCTGCCATCCCTGCTGTCCCTTGGGTACTAGGGTAGACGGAGGGATGGAGACGGCAGGTTGCTAGTGCTTCTTTGGGGAAGAGCTGGGACACTGTGGGGCTGGGGGGAACTCTAGGACATTGTTCAGCTGTGCCAGGTCAGGAGGAGGTTGTTGCTTTGGGCTCACTCCTGGACAGAGGGTGCACGCAGTGAAGGCAGACGCTGAGAGCAGGTGAGGACAAGTCCAGCCATCGTCCGTTCATCCCCAAAGTCACCCAAGGGCTGGCCTCCTCCACACAGCCTTCCTGCTGCACAGGCTTCCCTCTGATTGTCTCTGGAATCTAGCCCTGATGCCAGATGCCAGTGTACCCCCTGGATGTCGCCAGGTCCTCCCCCCTCAGCCTGGGTGCCTCCTGAGAACAGGGTGCTCAGGGAAGGCCACCCGGAGAGCCAGATGCCACAGGACAGCCCCCCTGCTCTGCCATGCCTGGCGCGGCAGGACTAGGTACCTGGTTGCCACCGAGGCCGTGGCACGGGTACATGATGAGGGGCTTCCCTCCACGGTTGTTCTCACCCACGTCCAGGCACTGACCAAGGCCGAGGTTCTTGATCTGCAGGACAAGCAGAGGGACCCAGGCTAGCACAGTTAGTGGCGTCCTATGTGGGATGAATTCCCCTCAAGGGGACGAATGCTCCAGGAGCAAAACAGGGTGCAGAGTCCAGGAGGCTGGGATCCCAGGTTGGGCAGCCTCCAGGGGCTGGGAGCTAGAGAGGAGGGTGGGGCAGGCCCCCGCAAAGGCCCTTAGCCAGTACATGGGAGCTCTCTTGGCAGCCATGGTTCTTAAAAGGTGATCCCAGATTGGGGGCACCACCTGCCATAAATGCAGAGTTCCAGACCCCAGCCCAGCCCTGAAGCAGAGGCTCCAGGGATGGGGCCAGTCATCCTGTTCCCCTCCTCATTAACCACCCGTTCCCCGCCTCCTTCCCTCCTCCCTCTTCCCGCCCTCCACCCCCTGCCCACCGGCCCTGGGTGAGACAGGTGCACAGCACTGTTTGGGAACCACTGCTGATGGATTGTCTCTGGACAGAGCAGGGCAGCAGGGTTAGTCAGCTCCGTGACTCCACCTGCCAGGTGGGCAGCCTTGAATGTCCCTAGGCCAAACTCACAGCTCCATAGAAGGTGGGGTTCAGATCCGGCACAAACATCTCGGGGTAGACATTGTGCAGGAACCAGGAGAAGTTGCGACAGTGCAGTTGCTCCCTGAGCCGCAGCCGTTCCGAGATGTCCCCGAAGGATTTCTGTGGGCAAGCCGGTCCCCGAGGGGCAGTGTCACCAGCTCTGACCTTCCTGTCCCCCTCCCTGCCACCACACAGCTCCCTCACCCGCTGAGACGCCCAGTCACTGCTCTCCAGTTCCCCTCCTCTGAGACCCTTGGGCCAGTCCCCCACGAGGGGCTCTCACTGCCCTGCCCTCTGGGGAGCCCTCCAGGAAGACGGCACAAGGACTCCTCCCCTCCTTCTCCAAGATTGTGGTGGGGGCTCGCCAGAGGTGGGAGAGGTCCCAGGGTCCTGAACTTTCTCTCCCTGCCCGGCCCCCACCGTTCCTCTCACCTCCTGGGCCATCTTGGCAGCCTGTTGGTTCCTCCTGTAGAAAATCATCTTGTAGCTGTCCATCCAGACCTCGGCCAGGCGCACCTGGTTGCGGGCGATGACGTTGGTGCCCTTGGGGAAGGTGTGGGGGCTCTTGGTCCGGAACACATGGCCCACCACGGAGCACGGGATGATCTCCAGCTGGCCGCCACACTGCCACACCTGCCACAAGGACACAGGATGAGCCGTCAGCAGGGGTGGGAGATATCCTCCCAGCCCCTAGGGTTCCAGGGGACCCAGACAGGTGCTGGAGAAAAGCATGCCCAGGGCTCCTTGCCCACGCTGTGCCTAGATGCCTGCAGGCTCACCCCGGCCTAAGCAGCAGTGACGGACAGAGCCCTGAGCTTAGCAGGGCCCACCCTGGAGGCGAGTGTTTAGCCCGTAGGCCTGCCAAGGCGAGCTGAGCCAGCTGCTCCTGGAAAGCCAAAGGCAGAGTAGTAGCAATGTGCTGTTACGACACAGACGGCCAACCCCCAGGTGGCCTGTGGCAGGTACGGGGACCCTCAGCACACAAACTTCCTGGGAGGCAGGTGGGGCACAGGGTAAAGGCCTCCCAAGGCTGGCATTTGGAGGTGGTGCCCAGAACCAGAACATGAGCAGTGGCCGTAACGGGCTGGGGCCCTCCATGACTTCATCTTCCCACTGGTCACCTCTGGCACTCCTGGGAGCCCCCTGCTGCTCCTTGCAGCAGCAGCAGACACGCAGGGTCCTCAGGATGGAAACAGCGAGAGCCAGCATGGGTGGAGTCTCCGGGGCTGGACTCCGGGGGCGGCGGGTGGGCAACGCAGCACCCTTCCTCATTAGGATCCTTGGGACATGGGGGTTTGTGGAGCCCCGGCCCTTGCAGAGGAGCGTGCGCCCGGAGCCCCCCGGAGTTCCAGCAGCCACCACCTGCTCCCATAGATATGACGGGAGCTTATCCTGGCTCCCAGGGCCGTGTCCTCTGACCTGGAAAGAGGAACCTCATTTTTTTTTGTCCCCAAATGAAGGACAGGGGCTGATCCGCCTTGAGCCTAACCCTCCTCACACATACATACACGCCATAGGAGTCCCGATGCCCCATCCTTCCGCTCCTTGCCCTGTCACTTCCAGCTGAGAAGCTCTGCCCAGTGATTTGGTTCAAGGCATACATCACAGTACCGTGGGGGAGCAGAGGAGACGGGGCCGGCATGGGGACCCGCCCTCACGAGCTCTGTCTGACATCGCTTGGGCTGCCACCATGCACACCCATGGGCACAGCTTCCTAACCCCCCACTCTGTCTCCAACTGTGCCCTGTGCACCCTACCCGCACCCCAGAAGTGCTTTTTACTCTTACTCGGAAGGACATTTCCACGTTCTCCCCTCCCCAGATCTCCATCTGATTATCGTAGGTACCGATGTGCTCAAAGTAGGACTTGGAGATGGAGAAGAGCCCACCAGCAAACGTCGGCGACCTGGGAGAGAGAGGGAGAGCCGTGTGTGCTATCTGCCTTCTGCCACCCCCCTCCGCTGGGCTCCCCGTCCTCTTTCCTCCGTCGGGACAGGCAGTGCCACTTCTGCCCACTTACTGTGCCCGCTGTCCCCTCCCAGGACCAGGTGACCACCCTTGTCTTGGCCAGGGTGCTCGCTCATGCCCTCATCCAGGGACATCTTGGGCACCCTGCTCCTGCTGCAGGCCCAGCAGCCAGGAAGCCCAAGGCGGGCTTGCTCAGGCTCCTGTTGGCACTTGGGGCTTGGGCAGCAGAGCGCCCCGAACAAGAAGGAGAACGTGGCAGGAACCCAACCTTCAGGGGCCATGGAGTCTACCACAAAGCGAGCGGGATTCCAACCACGGAAGAATAACTGGTCTCAGCTGGGCTGGCCCCTTCCTGTCGGTGGGACGAGCTGCTGGTGCTGCGAGTTCGGGGAGGGAGAAGGATGAAGGTCAGGGCGAGCAGGACTCCCCAAAACAGGGTAGAAAGTGAGGTGAGGATAGAGTCGAGAGGCTAGGACAGGAGGCTGGCAGGGCACAGGCCCAGATCCAGACAGACGCATCTCATGCCGGGAATGCGGATTCCATGCTGCTCATTACAGCTGGACAAGATGTTTGTGGAAAATGGAATGAAAGGAAAGTTTATTCTGATGTCAATAAAAACAGGTTGAAATCCACATCATAAGAGGTCTTCAAAAAGTTCCTGAAACCATGTAGCAGACTGTCAGTTTCTACAGCTCTGGTATCTCATATGGGGACCAGCTCAAGTTTTGGCCACTCCACTT
The DNA here is from genome assembly GCF_030435755.1 of Ochotona princeps. Lineage (NCBI taxonomy): Eukaryota > Metazoa > Chordata > Mammalia > Lagomorpha > Ochotonidae > Ochotona > Ochotona princeps. Next base: position 52,400,201 of record NC_080846.1, on the reverse strand, counting down.
CCCACCCAGCTCCCTGCTTGTGGCCTGGGAAAGCAGAGGACGGCCCAAAGCCTTGCGACCCTGCACCTGTGTGGGAGACCAGGAAGAGGCTCCTGGCTCCTGGCTTCAGCTGGGCTCAGCTCTGGCCATTATAGCCACATGGATGGTGACCTGTGCATGCAAGATCTCTGTCTCTCTGTAACTCTGCCTTCCAAATAAAATACATAGATAAATCTTTTTAAAAACATTATGGAAAGACTGGTGACAGGTGTTTAGCCTGGCTGCTAAGATACCTGCACCCCACAGATGAACCGGGGTTCAATGCTTTGCTCCAGCTCCGGACCCCCGCTATCTCACACAGACCGCATCAGGCAGCACTGACGCCTCAGCACCCTGGGTTCCTGCCACCCGTGTCGGCGACCTGGACTGAGTCCCCGGCTTCTGTCCCTTTGGGCATTTGAGGGGTGAAAAAGTACATGGGATCTCTTTCTCTGTGCCTCGCAAATAAATGCAGAAAGAAGAAAAACCTCTGCCTGGGTTTCCAAAAATCCTGGCATCGAAATGAACAAGCTTCCTGAAAACTGTGCATACATGCAACATGCCAGGTGGGGTGGAGCTGAGAGAGAGCAGGGCTGGGGAGACCCAAGCAGAACACACCAGCCTAGGCCAAGCCACCTTGGACAGCGCGCTGCTGCCCTCACGTGGCTTCACATGGTATAACTGAGCAGAAGCCGACAACACACTGGGTAACCCCAGCACCTGCAGAGGTGCCCCACACGCACTGGGGTGCCCAAAGAGGTGGCCAGTCCCCAAGTCTGGGAGCCTATTGCTACTCCAGGCAATCACCTTCTGGGAGAAATGTATATATTTATTCTATTTATTGAAAAGGTAGATGGCTCACTCCCTGGATGCCCGATAGCAGCCGACGAAGGTTGGGGTGGGCCCCCATGAGGACACCCCACCCACACACACACACACACCTGTCTGCTGGAAGGAATTGGAGCCGTGAGTCCTCCTGCTCAGCTGTGGCCCTGTCCTGGGATCCCAAGGCAGCCCAAGAAGTGTCAAAGAGACTGACAAGGGGGTTTCTGAGTATCCAAATGAGAGCCCCAAAGTCCCCGATCTCCTCTGGAGGGAGTTCCATTTCACGTCTGGCTCTTATCACCCACTCATTCACCTCCCCAACCCCATGCAAATGCCCATCACAGTCAGGTGTGGACCAGGCAAAAGGCAGAAGGCAGGAGCTGGGAATCCCATCTGGGCTGCAGCAGGGTGGCCGGGGGCCCAACTCCCAGAGCCACCACTGCTGCCGCCACCTCTGCTTCCCAGGGCATGCCCCAGCAGGAAGTCAGCCAGGAGCCAGAGCTGGGAACAAAGCTCCCTCCCGGGGGGACATGGGAGTCTTCCCAGAGCACTTGCCTACCCCCTGGGCTCTTGTTTCCCCCACACTGGGAAGCCATGGCCCAGTGAGCTTAGGCTAAATCTGCCCAGAGACTCCCCAAGGCCATGGATGTCAGTGGTGGGCAGGATACAGAGGCCCTGGCTGTGCCACTGTGTGCCTGGCGCTGGGAGCAGGGACAGGGTCTGTGAGTGTCCACACTGAACAAAAGGCATCTATGAGCCCAGCCGAGGACAAGGAGGAAGACGCCATCGCTTCCACCTGCCCTCTCTTCTCTCCTCCTGCTAACAGGGACAGAGCAGGTGGCGAACAGGGGCCCTCCTGCCTAGAACACACACCTGAGCCCTTTTGATGGAATTTTGTGGGACTCCGAGCAAGAGGAGGGGCATGAGAGCCAACCACCTCCCCATTTCAAGATTTTCCCTCTGTCCCCAACCTCTGCTGTCCCCTATCCCAGACGTATGGTCCAGTTTGACCCTTACAGCACTTGGCCAGGACAAAAATCTGTGGCGCATATAAGCCAGACTGTAGCGTGCTGCCCCACTCAGTTCACGGGTGACAGCTGTTAAACCCCGCAACATCAGCAACAAGGACAGGGTGGGTGGGAGAGGACTGGCAAGCCATGGGCATCAAACAGGGGATGCCTTGCCACCTGTCCACCTGCAGGGGGAGGTGGGCCCCTCAAGCCTCAGGGAGGACCTGGCCACCTGCCTCCTGCTTGTGTGTTTTCATTTTGATCTGCCAGGTGTTGGTTCACTCCCTCAGTGCCCTCAGCAGCCGGGACTGGCCTAGGCTGATGCCAGGCACTTCAGCCACCATGCTGCCTCTCAAGAAGGGCATTAACAATGAAGCTGGAACTGGGGGCAGAGGCAGGAACCCAACCAAGGCACTCTGCTGTAGGATACGAGTGTCCCAAATGCCCACCCTGGATTTCCAGATGTCCATGTTGTAGAACCCTCGCTGTGCATTTGAAAGTCAGAGAGACAAAGAGAGAGAGAGAGATTTTCTCTCTGTTGACACTTGGGCCCCACTGGGAGAGCCCCAAACGGTGTTCCAGGCTCCCGGCTTCAGCCTGGCCCAGCACCCTCCACTGCAGCCCTCTGAGCAGTGAACCAGCAGAACGGAAACTCATTTTCAGTGTCTCCATCACTCTGCCTTCCAAATAAAAAAATAAATCTCAATATATATATATATATATATATAGTTCTGGACAACAGCCACAGACATCACACTTGAGAATCCCTCAATGATGATCTATTTTCCAAGTAACATCAGTGACTTCTGGCCCAGGGTGCCCTCTCCTAGGACAATGGCTATTCAGCAGCGTCCTGTGGCCACCATGCCCCATAAGCGCCTACGGGCACTAGCCATGTCCTTCTGCATGCAGGGGGAATGAGACCAAGGAGGCAAGGCGGGCAGCGCAGCACGGGCACACAGCAAGAGTGGCTCAAGAGCAGGTGGCAGGCTGGGCGGCTCGGGCTCTGGGCCAGCCTGGGATGCACCCTATGCCGGCTACACGCCTGACATCAGCTGTCAATCACCACGACGTCATGTTCTCACCTGGCAAACGCGCTGATCGTAGCGCCCACCTCAGCAGCAGCGAGAAAGATAGGGCACAGGTCACGTGTTCGACCCCGGAACAGAAACCCAGGTGGGGGCTGCTTGACCCCTGGTGCTTACTTGATGGGGTAGGTCTCATCCTTGCGCCGCTGCCTCTCGTGGGTCGGAATGGCCTCCCAGCCGAAGGTCAGGCTCCAGTCAAAGTTGCCACGGCTGTGGACTCTGCCCCTCGGCATGGGCTTGGCAAACTCGAAGGTGTTGAGGTCGATGGTGACAATGTCCGGGCTCACCACTGCCGTCTCGTCCTCGGCGATCCGAGCCAGGAGCGGCTCCAGCCAGCCGTTGAAGCACTCGCCTGTGGGGCCCCAGAGGGGAGGGCCAGGCTGTCAGCGTGGGGCCTGCAGCCCCCCAGTCCCTACTCCTCACCGCCCCAGGGGGAGGGCCAGGGGATATCATTGCTCCACCCAGGAGGGTCAGGCTTTCAGGGTCATGCCCACAGCCCCCCAGTCCCTACCTCCCCCTACCCCAGGGGGAGGGCCAATCTGTCAGGGTGGTGCCCACAGCACCCAGTGCCCCACCAGGGGATATCCCCCACCCCCGCCCCAGGCTGTACCCGGCACTGCTGACTCACAGTGGGCATCCAGGAAGGTGAGCACCTCTGCCTGCGCCACGCTGGCCCCCAGCAGCCGGGCTGTGATCAGCCCCTTGCGCTCCGGCTGCCGTACCACACGGACCACCTGCAGCTGCTTCACGTACTGCTCCAGCTCCTCCTTCAAGTACTCTGGAAGGGAAGGGGCCTCGCTGGCAGCTGCCGTGGGCTGGCAGACTCCATCCCGTGGGTACAAGGCCCGGGGGGGCCATAAAAATCAGAGAGAGAGAGAGAGAGAGAGCATGCTAGCGTCCCTCTTCTAGATCACTCCTGCAACAGCTGTGGTTAGGCTGGAGCCAGAGCCAGGAGCAAGGAATTCCATCGTGGCCAGTCACCTGAGTCCTCACTTCCTGTCTCCTGGCATGTCCATTAGCAAGAAACTGCAGCCCAAGTACTGAACCCAGGCCCTCCACTGTGGGAGGCTAGCATCTCGGCTCCCTCCCCAGCAGCCTGAACTTTTGAACTTTATGGCACTTCCACTGCCCTAGGCATCCCACTGCAGCTGAGGGTTTGGGGTTGGGGCCGCACCCACCAGGCTGGGCGCCCCAGGGACTGCCCCTGCTGTTCACAGACTGTGCCCTGGAACTGTCTTTGGTCTTGAATCAAGTGCAGACGCCTGGCAAAGGCTCTCTGATGCCTCCCTCAGGCTCTACCACCCTTCACAGGTGTGGCCACGTGGCCAGCCACGTCACAGCGACTCCCTGTGTGCCAGGCTCGTCCGTGTGGGTTTGCATGGGCAGGACGCACAGGGTTGATTTCTTGCTGGTGGTTCCTGCAGCAGCGAGTCTGACTCTAACCCTCTGCCTAAGGGATTCTTCGAGAAAATGAAAACACGCCAATCGTCTCCTTCAGTGATATTTAAAAACAAGAATGCATCCCAAGTGCCTACTGCAGCCAGGCCCGGCCCAGGCGGGTCAGAGTGCCAGGCTGAGGAATGTACTGTTTGCAGCTGGGCCTGCAGAGCCAAGGCTGTGAAACGGCCAGCCCTCCTGCATTCGAGTGGGGGAGGGGAAGCTTTTTCAAAATCAAATATTTTAAAAATATTTACGTATTTATTTGAAAAGCAGGGTAACCCAAGATAGAGGGCTACCATAGCCAGAGCTAGACCAGTGCAAAGCCAAGAGCCAGGGAGCCTCTGGGTCCCCTAAGCCCTTGTCCATCCTCTGCTTTCCCAGGAACATCAACAGGGAGCTGGGTGCGAAGTGGGGCAGTTGGGACTTGAACCGGTGCTCCTGTAGGAGATGAGCAAAGATCCGGGTGTTGAACCCAGGCAGGTCTGCCAATGTGGGTTGCAAGGGAGGTACCAAACCTGGCAAAGGGTGTTGTAAGCAGCCGTGCTACAGGGCTGGCCCCCAGAGAAAGCTTCCTGAAGAAGGTGGTGGTGGGGAATTCCTGCTGAGATCTGCAGCCCTCTCCATCCGGCCCCACTGGCCTGCCTTCTGCCCCACAAGGACACCACGCCCCAGGGCCTGGGCAGCGGCTTAGGGGAGGACACCCCGAGAGCCCTTCCTGGCACCACTGACTCCAGGAACTCCCCACGGGCCCTGGAGTTGAGTGTGGAATCCTCGGAGCATCAGCAGCAGACACGTCCTGAGGATACCTTCTCGGAGCGCCTTCTGTGGCTTCTGGTTCAGGAACAACCCTCTGGGTTCACCAGGGCTGCTGTTCTGTGCTGCACAGGGCGCCTGCAGCTGCGGAGGCACAGGACGGAGGCGGCCAGCTGGGTGCCTCCTTTCCCCTTGGGAGCCATGGTCTTGCTCTACATGCAGGGTTTTGCACACTGGGGGATCTGGAGCTCAAGTTCACGGTTACTGTTGATCCCCTGTGTGCACGGGGATCCTACTCACACCCCGCTCCCGCGTGTGTCCTCACTGCTTCCAAACACCTGTGTGCCAGGGACTGAACCGGGGTGGCCTGCAGGCTGGCTTCTGACTTCACCTTCTCCGTGAAGTGTGGTCACCTTGGCAAGGATTAAGGAGTTTGGGTTTCAAGGCAGTCTCTGCCGCCTCCTTCGGTCACCAGGGCCTTGGGACGTGGCCACGTGTGAGACCTCGGGAAAGGGTGGGATTTGGCACCAGGTGGAATGCCCACATCTGAATCCCCGCTCTGACCCCTCTGCTCTGGGCTCTGCTGCTCTGCACCTCAGCAGCAACAGTGGACAGTGATGGCTAAGGTACAGGATGGAATGCTCCCGAACAGGGCACTCCAGTTCTTCCTCAGTTTTTATGGGTGCTGACCTGGCAGTCACCTTTACCCCCACACCCTCCAGGAATGGGGCCTTGTGTCTCTCTGGGGGCCATGACAGGAGGAGTTAAAATCAGCTTCCTCAGCATCAGGTGTTTCCTCCCTGGGGGGGTCTCAGTATGCATCTGCACATGCATTGGCACCCTGGGCACTGAGGACCTGCAGCCCCCTGCTGGCAAGGCGCTCAGCTTCTCCCCCCAGGGAGCAGAGGGAGCGGCCCCAGCAGGACTCTGTCCAGAGAACTCGACAGGAAGCTCACGGCAGCCATGATAACCCTGGGACAGAACATCGCAGGAAGTGGCTTTTGTGGTGAGAGACTGAAGTACTATTCTGTGAAGCCCGACAGAGCCCCTCACCCACACCCTCCCTCCAGGCCCAGGTGGCATGGCTGCTTTGGCACAGGCTGCCAGCCCCAGGCCCACACGTGCCAGGTGGGAGCCATTCAACAGCCCCTCCTCTACCCAACACACACACACACACACACACACACACACACACACACACACACACACGGCCTCTGGCGACACATGGCCGACACCACCCAGGTGGTTTGACATGCGGTAGCTCCCAGGTCTCCTAGATTAACAGAACCACAACCCAACGTCTGCGCTACACCGCACTCAGGACTTCCGGCCCAGATCTGTGCCCTCGCTCTCCCCTCCGCAGCGTCCCTCCTCCCTCCAGCTACTCCACCTGGTTCTCTCCCCTCCCCACCGTCACCCTCGCCTCCTGGCCTCAGTTCCACACTAGTGTGCCCAGTCTGTCCTTGACTCGGCTGCTGCAGGGACGGGTAGGCTTCAGATCTGAACTACACACCAGACTACACCTGCACAGTGGTCTCCAACTGCACGGCAAGCCAGGGGCAGGCATCTGGTTGACCAGTTGGGTTCTATATCCAAGTATCATAGGAGACTCCAGCTCTGCATCTTGTCAATGCAGACCTGGTAGAAAGCATGTAGTTGGGTCTCTGACACCTATGTGGGAGACCCTGAATTGAGGCCCCAACTTTGGCTGTCGTTGACTACCTGGGGAGTGAACCAGCAGATGGAAGTTCTGTCTGTGTGAGTCTACCTCTCTCTGACTCCTGAATAAAAATAGTCAGTGGCCATTGTTGTGGTGCAGTGGGTCCAGCTGCCATCTGTGATGCTGGAATGGTGGACCAAGGACCCGAGCCCCTGCCATCCCATGGGGGAGATGCAGAGGGAGTTTCAGGCTCCTGGCTTTGGCCTGGTTCAGCTCTGGCTGCTGTGGGCACCTGCAGAGTAAACCAGAGGATGAAAGTGCTCACTCTCTCTCTCTTTCTCTTGCTCCCTCCCTGCCTATTACTCAGCCTTTCAGATAAATACGTAAGTATTTAAATGATTAAACAAAAACAACAGTCCAAACAGTAGGATGGTTCCCTACAAAACAAAACAAAAAACTGAACAGAATGACCACATGGTCCAACAACTGCACTCCTGGGTCGGCCAGCAGCAGGCCCCCCTGCATGCCATGTCTCCAGCAGCCTTGCTCAGGGCAGGCACGGGTGGGAACAGCCCAAATGCCTGTCAACAGACACGGGCATCCCCAAGTCGTGCCCTATCCACACTACAGAACGTCACACAGCCTCAATCAGCAGGCAGATTGTGACAGAGACCACGACACGGCTGACCCGGAGCCATCACGCTTAGGTTTTGCCCCACAGAAAAGGGCAAAAGCTTCAAGATTGCTCTTGTGCGAAGCCCCATGGTGGTCAGACTCAGAGGACAGTGGCTGCCAGGGCCTGCGGGCAGGGCAGGGCTCCTGTTCAGCAGGCACAGAGGTCTCCTCTGCAAAAGAGAAATCTCTCTGGAGGACAGCTGTCATGATGGCTGGACAAGGCCAGGAATCTCTCTGGTGCCACCGGACCGTGCCGCCAGCATTCAGAAATGGTAAAATTGGTGACACACGTCAATACCATTCGGTGGGGTCATCTCTTCCTGGCACGTCTCTCATCTCCCCTTGCATCCGCATCGGTGGCCTCCCTGCCCCGTTGGCAGCGAACCTGGGGCCTCTGCACACACTGCCCGCCTTCGGGGCACTCAGAATAGCTTTGCTTGGCTACGCGGACCTCAGCAACATCTTCCCCATTCACGGCCTGTCACCCTGCCTTCTGTACTCCTGCCCACCCCTGTGGAGTTTCTCCATCACACCGATCATTATCCGGGATTATTCACTGTCTTCCCAACTACAAATGTCTGCCCTAAGAAGACAGACTACTTGCCCAAACGGGCCAGCACAGTGTTCCCGGGATCCGACCCAGGGGCTCACACACAGCAGGTGGCTAACAAATGCTTAGTCATCAAATTAAGACACGCCTGCCTTTATGGACTTTTTTTTCTGGTGGGCTGTCCCCTTCCTCCCTGGCACTGGAAAACTCTAGAGACGAGAACATCTTTCCTTGTCAGGGTAACTTCCCAGCTCATTTTTCTTTTATTTTCGTCTTATGTCCCTACCTGCTGTATCTTGTCCAGCCTCAAACCTAACTGCAGTTGGGAACTTTTTGGTGAATCTCCACAAAAGGGTAAAAGATACATAAAATTTAAGCCATGGGAGTGAAGCTGCTGCTTAGGATGTCCATGTTGGCATCCCACATCAGGGCGCTGGTTCGAGTCCCAGACGCTCCACTTTGATCCTGCACCCTGCTAATAATGCGCCTGGAAAAGCAGCAGCAGACACTCACACGGGAGACCTGGGTGGAGCTCCAGGCTCCTGGCTGCACCTCGGCCATTGTCGCTATCTGGGGAGTGAACCAGGAGATGGAAGATCGTGTTCTCTTACCCTCTTTCTGTCACTTTACCTTTTGAATAAGTCAATAAATCTTTTTAAAAGCAAAGGTAAATAAGTTGACGAAACATTTTTTTTTAAATTGAGGACACAGGGTTAATAGAGGCAGTCTCCTGCGTTATAACCGAAACACAGAGATGGGGCTGGAGCCATGGCAAAGCACACCAAGCCTCCATCCATGATGCTGACATCCCAGGTAGCTGCTGGTTTATGTCCTGGCTGCTCCACTTCCTACCCAGCTCCCTGCTTGTGGCCTGGGAAAGCAGTGGAGGACAACCCAAAACCTTGGGACCTTACACACACATGGGAGACCTGGAAGAAGCTCCGGGCTCTTGCTTTCAGATTGTCCCAGCTCTGGTCATTGCAACCATTTAGGGAGTGAACCTGAGGATGGAAGATCTCTCTCTTTCTCTCTCTCTGTCTCTACAAATGCTTCAAATTAAAAAAATAAATCTTATTAAGGAAAAACAAAGCCCACACAGAAATAAAGAGAGGTGCACAGACCACTGTGCCTGTGTAACAGACCCTGACAAGTTGGGATCCAGCTAGAATCAGAACCCCTCATCGGTTCCTGGACCACAAAGGGGGGCCTCACAACAGTGGGGCCAAGGCACAACTCTTCAAGAACGTCCTGCAGCCCTGTTGCCCTCCTCTTGCCTCGTGGGAGCCTCAGGAGGCCCTGAGGGGAACTGCTGCTCCCAGTCTTGACCAGGGGATGCGGAGCAGGGAGACCCTGAAATGTTCCCACATGTCCTCCTGCTCCGGCACAGGGCACACAGCCAGCATCCTTTCTGATCTCACGGCTGTCTCCCTTCCATCCCCTGACCAATCCCACCTCCTCTCTGTTCCACAAGGAGCCTGCGTATCAAGGCTCCTGGTCACATTGCTCCTCTTCCTGGAGGCCAGAAGGAGTCTGCCTGCCCCCTCCCCACCAGCCCCCATCCACCTGCTGAATTCCCGCAGGAGGGAGGCCTGGGCTCCAGGTTCCACAGCCTCCCCAGGGCAGCTCAGGGCTTTAGACAGAATATCCCCACAGGCATAAGAGCTCCTCTGGCCAGCGTGGACTGATTCCAGAAGCTGGCAGAATGTGCCAGACCAGGATTGACTCCTGGCTGCTGTGCCCTCGGTTTTGACTCGGAGGAATGACAGACAAGGCCCAGGGCCTGGCACAGGTTTGCTCCCCACCCCAGACCATGGCATCAAATGCCCAGACACTCACGGTTACAGGGCTACCTCCAGCTGCCTTGACAGGTGGACAGAGAGCGGGGACATTGTATCTTGGCGGGGACACAGTCTTCACTTGTTGTGTGTTGTAATGAGAGCCGGTTAATCTGATCAAACAGTCAGATGTGGGACATTTGATCCTGCCTTGGGCTGCCCAGGTTTCTGTCCTTTCACACTACACTGAACAGTGATAAAAGTATCTAGCAGTTTGCAGACCATCCACGTACGGCCTATCTGAGGGTTGACAAATCCCGGGAATTCCTGCAAATACGTGGGGGCTGCCAATCGCTGTGTGCTGTTGTAACAAAGTGTATACAGCCTTCTTTCTTTCTTTCTTAAGATTCATTTATTACTCTTAGAATCACAAGGCAGAATCAGAGAGAGAGGGATGCAGAGAGAAAGATCTTCCATGCTCTAGGAAACTCCCCAAACGGCCACAATGGCCATGGCTGAGCTGATCTGAAGCCAAGAGCCAGGAGTCAGGAGCTTCTTCTGGATCTTCCAAATGGGTGCGGGTCCCAAAGCTTTGGGCTTCCCTTAATTGCTCTCCCAGGCCACAACCAAGGAGCTGGAAGGGAAGTGGAGCAGCCGGGATACGAATCGGCATCCATATGGGATTTTGACACTTGCAAGTGGAAGATCAGCCTATTGAGCCATGGCACCAGGCCTGGGGAGTGCCGTTTTCAACAGACACAGAGGGAGGCCAGGTCCCAAGAGGAAAGCTTGAGGTGTTCATTTACATGTATTTATGAAACTATTTTATTCATTTACTTATTTTTTTTTTCAGATTTATTTATTTTATTACAAAGTCAGATATACAGAGAGGAGGAGAGACAGAGAGGAAGATCTTCCGTCCGATGATTCACTCCCCAAGTGAGCCGCAATGGCCAGCGCGCGCCGATCCGAAGTCGGGAACCTGGAACCTCTTCCGGGTCTCCCACGCGGGTGCAGGGTCCCAAAGCATTGGGCCGTCCTCGACTGCCCTCCCAGGCCACAAGCAGGGAGCTGGAGGGGAAGTGGAGCTGCCGGGATTAGAACCGGAGCCCATATGGGATCCCGGGGCTTTCAAGGAGAGGACTTTAGCCGCTAGGCCACGCCACCGGGCCCTATTCATTTACTTATAAGCATATTGATTTGAAAGACAGCTAGAGACACATTCTCTGTCAGCTGGTTCACTCCCTTAAAGGCCCACAGCAGCCAAGCCAACGTTGGAAGCCCAGAGCTCCATCCGGGTATCCCACATTGCTTCCTTCCACAGCGCTCAATAGCTGGAAGGCGCAATCAGAAGCAGAGCCGAGATTCTGACCCAGACACTTCAATAAGATACATGGGGAGTTCTGAACCAGTGTCTTTTTAAAAGGTTAATTTGTTGGGCCCGGCATGGTAGCCTAGCAGCTAAAGTCCTCACTTTCCACGCGCTGGGATCCCACATGGGCGCTGGCTCATATCCTGGCCGCACCGCTTCCCATCCAGCTCCCTGCTTGTGGCCTGAGAAAGCAGTTAAGGACGGCCCAAAGCCTTGGAACCCTGCATCTGCGTGGGAGACCCAGAAGAAGCTCCGGGCTCCTGGCTTTGGATAAGTGCAGCTCTGGCCACTATGTTCACTTGGGGAGTGAATCATCTGACGGAAGATCTTCCTGTCTTTCCTCCTCTCTGTATATCTGACTTTGTGATAAAAATACATAAATCTCTTTTTTTAAAAAAAGATTAATGTTTTAATTTGAAAGAGAGACACAAAAGTACCTTCCGTCTGCTAGTTTACTTCTCAGTTCATAGCCAGGGCTTGGGCAGGCCAAAGCCAGGAGGAGCCAGGAGGAGCCAGGAGGAGCCAGGAGGAGCCAGGAGCTCCAACCAGACTTCCCACATGCATGGCAGTGACCCAAGCAGCTGGACCATCCTCTGCCTCCTTCCTGGATACATCAGCAGGGAGCAGGATCAGAAGTGAAGGAGCCGGGACTTGAACCAGCACTCCAACATGGGATATGGGTGCCTGGTGTTGCACAGTGCCTGCTCTTAACCAGCATCTTAACTGTGTGTCAACCACCTGTTCAGACAGGTGCTTCTCAGATGCTGCAAGTGGCCTTGAGAGCGAAGCCAGGGAGGCAGGGAAGAGACAAGCCTAAACTAGAGCACACCATCTCGGGCGTCTGAGTCACCACCACGTTTACCCTAGGCAGGCTGCTCTCCTCTGGGTAGATTTGCTTTTTTTTTTTTAGGTGAAAAATTTACAATTCATTTATTTACTTCAAAGGCACAGAGACACAAAGGCGCAGAGACAGAGAGCCCCCATGCGCTTGTTCACTCCCCAGTGGCTGAGGCTGAGCCCAAACTCAAGTTGTGTGTGAGCCAAGAACTCAGTCCCAATCTGCCCGTGGGTAGCAGGCACCCAACTGCTGGAATCATTACTGCTGCCTCCTGAGGCCTGAATTTGCAGGACACGAGAGCAGCGTGGGGACCTGAACCCAGATACTGTGATGTATGGCAGGGTGGCATCTTAATAGGTACGTTAAATGCCTGCCCCACCTAGGCTGCTGCCGCCAGCCCGCCATGTGGCTCTTGTCTGCCTGGCCGGGCACTTGTGTCCTGTGGCCTCAGGGTGTTCTGGGTGATGAGGACCAGCGGTTTGGAACCCTTCAGCACCTGCGGTCCAGGGATGGGGCCACGAAAGGTCTTGGTGTGACAGAGAGACAACTGGTATACCTGCTCCCATGCCACGGCCACTAAGATGCCCTGGAGGCCACACCCAAGGCTTCCCTTTCTGGGGGGCCTCCTGTTGGCACCCCTTGTCCACCACACCCTCTCACTGCATCCCTGCCCTGGCGTGGCAAGTGCTGCTCAGTGGCCTCCTTCCCTGGGTAGATGGGGGTTCCCTGAGGACAGGGATTTCATGGGACTCTCATTCAGCTGTTAACAGCTTTGGCCCTACTTCCAGCAGCACGTCATGCCCAAGGGCAGGAGAGAGCTGGCACCAGATGCTATCTGCAGGAAGACGCCCACCTTACTTCTGCCTCAGCTCCTGTGCCCAGCCTCTTCTTGAGTTATGGCCTCTACAACCTGCTCCCAAGGGTTGGTAAGAACTTCCTCTCGGCCCATCTCCTCTCCTCCAGCTTTTGGTCCAGAGGTCACGACAACCAGGTCCCACATCACAGTGCTCAAGTTCAATCCCCAGCTCCAGCTCCTGACTCCAGCCTCACGCTCAGGCAGACCCCGGAGGCAATGATGGCGGTCCAAGAAGTCAGATTCCTGCCACTCACGTGGGAGTGGCTCCCAGCTTTGGCCAAGCCCCGGAGGCCTAGTGTGGGCGGCTGGGAAATGCTGGAAACTATGTGTGAGTGTGAGTGTATACCCATCTTTCCATCTATCAAATAATTATACTTAAATTATAAGAAAACCAGCCAAACAGAACTAAGCCACCACTGTCTGAGCTGGGGTGACTGCAGCGTTGTCCCTTCCCACAACCCCTCATCTCTCAGTAAGCACGTTAACCTGGCATGAAGGACAAGCAGCAGCTAAACCTCTTCTTAGTCACAAACCCATGCCTCAGCGGCTCCAGAGACCCCAACAAAGCATTCCTGCCTTCACACCCTGCTTCTGCCCTCTCCTCTTCTGGGAATGCCCTCTGGGGCACTCCCTGTTCAAGGCCCAGCTCTAGGGTGACCAGCCCTGTGGACCAGTCCCAGCCATGCCAGGAACATAACAAAACCAATGCTTAGGGCCCAGCTCGTGGTATAGCACGATAAGCTTTCACTTGTGGCGTCAGCAGCCCATAGGGGTAGCTGATCGAGTCCAGGCCACTCAACTTCCAATGCAGTTTCCTGCTAATGCATCTGGAGAAGCAGTCAAAGACAGTCCAAGCGCTTGACCCCTGCACTCATATGGGAGACCAAGAAGAAGCTCCTGGCTTTGGGCTGGTACAGCCCCTGGCACTGTGGCCATCTGGAGAGTGAACCAGCAGATGCAAGATTTCTCTCTCTGTCTCCACCTCTCTCTCAACAATTCTGCCTTTCAAATAACAAAAAGAAATCTTAAGAAAAAAAAGAAAGAGCTTCTGTGGTCTTCAAGCAAGAAGTATGGTCTCACAGACTCCTACCCTCTGGTCTCCAGCTTGGAGGTGAAAGTGGAGTGCAACGAAACCCAAGCTTGCTCTAGGAACGTAAGGTGCCTGTTCTCCCATGCCCCACCTGCCTCCTTTCTGCTCCTGGACCTTCTGGTGGGCTGTGACACCAGCACCTGGTCAGGAGCCGGCACCTGGCTCCCTCGAGAGAAGCTGCTGCCTTCCCAGAGCGCCCGTGGCAGGCCCTGGCCTTTGGCCCGTCTCGCCTCACCTTCTGTGCTGGCATCATCCACCAGGATGATCTCCCGCAGCAAGATGGCAGGGGCGGTGTGCAGCACGCTGTACACTGTCCGCAGTAGTGTGGACCACGCTTCGTTGTGGAACACGATGATGACGCTCGTGGTGGGCAAGGGTGGGCAGCGCCGGAATTTCTGGTCGACACATCTGGAAGGAGCAGAGGATGGGCAGATGTGCATAACTGTCCAGAACCCTGTCCAGGTGGGATTCTGGGGCAGTGGGAGGGCCTTGTTCCCTGTCCCCAGCTGCCCTCACATCTGTACCTGCTCCTGGCCTCTGCCCATGCCCAGCTCCTCCCTGCCCCAAGGGCTCTCCGCAGGCAGCAAGCAGCTCTGTGATGTATGCATGGCGGAGTGTGATTCGACCCCGAACCCCAGTGGACAGACTTGGTCATCTGAGCAGAGTGGCCGCTGCTCATGGCGGGGAGCTAGGAGAGGCTCTTCCCTTTATGACTCTCCGACCTGCTTCCTCAGCAGCTCCCTGTACTCTGATGGTATGGTCACCGATGGCTACCTATCTCCTCTGACCTCTCCTTGATCCCTTGGGGGGCGCTTGGTCATGTTGCCATCATGGGGTGGGGGGAGGAGGAGTAACTCTGACTTGAAGGTAGCACATGGCCCCTCTGCTGGCCGTGAGCTCCCTCATGGCCCCCCCAGGGAATGCCCTGCTTGCTCCAGGGCCTCCTCTCTGCCTAGCACCCTTCTCTGTGAAGACCTCCTGCTGGCACCAAAGGGCAACTCATTCCAGACCCAAAAACACTCAGGTGTGCAGCTCTCCAGACCCATGGGGGCTGTCATTGCAGTGTAGTAGGTTAAACTTTCATCTGTGGCATTGAAACTTCACATGGACACTGGTGCAAGTCCCAGCTGCTCCACTTCACACTCAACTCCCTGCTAACATGCCTGGGAAAACAGCAGAAGATGGCCCTGCCACCCAGTGGGATTCCAGGCTTCCGTCTTCAGCCTGGCTCAGCTCCAGCTGGTGTGGTAATTTGGGGAGTGAATTAGCAGATGGAGGATTTCTCTCTGTTGCTCCCTCTCTCTGTAACTTTGTCTTTCAAATAACAAAATAAAATCATAAAAAAAAAGAGGGTTCAACACTGTGGCATAGTAGCTTAAGCTTCTGTCTGTAGCACTGGCATCCTATATGGGTATTGGTTCAAGTCCTTGTCGCTCCACTTCTGATCCTGCCCCTGGGAAAGCAGTGGAGGATGGCTCAAGTGCTTGGGCCCCTGCATCCACATGGGAGAACCAGAAAAAGCTCCTGGCTTTGGGCCGATCCAGTTCTGGCTATTGCAGCCATCTGGGGCGTGAACCAGAGAATAGAAGATCTCTCTCATTGTCTCTTCAACTCGCTCTGCAACCCTGCCTTACAAATAATTTTTTTTTTAAAGGAAAGCAATGAGGGTTTAGCAGCAACCCTTGTCTCTGTTCTCAGCCTGGTAGCTCTCTGCCTGGCACTGGACCCCGGGCCTCTGCCACTCTGCCACACGGGCCTCCCTGCTCTGCGCGGGATGCCAGCTGCTACTCACTCTGGAGGCCGGGTGTCTGGGCCCAGGGCCCTCTGCAGGGAGATGCGGTCGCTGGCGAAGGCATTGAAGCAGTGCTTTTTGTAGCCCTCCTCTTTCTCCTGCTTCTCCTGAGGTGTCCACTCGCTCTTGTGGAACGCCTTTCCGTCCGCCCCGGGGCTTTTGGGGTCCTGCGGCGGCCGCTCCCAGAAGGGCTTCAGTTCAGCAGGGCTATAGAAGCCGGGCAGGCAGGAGCGGTTGGCGGGGGCCTGTGTCTGCTGGGGCTCCGGAGCCCGGATCTGCAGCTTGGGCATGGAGTCCCGGAGGTTGTTCATGGCACCCAGCATGAGGTCCAGCACGTGGCCCTTCTGGCCCACCAGTGAGTTCAGCCACGGCTTCTCGGTGGCCTGCTCCCTGCTGCTCACGTCCCGTTGCATGATGAAGAGGAAGAGCAGGAAGGCACTGCCGGCCACGGCCAGGCGCAGTGGCATGTGGCGCCTGCGGAGCAGCCGCATGCTGCAGGACTGGGAGTCCGACCCTGGAAGCGGCACGCTCTGTCCTGGCTGGCCTCAGCCTGAGAAGGGAGCGGAGTGAGACAGCAGTGAGCCGAGGTCGGGGTGGGTGCATGGGGTGATGGGTCGGGGACCCCAGTCAGAGGAGCTGTCACTGCCTGCCTGGTGGCATTGCTTCACACAGCCACAACCACCCTGGGCCTCAATTATCTTCTTCTATAAATTGAGGACACCGTATCCAGCATTTTTCATTTCTCACAGCAACAGACCTACATCACTGGCACACTGAAATTCTACGTAAATAATCATTTTCTTAAACCTCATTTATTTAGTTTGCAAGCCAGAGAAAGAAGAGAGACGGCAGGGGGCAGGAGCGGACAGAGAGATCTTCCATCTGCTGGTCCACTCTCCAAACGGCCACAATGGCCAGAGCTCAGT
The DNA here is from genome assembly GCF_030435755.1 of Ochotona princeps. Taxonomy (NCBI): domain Eukaryota; kingdom Metazoa; phylum Chordata; class Mammalia; order Lagomorpha; family Ochotonidae; genus Ochotona; species Ochotona princeps. The sequence continues at coordinate 52,383,533 of NC_080846.1, read as the reverse complement.
TGATCCGAAGCCAGGAGCCAGGAGCTTCTTCTGGGTCCCTCATTTGGGCATAAGGTCCCAATGACTTCATCCTCTGCTGCTTTCCCAGGCCATAAGCAGACAGTTGGACCAGAAGCAGAACAGCCAGGACTTGAACCAGCGCCCATATGGGGTGCTGGTGCATGGGCAGAGGATAGGCCGGATAAGCTACTGCACTGGCTCCATGAATAGTTTCTTTTAATTTTTATTTGACAGAGCTTCCATCTGCTGATTCATTCTGCAAATGCTCTGGGACTGCCATCAGGAGTCAAAACTCCATCCACGTCTCCCATGTGGGTGACAGAAATGCAGCCATCATCTATTGCCTCCCACTATCTGCACTTGCAGGAAGCTAGAGCTGGGAGCCAGAGCCGGGGTTATCCCCACGTAGAAATGCAGGCTCGGCTAAGCACCTGCCCCAACAGGAAGAAACTCAATCGACAGAGCCACTTGGGAAAACAACTTGGCCCTAGGAAGTAAAAAGTTAAATGAACCAGTCAAGTTTCATTTCCCAGATAAATTCTGGTTCCTGCACATCAGGAGGCACAGATAAGAATATCTATGACAGTGCGGACTGAAGTGGCACCACCGGGCAACTAGGGATTGAGGATGGGCCACACGTAAATCCGCCAGCGGGAGAATGCGTGGAACAGCTCCACCCCGGGATTCCCCACAGCCCTGACACACAACAAGCCACTTCTCCCTGTAGCGACGCAGACCCGAGGTTGGGTGAGAGAAAAAGAAAAATAAAGTTACAGAAAGATATGCACAGGATGATTTCATTTAGAGGGAATTGAAAAGCTTGCAGAAGTGCAACAAGGTACTGAACATACATGCCAGGAGACTATATAAAGGAAAGCAAAGGATGGAACAGGTGTTTGGCGCACCAGCTACCAGTGCAGATGCTGCTTGGGCGACACGTGCCGCCCACAGCGAAGGGCAGGTCCACTTCCGGTCCGGCTTCCTGAAGATGCGCATGCTGGAGGCAGCGGGTGACCGTCCCTTGGATCCCTGACACCTACACAGGAGATGAGGATTGAGTTCCTGGCTCCCAGCTCTGGCCTGACACGGTCCTGGCTGTGGTAGCTATCTACAGGAGTGAACTTGTGATGCAAGATCTCTTTGTCTGCCTTTCAAGTGAGGTAAAATTTAAAAAAAAATACAATCTCTAAAGAAATTCTATAACTAAAGTCTTTGAAGAGTGAGGGAAAGTTCTAGAAGGCATAGTTTTTCTTTTTTTAAAATTAAGATTTATTTATTTTTATTGGAAAGTCAGATATACAGAGGAGGAGAGACAGAGAGAAAGAGCTTCCGTCCGATGATTGATTCAATCTCCAAGCGGTCACAACAACTAGAGCTAAGCCAATCTGAAACCAGAAGCCAGAAGCCTCCTTTGGGGCTGCAATGCGGGTGCAGGGTCCCCAGGCTTTGGGCCGTCCTCTACTACCTTCCCAGGCCACAAGCAGGGAGCTGAATGGGAAGTGGAGCTGCCAGGATTAGAACCAGTGCCCATATGGGATCCTGTGCATGCAAGGTGAGGCTTTTAGCCGCCAGGCTATTACGCTGGGCCTGGGCATATTTCTTGCGGTGGACAGTGCCTACTGATGCTGTCCTACGGGTACAGTACACACCTTCTTCTGTATTTCCTTGCATTTAGTAAACACAATTTTGTTTGGTGGAACCATGACATATCACACTAAGCCTCTGCCTGTGCTGCTGGCATCCCATAGAGGTGCTGGTTTGAGTCTTGGCTGCTTCACTTCCGACTCAGCTTCTCATTATGCCTGAGACAGCATTGGAGGATGGCTCAAGTCCCTGGGACCCTGCACCTGTGTGGGAGACACAGAGGAAGCTCCTAGCTCCTGGCTTTGGATTGGCTCAGGTCTGGCCATTGTGGCCATTTGGGGAGTGAACCAGCAGCTGGGAGATGTCTCTTTCTCTAAGCAACTCTGCCTTTTCAATAAAATTTTAAAAATTTCAGGCCCAGCACAATAGCCTAATGGCTAAATCCTTACCTTGCATGTGCTAGGATCCTATACGGGCATCTGTTTGTGTCCCAGCTGCTCCACTTCCCATCCAGCTCCCTGCCTGTGGCCTGGGAAAGCAGTCGAGGACGGCCCAAAGCCTTGGGACCCTGCGCCTGTGTGGGAGACCCGGAAGAGGGTCCTGGTTCCTGGCTTCAGATCAGCTCATCTTTGGCCGTTGCAGTCACTTGGGGAGCGAACTAGCGGATGAAAGATCTTTCTTTCTGTAAATCTGCCTTTCCAATAAAAATAAATAAATCTTTAAAAAAAATTAAGAGAGAACTTTTATAAAAATATGAGATTCCAAGACAACACCTTCCAGGTGGGGTGTTCACTGGGCTGCCCCTGCAGCCAAGTTCAAGGGATTATTGGGAAGTGGCTACACCACATTCTAGAGGAATGCTGGGTGAGCCCTGGGGGTTGATGGTAAGAGGGCTGCCCCTTACAGTAACAGCGTTGGTCTGCCTCCTGGGATTGTTACAAGGATGAAGTTTCAAAAAGCAGCTCAGAGCTCAGTGGCACATGGCAAGTCCTTAGAAGGTGTTATCATTTGTAACTGGGTAATCCCTGTGTGCTTGGCTTAATCCCTCTAAGTCTCAATTTCCTCATCTATTAAGTGGGTTTAACTAGAACCTATCTCACAGTGGCAAGGAGCCAAGTGGAACGCATTAGTACAACCCTCGGCAGAGTGCCTGTCTGACATGGGAACCTGAACCAAGCAGCAAGGGTTTCTATTAGAAGAATGAGGCCCTGCTCAGAGGCCCTCCAGCGCTCCTCGGGCACCCCGCTCATCCTCTTCTCTACATTTTGCTCAACAATAACTCCAATGGAGCTCTTAGACGCACAAGCTGGGGAAGCCGGTACTGCTCCCCTGGAATCTGGGCACCACATTGCTGTCTTTTTTTCTTTTTAAAAATTTATTTATTTGTATTAGAAAGGCAGATTTACAGAAAGAGAGACAAAGATCTTCCATCCACTGGTTCACTCCCCACATGGTCGTAACAGCCAGAACTGAGCTGACCCAAAATAGGGAGCCAGGAGCCTCTTCCAGGTCTCCCTCGGGTATGCAGGGCCCCAAGGCTTTGGGTCATCATCCACTGCTTTCCCAGGGAGCTGGATGGAAAGTGGAGCATTTGGGACATAAACCGGCACCCATATGGGGTGCTGGCACTTGATGGTGGAGGATTAGCTAATTGAGTCATTGCAGCAACCCTAAGGTCTTGACCTTGGTGGACAGCAGGCCTCCTTCTGGGCTGGCTGGAAGGTGCGGTGGGATATGCACTTTCTCCTGTCAGTATCAACAGCACAAAGCAAGGAAGGGAGCTTCCTTTGAGCATCTTTTGCTGTCTAGTGGTGGGAGGGAAGACGTGATCATTCTACCAGCATGTGCTCCTGTATCTGACACCTGCTAACTGCCAGGCCTCTGGTGAGACAAGAGAGTCCAGCCTCCTGGAAACACACAAACCGATGGCAGGTCAGACTTTCAACAGTGATTACCCATCGAGAAGGCAGCCCAGGAAGGTGCCCTTGGGTGCTCTAGAGATGGGGGGTGGTACAAACCAAGCAAACGTGGGGAGGGCGATGTGTGTGGATAAGAGTGGCAGGGGAGCAGGGCTAGGCAAGATGAAGTGAGTACAGGCCAAGCCCGGGGTGGCACGCGCAGAGGTCAGAGGGGGGCACACGGCACGGCCAGCCAGAGGCTGCACCTGGCTCAGGACAATGGGGACAGCAGATGGTGAGCTCAGAGAGTGACTGAAGGCAAGTCATGAGAGCCGTGTTCGCTGTGCCAAGGAATTTGCCCTTGACCTCGGGTAAGCAGAGTAGCAGAGTAAGAGCTGGGAGCCCGGCCCTGTAGCAGGGGGCTGTAGGTAGGGGCAAGCACACAGGGCTTGCGCCTGCGTGGAAGCTGCAAGGCCTGGTAAAGTGGGTTCGGGGGCCGGAAGTCAGGGAGCAGTCATGGTGCTGCTCGTGGAGGGGGTGGCAGTACACGGAGGATGTTTGTGGGTGAAAGGATGGGGTAGCTTCCCGGTTTAGAACACAGAGGGAAGTAAAGGGGTTTGGGATAAAATTCCTTTCCCTAGAGAAGTTTTAAATCTCACCAGTGAACAAGAAATGGGAGGCTGGGCGTGGCACGAATAGCCCAATGGCTAAAGTCCTTGCTTTGCGCATGCACAGGATCCCATATAGGCTCTGGTTCTAATCCTGGCAGCCCCGCTTCCCATCCAGCTCCCTGCCTGTGGCCTGGGAAAGCAGTTGAGGACGGCTCAAAGCCTTGGGACTCTGCACCCATGTGGGAGACCCAGAGGAAAAAGCTCCTGGCTCCTGGCTTCAGATCAGCTCCGCTCCAGCCGCTGCAGCCACTTGGGGAGTGAACCAGAGGACGGAAGATCTTTCTCTTTGTCTCTCCTTCTCTCTGTATATCTGACTTTCCAATAAAAATAAATAAATCTTTTTTTTAGATTTATTATTTTTTATTACAAAGTCAGATTCACAGAGAGGAGGAGAAATAGAAAGGAAGATCTTCCGTCTGATGATTCACTGCCCAAGTGAGCGCAATGGCCAGTGCTGCGCTGATCCAGAGCCAGGAGCCAGGAGCTTCTTCCGGGTCTCCCATGCGGGTGCAGAGTCCCAAGGCTTTGGGCCGTCCTCAACTGCTTTCCCAGGCCACAAGCAGGGAGCTGGATGGGAAGTGGAGCTGCTGGGATTAAAACCAGCGCCCATATGGGATCCTGGCGCGTTCAAGGCGAGGACTTTAGCTGCTAGGTCATGCCGCTGGGCCCCAAAAAAGAAAAAGAAAAAAAGAAGAAGAAGTCGAAGTGGGAGAAGACAAGGCAGGAAAAAGACCTGGTGAGAAGCCATCCGTCTCGGGCCCACGGAGAAGGATCGTGTTGCCAAAGGAGACTACAAGAGGAAGTGGGGATGCTGTGGAGAGGCGGTTTCCTATCCCAGGCGTCCATCTCACAGCTAGGCCCCCGGCCCAGGTGTTTCTACCTGAGCTGATCACATCCATTCTGCCCAGACTGTAGAATGGGATGAATGCCGGAGAGGTGGGGTGAGTGCTTGCCGTGGCCCACCTCACCCTCCTGCAGCTGGATCTTTCTGTCTACCCCTGCTCTGGTAAGAAAGAGCAAGCCCAGATACAAAGGAACAGGTACCTTAGTCACTCGCTGTCACGCTGCTCAGACTCACCTCCTCCAGGAAGGCCTCCCTGACTGACCAGCTGAGAATCACTTGCCTGGATCACCCCTACTCCCTCATCCTCGGCAAGCGGGCACTGCCTCGGGAGGTCTCTCTCGGAGGCGGTGAGGTTCCTCTGTGATGTTTCCCGGAGAAAGGCAAGAGCTGAGTGAAGCTCTTCCCAGGCTGCAGCCTGGCTGCGTTCAAGCCAGTTTTCTGGAATAATTTGCAGTACCTCCAGGTACAGGACACATCCTGGAAAGAAAGGAGACACCTGCAATTAGTGTGCGCGCTCCCGACACTGTTTGCTCAGCACACAAGGCCACAAGCGAGCGTCCCTTAGAGCAGGCAAGAACCACAGGAAGCCACGGACTCCTGCTCTCTGTACTCCTGCAGCCCAGGGCACTCGGGCTGGGGCGCCTAACGGCCCCCTCACTCACTTCCTCCTGCTGCCAAGCCGTCACTCCCAGGTGCCTTCCCTACGACCACAGCCAGCCCTGGGCCTGCAATGCGCCAGCCCGCATTCTCCCCATGCTGACGTGACATCAGAAATCCCCTTCCTCTGTGAAGTCCTCCTGGACTGCACATGTTGGACTTCGCCCTGGCTCTACTGGCCGCGGCAAACCGCTGATGATAAATCATTATAGTGCTATAAAATAAATTTAGAGTGCTACAAAATTTTCACGTGAAAAAATTCTTTTTTTTTTAAAAAAGAAAGATTCATTTATTTGAAAGGCAGAGTTACACACAGGGAGAGACAAAGAGTTCTTTCACAAATGGCCACAGTAGCCTTGGCTGGGCCAGCCCAAAGCCAGCAGCCAGCAGCCAGGAGCTTCTTCTGAGCTTCCCATGTGGCTTCAGGGGCTTGAGGCCTTTCCCAGCACAGTAGCAGGGAGCTGGACCAAAGTGGAGCAGCCGGTTCTCAAAACCTACACCCATACAGGATGCTGGTGGTGGCTTAGCATGCTAAGCCACAATGCCGGTCCCAAAAAAGTTTTTTAAGACTAGTAAAGAACAGAATGAAACAGAAAACATCACATGTTGTCTTAGGACACCTGGATAGGTATTCCTTAGTTTTAGTATTGATTATTTATACATGCACAGAAAATACCTAAAGTCTCACAGCACTTTAGGCTTTAATAACTTCAGACATATAAATGCTATAAACTTAGAGAATTTTGTTGGGCCTAGCGCGGTAGCCTAGTAAAGTCCCTTACTTGCATGTGCCAGAATCCTATATGGGCGCCGGTGCATGTCCAGGCTACACCACTTCCCATCCAGCTCCCTGCACGTGGCAGGGGCCCTGCACCCGTGTGGGAGATCCAGAAGAAGCTCCTGGCTCCTGGAGTCAGATTGGCTCAGCTCTGGCCATTGCGGCCACTTGGGGAGTGAACCAGTGGATAGAAGATCTTTGTCTCTCCTTCTCTGCTCATATCTGACTTTCCAATATAAATAAGTAAGTCTTTAAAAAAATGTGATTGGCAAGTTTTACCTAAATATATTACGCTTTCATGTAGTTTTGTGAATGTTGAACACATTTTTATCTTCATTTTTGCTTCAACTCATTGACAAACATTGCCTCATACAAAATGAAACTAAATTTGTTATTCAGAATACAGGAGTGGGTAGTCTCCATGGGAGACCTGGCAGAAGCTCCTGTCTCCTGCCTTCAGATTGGTCAGTGCTGGCCGCTACGACCATGTAAGCAGGGAACCAGCAGATGGAAGATCTCTCTGTGTGCCTCTTCAACAACTATGATAAAAATACATCTTATTTTTTAAATAAGATGTGTTTATTTTCATTGAAAATGCAGATATACAGAGAGGAGGAGAGACAGAGAGGAAGGTCTTCCATACACTGGTTCACTCCCCAAGTGGCTGCAACAGCTGGAGCTGAGCCGATCAATCTGAAGCCAGGAGCCAGAAGCTCCTCAGGGTCTCCCATGTGGGTGCAGCGTCCCAAGGCTTTGGGCCATCCTTGACTGCCTTCCCAGGCCACAGGCAGGGAGCTGGATGGGAAGCAGGGCCGCTGGGACACAAACTGGTGCCTATATGGGATCCTGGCGCAAGCAAGCCAAGGACTTTAGCCATTGGGCTACTGTGCAGGACAGCACCCCCCCCCCAAAAAAATCTTAAAAACAAAAAGCTGCCTGGCTCGATCGTTTTTTGTGTGTCTATGCATTGAAATAGTGCACTATAACCCATAAAATGTCTCAGCATTCACTTGGAGTTGAGCCGCCCCATGGGACACCTGCAGCCCATATCAGAGTTCCTGCTCCACGCTGACGTCAGCTTCCGGCACATGCGCACTCTGGGAGGTAGCATGTGAGGGCTCCCGCTCAGGGTTCCCAGCCAAGCCAAGCACGTGGGAAGCCAACACTGAGTTCTCAGCTCCCATCACTACTGGCTCAGCTGCATCTGCTGAGGACACTTGGGGACTGGAGCAGTGCAAGAAAGTCCTCTCTTTGCTTCACTCTGTCAAAATAGGATGAAAATAAATAAATTAAAAAAAACTTAAAAACCCAATGTGGTAGCCTAGTGGCTAAAGTCCTCACCTTGCACACACTAGTATCCCATGTGGATGCCAGTTCATATCCCGGCTGCTCCACTTCCCATCCAGCTCCCTGCTTGTGGCCTGGGAAAGCAGTTGAGGCAAGCCAAGGCCTTGAGACCCTGCACCCGTGATGGAGACCTGGAAGAAGCTCCTGGCTCCTGATCAGCACAGCTTTGGCCACTGCGGCCATTTGGGAAGTCAGCAGATGGGAGATCTTTCTCTCCTTCTCTCTTTATCTGACTTTCCAATAAAAATAAATCTTTAAAAATAAAATAAATCCTTTAAAAATTTGTGATGTAAAATGCACAAGGCTAGAGGTAAAAGACATTTAAATAATTAAAATGTCAATGGATTTTTTTTTTTTTTGGCAGTTTGTGGGATCAATGCTTGTAATGTTGAAGTTATGGGATGCAGATGTAGGTAGCAGGTCTAGCCGTCACACGTCTTTCCACAGAAGTCTGACAGTCAGAGACGCAGTTCAATCCCGGCAGGTTAGATGCTAGCATTTTCCAGGAAGCTCTCTTAGATTTCCTTGCAGGATGGCTCCCTGCCCAGCCTGCCTGCTCCCCAGCCTCACAGCCTGGCTCACCTCGGGTCGGAGGTGGCGCTAGTCCTTCACCCACTAAGAGAACGTATGGGGAGCTGAAAGGCCAGCCTGTCTCCACCTTTTTATCACTGGGCTCACATCTGGACCCAGCCGATGCTACATAAGCTTTTGCTAACGACATGAAGTCGGCGGGCTTAACCTCAACCACAAGCACCGGCTTCCCTTAACGGCGCCTGAAGACACGCCCCACAAAGAGTTGAATTATGTGATGGTGGGCTGTGACCTATTTGCTTGCCACTTTTTTGCATTTAAATGCTCACAACGGTTAGGGCTGGGCTGAGGTCAGGAGCCTGGAGTCCAGTTTGGGTCTCCCTTAAGCCATCACTGCTGCCTCCCAGGGTGCCCTTGCAGAGAGGAAACTTGAATCAGAGACCTGGATGCAGGATGCTAGGGTCCCAAATGGCGGTTTACCTGCTATGCCAAGTGCCCACTCCTCACCGGCCATCTTGACCAGGCCTGTGTGCATGAGACCAGTGCCCTCATGCTGCAGGGTGAGGCCGGTGCGGTCAGGTGACCCTAACCCTAACCTAGTGGCTTCCCAGCGGTTCACCACTCTTGCCTCCCTTCCTGGAGAACCAGAGAGAGGACTGATCTGCAGACCAACCCCAGTCCCATGCTGAGCTGAACCCGGCTGCTCTCCTGGGTGTCCCCGCCCCACTCTCAGGCCCCGCCCTCCACCATCACCTACCTAAGGACACAGATGCTTTCAAGATGACGAGGTACAGGCAAGCTTTTGAGAAAGCCAGGGTCAGCCACCCAGGGCCCACTCCCTGCCTGGCCAGGTGGCCTCCCAGCAACCCAGTTTCTTCCTGTTTACCAACAGGGCCTTTCACCTCCGGGAGGGACACGTGGCAGCAGGAAGCCAGTAGCCAACCCCCTCCCCACCACCACAGGTTCCCCAGGCGACAGCTCAATTACAGGTTTCTTCCCAAAGTGACTTGGCTGGCACAGTTCCCACTGGGGCTGCAGGTGCGTGCGAGGGAGAAGGCAGACTTGCTGCTTGCTCCCAGGAAACACAGCCCTCTTCCCACCTCTGCACTCACTCCACGAACACAGAAGCCCCTGATGTCCTCCCCACACCCCTCTCTGACCCCATGGGTCACAGAGCCCCAGGATGCTCGCCCCTAGCCTATAACTACCCTTTAAGACACTCCAGTTTTTTTCCCCAAGACTGCCAACTGCATCCTCTGTGGTTTATCTTCCCAGGGAGATATCCTGCAGGTTTTTTCCGGAGCCCATGTACAAGTTCAATGGCAGCATAGCCCGCTTCAGTACACGTGTGCGCAAAATGTCAGGCTGAAATCGAACAGGGATTTTTTTTCCTTTCCCCAGTGGAAAACAATCAACCTGTCTGTGCTCCCCATGGTATACCCAGCACAGTGACTGGCATAAGATAAGTACTCACTAAGCATTTGTTAACTTGGCCCAAAGAAAAGTCACTGAGACGCAAAACAATAGGCAACAAAACAGGCTTAGTTCATCAGCGCACCAGGTACTCGCTGGCTGACCTGCTGGCCCTGGGTGGGACAGAGGTGGACAACTGGCTGCTACACCTGCCACAGCTGGGGAGGGGACAGGCTTCTGCGCAACACAGTCATCTTGCTACCTCTGCCTCACACTGCAAACATGGGAGTCCGTGATGCTGCCGCCCAGCCCCTTGCTAACCAGCCTTCCCCATCTCCCCACGGCGGGCCAGGGCGCAGAACCACACAGTCCCTGCCCCACTCCCAGGTGGGAGGCCTTGAACAGCTCCTCACCACAGGGCAGCTCCACACCCACCCACTCCCAAGTCCTGCTGACTCACGCCCTGGCCCTCGGAGCCTCCTCTTTCTGAAACCTCCTGATTATCACATCCAGAGGCCAGGCAGCAGCTGTCGTTGGCGGGCGGCTCCCCCGCACCTCCTTTCACAATCCCCGGAGCGCGCCTGTTCCCATTCGGATTCCTTTGGCCTGGGCGGCCTGCTTCCTGTTTGCTCTTTGCCCCCAAGCCTGACCAGATGGCTAGGCATCGGCTGTCATTTCCTCTTCTAAGCCTCTCCCTTACAGGACCGCTGGACAAGCCCCGTTTCTGCCTCTTTTACCCCAGACATCAGCTCTCGCAGGCCACGGAGTGGCACCCAGGCCTATTTATCTGGCTTCCCCAGGCGGGGCTTCCTCCGTGTATCCTATAGAGGAAGGGCCAACCAGCAAGCCAAGGCATCTGTCTATATTCCTTCTCCTGCTTGATCCTTAAATCCTGTTCTCTGAACTTCAACTTCCCACCCTATGGCCTCTTCCGTGCCATGTCACTGCTGGCCCTCTTTCCTCAGCTGTCCCTCACAAGCAGAAGTGAGTGGGGACGCTGCCTCTCATCCTTCCTTCAAACTTCTCCCTGGGACTCCGGACCAGGTGCGCAGGGTCCAAGAGAAACACCCGCTGCCCTAGGGCTGTCAGGTGGCATCAAAGAGCCTTGCTAACAGGGTTCTGCCCCGGACTGAGCCCGGCTTGTTACATGCCTCCACACACAATTAAGCATTGAGCTCAGCTCGGAGACAGGCACTGCCCCGCACTTGACCTCCTGCCTATTCAATTCCTCACTCACATCTCCTCCAGCAACAGTTGACATTTGGGGCTTCCCCAGAGAAGGGCAGAGAGCAGTAGGAAGATCAGAGTTCCCCCAAGTTTATGGGCAGGCGGGCCATCTCCTGGGTCTCTATGTCCTGCCTCTGCCCCAGCCTCTGCGTCACTTACGGGACAGGAGGTGCTGGGGGCAGTCCCAGGAGGGTTAGCATAAAACCATCGTCGTTTTTTTTAACATGACTGCTTACCCTAGCAAGTTCCAGCCGGATTCTCTGTTTTCGACAGAGAAAACCAGGAGCTCAGGGCAGTTAAAGACCTTGGTCAACAAAACAGCAAGAGCAGAATTTGCACTCAAGCCCGGGTTTCTCCAAAGCCTGCTCGCTTACCCATGACACCTCATTGTCTCGCATCCGGCTGGCCGGTGCCTGGAGTTGGGCCAAGGTACTCCCATGTACACCGTGTCATTTGCTCCCCACCCAGGGAGTGTTTATGTGATTTGGCCATGGCTCCCCACTGCTAATCGAGCCACAGAGCTGACTCAGATGCCTGCATCTTCGTTATACACCCCCACCCCTTCCCCCCACCTCCCCGCAGGAGAAGCCCTAGGCTTGTTCTGGGGTTGGCGGCTGCTCCTGGTCCTGACTGTTGTACCAGGCAATGGCTGCACTCTCTCAAGCCCGTGGTCCTCTCTTCTGCCCCCATTCCTTCTCCCTGTTGGTCTCAGGCCAGGGTATTTTTTATCTAGGGGGGCACCCGACACGCATGGGGCCTCCCCTCCTCAGACCTGACCCCCTCCACCCTGCTCTGGGAGGCAGCTGTCTGCCAGGCCAGCAGTGGGCAGAGTGACTCCTCAGTGCCCAGCGTGCCACCCATGTCGCCAACTCCACACTTCCCTCTTTGCTCTGACAATGCTGTCCCACTCACTGCCCTGGAAATGGCTCCTGTCACTGCGTCCTTAAAGTGTACGGCATCAGGGCTGGTGCAGTGGCACAGAAGGCTAAGTCTCCACGCACAGCGCTGGCATCCCATGAGCTCTGTCCCAGCTGCTCCATTTCCCATCCAGCTCTCTGCTTATGGACTGGGAAAAGAGTGGCGCATGGCTCAAGTCCTTGGACTCCCGTACTCATGTGGGAGACCTGGAGGAAGCTCCTGGCTCCTGGTTTGGATTCAGTTCACTTCCGCCATTGTAGCCATTTGGGGAGTGAACCAGTGGATGGAAGATCTCTCTCTCTCTCCTCCTCTCTCTATAACTTTTTCAAATTAAATAAATAAACTTTAAAAAAAAGTGTGTGTGTGGGGGGGTTTATAGCATCTTCAAGGACATTGCGCTATGGACATTACCTGTCACTTTGGACAACTTGGGCCCAACAGCAGTTCAAACTTTACACCTTACCTAGCTCCATTCATCACAGGGGTTGGTCTGTCTCCTCCTGGTGGCCTTCTGAGGGGCAAAGGCACAACTCGGGGGGCTGGAGAGAACAGGCAGTGCAGTGTGTTCGTACACCCCCCCCATGGGAAAGGGAGCCTCTGCCCTCAGGCTCTCTGGTGTGTCTAGAGCCAGCAGCCTCACCCAGCCAAGCGCAGGTGGTTGAATCCTAGGGGGTAGGGGGGGAAGCCAGTCCCCAGCTGCAACCTGTCCCTGGGGCAGGGGTGGCCCAGGGTCACTGGCTAATGGCAGGCTCTGCTCTAATCTGGATGGCCACTAGTCCTCCACCTACCCCCAGCGCGGACCCTCTGCGTCTTCAATGATTGTCCTTGGGGGGGCCAGTCTGGGACAGTCTTTTCTGTCAGCCTGGGACTTGGAACAAATGAGAGAAACCAGGAAGTTGGCGACAGTCACACTGAGGAACACCCATATGACTCCCTCCCCCACACGGCTGCACAAGCAGCCCTAGTACCTCAAAGGCCCACGTCCCGCAAGGCAGCTCAAGCAAGCACCATGACTCCTCCTGGCAGGCTCTGTTCTGCCCAGGAGCAGCGTGGCACCCAGAGGAAGCAAGACTTTGGGGGCAGAGCACGTGGAGTGGGGGTGACCCAATGTGCGCAGCCATGAGCACACGGTATATGGGGATAAGTGAGAGAAGGGGGCGTGAGCCCTGAAGGAAGGGCAACCCCCACCCCGGCTCTCCCACCCCGCCATCGTCTCCCCTCCTCCCTGCGGGTCCCGGAGGTCTGGGCTGCCCCACTCATCGCCCAGTTCTGAGAAGCCCCAAGGCGCCGGCGCCTGGTCCGGGAAGCCCAGAGGAGGAGGAGCTGGAGGCCCCCGCGATCCGCAGGCAGCCGGGGCAGGAGGGGCCTGCCCGTGGGGGTGCAGGTGGGGCGTGAGGGCTTGTCAGCGCCGAGCTGGACGGCAGGGAAGTCCCAAGGAGCCTGGGCGAGGAAGGGGACTCCCGGCGCCCAGGGGAGGGCAGAGACCCCAGGCTTACCTGTGACGCCGTGGCCGAGCTGCAGCCTCACCGCCCGGCGGGCCGCGCGCCGATGTCCCGACGGGACGGCTGGGGGCGGACCCCGGGGCGGGCCCTGCACCGCCGGCCGCGCTCCGCCGCTCCGCCCCGCCCGCCGCCAGGTGCGGCCCCGGGCCACCGCGGTCCACCCCGGGCCACGCCGCCGTCGCCGGGGCCGCCAGGGGCGCACACTCAGCACCGGGGACGCTCGAGGGGGCCCCGCCAGCTCCCGGAGAACGCAGCTGGCCGCCGGCGACGCGCGCACGGGCGAGCGCAGCGAGAGCGCTCGGAGTCCCGGGGCCTGGGCGCACTGGACGGGACCCGAGGAGCCCCGGGGGTCTCCAGGTTTGTCCTGCTTGGCGCAGGCGCGAGCACCGGGTCGGGGGTGGTCTAGAGCAAAGCACTGGTCCCCCTCCAGGGCCACCCAACCAGAGTTGATAGCCAGAACTCCGCCGACACTTGCTGTCATCGTCTCTTGGGTTCTGGAGAGTGTTTCTCAAAGTGTGGTCCGCGGACCGGCAGCATCCGCCTTTAGCTGTTAGACATGCGAAGTTTGAGACCCTGAGTAACCCCAGACTCTGGGAATGGGTTTGCAAGTTCTTCGGGCGATTCTGGTGCGTGCTCCACCTGGAGGACAGCTCAACAAGTAGGGACAGGGCTGGGATTAGAATGTGGGGTAATTCAGTTCCCAAGCCTCGTTCTGAATCACCTGCCGGGGCCTGTGGCGGTGCTGGAGTTCAGAGGTGGCAGCTTCGGAGCCCTTGGTGTTTGAGAAGTAGCGTGACTCCCAATAACCAATCATTGGTAAGAATTTTGTTAAAATTAAAAAAAAAAAAGAATTTAGGCTGCCCATTTTGTTTTTCTTTCATCTGGTTCTTAAACTTTATTTCAAAGGCAGAGGGAGAGAGAATCTTCCATCTGTTGGGTTTACCACCCAAATATGCCCAACAGCTGGAGCTGGCAGCTCAAATCTGGGTGTCTGTGTAGCAGAAACCTAATCGCAGCAGCCATCGCCTGCGCCCTCCCGGGGTGCTCTGTAGCAGAAAGCTGGATTCAAGAACGAGCCGGGGCTTGAACCCAGCCACTCTGATTAGGGATGCAAGTGGCCCAAGCTGTGCCAAACAGCCGCCCCCACAGAAGTTTCTGGAAGGCTTCCCCTCGGATCCCAATGCAGCCTCCGGGGCTGGCTCAGTCCCGCCTCGCTGCCGTCCCTTGCCTGCCTAGGGACCCCCTGCGGCTTCCACCTGCCCTCCTGTCTCTGTCCCGAGACCCTCAGATGTTGGGTGGTCCCGACCCAGCTGAGCAGCCTCCGTTCTTTGCCAGGACGGGACTGTGATGGCTAACGGCCCCCGGCCCACAGCCCAGGAGGCTGCTGCCCCGGCCCCCTTGCCGGGAAGAGGGTCCGTTGTGCTGTGTGGTGTGTGTTCCGGGAGCAAATGACTCATCCTGGTTCACTTGAGCTGCTGACTCTGATTCTCAGCCTGCCTTGGAGTCGTCAGAGGAGCGAGCTGCCTGCTTGGAAGGCGCACCCAGCCCCAGGGTGTCACCCACTTCTGAGCAGTTCTGGCTTCACGGGAAGGAGGGTCTGAGGAGGGTGAGCCAGGGCGCGCCTCAGCCACCTCTGGTGGCAGAGCACTTAAAATGGTCTCTGTGAAGGAGTCAGACGCACACGTGGTACACAGGAACAGGCACTGTGAAAAGATGCCCCTGCACCGCCCCCCCTGCAGGCACCTTCCGTCCCCAGCCATGCTGCTCCTGACGTCACTGGGGTTTTGCAGATGTGCCTGGACTCTGGCGCCAAGACCCAGGCCGCCCCTTCTCAGGAAGTCCTGCGGCTTGCACCCCCCACCCCAGCGAGCTTTCTGTCTCCGCCCACCGAAGGGCTGTTTTTAGGTGTGCCCAGTTTGACTTTTCATATCTGTGTATTTCAGGGGGGTGGTGGGGTTTCCCCACCCGAAGGCAGGAAACGTGGTGGGGAGCAGATCAGAGGAGGCAGGTGAACCAAGGTTGTGCCGGAAACCAGGGACTGGTGCCATCTGCTGTGGCCACGCACCATCCCTGGGGAGGAGACCCTCACCCCACACTGCTGCTGGGTGGGACAGGGGGAGGTGCTGGCTTCACTTAGCTGAGCTGGGGTTTACAGAAGAGGTCGTGAGCTTGCTGGGATGGCGGGTAGGGGGCCCAGCCCACTGCCCTGCAACCCACAACCCACAACCCCCAACTCCATTCCTGCTGCAGGAACTGAGCAAGGCCTGTTAACTTCCTTGCTGCCGTAAAATGAGTTAGGATTATGTTAAAGCTCGAATGAATGGGCGGATGTGAAAATTTGCCTATTCAGTCCTTCTGAACTTGCAACTGTCTGTTTATTTGTTTGTTTTCTTTCTTTCTTTTTTTAAGATTTATTTATTCAGGGCCCGGCACAGTTGCCTAGTGGCTAAAGTCCTCGCCTTGGATGCACTGGCATCCTCATGGACATTGATTCATGTTGCAGCTGCTCCACTTCATTTCCAGCTCCCTGATTGTGGCCTGGGAAAATAGTTCAAGATGGCCCAAAGCCTTGGGACAATGCACCTGTGTGGGAGACCTGGAAGAAGCTCCTGGCTCCTGGCTTCAGCTGTTGTGCCCACTTGGGGAGTGAACCAGCAGATGGAAGATCTTTGTTTCTCCTTCTCTCTGTAAGTCTGCCTTTCCAATAAAAATGAATACATCTTTTAAACATTTATTTATTCATTAGAAAGGCAGAATTACAGACAGAGGCACTCTCTCTCTGAGATCTTCCACCTGCTGGCTTGTCCTCCAGATGATTGTAAATGGCCAGCGCCGGGGCAGGTTGAAGCCAGGAGCCAGGAACTCTATCAGACTCTGTCAGGATCTCCACTGTGGGTCCAGGGACCCCAAGCACTTGGGCCTTGCTTAGCTGCTTTCCCAGCTGTGTTAGCAGGGAGCTAGACTGGAAATGCAGCATCTTGGACTTCAACAGATCGTCACGTGAGAGGCAATGCAGGCAGCAGCTTCACAAAAAGCACCAAAACCCCAGCCCCCACCTCTTAAACCTATTCCCACCCCCATATTCACAGCTTCTCCTTGTCATCCTATTCCCAACCCCAGAAAATAAGCAGTCAAAACTGAGATTTTTTTTTTTAAAGATTTTATTATTATTGGAAAGCCGGATATACAGAGAGGAGGAGAGACAGAGAGGAAGATCTTCCATCCGATGTTTCACTCCCCAAGTCAGCCGCAACGGGCCGGCACGCGCCAATCCGATGCCGGGACTAGGAACCTCTTCCGGGTCTCCCACGCAGGTGCAGGGTCCCAAAGCTTTGGGCCGTCCTCGACTGCTTTCCCAGGCCACAAGCAGGGAGCTGGATGGGAAGTGGAGCTGTCCGGGATTAGAACCGGCGCCCATATGGGATCCGGAGCTTTCAAGGCGAGGACTTCAGCCGCTAGGCCACGCCGCCGGGCCCAAAAACTGAGATGTTTTAAAATCCAAGAAGAGTTGTTCCGAACTTTGCCATTTCTAGACTTTATAATTCGTGAGCCTCTATCTTTACCTCTGTAAAATGGCTATATTATTATACTGTAAAATAATATAATTGGTTGTTAGATTTAATAGCAGTGTTTGACCTAGTACCTGGTTTATAATAAGCACACGGTAAATGTTAGAGTGTTATTATCCTTGTCTGTTTTGTTGCATTCCTTCCTGCGAGGGATCTCTGTGCCAGGAATTGGGTCAGATGCAGGGATACAGGAATCGGTATGTCTGGTGAGCTCTGCACCCCTAGAGCCTATCAGAGGAAGATGCTGACTGTGCACAGGGTTTATGACCCAGGCAGGACCAGGACTAGCGTAGAACAAGTAAGGCATTTGTGTCAGGCGCAAAATTTAAGGAGGCATTAAAAAAAAAAATCCAGTAACCGGGCCCGGCAGCGTGGCCTAGCGGCTAAAGTCCTCGCCTTGAAAGCTCCGGGATCCCATATGGGCGCCGGTTCTAATCCCGGACAGCTCCACTTCCCATCCAGCTCCCTGCTTGTGGCCTGGGAAAGCAGTCGAGGACGGCCCAAAGCTTTGGAACCCTGCACCTGCGTGGGAGACCTGGAAGAGGGTCCTGGCACCTCCAGTAACCGAGATACCTAAAATGCTTCCATGCCATCTTTTAATTTGCTTTATCTTTGATTTGTTGATTTGATTTGAAGGGCAGAGTGATAGAACCATCCATTGATTCAGTCCCCAAAGGGCTGTTACAGGCCAGGTTGGTCCATGCCAAGTCAGAGCTCCCTCCAGGTTTCTAATGTGGTGAGAGACAGGGGACCCAGCCTGGGCACTTGGGCAATTTTTTTGAAAAAGGTTTATTTATTTTTATTGCAAAGTCAGATATAGAGAGGAAGAGAGACAAACAGGAAGATCTTCCGTCCGATGATTCACTCCCCAAGAAGCCACAACAGCCAGAGCTGTGCCCACCCAAAGCCAGAAGCCTGGAGCCTCTTCTGGGTCTCCCACGTGTGTGCAGGGTCCCAAGGCTTTGTGTTGTCCTCAACTGCTTTCCCAGGCCACAAGCAGGGTGCTGGATGGGAAGCGGGGCCACTGGGATTAGAACCGGTGCCCATATGGGACCCCAGCGCATGTATGGCAAGGACTTTAGCCGATAGGCCACCGCGGCACTGAGCCATCTTTTGCTGCTTTCCCAGGCACGTTCCCAGGGCATTGAATCAGAGGGAAAGCAGCCAGAACTTGAACCTGTGTTCTGATGTGAGCTGGTTGGAATTCTAGCTACTCTACTTCTGATCCAGCTTCCTGCTAATTGTTCTGGAAAGGCAGGGGAAGATAATACAAGTGCTTGGGTCCCTGCAACCTTATGGGAGACCTGAATGAAGCTCCTGGCTTCATCTTGGTCCAGCTCTGGCTGTTGTAGCCATTGAAAGAGTAATCAGTGGGGCCTGGCGTGATAGCCCAGTGGCTAAATCCTTGCCTTGCTTGCACTTTGATCCCATATGTGTCCTGGTTTGTAGCCTGGCCCCTTCACTTCCCATCCAGCTC
This sequence comes from Ochotona princeps, assembly GCF_030435755.1. Taxonomy (NCBI): domain Eukaryota; kingdom Metazoa; phylum Chordata; class Mammalia; order Lagomorpha; family Ochotonidae; genus Ochotona; species Ochotona princeps. The sequence goes on along the minus strand of NC_080846.1, from coordinate 52,365,117 downwards.
CCTGCTTGCGGCCTGGGAAAGCAGTCAAGGACAGGCCAAAGCCTTGAGACCCTGCACCCATGTGGGAGACGTGGAAGAAGCTCTTGGCTTAGCTTCAGCTGTTACGGTCACTTCGGGAGTGAATAATGGATGGGAGATCTTTCTCTCTGTATCACCTTCCCTTTGTATAATTTGATTTGCCTTTCCAATAAAGTAATCTTTAAAAAAAAAAAAAAGAAAACAAGGGAGAATAAATGGGTGGGGGCAGTATGGTGGCTCAGTGGTTTAGGCTGCTCCTGGCTTTGCCAGTGTTTCATAATGGAATACCAGTTTGAGTCCCAGCGGTTCCACTTCTGGTCCATCTCCCTACTAAAGCAACTGGGTAAGCATAGAAGATGGCTCCAGTGTTTGGATTCTGGTAGATCAGGATGGACTTCTGACTGCTGGTTTTAGCCTGTTCCAGCTCTGACCAGCCACTTGGGGAGTGAATTAGTAGATGATAGATAACACACACTGTCTCTTCTATCTATGTTTTTCAACCAACATGTATGAACTAAACAAATAAAGTCTGGAGTAGTTAGGAATACAGTTTATTGTGTTTGCCAATTATACAGACATCCCATTTGCAACGGCTTCTTATTCAGCTCTTTCCTATGCATATAGAATTCACCTGCACATAAGTATTTAGTGACTTCTAAGATGTATGTGTCTACAGTTAAGCATTTCTGAAGTTGAAATGTTTTAAAATCAAAAGTGTTGTAATTTGGCACAAATGTGAGTTGTTATCAGTCCTTGTGTGTTGGGAGGATCTGGAAGGGTGTGTAAGGGAAGAAAGGATAGTTGGTCTGGGGTGAGGGGGTACAGGGTCCCAGAGGGCCACTGAGAGCTGGGTGGTTCATTGGTGATGGTTCATTGGTGATGGTTAGTTTTTGGTGCCAGCTTGGCCAGGCTGTGATGCTCAGCTGTTAGGGCAAACACCAGTCTGCTGTGGCCCTGAAGACTTTTGTATATGTGTAGGCTACAAAAGAAGTTACAAGCTAGTCATCCTCTGTATTGGTCATCCTCTGTATTGGGCATTCTCTGTATTGGCCATGGCCCCCATGCAGTCGGTTGAAGGTCTGGAGAGACGACCCACTGAGAGTCCCTGGGGAGGAGTCATTTCTACTTCAAGATTGAAACTTGGGACCCTGCCTGCCTGAGACACCCACCTGCTGCTCTGCCCTACACATTTAGGACTTAACAGTCCCCATGAATTATGTGAGCCAATTTCTTTGCATGAACCGTGCCTCTAATAGAGATAGGCATCTCCTAAACTCGTATATATACTTGCATACAAGGAGGTTTTCAAAAAGCTCAGGGAGAATGCACCTTATGAGAAAAACACATAATGGATTATAAAATGTTTGGCACCAAAATACATCTCTCTTTTAAAAATTATTATTACTTATTTGAAAGGCAGACAGTCAGGTAGAGCTTTGATCCAGAACTGGATGAGCAGCTGGGAACCCCATCTGAGTTTCCCACGTGGGTGGCAGGGCCCCAAGGACTTTGAGCCATCACTGTCACCTCTCAGAGTGAGTGTTCCAGGGAGCTGGATTGGAAGTAGAGCCGGGATTGAACGTGGGCACTTTGATCCAGGGAATGAGAGGCCTAGGCAGTGTCTCAAACCCCAACACCTATTTCTAAATGTATCTTTTAAGCATTTTTTCCTTAAATTTGGAAGGCAGAGTAAGAGCAAGAGAGAGCACATGCATGAGGGAGAAACTATTCTTTCTATTTCTCTTAATAATTCTGGCATGAGACTGTGGAGCAAGAATTAGAAAGCACGGCTTGTCACAAGTTTAGTCCAAACGATCCAAGACTCTGTCCTGTCTGCTTCAGATCTTCAGCTCTCTGGTGTCTTTGGCCACACAACAGGACGAGCCATCTCCATGACTTTCTGCTGCAGTGGCTCCTATGGGTGTCCTCATCTTTATGAATGCCGAGTCTGTAAGAACAGCAGGTTCTACGGAGCCTGGTACTCCATCCGGGTCTCCTACATGGATGGCAGAGGCCCAAAAGTTTGGTGTCATCTGCTGTTACCTTCCTAGGCACATTAGCAGGGAGCTGGATTGGAGGCAGAACAGCTACAAAAAGCAAAGCAAACAAGCAAAAAACTAACTTTGCCACTAGTCACTAGTTAGTCTCAGAGACTTGGCCACTAATTTCTGCACATCTCATGTTTTTCTAGTCCTTCCTTATGACCCTCAGAAACCTTTGCTGCTAGTCTTACCCTCCACGCTGATAATTCTTTGCTTGTTAAGTCCCTTGGGGCCTGCTGTTGTGGCACCGTGGGTTAAGTTGTACATCAACATCCCTTTATAGGAGTGCTTGTTCAAGCCCCAACTGCTCTGCTTCCAATCCAACGCCCTGATAATGTGCTTGGGAAAGTCGTGGAGGATGGTCCAGGTGCTTGGGTCCTTACCACCTATGTGGATGACCCGGATAGAGTTTGTGGCTCCTGGACTCAGCCTGGGCCAGAACCGGCTGTTGTGACGATTTGGGAGTGAATCAGCAAGTGGAAGATCTCTCCCTCTGTGGTACTGCCTTTCAAATAAATTAACCCCCCCACCTTTTTTTTTTTTTAAAGAAAAGTAAAATGGTTCCTTGGTGTTTTGAGTGCTGATATAAATATCCATTCCAGGAGAATCTTGGTCAAGTTTTCTTTTATGTAATTAAAGACTACTAATATGGTAGAATTATTTTCCCCTATCCCAGGAAACACATAGGATTGACAACTATGACTGGGACTTTTCCAGTGAAATCACCCAGGCCATCTTTAAATGATATTCTAGAACCCCCCACATACAACAAGTCAGTTGGAGATATTGGGGTGATGGAGGAAAGTAGGAATATTACAACATGCAGAGCAAGGAGCTGATCAACTATTATTGCTTAACTACCAGGCTCTTTGAGGGGTTGGGGATAACTTACGGCTCTTAGAGACAAGAGCTGACTTTGAGATGCTTTGTGGGTCTCTGCTGGATCCCAAGTTCTCATTGTCCCTCTTTGGACAATGGTGTTCTTTGATGACACCATTTTTGATTATGACAACATGGCCTCTAGTTAGGTGTTAGTCATTTCTTGTTTGGGGCATCCCAGATGAGCGTGGATTTGAGTCACACAGCTCCACTTCTGATCCAGCTCCCTACTAATATGTGTGAAAAGGCAGCAGATGATGGCCCAAGTGCTGGGGCCCCTGCCATCCATGCCGGAGACTCAGAATGAGTTCCAGGCTCCTGGCTTTGGGCTGTCCCAGTCCAACTGGAGTGAACATTTGAGGTGTGAATTAGTGGAAAGAAGATCTCTCTCTCTCTCTCTTTCTCTCTAACTCTTTGTCACTCTGCATTTCAAATAAATAAACACATTTTTAAAAGTTGATTTGCAAGTAAGATGTTTAAGAAAAGGTTTTATTTATTTTTCTTGGAAAGGCAGATTCACAGAGAGGAGTGACAGAGAGATCTATCCTCTGGTTCACTCCCCAAGTGGTTGCAATGGCTGAAGATGAGCCAAGCCAAAGCCAGGAGCCAGGAGTTTCTTCTAGGTCTCCCATGGGGATGCAGGATCCCAGGCTTTGGGCCATCTTCAACTGCTTTCCCAGGTCACAAGTAGGGAGCTGAATGGGAAGGGAAGCAGAGCAGCCAGGGCATGAACTGGCACCTACATGGGATCCAGGTGCATGCAAGGTGGGGATCTAACCACCAAGGTATCACACTGGTCCCTGCAAGTAAATTTTACTTTTTAAATTAAAAGCATTTTTATTTTTACCATTGTTTACATAGCTGAGAGGGATGCACATCTGTTTGGGTCCCCGGTTAGGGTGGGCAGGGTCAGGGTATTGGGGAAAGTGGGTGGGACAAATGTTTCAGCTTGGGGAGAGGAGGGAGCCACTCCTTACTTTCAAACTACATCAGCACCCAAGGATGGAGGGATGGTCATGTGATCACTTAGAGACCCTGATGTGGGAAGGATGTTCTGAGGGTGTTATTTGAGCAGTTTTGATAATTCTGAGACATTGTTGGCTTTATTATACCAGGGTTGAGGAAAGTCTTTGCAAGGTTTGTTGGCTAAGTCCATGTCATTGTGCTTCCCCTGGACCCAGACACTATGTTCTTGGCCAGGAGAGTTGTTGAACCTGTTCTGCTTTTCATCCTCTGCTGGGGGCACCCAGTGTCCTCTGCTGGCCCAGATGAGCTGGCCATCATGTTCTTCATGCCTATCTGGACATGCTGTCCGCTGCACAGGCATCTGCAACTGAGGAGGCCCAGTCCCTGAACATGCATTGCAAGTTTGGGCCAAATATCTTGTGATTTCTCTCTGTGGCCAGGGTCTGAGTCCAGCGATCTTATTGGGGAGTCCCCCCCAGAAATCTCATTTGGGGTGACCTCAGGCTTGACTCTTGTGTGCACCAACTAGTGTAGGTTCTGGTTTAATCTGTCAGCAGCCAATGCACACCCTGATGAATGCAATTATCTGGTTCTACTCCCAGCCCCATCGCTCAAGCAAAGTGATGGGTGCTACAACTTAGCCTAGCCCAGCTTGCCACAGGCCCAGTCTTCACACGTACCAGTGGTTACTGCAGTCTAGTCAGGTCAACCCCCAAAAAGCCCCACCAAGTCTGCCCCCAGCTCCACTATTTGCCCTGTCTGGCATATGATACGGCCTAGCCTGATCTATCCCACATTCCATCTGGCCCTCATGCATGCCCATGGATGCTGCAGCTTAGTTCAACTGGACCCACCCCCAGACCCAACCCACACATATGCTAAAGGATGCTGCCACCTTGCCCAACCTCTTACATTCACCAGCAGGAGCTACAGCCTAGCAGATTAGTGCCTTAAGTTCCCCTATCAGGCCCACTCCCAACCCTGGATCTTGCGCTTGCCAGGGGGTAGAGTGGTCCAGCCTGACATGACTTACAACCAGTCCTAGCACTTGCCAATGGGTGCTATGGCCTATCCTGGCTGTCCCACACCCATTCTAACTCTCTTACATGTCTAGCCCAGCTTGACTGCCCTCAGACTGGCTTGCCCTCAGTCCCAGCTCTCATGCTCACCAGTGGAAGCAGCAGCCCAGCAGAGAAGACTCCAAAGTTCCCCTACCAGGCTTGTTCCCAGGGCTGGGTCTTGCATTTATTAGCAGGTGCTATGACCCAGTCTGGGTCTGCCCCTAGTCTCGGCATTCACCAGCAGTTGCTACAACCTGGCTTAGCCTGACTTACCTCTAGTCCTAGCTCTTGCCAGTGAGTGCAGCAGCCTATCCCAACCAGACCCGTACCAGCCCCTACGTGGACTGGAGAGTGTTGTGGTCTAGCCCAGCTTGGTCAGTGCACTGTTTTGGCTCTGTTATGCCAATGTGCATTGTGGACTGGCCTAACCCCGTCTGCCCTCAGGTCTGGCCCATATGTATGCTTGCAGGGGCTGCAGCCTAGCCCAGCCCATACTGGATTTCCCCAACTCTGCCTCTCACATTTGCCAACAGGAGCTGCAGCCTAGCATGGGAGTTTCCCAGCTTCCCTTACCAGGCCTGCGCCCACCTATGGGTTTTGTGTATGCAGGTGGGTACCATGATCCAGTCCTGGCATTCACTGGCTGGCCTCACCTGACTGGCCTGCACCCATTCTGGCTCTCACCGGTGGGTGGGTACTACATCCTAGCTGAGCCTAGCCCATCTCCTGACCAGCTCTCATGTGAACTGGCATGTACCGTAGCCTAGCCCAGCCTAGCCCACACCAATTTTGGCTCTTGTGAGCATCAGCAGGTGCTAAAGCCTAGCCCAGTCTGGTCCACCCCCAGACCCAGCCCACATGCCTGGCAGCTCATCCCTGGCTTTTGCACTCACCAGTGGAAGTTGCAGCCTAGCAGGGGAGTCCCCAAAGTTCTACCAGGCCCATTCATAGCAACAATTCTTATGCATGCTAATGGGTGCTTCAACCCAGCCTGGTGTGGCTCATTGTGGTCTCAGCTCTTGCTGGCAGGTAAAGCCTAACCCAGCTGAGTGCGGTCCACCCTGGCCTAACGCTTGTGTGTGCGCCAGTGGGTGCTGTGGTCTGTCCCAGCCCAGCCTGCCCCTAGACCCATTCCATACAAATGATGAGGAATGCTGCCTGGTCTGCCTACCCCACCCAACTCCACCCAACTCCCAGCTTCAGCTATTGTGCTCCTCAGAGGGAGCTGTTGTCTAGCAGGGGACTTTCCCAAATCCCCCTACCAGGCCTGGTATCTTATGTGTACCGGCAGGTGCCACAGCCTTACTTGGCATGGTCTATCTTCTATCCTGGCCTTTGCAATGCACCAGTAGGTACTGGTAGCCTGGCCTGGCCTAGCTTCCTCCAAGCCTCAGATCCCACGAGTGGCAGGTGAATTCCACAGTCCAGTCTGGCTCCAGCTCTCCGCAAACTGGCTGGTGCTACAGGCCCACAGAAGGAAGCCCAACTGTGCCCCACCCCCCGCCCCCCAATCTGCCCTTAGATCTGGTTCTTTCATGTTCCAGTGGCTGCTGTGGCCCAGCCTGATGTGACCCATCCCCTGTTCTGACGCACATAGGTGGGTACTGTGGCCTACCCCAGCCAGGCATGCCCCCTAGCCTCAGCTTTTGTGTGTGCCAGTGGGCAGTAGGTGATGCTGTTTAGCCCAGCCCAGGTCTCCAATGCCTTGGCTTGACCCAATATGCCCTCTGATTTCCCCCCTTTAACTGCTCTGTCTCAGCTCCCTTGCCTACCTGCGAGTGCAGTGGATGGGTTTGTAGAACCCCCTAAAAGTCAATCTTCCCCTGTCAAACATGCCCTCAGTTGCTTCTACTCCAACATGTCCCCGGACTCCCTTCCCTGGGCAATTGACAGCTCTCCTGCCTGAAGGCTCCAGTAGCATGGCCTGGCCCTGTGCTCCCCACCTTCCACATATATCCTTATCTTTTTAAAAAAGATTTACTTATTTTTATTATAAAGGAAGATTAGTCTTCCTTTATAACAAAAGAAAAAATGTCTATTCTAATTCTATTTTTCTTTTTTTTTTAAAATATTGGGATGGGAGGGCCTGGCATCATAACTCGGTGGTTAAATCCTTGGTTTGTAAGCTCTGGGATCCTATATGGGCGCTGGTTCGTGTCCCAGTTGCTCCACTTCCCATCCCGCTCCCTGCTTCTGGCCTGGGAAAGCAGCAGACGATGGCTGAAGCTCTTGGTGCCTCGCACCCATGTGGGAGACATGGAAGAAGCTCCTGCTTTCAGATAGACTCAACTCCAGCGATGATGGCCATTGGGGAGTGAACCAAGGGCTAAAAGATCTTTCTCTGTCTCTCCTTCTTTCTAAATCTGCCTTTCCAATAAGAATAAGTAAATCTTTAAAAAAAAATTAAGGGAGAAGGGCCAGCACTATGGCAAAGCAGGGATAGCTCTCTATGGCACTGGCATCCCATATGGGTGCTGGTTCGAGTTCTGACCTGGGATGGCCAAATTGCTTAGGCCTCTGCACCTAAGTGGGAGACCCAGAAGAAGCTTCTGACTTTGGACCGGCCCAGGTCCTGCTGGCCATTGCGGCCTCTGGGGAGTAAACAAGTGGATGGAAGACCTCTCTGTCTCTTTTTCCTCTCTCTGTAACTCTGCCTTTCAAGTAAAATAGATCTTAATATTGAGGGAGTAGGTGAAATGGACAATGTGAAAAAAGAAAAAGTTGCAATTCAGAAGGTGGTTGAAAGAATTTTAGAAACCAGATTTTAAAATTAAAAATCAGTCTTCCTTCCTTCCTTCCCTCCTTCCCTCCTTCCCTCCTTCCCTCCTTCCCTTCTTCCCTCCTTTGTCTTGGAAGAGGGCCTGCACCACCCACTGGGATGGGGCCTAGATCCTAAAGCATGGGGCTGGGTGATCTGGGGACAGGTAATGAGGACCGTATAGGGGACACAGCCATTGGCATGACTGGACATTTCTGGCTCATGAGACGGACCTACTAGATAAGATAGGGAGAGAATTCCAAACTGGGGATAGGCCAGACCTCCATCCCTAATCAGCAAGAAGTAGATGTGATGAATCTTCATTTTTCAGCAACCCTTAAGATGAAGGGTCAGAAATCTTTGGGGCAGAATGAAATGGCAGAGGTAAGTAGCTAATTTAGGGTTATAATTTAGAAGCCGTGCCTCTTCTGTCGTAATTCTATCTGGCTGTCAATCAAATGACCCCGTCTCCAGGATATACTTTCCCTAATCTGGGAACTGGGGGTGGTTCCAGGTAATTATTCCCTTTCCAGGCTTGTAAAAGGGGAGGGGTGCTTCTCCCACAGACATCATTTATGGAACATGGAATCAAACCAGGAGAAGTTTATATCAGACTGGTCCAACAGGCTGCAATGGCTCAGCTCTGCAAGACTGTACTGCCTTCCTGCGGTAGAAGCAGCAGAAGATGACTCAAGGACATGGGCCCTGCCACCCACATGGGAGACCCAGAAGAAGCTCCTGGCTCCTGACTTCTTCTGCCTGGCCCATCCCTGGTTGTAGCAACCATCCCCAAATGGCTGTAGTGGCTGGATCTGGGTGGATCCAAAGCCAAGAGTCAGGAGCCAGGAGCTTCTTTCAGGTCTCCCATGTGGGTGCATGGACCCAAGCATTTGGGCCAACCTCTGTTGCTTTCCTGGGTGCATTAGCAGAAAGATTGCTCAAAAGTGGAGCTACTGGGACTCAAACCAATGCAAATATGGGATGTTGGCACCACGGGTGGAGGCTTAGCTTGTTATACCACAACACTGGCCTCCCTCCCCTGCTCCCACTTCCTCATTTTGTTTGTTTGTTTGTTTTAAATTAAAGCAGCTTACTTATCAAAGTTTTATTTAAGTGATGTGAACCAGTAAGCCTTTGGGTCCATCTGTCTTTTCTGCATCACTCATCTGGATAGAGTCCATTGTTTCTCTGTATGGGTTCACTTTGACATGGTAGTATATAAGCTTGCACACAGGAATTGCTCTGAGCTTTCCTTTCAGAGCTGTAGTTAGAAATCCGCTGAGTGTCTACTTCTCATTTGGGACCTAGGGAGGGCTGTTGGCCAAACTGTATGCTAGCAAAATATTTTTTCTTGTTTTTTTTTAACTGAAAAAAAAATAATTTTATCAAATATACTCCAGGGGATGCAATCAATAGAGCTATGATGACCCATTTCTATTTACTGTCAGACCTAGCAACCAAGAAACAGGTTTGAAACAATTGTTCTCGGTTCTTCCCTGAGATGCCCACCTGATCTGTCAGGTGTATTTCTTCATTCCACTTGGCTAACATGCTGACCGCTGGAAACAAAAGGCCAGAAACAAATCCATCAGGTTACAGAGCAGTCTTGCAGGGCTGTGATCTCTTCAGCTCCGAAAAGTGTGAGTCTCTTTAAACCCTGCTGGCCACACCCGAGCCAAGAACTCTTCCCTCGGGACCCTCACGAGCAGATAGCTAGCAAAAGTATCTCCACACTTCAAGCCATATTCAAATTCAGTGCTGTTTTCACCACGCTCCAAAAAGGACCTTGAACCAGTGACACCTGGTCCACAGGTGCCTGAGGCTAACAGGTGTGACTGTGGCTTGGGAGTTGGGGTGCCACTGGTGAGACGTCCCCTGGGGACCACAGTTCCATCATGGTCAGCAGTTTGTTGTAGAGCCCTCCAAAATATGAGTCTGCTGACCCAACACGCAGCAAGCCAATCACTGACATTGGAGTGGTGGAACAAAGTGGGCATTTACTGCAGCAAAGGACAGAGCAAGGAGCCGGATGGCTGTTCCTTGATGCCCAGGCTCCCTGAGGAGTTCAGGGTAGGGGATCTTGTGTGCCAAAGCTGGGATGGTGATGGGGAGGGGGTGGTACATGTCCAGCCTGGGTTCTGGTCTCTGATTGGTCCAGAGGTCTCATGGCTCTTCTTCGATTGGTTAGTGGTTTTATGTTCTTTTGGGAATTGTGATAATGGCAAAAATGGGCTTCACTGAGAAGGGAGTTGCTTCTTGTTGGGGGCCTGACATCCCTGGGAAAACTCTCAAGGCTGAAAATGAAGGTGTTATTGGAGGATGAAGGATCCTCTGGGGCTGGCTGCACCACGTCTCAGGGTAATGAGAGTTTCAGTAAGAGATGCATTTGCACAGAAACTGTAAGGGAGGGCTGCTGAGGGACTGTGGGAAAGGAGAGCCTGATCGTGTTTAGCATCTGCAGTAAAACACCATGTAAGGGTCTGGCATGGTAGCCCAGTGGCTAAAGTCCTCACCTCACATGTGCCTGGGATCCCATTTGGGCATCGGTTCTAATCCTAGCAGCCCCGCTTCCCATCCAGCTCCCTGCTTGTGGCCTGGGAAAGCAGTTGAGGATGGCCCAAAGCCTTGGGACCCTGCACCCATATGGGAGACGTGGAAGAAGCTCCAGGCTCCTGGCTTTGGATCAGCTCAGCACCGGCCATTGCGGTCACTTGGGGAGTGTATCATCAGATGGAAGATCTTCCTCTCTGGCTCTCCTCCTCTCTGTATATCTAATTTTCCAATAAAAAATAAAATAAATCTTAAAAAAGAAAACATGTAAGGGTTTTATTTCAAAGGTGCCTAACAGGACCCTGGTGTGATAGCTCAACTGACTAATCCTCCCTCTTTCAAGTGCCATGATCTCATATGGGCACCGGGTTCACGTCCTGGCTGCTCTACTTCCCATCCAGCTCCCTGCTTGTGGCCTGGGAAAGCAGTAGAGCATGGCCAAAAGCCTCGATACCCTGTATCACTGTGTGAGATCTGGAAGAAATTCCTGGCTCCTGGCTTTAGATTGGCTCAGCTCCAGCCGTTGCAACCATCTGGAAAGATAGATGGAAGATCTTTCTCTTTGTTTCTCCTTCTCTCTGTTAATCTACCTTTCCAATAAAAATAAATAAATCCTTTTAAAAACTTGTAAAAAAAATTTCATAGTTGCAATGAATAAAATATTAAATGCTCATAAAGGCTTCACTGTGAACATTCTTTCCACCCCAAATTACGATTTCTTATTACCTAATGTCTTTTTAAGAGAAAGAGGTGAGCACATTTAACCTTCTGAAATGGCAGCTTCCCTCCTGGAACAAGCTATCCTCTTGACCAAAAAGCAAAGCCTCTGTTATCTATTCCTATTAAAAAAAAAAAAAAAACAAAAAACAAAAAAACAGAGATGTTTCCTATCTTTGAAGGCTTCTGAAAAAAAAAATTAAGTTTCCATAGAGGGAGTTGAAATCTACCTCCCAGCCTCTGAATGTACTTAAGTTGAAATGATTTGAATTAAAAGTAGGTAGCCAGTGCCGTGGCACAGTGAGCTAAGCCTCTCCCCGTAGCACCAACTTCCCATATGGGCGCCAGTTTGAATTCTACCTGTTCCGCTTGTGATGCACCTGCCTGTCTGTGGTCTGGGAAGGCAGTGGAAGATGGTTCATGTGGGAGACTTGGAGGAGGCTCCTGGCTCCTGACTTTGGATGGGCTCAGCTCTGGCCACTGCAGCCATTTGGGAAGTGGACCAGCAGATGAAAGACCTCTTTGTGTCTATCTCTGTAGTTCTGCCTTTTAAATAAAAAGTAAAATGCACCCCCTCTTTTTTTTTTTAAAGGAGTGTGATACAGTTACTCATTGGCACATCTGGTATCCTCTTTTTCTTTAAAGATTAATTTTTATTTTTATTGGAAAGCCAGAAGGAGCATATGGGCTGCCCCAGCCCTGCAGTGACTGCAGCTCCTCCACAGCACTAAGCTATGGCTTTGAGCCTCTGAAGCTAGAATGTTCTACAGACCTTGGAAAGCTGTAATGGGGATATGCCCTACCTGGGAAGCCAGAGGATCTCAGAGAACAGAAAAAAAAATGAACCCTTTGACTCCAGTGACAGGACAAGTCCTGTCTGATGGACAGCTTAGCCTGCTGCCCGGGTGAGAGCTGCCCTGAGGCCCACAGAGGGGTGAAGGGCTCAAGCTGGGGCTTGGGCACTTCTTGTCTTTGCCCACTGAGCATCCTGGAGGTGCCAGATTGGGTCACGTGTTCTTCTCAGTATGTGAATCTGGGGGACCCTTGCTAGGGCTACCTCTTTCCAAAGGAGAGACCCAGAGGGATGGCAGGGAAGTCCCTCTGTTTAGCTAGCCATTATTCTGCAATTGTGGGCAGCTTGCTTAACCTGTTTTTCTTTTTAGAAAAGAGGATGTTGATACGGAACTATTGTGAAATTTAGGTGAGATAATGACCCTGTAAATCGCCAGGGACAAACTCAGGGCATAATCGGTGCTCTGTGTTCAAGAACAGCAGCTCTGGCCTGCAGGGCTACGCCTTCCCTCCATGGAAACCCAGGACAATGGAACATTGCAGACACACCTGTTCAGCCATTTGAGCCCAAAGAGAAGGATTCTAGGGGGTCAATAGGTACCTTCCTTGACCTGTGCCTGTTGCTTTCTAATTTCTGGAGTTTGGGCAGAACCCTCGAAAGCTCATGGAAAAAAGCCTGGCATGAAAGTTTGGTCTGAGTTTGAGAGTGGGCCAAGAACCTAACAAGGTCCTTCCATTCTGGTTTATACCCACAACAGCCGAGGACAGCTCAAAGAGTGAAAAAAAAAAAAAAAAAGAGGGAGAGAGAGACAAAGGTGCGCTTGCGGGTGGAGGTAAGATGGTGATTCTTCTCCGTGATCTCTGTGTTGATGCAGAGATATGCATTTCTGGAAGCTTGCCAACGCTGCCATTCCCGGGGCAGCAAGATGCCTGCCAGGCTGCAGGAACACAGCCCTGGTACTTCAACACCATCCTGCCCCGGCTGCACCACACCTAGGAGCAACAAAACACCTCACACGTAGTCATTCTGCTCCTTGAGCCATGTCACCAGGTCCAAAGTCCAGGCATTGAAGTGCCTGCCTGCAAGTAGTCATGCTTTATCGCTGCCCGTGCTGTAGGCAGGGCAATTGTGAGCCCACAGCAGCACTGGGGGCACTCATGTTTCTTATTCTTTTCCCTTTTTTTTTTAAAGGCAGAGAGACAGAGATCTTCCATCTGTTGGTTCATCTCCCAAATGTGCCCCCCAACAGTCAGAAACATGCTCCATGCCACAACAGGACTGGCCCAGGACAGACCAAAACCAGGAACAAGGAACTCCATCCAGTTTGCTCACATGGGTGTCAGGGACCTGAAAACTTGAGTGATGATCTGCTTGCCAGAGTACACGTTGGCAGGCAGCTGGAATTGAGCAGAAAGGTGGCTCAAACCCACATAGCCTGATAGGGGATGCAGGTGTTCCAGGTAAAATCTTCATTTTTTAAAAAAGTTATTTATTTTTTATTGCAAAGTCAGATATACAGAGAGGAGGAGAAACAGAGAGGAACATCTTCCATCCGTTGATTCACTCCCCAGGTGGCTGCAATGGCCGGTGCTGCGCCGATCTGAAGCCAGGAGCCAGGAGCAAGGAGCCAGGAGCCTCTTCTGGGTCTCCCACACAGGTCCTGGGTCCTAAGGCTTTGGGTCGTCCTCCACTGCTTTCCCAGGCCACAGGCAGGGAGCTGGATGGGAAAGCAGGGCTGCCAGGTTTAGAACTGGCACCCATATAGGATTCTGGCGCATGCAAGGCGAGAACTTTATCTGCTAGGCCACCGTGCCGGGCACCATTTTTTAAATTTATTGATTTTATTTGAAAGACAGATTTTTAAAATATATTTTTATTGGAAAGGCAGATTTTACAGAGAGAAAGAGAGACAGAAAGATCTGCCGTCTGCTGATTCACTCTCAAATGACAACAACGGCCAGAACTGAGTCGATTTGAAGCCAGGAGCTTCTTCCAGGTCTCCGACGTGGGTGCTGGGTTCTAAGGCTTTGGACCGTCCTCAGCTGCTTTCCCAGGCCACAAGCAGAGGGTTGGATGGGAAGTGGAGCAGCCAGGACATGCACTGATGCCCATAAGGCATCTAGGTGTTTGCAAGGTGAGGATTTAGCCATTAAGCCATCATGCTGGGCCCTGAAAGGCAGATTTTACAGAGAAAGGAGAGACTGAGTGAGAAGGTCTTCTAACCACTGATTCACTCCTCAAATGGCTGCAACAACCAGAGCTGAGCTGATCTGAAGCCCGGAGCCAGGAGTCCGCTCTTGAGTTTCCTTCATAGGTACAGGTCCCAAGGCCCTGGGCCATCTTCCATTGCTTTCCCAGGCCACAATCAGAGAACTGAATTGGAAGTGGAGCAGCTGGGCACTGCAAGGAGAAGGATTAGCCTGTTGTACCTCTGTGCCAGCAATGTTCCACCTCCTCCCCAGCAGCAGGTGGCATCTTAACTGCTATTCACATGTTGGCCCTTACTGTGGTCATTGTTAAGAGGCATCACTGTAGCTCAGTATGATGGCTCAGTGGCTAAATCCTCACCTTGCAAGCACCAGGATCCCATATGGGCACCGGTTCATGTCCTGGCTGCCCCACTTTTCATCCAGCTCCCTGCTTGTGGGCTGGGAAACCAGTAGAGGATGGTCCAAAGCCTTGTGACCCGGCACCTGCATGGGAGACCCAGAAGAAGCTCCTGGCTCCTGCCTTTTGATTGGCTCAGTCCATCCTGGCCGTTGTGGCCATTTGGGGAATGAACCAGACATCGGAAGATCTCTTTGTCGTTCCTTCCCTTTGTAAATTTGCCTTTTCAATAAAAATTATAAATAAATCTCAGGGGTAAAAAACGAGGCACCGTTACCTCTGGGCACATGCAGGACCTAGAAATGAAGACTTTTCTGTGCTTGGAAGTCAAACTCCTGCAGTATGTGAGTGGCACGATCACATGGCACAGCTGTGACCTGGGCCTTGGCATTCTCATTTCTGGCACAGCAATCTCTACCTGAGGGTAGGCAAGACAAGCAGCTCTACCCAGGGGGAAGCATGACTTACAGGCTATTGTAGAATTCTTACTGTGTAGTTCCAATTGCTGCTGCTAGCTGCTACCTAGGAGCAGGTGCAAATGTGGTCCCAGGAGCTATAGGAAGGAGTGGGAGTTGTGGGTTGCCCCAAGTTGTCATTCTGGGGAAGTGGACCCTGACCAAGTGCTGGACAGACTGGGGCGTTGGACCACACACAGGAATGGGCAGGGATGGGGACAGGCCCAGCCAAGTATCCAGAACCTACAGCTTTCTGCATCTAATGTCTTTTGTTCTTAGTCTATGCAGTTTGGATGGGGCTTCCTTACTTCCCCAGTGCCAGTGAGGATCCTGTGACACCTTGGTCTCAGCGATTGGGGTGAGAAGGTGGAGCAACATTACTCCGGTGGGGCACTCAAGAATGTTCTTGAAGTCATTTCCTGAAACCTGGAAAAAATAAAAAAAAAAGAAAAAGAAAGAAAGAAAAGATGAGGCCTGGTGTGGTAGCCTAGTGGCTAGGGTCCTCACCTTGCACATGCCAGGATCCCATATGGGTGCAGGTTCTAATCTAAGCGTCCTACTTCCCATCCAGCTCCCTGCTTATGACCTGGGAAGGCAGTCGAGGATGGCCCAAAGCCTTGGGTTCCTGCACCCGTATGGGAGACCCAGAAGAAGCTCCTGACTTCAGATCAGCTCGGCACCAGCCATTGCGGTCACTTGGGGAATAAATCATCAGATGGAAGATCTTCCTTTCTGTCTCTCCTCCTCTCTGTATATCTGACTTTCCAATAAAAATACATAATTCTTTAAACATATATATTAAAAAACAAAAAGATGAACTCTTGCTCCTACCTGCGATGTCCCACTCCATGGCAAGCACCAATGGAACCACCAGCTGGAGGTGATGGAAGTTTGTGGGGCTCTTGACTGTTGCACGAGGAAGCAGAGTTGGCCTGGCAGATGGCAGAGAAGACAACAAGTTTGGGGACCCCAGTGACATCCTTTGCATGCCTGGACCTGGTTACTCCAGAAGTTATTGCTTCCTGGATGCCTCCCCTCCCACCCTGTGCCTTATTTTGCTTGAAATGTATCTGAGAATGTTGTCATTTCAACTAAAAGTGTCTGGCTAACTAACAAAACATTGCACTGTGTTGACTCACTGCTCCAGGAGAGTCGGCAAGGGAAGTCCCTGTTCCCTTACGCTGGGATGTGGCAGGAGGGAGGAAGTAGAGAGAAACTGTCAGAAAGAGCTAAGATTTCCCGGGAGCTGAACAAGGAAGTTGGGAAGTGGTTCACCCTGGGGAGGAGGGGACCGACTGCTTAGAGCTGGAGGGACCCCTTGTGTCCCTTCTAGGCTTTGTCCAGACAAGTGTCCTTCAACAAGGGGGAAGGGGAGGATGATGGGGTGTGGCATGGGGGAGGGGAGGATGTCTTGGAGTTGGAGGAGAGATCCTAGAACTGGAGGAATCCCCTTGGGAGAGGGACTCCAAGAATACAGAGAGGTGGGAGGCCAGGCCAGTATCTGGCCCCTCAGGGCAGCACTGCATCTCATCCCCACCAGGCACTGGCTTCAGTCACTGCACCCATAGGCACAGGTCTGCAACCTGCTATGGCTAACGCATTCCTTTGCTTTGCACTGGAGACATTGCTCCCCGATTCTGTCATGAAATAGCCCTGGATCTACCAGTGGGGCTGCTGTAAAACCCAATGCTATGCAGCTACAACCATTGTTTTCTCAAGAAGTGGATGTTTCTGGGCCCAAGACTACAAACCTGATTGAGGCTTTTGATTCATGTTCCAGGAAAGAACGGTTATGCCTTAGCCAGAAAAAAGACATAGAGATTTCCAACCGAGAGCAGGCTGATGGCCGAGTCAGTGCGGGAGGTGACCTGTTTCTTGGGAAAGCAGAGCCATGCTGCAATATCTATAATGAATTAAATTAAGACCCTCACATGTGGTGTTGGTGCAGTATGCCATGTGGCATTAAACAGATTTGGCCGTCTGGCTCCCTGGAGACACACAGGACACAAAGGCACCAAACAGATGACATAATGGGGGTTATCAGGGTGCTTCCTGGCAGGCAGCCGAGGGGAGCAAGTGTGGCCATTGTCGCAGATGAAGGGTGGTCGCAGTGCAAGTCTTCAGCGCCTGTATTTTATTGCTGGAATCTTCCTCTCAGTGGTTTGGAACCACAGGCGTTGCAGCTAGCTTGCTGCTAGAGGCAGGAATGGTGTCCATCGGGGGAGACAAGAAAGAGGAGAGAGTGGCTGTGGGTGACAAGCCCCAGGCGCAGGAGCAGGCTCTCGCCCTGCAGCCGCAAGGGGGAAAGTACCCAGAGTGAGGAGTCTTCAGGAGGCCGATGGAACTGAAACACCTGCATGAGGGCTGCCAGCCTCCCTGGGGTTCAGTGGAGGAAACCACCACAAAGAAACCACTCAGCAGGACTCTGAAGTCCCTTTAGGGGATAGGAGAGAATTCAACTGACATATAGACAGGTTTTAAGCTCGTTGTAATGGCGTCAGTCTTTGTCTCCTCCCCTGGGCAAAATGGATCATCTTTGCAGGTGTTCAGTGCTGAGGTGTTTTTTTTTTTTTTTCCCTCTGCTGGCCATCTTCCAGCCCTGGTTGTTTTTTGGCAGGTCTGACGAAGACTCGGATTTTCTGTTGGTTTGTGGAAAGGACCAGAAAAACTAAGTCTTCTTCCAAGAGGAAACTGACCTTTTTAATCTGACAAAAGGGTAGAGACAGAGGAAGGTGCACACAGGAGGCAGATTTATGTTCTGTGCCTCTTCCCATTAGCCCCCAGCCCGAGTGTCTGCATGGGCCTCTCTTCTGTTTTATTAGCGGTAAAATCAAAGGCCTCCAGGGAGGAATGGGTGAAAGCCAGAGCAGCTTGGATTATTTATCACCTGTGTCGGAGAGTGCGCCTGTGTCTAGAGATAAGCAGAAGAAACAGTTATTTCCCAGACTTCATGGGCGTTTGCTTGGTCTGCTAATGAAGGGGTATCACTTGCAAGCTTTCCAAAGTGAAAATTATAGGAAAGTCTCACCTGATGGGAAAGGGTAGTGGAGGAGGAGCCCTGAGATTTTTGGTGTGGAGGACCTGGCGGGTTAGAGACACACTTCCCGTGTCCGGTGGAAGCCAAATCAGGATTCTATCTCTGGGAAGCCACATCATGGAGTAAGAGAACTTGGGCGGTTCTTCATCCAGCTCCACTTACTAACAGGCCCAGGCAAGACCCAGCCACCCTTTACTCAGCTGCTTTCTAGCAACCGAAGACCAATGAGATGGTTAGGTGGAAAGCAACACACACAAGTTCAGCCACCCACGAGACCTTACAGCCACTCCAGGCCAACTGATTGAAGGTGAAGTCTGCACTTTCCTTACTTGTTTGTAACAAGCTCAGGCAGTCTTAATCCCCAGGCAGATAAGAAAGTAGAATGAAACCATTTTCATCGGGCTTTATTTCTAAGCAGGGCTAGGTGCGATTAGAAACTGATTAGATAAATATATTTAATCTGAAAGTGTTCAGATCTGGCATCAGGGCTTGGCAAGTGGTCCTCGCTTCACACCTGCTCCTCTCCAGTTCCTGCATGACTTCTCAGTGGCAGCTGGGTGACCCAGAGCTGCTTTCAAAGGCCTTGCATGTGTCTTTTCTGTTCTGTTATGCTGCCCCTGCAGGTCCTTCCTCTTTTTCTGCCTCTGTTCCAAGTATCTTAAATAAATATTTATTTATTTAAATGCTTATTTAAATCAATAAGAGAGAGGGAGACAGATCTTCTATCCCCTGGTTCACTCCTGCAAATGACTATACAATAGCCAAGTTTGGAACAAGTAGACGCCCAGAGCTTCATCCAGGTCTCTCAAGTGGGTGTAGGGACCCAAGCACTTGGACCATCCTCCGCTGCTTTCCCAGGCACAGTAGCAGGAAGCTTGATTATTGGAAATGGAGCAGCTGGGACTGGAACCAGTGTCCGCACGGGATGCTGGCACTCAAGGTGGCGGCTGAGTTACAGCACCAGCCTCAGTTCAAATATCTTAATTGTGATTCCAAAGAGGGGAGAGAAGGTATCTGCCTTCAGACCTGTCTTCTGCCTCAGAGCCTCACTTGTTCTGGAGCCAGGTGTGGCCAGGCACCATGTCACCAACTTCTATGGATGATGACGATGACAACAAAAGGAGGGGACGCAATTTGCGTAGGCAGGAGCTCCGCTCTTGGCTTTTGTGGCACTTCAGCCTTCTTCCCTGTAATGTGAGGCGTTCCAGGCTAGCAGCATGCTGCTGTGAACAAAGAAAATTGTCTTGCATGGTCTCCTTAGATGAGCCATAACTTGGCAAGGCTGAAAGCAAACCACATACCCATGGAACCTTCTTGGCGGGACCCCCTTTTGCCTCCCTTCCATAGGAGGCACTCCCAAACTCCAGTGCAAACAAGTCCTCAGTAAGCTTGTTCTCGGACATAACGTCTTTCTCCTCCAACTTTTGCTTGGATCGAGATATGTAAGTAGAGGGACGTGAAGAAACAAAACCAGGTGTAAGATGAAGCTGTAAACTGGGAGCTACATTGTGCTCAGTAGATAACAGCCGCTGCTTGCCACACTGTTAACCCACATCGGAGTGCCAGCTCAAGTCTGGCTGCCTGGCTTCTGGTCCAGTTTCCTGCTAATGCACCTGCCGGGCTGGCTGAAGATGGCTCGGGTAGTCAGGCCCCTGCCACCAGTGGGAGAGACCAGGTTAAAATTTTTGGCTCCTGGGTCCGGTACAATGGTTCAATTGGCTAATTATCTACCTACAAGCAACTGGGATCTCATATGGGGACTGGTTCTAATCCTGGCAGCTCACTTCCCATCCAGCTCCCTGCTCGTGGTCTGGGAAAGCAGCAGAGGATGGCCCAAAGCCTTGGGACACTGCCCCCACATGGGAGACCCAGAAGAGTCTACTGGCTCCTGGCTTTGGATTGGCTCAGCTCTGGCCATTGTAGCCATTTAGGGGAGTGAATCAATCAACAAACAGAGGATCTTTCTCTCTGTCTTTCCTTCTTTACATAAATCTACCTTTCAAAAAAAATTTAAAAATAAAAAGAATTGTTCCTGGTTTCAGTTCGGTCCAAAACTGGTTGTTGGAGCTTTTTTGCAGAAGTGGATCAGCAGGCGGAAGACCATTCTCTCTCTGAAACTCTGCCTTTCAAATGAATAAACAAACTTTTTGAGAAAGGGAGCTAGTTAAAGGCAAATAAAGATTAGGACCCCTCGCCTGTGTGGCTGTTTTTAGACAGTTCATTTTTGTAAGATTTATTTATTCATTTTAAAAGGTTTTTTTTTTTTATTTATTTAAAAGGCAGACTTACAGAGAGAGAAGGAGAGATAGAGGGATCTTTCATATGCTGGTTCACTCCGCAAATGGCTGCAATGGCTGGAGCTGAACCAATTCGAAGCCAGGAGCCAGGAGCTTCTTCCGGGTCTCCCACACTGGTGCAGAGTCCCAAGGACCTAAGCCTTCCTTTGCCACTTTCTCATTGGAGCTAGATTGGAAGTGGAGCAGCTGGGACTATAAACGGTGTCCATATGGGATCGTGGCACTGCAAGGCAGAGGATTCGCCTATTGAGCCACTGTGCTGGCCCTAGATTCTTCTGAGGGTTTAAACAGAGCCAGGGACATGGCACATGGTTGGAGGAATTAGGATGCTTTTAACAGAAGTATTTGCAATAATATGGGAACATTTTCTTAGAGGTTTCGAATTTCTCACATTTACACTTTAAAGCAGACATCACACTTCATGAGCACTTCCGGTCAATGATGGAGGTCTCCCATAATATGCTCTCACCCAGCCTGCTGGAGTTTGTAAGCACGCTCCCTGAGGGCCGTGTTTCTCAGCACATATTCCTGCCTTCAGCAACTTGTGCACTGGCTATGCAACATTCTGGGTGCTGTTGAGAAGCCAGTGCAGAGATTTCATTATCTCCCCTGAGGGTTCAATACCAGTCTCCTTCCCCAAGGTATGAAGAGCAAGAGGCACAGGGGGATACATTTGGCTGCAGAAGGGTGGGGTCTATGAAAGTTAGAGGAGGGTGGAATCCTCAGGCAGCTGCAGGGCAGGCAGCAGGGTGGTCAGACTCATGCACTGTGGACTGACACACATCTGAGCTCAGAGCCCAGCCTCTCCATTTACCCGTGCTGGGGGAGGGGGATGTATGGCTTTAAACTTAAGCTTTCTCTTCCGTAAAAATGGGATGCTAGAACTTTCCCAATGGCTTCCTTGTTGATTTGAGGATGATGATGTGTGGCCACTGTTTCTTCACATCTATTTTACATTTTCTTGTCTATTTGATGTCTTCTCCCAGGCCCCAGACAGTTCTGAGTTCTGTCTTGTTATCTGATTGTCCTGGCTTCTTTAGAAAAAGAAATCAATGTCCTTGACTGAAGACTTAATTTCTCAAGGCCTCTTTGTTGACCCAGTGGAGAGCCAGGCATTTGCACTTTTTCACTTTGCCGCCCTGGGTAGGCAAATCTAGGGGTCTGCGCTCTGAAAGAGACCACTCCAGGACTTGGAAGACAAGGTCCATAGAAGATGCATGCTGTGGCCCACCTTCCTTTTGTAATTTGCACAATAGGCCAGAAGATGGGGCTCTTGGTCCTGGAGTCTGGGGCCAGAGGCTCTGACTCTAACCACGAGGGGGACTGTAGGAGTATCATGCCCTCCAGAGCTTCAGGAATAAGCTCTCCCTCCTGGTCCTTGCCCCTACCTTGTCCATTTCACTGGGACCACAGCCAGGTCTGGTCATTGGGGGAATGGAGAGGGTGGGCACATATTCCTGTTGGCCATCATCCTTGGCCCCTCAGCCACCCTGCTCCCAAGGTAGATTTTGATAGCACAGAGAGGCGTCGTGGCCATGAACTAAGGACTCAGTTCCACTGGGGCTGGACTCACCTCCCTAGTGACTCAATAGGAACAACCCTAACGTGGACTGTCCCATTGGCTCACTTGTTTATTGTCCCCACGCTGCACTGTAAGGCCCAATTCAAGGCAAGCACACCACCCAGGGCTGGTGATGGGGCCCCAAAGAAATGTGTTTCGAATTAACAAATGCTTGAATTCCAGCTTTAATTAGTTGTCTGACCTTGAGCAACTGGCTTAACTTACTCTGTGTTTCAGTTTTCTTGATTAAAAAAAATATATGTGAAAGAAAGAGAGAGAGAGAGAGAGAGATCTTTCATCCAGTGATTCACTCCCCAAACCAGGCAGCAGTTAGGAGCTCCATTTGGGTGGCAGGGACCAAGTACCCAGATCATCACCTGTTACCTCCCAGGGTGCACATTGATGGGGAACTGGAATTACAACTCGGGCATTCTGATACGGGATGCAGGTGTCCTGTGTGGCATCTTGATCATTGTGCCCAACACCTGCCCTATATTATATTTCAGGATTTGTCTATTGCTTAAGTGCTCTTTGGGCCCGAACATAGTTGATGTTCAAAAATTTTAAACTAAGTATTTATTTTTAGATGAAAGCCAGGGTCACAGAGGCAGGGGGAGGGGGTGGAGGGAGAAATAAAGAGACAGAAATCTTGCATATGCTGGTTGACTCCTCAAATGGTTGCACTGGCCAGGACTTGGTGGTCAGCTGGAAGCTAGAAGCCTGAAACTCCATTAGGGTCCCCCACATGGGTGGCAGGGACCCAAGTGCTTGGCCATCCTCTGCTGCCTTCCCAGGCACATTAATAAGGAACTGTATCAGAAGTGGAGCAGCTGAGACTCAAACTGGAACCTGTAAGAGGTACTGGCATTGCAGGCAGCAGTTTAACCTGCGGCACCACCATACCAGCCACCATGATCAAAACATTTTTATTAGATTGTATTAAAAGCACCCAAAGGGACTCAAAAGTTTGTAGAAAATGCAATTAAAAATGTTTATTGTTGCATAAAAACTTTGAATATTTTTTCCTAGTATACACTTTGCAACCTTTTTGAAGACCCCTCTTACATTTGCTAACTACTTTCCATGAGTTTAGCATTCTTCAACGTTCTGTGACGTAACATTCCAAATCACAGGACCCTTGTTTGAGCCCCACCCCTCTGTTCCAATCCTGCTTCCTGCAATGTGTGCCTTGGGAGGTAGCAGATGACGGCACAAGTACTTGGGTCCCTGCCATCCATGTGGGAGACCTGGATGGAGTTCTGGGCTCTTGACTTTGATCTGGTCCAGTCTTTGTCCATTGCAGGCCTTTTGGGGAACAAATCAGCATATAGAAAATCTCCGTCTTTCTCTGTGTCTCTGCTTTTCCTACAAAGAATGAACCTTAATTTTAAAAATCAGTGCCTCCAGGGCCTGGTGGCGTGGCCTGGCGGCTGAAGTCCTCACCTTGAACACACCAGGATCCCATATGGACACTGGTTCTAATCCTGGCAGCTCCACTTCCCATCCAGCTCCCTGCCTGTGGCCTGGGAAGGCAGTCAAGGACGACCCAAAGCCTTGGGACCCTGCACCAGCGTGGGAGACCCCCTAAAGAAGCTCCTGGCTTCGGATTGGCTCAGCTCTGACCATTGTGGCCACTTGGAGAGAATCATCAGACAGAAGATCTTCTTCTCTGGTTCTCCTCCTCTCTGTATATCTGACTTTGCAATAAAAATAAATAAATCTTGAAAAAAAAAAATCAGTGCCTTCAGATACTTGCGTGGCCACAGCCGGGTATTCACTGTTAAGAAAGGTACAAGGATTCAGGGAGGAGAGCCAAAGGATGGTAAACATTAGGAACGAGGGAATTAGCGATGAGATGGACAGGGAGTGTGGCTATAAACTCTAAAAATTTGGTTCTGTTCAGGGACGCTGACGTTTGGCCTTGGTATTTACCCATCTCATGGCCAAGGCCAGCAACAGCATGTGGGAAGCAGAACTTGCACAGGTGATAAAGTGTCCCTACAGGAATGAGCTGCCTGGATACCCTCTCTGAGAGGGGCTGGCTGGCTGTCCTTGAGCCACCTTTTCTGCGGTTGTATGCGGCTAAGCAATACTTTCTAACTTGGCCCTGGCCAGCGGTTCTGTGGACCAACCGTGACCAGCTTTCAGCCATTTTTCTGGAAAAGTTGAAAGTGCTTGGGTGCAGTTACTTCCACCGGTCCTCGGGAGCTGGAGTCTAGCTGCGGAGGAGTCAGGTGGCGGAGCCGCCAAGCCACAGCTTGCAGGCAGCTCCTGGATGCTCTTTCTTCTGGTGGCCGGCTCGGGGCTTTACCAAGGCCCTCCCTGGCTCCCTCCGTCCCCACTGGCTTCCCACTCAAGAGGGACGCTGCCTCCCTCTCCCTCGCCCAGAACTTCAAAGCTCTTCTTCCAAGGATTACAATGAAAAGAGGCGACACCCAACACCTTCCGCAGCTTGCAAGCGTCAGGTGCAGCCGCCAGCAGCAGCAGCATCCAGAGCTTCCCGGGGCCAGCCAGAGGCGACCAAGGACCTTCCAGCCCTGAGGCCCCTGAGGGGAGGGAGGCGGTTTCCACGGCAACCGGGCCCGGGGCGGTAGCTCCGCCCCCATCGCCTGTGGTAACCCGGGGTACCGCCGGACGGCGTCCTCCGGTGCTCCGCGCCCTGATTGGCTGCCCGGGCTGCTCACTGGCTGCGGCGGACGCCTGGCGGGCCCGTGGCGATGGAGTCGGCGGCGGTCGAGGGGTGACCGCGGGCTCCGGGACACGGGGGTCGCCGTCCGGGTGATCCGCTCACACCCGAAGCGAGTGCGCCGCGGGCCGCTCGGCCTGGGGCGGCTGGCGAGCTCGGCGCCGCCATGCCGGCCGGCAGCAGCGAGGCGGACGGCGTCCTCAGCTATCAGGTAGGGCCCCGCCTCCCGCCCCTCCCCGGGGTTCGGCCTCCCGGTCCTCGGGCCCACCCCTCCTTGCTTCAGCCCCGGAGCCGGGGCTTGCCGGGCCACTCCCTGAAGGCGACCCGGGAGGGCCGGTCCGGGGGTGGGGGGCGCAGTGAGAGGGTGACCTTGGGCCGAACCGGGAGCCTGCTCCGTCTGTGCCGCATCCCTGGGCGCCGCCGAGCTGCCCTGAGGGCCGGCGGGCGGTGACCTCGTCCTTCCCGGCTCTTAACCTGCCGGGAGAGGCCACCATGCATACCCGGAACGCGGGGACCAAAGAAAGGGTAGCCAGGGACCTCGCTGTGGAGGGGGCAGATCTGGTCTTTGTTTTGTTTTGTTTTGATTTTCCCCTGGGGGCTTCCACAGAGGAGCAAGTGCCGGGAAGGCTGCTGAGGCTGGGACTCCCATTGCCCCAGTGAATGGAGACCAGGACAGGTGCCAGGGAGAGGAGCGCGAATGGGGCAGGAACAGGTGTTTATTTAGGGAGTGGGAGAGTCAGATTTCAGTAATTGGTAGGTAACGCAAGGGGGAGGGGAGGGGATGGCCAATGGCAGGAAGCACAAGGGACCAACACAAACAGTAGGTTCTCTCATCTGAGGTCAGCCCTCCTGCAGAAGGGGTGGCCTGGTGCTGGTGGCTGGCCCCTGGGAACCTCACGTTTCCCAGTCTGCTAAAATAGGAATGATAGGTAGGATTCGCTTTGCTCCCCCTGCAGAGATGCTTGGAGGACCACAGAGCTTGCGTCTGTGACTGGTCATTTTTTGCAAAAGCACCATTCTTGTGTGTTGGTGATTGGGGTCAAATTCTCTCACTCTGTGCCCCCTTCCCTGTGCTGTGGAGATGGTGGGATTGCTGTCCTGGAAAGAGGGGCTTGCAGGAAGGGTGGGGGGAGTCGAGGCTGAGGTAGAGGCTAGGAAAGGGACGATGGACTGGTTCAGGGAGGATGACAGGTTTTGGAAACAAATACCAAGTTGACGTCATCCATGGTTTCCAGGAGGCAGGGAAGACTTGCAGAGTTTGTAACAAAGTGGGCATCGGATGCCAATTTCTTTCCTTTTCTTCTTGTTCATGGTTTGTTACTGGGTCTGTTCTGTAAGGACACCTTTTCTTTGCTCAGTCGAAAAGGAAGCGATAGTCAAGCTTTTATTATTGCCTTCACTTAAAAGGCAGAGAGTAGGAGAGCTAGGTAGTCTCCCTTAGTGGGCCCATTCCCCAAAATGCTCACAAAACCCTGGTCTGGGCTGGGTTGGGCTGGGCCAGTCCAAAGCCAGAAGGTGAGAAAACTCCGTCTGGGCCTCCTAAGTGGGTGGCAGGCACCTATGTTGTGGGCCAGCACCTGCTGCCTCCCAGGGTGCAGGATTCTGGAAGTCCAGATCTGAACCCAGGCACTCTGACACGGGACGTCCACAGCAAGCAGCACAGCGCACGGCCACCCTGGCGTCTCAGATCTTAGACGGTCTTCCTGGATCTAATGCTGTCAAGGCCTGCTGTGTGTGCTTCCCCTGGGATTCGGTGCTTGGCAACAGTTGGCAGCATTCTTGCCTTCCTGAAGCTTCCCGTCTAGTGGGAAGAGAGAAGGAAGAACCAGTTTTTTAAATTATATAATCACCCAGTCATAAATGGAGACGTGCTTTGAAAGAAAGAGAACCAGTTCTATGTGTGTATAAGCACTGGTTGCAGCTTTGCTGTCGGATCAGAGGTTTTGCTGAGGAGGAACATTTTGGCAGAGGTCTAAAGGATGACTAAATGCCCACAGAGGGAGAAGGGAGATGGAAGGGCTGTGGAAACGGCAGAGTCAGAAGTGCTGCGGCAGGACAGGGCACGTCTGGCTGCAGGACCTGAAGGCCGGCCATGCCACTGGAGCCCACACCGAGGATTCTGGTTGTTCCAGGAAACAACAGGGACGCCATTGGAGGGGGTTAAACAGGAAAGGGAAATGGGACAGGAGATGGAGGGTGCAAGACAGCATGGATGAGATCACCAGCAGATTTGCCCTCTCGAAGCTTTCCTTGGGGCTGGCATTGTGGGTCAGTAGGTGAAGCTGCTGCCTACAACACCAGCATCTCATATGGGTGCCGGTTCAAGTCTCACCTGCTCCACTTCCAACCCGTCTCCTTGCCAATGCACCTGGAAAAGCAGTGGAAGAGGACCCGAGTGCTTGGGCCTCTACCACCCAGGTGGGAGACACTGAGTTCCTGCTGGCTCTGGCTGTGGCCCAGACCCAGCAAGCCATTGTGTCATTTGGGGAGTGAGCCAGCAAGATCTCTGTCCTTTCCTCCCTGCCTCTGCAACTTTCCCTGTTTGTGGTAGAGAGAACCGGCTGGAACAAATGAGGAGACCATGTGCTTAACATGCAGAAAGTATGCAGGCTGTGTTCCTGAGAACAGTAAGACCTGCAGGCTTCCAATAGAGTTCTGGGGAATTAATCATTTCTGAGTGTTCCTGGGGCAGGAGAGATAATAATTGCTTGCTTGACATGCAGTTGGTGAAACTTTGATGGGTGACGGGGTGAGGCGAGTCCCAATGGAAGCAGCCAGAACTCATGAAGGCTGTAGTCAGGCAAGGAGCAGATGGGCACTTGAGCTTTAGGAAAGAAAAAAGAATGAGGGGAAAACAGGAATGACCTACAGGAGGTGCAGTCACCTGCAGGGCACTGCTGGTTGAGCCTCTGTGCGCCAGCTAAGCTGGGCAGAGGGGAGAAGGACCTTGCAAAGTGAGTAGATTGTATTTGGTGTACACACAGAGGTTCTAGATTCACATCTAAATATCCTGAAGCTATGCCATATTCTGCCCTAGCCTTCTAACAGTTCCCTCTGCTTTATTTCTCTTCTCCCTTCTAAGAATTTATGATTACTTTTACCTTAAAAATTATGTGTTTGAGAGAGGTCAATGGAGGGAGACTTCATACCCAGTGGTTCCTTCCCCGGAAACAGCTGGAGGTCTCAGGCTGGAAGCCAAGGACTCTATCTAGGATCTCCCATGTGGGGGCAAAGAACCCAACTGCTTGAGGCATCACCTGCTGTTCCTCAGAGCCTATCATAGCAGGAGCCAGGAGCCAGAAGTAGGTGTGGAACATAGAACTTCTGAAATGGGCCATAGAACGTGTTAACTGCTAGCCTGGACAACTGTCCTTTGTTTTCTTTCATAGGCCCCGCATATGGCTCACACATGGCAGCCTGTGGGAGCTTTTAAAAACACAGATCAGAATGGGCGTTGTGGTGCCAACCCAGGTGGCAGCGCCTGGGATCAAGTCCCACCTCTGCTCTCAATGCAGCTTCCTGCCTATGCCTTTCTGGGAGGCAGCAGAGGATGGCCCAAGTACTTGGGTTCCTGCCACCCATGTAGGCAACCCGGATAGGATTCCTGGCTTCTGGGTTTCCCTGGTCTAGACTGGGCTGCTGCCGGCATTTGGGGAGTAAGCAGACAGATGAAAGATCCTTCTGTACTCCTCTGTCTTTCAAATAAATAAACATAAATAAACTTAAGAAAGAAGAGGCTGGGATTGTGGTTAATAAGGTCAACCATGGGTTAGCAGTAGATAAAAAGCTGCTGTTATGACACCACTGGTCCCAGTGGCTTCACTTTTGATCCTGTTCCTGTGAATGAAGTGTGTGTGGATGAGGGGTGCGGGGAGGAGGACAGGGTGGGACTTTGGTGCAGCAGAGAAGTCACCACTTGGGAAACCATATCAAAGTGCTGGGCCTAGTCACAGTTGCTCTGTTTCCAAATCGGCTTCCTGCTAACGCACCTGGGGAGCCATGGAGGCTGGCTCACATGCTCGAGTCCCTGCTGCCCCTGTGAGAGATCTGGATGGAGCTCCTGGCTACTGGCTGTGGCCTACCTTGGCTCTGGCTATCACCGCTGTTTGGGGAGTAAAGTGGGTCTCTTTGCTTTTCAGATAAAATGAAAATCTTAAAAAAACAGCCAACAAACAAGTGCATCAGATTAATGTCATAGCCTGTCTTCCTTGCATGTTTGAAAATAAAATTCAAGCGGGCCCAATGCAATGGCCTAGCAGCTAAAGTCCTCGCCCTGAAAGCGTTGGGATTCCATATGGGTGCTGGTTCTAATCCCGGCAGCTCCACTTCCCACCCAGCTTCCTGCTTGTGGCCTGGGAAAACAGTCAAAGATGGCCCAAAACTTTGGGACCCTGCACCCACGTGGGAGACTTGGAAGAGCTCCTGGCTCCTGGCTTCGGATTGGCTCAGCTCCAGCCATTGCAGCCGCTTGGGGAGTGAATCATCAGATGGAAGATCTCTCTGTCTCTCCTCCTCTCTGTATATCTGACCTCCCCCCTCCCCACATCCACTCCTTCGTATGGTCCTGTTTTCTTTTCTGAATATCAAAATAGCTAAAGCCTTCTGTTTTAATTTTCTTACCTTCTCACATAGAAGTTCCATGAGGATTAGGGACCAAGCTCAAAATCTTGTCTGTCACAGTGTGGTCTTCTAGAAGCCACATTCAGAGTCAAGGTGCCCAGAGCAGCCGATGCTCGTGCTTGATGGCACGAGGCGCTGCCTTCACAGCTGCTCTGCCCTTGCTCAGGTGTGGCCGCTGGACAGTCCCCACCCATCCTCTCCACCTCAAGTACGCTGTTTTGACCTTCAGAGGCTGAGACGGCATGGAGTTCTGTCAACATTCATCACTCCGTCTCGGCAGCTCACAGCATCTCCCAGGTTCAGTCATTTCTCCCACTCCTGTCTTGTGGGCTGTCCACGTCTGTCTCCAGGTCGCTTGTGTTGTTACTGGTGAGCTGACATGTTACCTCCCCCTGCCGAGTGCTGTGCTGTTTGCTGTGCAGCATTCCACTTGTAGATGTTGCAAATGCATCTTGAGGAAACCGAGACTTACAGGGGCTAAGTAGTGTCTTCCAAGTGGCAGAGCTGTCCGTGGCTCAGCTGGACCGCCTCTCTCCGGAGGACATGCCCTTCATCATGTGCGTTGCAGCAGCCATGTCTTTGGCATCTCAGTCTGTGCCCGGCAAGGTGCACCAAGGCTATGTTAGACTGGAAAGAGACCCCACTGAGTGAGGCCAGCTAGGGAGCTGGAGGTGTCATTTTGGCTGAGCTAATGACCTCTGGAGGTGGTTATTTAAATTTGAAGTCCGTGAACTCTAAGGGAGAGAGCAGCCCTAGGGAACTAAGCTCAGGCGGTTGTCAGGGGAGTGCTGTACTTTAGACTGGAGCTTGGAACCCCTTGAAGCTTCACGATTTTCTCAGTCAGCACTTTGAGAACCAAGCAGAAGGAAATGCTGGCGGAGAGGTTGGAGAGACTGACATGCTGTGACTCTGAGCCAAGCAGTTCTGGGAACTAAAGAGCAGTTCAGGGAGCTGCAAGGGGCAGAGGGGAGAAAAGTGAACGTGGGAAATTTCCAAGGCCTTTTGTAAGCACCCCAAATGGAAACTTTGTTGAAATCTCCAGCTCTGGTGCCTGGTGACTGGGACCTGCTGGAGTTCAGCACGTACTTACTGAGTGAATCAGTGACTGACTTGTAGAGAAAGAACAACCTCTGAGGGTCATGGTCCATGAATATCTGTGCGATGTTAGGGAGAAGAAGTAATAACCAGACACAGCAGGATGTGACCCACCGTCTGCCACCCCCTCCCAGTTGGCACACAGCAGGTGTTCTTGGGAGGACTGGGGAGTTTAGGGCATTCTCTTCCTCTGGCCCCACCGGCTATTCTCGGGAGCAAGACTTGGTGGGCAGTGCGTGCTGCAAATTTACTTCCTTCCTGTCCTGGAGATAATGGATGTAGTTTATGGCTTGCCTTGGCAGGTCACAGTAGCCATCCAGGTGCAGGAAAGCTACTGTATTTGTTCTGAGGGTGCTGCTAGGTAACAGCAACAATTCCTAGGCAATGGGTTGTTTCCCATAATGCAGTAGCAAGTTTATTCTGGTGTTGATAGTTAAGAAGTCATAATGTATGTACAGTACTAGCCTTTATTGTCTCAGTCGCACATTGACCACAGGTTTACTGGCTGACACGGTGCACATTTGGCATCCGACCATCGCAAGTGCCATTCAGGCCTCACTGCGCTAAAATGTTGACAGGGCTGTGTCCTTCTGGAGGGTTGCTTTGGCTTTCCATCTTTTAGGGACTGCCTCCATCGCTTGACCCATGATTCCCTGCCTCCATCCTTTCTTCTCTCCTCATGGCCAGAAACTTAGTGTGTCGTAGCTAACTTAGCATCTCCGGTTCTTGCTTGTGTCCTTATATGTCTCTCTCTGTCCCTGCTCTTCTGCCTATCTCTTCCATTTCTAAGGCTCCTTGCGATTACAGAGATTGCATGGTGTTGACATAATCCAGGATAATCTCTTTATTGTAAGGTAACGGAAGAGCAAGCTTATTTCCTTCTGCAACCTTAATGCCCCTTTGCCCTTCAAGGAACTACTCACAAATTCTAGGGATGGGATGTGTACTGCTTTGGGGGAGTGCTGTTCTCTCTAGCACACTGTACTAATCAGTCATCTGCACTGCTCCACACAGTGTTCAGTGGCACTGTAGGCCCCGAGCAGGCTGCTGCCAGGTCAGCATGGCAGGCTCCTGGGCACTCAGGAGCTCAAGACTGCTGAGCAGGGTCAGTGTGGGGCAATGGCACAGGTTCTCATGGAGCCTGCCTTTCCGCTGTGGAGTGTCTACACTCAGGGAGCGACTGGGGGCATTAGAAAGTTGGGGAGCCCTGGGTCAGGTTCAGAGGCTCTGCTGGATGCAGAGGAAGACGGAAATGAGTGAGGAGATGGAACATGAGGGTTCCGGAACACTAAGGATCGAAGAAAGTGCTGATAGGAGTCTTGGGCTGTTTTCACCGTGGGTATTAATCCATGGTGACGTGACCCGAGTCCTCCACAATTGCCTGGTTCTTTGATTTTGCAGTGTTAGCACATGGTGTGAGCAGCGGCACAGACAGGTTTCAGTTTGAAGTCTTCCCTTGAGTGCTTGTAAGAGTGTGCCAACCCTTAAGACTCTTTTGAGGGTATGCGGAGCACAATGTTAGGTATGCAGCAAATGCTCACTAAGTATTTGCCGATACTGTTGTACTAGTTGTATTGGCTTATATTTGCTGCTTAAAAGCCCAGCACATCATCTCTGTATTTGCTGATTTAAAAGTGGTTTGATGGGGCGGGCATTCAGCCTGGTGGTTAAGCTTAAGTAATGAGCCCTTGCCACGCCTGGGGGAGACCTGGATTCAGTTGCTAGCTGTTGGCCGGCCCTGTCCTTGCTGTTGGGGCTTCTGGGAGCTTGAACCAGTGATGGGAGTGCTCTCTCTCTCCTGTTTATCAAATAAAGAAGTAATTAAAAAAACAACAACCTGTGCTCAAAAAATGATTGACTATGCCAGAACTCAGTACTAATGGTTTTGGTTCTGATGAGGACGAAGGCGTGGGGGAAAAGGGAGGTTTTATATAAAATCTCTCTGAAAACATTGGATCTCTAGGGAAATGAACGCAAGGTATCTTCGAGGTAAAACGTCAGAAACCTACTGCTAGAAAAGAGATGGGATTGAGCTGTGCAGGTGCACATTCCGACAGGTCCGGAGTGGAACTGCAGGAGAGGTGTGTGGGAGAGGGCTCAGGGTGTGCTGTCCACTCCGCGCAGCTGTGGCTGCCTCCAGGGCCTGGAGCCCGTAGGGAGGACAGAGCTGCCCCTGCCTCTTCATTTGGTCATTCACAGGAGAATCTGACTGGCTACTCAGCCAGAGTTCATTCATTTTTCAAGGTTCAAAATACTACTTTCCTCAAGGCTTATCTTGCAATTTCAGTGTCTGATGTGCCTTGATTCACTATGTCTAACTTGACCTTGTGAAGTAGGTGCCCCACGTCAGTGTGCGTTTAGTGGGTCCTTGTCAGCAAGACAGGAGGAAGCACCGAAAAGAGGATACTTAGAAATAGCACGTTTTCTCTGCGTTTCCCTTTTCGTCTCTTTCCTCCTAGCTGTCTTTTCCTTTTTCTTTTTAGATTATATAATGTGATTCTCATGATTCAAATCTTTGAGTCACAAGCCTTTTCAGATGAATTTTATGCACGCTGCTAGAAAATGCACATTCGCATATGTTACCACAGATCCTTGAATGTCACCTGCAGGTCCCCTAGAACTCCGCAGAACCCAGGGTGAGAAGCCCTCTGCACCAGAGCAAGTACTAGCCAACAAGCGAGGACTCGGCGGCAGACCCAGATCAAGGAAGCCTAGCGTTCCTTTATTTTCATTTTTAATGATTTCAAACAGACTTTGCATATGCTAGAAATGTATGGAGCCTTTCCAGCAAAGCAGACAGATTTGCAGAATGAATCATCGTGTACCCGTAGCTCGGCTTCAGAACTGAACACGTCATCTTGTTCCATCTGTGTCTCCATTCATCCGCCAGATCCCAGACATCTTAACCATTTTATCACAACTTCAGTGTGTCACTCAGGATTAAAAGCCTTTTAAAAATAACGTTAACTGCTATATCACAAGATTATCCAGCTTTTAAAAGTAACAATTATCCCTTAATAGAACCAAACATCCCTTCAGTTGCTTAAATTTCTGTGCCATATAATTCTTCTTCTATGTGAATGCTTGGTTTATTTGAACCAGGATCCAAGTAAGAACCATACAGTCGCTTTTTTTTTTCAAGCCATACTTTTTCAGTGTTTTGACTATGACTCCCCCTACCCAATTCCCCTGCCTTTTTTTTTTTTTTTTTGAAAAACAAAGAAAATACAGTTTTTCGGAGGTGTGGGCTTTCGTTGCCAAGCTAAAAGAAAGAGACTAATGAAGAAGCCAGTTTGCCAGCTGAATATTTTTGATGCTCAATCTCGCTTGCTCTTTCTGTGTGGCTTGCTTTATTGGTGGAGTCAGCCCGCATTTGGAATCCCACCATGCTCTGCACTGTGTCAGGTGTCTGAGGACATAACCAGGTCTTGTGATTGGTGGAGCCCTTGCTGTAAAAACCAGTGGGAAAGCCAACGTGAGTGATTCTTCATATGTATAATAACACATACTCAACATATGGTTTTATGAGAAAATAATAAATATCGAATAAAAAGTTCACAAAACTATGCATTCGTTGACTTTTATTCATGATGTGTTGAGTGCAAGATAAGTAGTCTATGCATGAAACTCAGTTACCTGCCTTCCTGGGACTTAAGACAAATGGAAGCTACTGACACTGGTAAGCTGCTGCGCTGGGCTGTGGCAGAACGCAGGGTGGCACATACGTGGTTGCTGCTGTCAGCAGCTGCATGATCTAGAAGGTAAACAAATACTGAATAAATCTGAACGAAGCCAGATTATTTTCCACTTAAAGCTTATTTCTTAGAAAGCATGTCAGAACATAGCTGGGTGTGCTCCATCCTGTTGTAGTGACTCCAAGTCCCTAAGGAGGAGAGGAGCACACAGCTGTCAGAGGGGCAAGCGGCCATTTTGCATAACAGCGTTTTCTAAATGTGGAAAAAAAAAGATTCCCATTGTGATTTTTACATATGCAATTTTCAGTTTCATTTGTAAACATTTCAGTATGTATCCCTGAAGGATGATTCCTTAAAAATTAAATATATCACCTAAAGGGAAAACGAATTTTTAAGTATCCTGAAAGTTCTAGTTAGTATTCAAATTTACAGTTGTCATATAGGTTTCATATGTGTATATACATACATATATACATAAATCCTTTGTATGTGTTAGTGTGTGTATACATACACTTTATTTGTTTAGAACAGATTTATGTTCACAGTGAGACTGAATGGCAGGTACAGAGGTTTCCCTCCTACTGCTAAGCCTACACCTGCACTGTCTCTCCCGTTGTGAGCGTCGAATGGTCCTAGCCATTGGAGAATAGGCATTCACTCACCACTGTGATGCCCAGGTGTGGGTGAGGGGCGGCCTAGGATGAGGCTGAGAAGGAGAAGGCAGCTCCGTGCCGGCCAGCAGGGACAGATCCACCAAGGTCGAAGGGAGCCTGTAACACCTTAGAAGGCACATTTCTTTTGTCCCCCAAATCCCACCTCCACAGCCCCCTAATAAAAACAACCCCTCACATCTGCTGGGCGCGTCTTCCCTGGCCTGCTGTCTATACCGGACCAGGAACCTTGCCTGGGAGCGTTCCCAATAAAGCTTCTTTTAAGCTGAGCTCTGTTCTGTGTGGATTTCTGGTTCTGAACATGAATTCCAACCTTACAATCATTATCACCCAACATTCACAGTTTGCATCCGGGTTCACTTTTGGTGTTGGTCGTGGTCAAAAGTATCTTGACATATGAATATTAATATGAGTATTTTAACTGCCCTGGAAAATTCCCCTTCACCCCCTGCTGATGGTTTTACTGTCTCCTTAGATTTGTCTTCCAGAATGCTATGCAATTGGAAACATACAGAGCTTTTTCAGATTGGCTTGTTTTACTTCATGGCATGCATTTAAGGTTCTTCCAGGTTTTGATGGCTTATTTGTTTTTAGCCCTGAGTAATATTCCATCACCCTGCGGAATATCTTGATTCTTTCCACATCTTGGCAATTATGAATAAAGCTGCTCTAAACATCTGTGTTCAGGTTTTTGTGTGGACATAAGTTTTCAGTTCTTGTGGGTAAATACCAGGGAGACTGATTGTTGGATCATATGGTAAAAATGTGTTCCATTTGGTAAGAAACGTCTGTACCATTTTGCATCCCCACCAGCCGTGAACAGGAGTTTGTCTTCAGCCTGTGGTGGTGCTGGCGTCCTGGCTCTTGGCCACCATAGTAGGTGTGTCGCTAACTGAAAGACAAACCACAATCAAACACCTCACACCTTTCCAGTTGGTTGGTTTGGATCAGGATCCAAATGAAATTCACATGTTGCAGCTGGGTCACCGTCTCCTTGAACCGAGCTCTATTGAAGATGGAGTTTTGAAATGTTGCCATCTAAGTGTTAACGCTCGTGTTACTGGCTGGGCATTTTTTGCCTATGCCTTTTGTGTGGCTGGAATCTGGATTTTGTTGATTATTTTTCCATGGTGCTGTTTTCATGGAACTCTGTTTCATTGTATTTTCAGTAAATTAGCATTTGGAGTTAGAGACTTGATTAGATTGAAGAACAATTTATTTGATCCTATTGTCTCATGGTTGATGGTATGGTCTCCCATGAGGAGCTGTGTAATTCTTTTATTTTTTTGTGATGTTAGCAAGACTGTTAAAAATTATTACAACCCATTAGGGTTTGCAAAATGGCAAAGCTCTGTGACTCCTTTTTTATTTACTCTCTTCCATTGTGAGAAAATTTTCTCATCTAGTCGATGGTACCATTTTCTGGTATAATTTAACCTGGCAAGCCAAGGTAAATTATTTACTAGCTTTTAAACAAATGAATTGGTTTATTTATGTTATCCTCCAATGGTGACTAATTAATTTTTGTAGTAATGTGAACTCATGAATCTAAACATACTTGATATACCCAATCTCTTGCAGATATTACCATTATTGTCCTATTTTTGGCAGAGTACCTCTTTAAATTTTCCCCCGAGTTCTTTTAAGAATTTCACTCGTTTTGTTTTTATTTGAAAGCCAGAGGGACAGATGGCAACCTTTCTCACCTGTTCCCGCCACAGAGCTGACAGCAGCCAGGAGCTGGCCAGGCTGCAGGCAGAGGCTCCACACTCCAGCCAGCTCTCTCCCATGTGGATGGCAGGGATGCAAATGCTTGAGCCTCCCAGGAAGCGCGTCAACGCGAAGCTGGAGCAGAAGCCGAGTGGAAGGGACTCAAAGCAAGTCATATGCTCCCCTAAGGGATGCAACTGTCCCAAGCAGCTACTTGACTTCCTGGTCCTTCTGACATGACGAGACACTAGCTGCCTTTGGGAACCTCCTTAGTGCCTGATGTATCGGCATGATTTAGTCTCCTCTTGTACAAGTGCTGACTCACACCTGAGACGCCCCCATCCTTCAAGGAGTTCTCCTTTTTTCAAAAGAAAACAGTATTTTAAGAGACCACAATCTGGGGTCCGGCGGCATGGCCTAGCGGCTAAAATCCTCGTCTTGAATGCAAAAGGATCCCATATGGGCGCCGGTTCTAATCCCGGCAGCTCCACTTCCCATCCAGCTCCCTGCTTGTGGCCTGGGAAAGCAGTCGAGGACGGCCCAAAGCTTTGGGAACCCTGCACCCGCGTGGGAGACCTGGAAGAAGTTCCTGGTTCCCGGCTTCGGATCGGCACAGTAGCAGCCGTTGCGGCTCACTTGGGGAGTGAATCATCGGATGGAAGATCTTCCTCTCTGTCTCTCCTCCTCTCTGTATGTCTGACTTTGTAATAAAAAAAAAAAAATCTTTAAAAAAAAAAAAGAGAGACCACAAACTGGGTGCTGATGATACTCAATGCTACTGTTTTTTTTCACTAGGCTTTATAGGTGTACACAGCAAGAAAATATAAATTCATACATTTAAAAGCTTTTAAAGATAGAAATATTATTTCATGTTGATATTTCCAGTGTGAATTCAAGACTCCCTGGCTTTTGTTTTCCTCCTATCTTGTAACTGATTCCTCTTTCTGTCCTGCTGAGCATTCCAGTTCCACAACAGATTTAGGGTACATAGTGAACTCATTTATTCTTTTTTTAAATTTATTAATTTTTATTGGAAAGGCATATTTACAGAGAAGGAGAGACAGAGAGGAAGATCTTTGTCTATTTATTTACTCCCCAAGCAGCCTCAGTGGCAGGAGCTGAGTCAATCTGAAGCCAAGAGCCATGAGCTGCTGCTTTTTTTTTAAAAGATGTATTTATTTTTATTTGAAAGTCAGATGTACAGAGAGGAGGAGAGATAGGAAGGAAGATCTTCCGTCTGATGATTCACTCCATAAGAGGCTACAAGGGCCGGAGCTGTGCCAATCCAAAGCCAGGAGCCAGGAGCCTCTTCTGGGTCTCCCACGTGGGTGCAGGGTCCCAAGGCTTTCAGCTGTCCTCTGCTGCTTTCCCAGGTCATGAACAGGGAGCTGGATGGGAAGTGGAGCAGCTGACACATAAAGTAATGTCCATGGGGAATGTTGGCACTGCAGGCAGATGACTAGCTTGCTGTGTCACTGCACTGGCCCCTATTAATATTATTTTTATTTAATTCAGGGTCTTGTAAGGGCTTCAAATGTTAGATGCCATGGTAGTCCTTTTAACAACACTTTGTTGAGTACTTTGAGACAAGTCTGTGCTGAGTGCTGGTGAAGAAGGCACATACAGTCCCTGACTCAAGGAGCAGAAAGAGTGCTTCTCACTAAGGGAGGGTTGCAGTGTGATGTGTAGATACAGAAATATTGGGGGGTGGGGGACCCAGGCTCAGTTTGGATATCTAGGATGGGGCCAGTTAGAGAAGACTCCTAGGAAGCACATTTAAGCTGAGATGTAGGAGGTGATGTGTCAGTCTCAGGTGCTGCTGGTGCGAGTGGGAGTGGTGGGAGAGTAGCACTCAGTGAACCAGGTAGGGGTGGTCCCAAATAGGGAAGAACATTCAGGACAGTCTACAGGGCCGGAGGGCGTGGGATACAGGGAATGAGAGGTGTTTGAATTTGGGTGACATCTCAGAGCAAGACCTGTAGGTTCTTGGTAGACATTCAATATGTGTGGAGCCAATGAATAAATGAGCTTGGAATTTCAAACGTAGGCTAAGAAGTGAGGGTTCTTGGGGCCGGTGTTGTGGCCCAACAGGTCAGGCTACTGCTTGACATGCTGGTATCCCATGTCAGAACGCTGTTCTGTGTCTAGTTCAGCTCCCCTGCTACTCACGTGGGAGACCCAGCTGGGGTTCTGAGTTCCTGGCTTTAGCCTGTCTCCACCCCGGCTGTTGGGGACTGAAGCAGTGGTTGGAAGAGTTCTTCCACTTTCATTTGTTACTCTGCCTTTCAAACAAAGAAGTCTTTTTTTTAAAGGTTTATTTATTTTTATTGGAAAGATAGATCTGTAGAGAGAAGGAGAGACAGAAAGATTTTTTCGTTGGTTCACCCCCTAGATGGCTGCATTGACTGGAGCTGAGCCTATCCGAAGCCAGGAGCCACATCTCCCGTGTGGGTTTAGGGTCCCAAGGCGTTGGGATCATCCTCCACTGCATTCCCAGGTCATAGGCAGCTTGCTGAATGGAAAGTGGGGCAGCTGGGACACGAATCAACAGCTGTGTGGGATGTAGACAGAGGAGGGGGATTTGCCAGCTGAGCCATCAGGCTGGGCCCTGGCTGCACAGGATTGGGGGGAGTTTATTAAAGGAATGACAGTGCTGTGAGTAGAAATATATGAACACAAGGTATTAATTCTAGAAAGAAGATTAGTTTGATTTTAGACACAGAGATCTTGGTCTAGTGTCTACTGAGAACTGAGCCACACAGTTTCAGATGCTGTTTGAAATGATGAGACTCGAGCAAGGGACACAACAGTTGGAGAGCTGTTCCCTGGGCCCTAGAGTCACAGGAGGATGAGTGAGCGTGGAGTGAGGTGGAAAAGCCCTGATCGGAGGGGCAGAATAGGGGATTTCATGAATGCTTTGATCAACAGCCTCAAATGTGCAAAGGGTCACCAAATGACAAACGCCACCACCTGATACAGACTTACGGGTGGAGTGGGGGCAGTGAGGAAGGTGTGTATTTTGTACTCACAGGCCCTGGGCTCAGTCCTAGCTTAGCCTTTTACCGCTGTTGGGACCTTGTGCAACAGTTCCGGAATCGGAATGTTCTCTGCCTCTCAGGTTCACGGCTGACTACTTGTATTTGCATCTCGAAAGTTGTTGTATCTCTCTCTGTCTATCCTTTTCTCTGTAGGTCCGCTTTTCTAATAAAAAGAATCTTTAGAAATAAAGTTATTGTGAGATTCAAATTTCAAAATACAGGTAGACCATTGTTTCCTTCCCCCGCCCCCCAGCCTCCCCACACATGTGTCCAGTGTCTCTAAAGGGACTTCCATGGGTGTTTGTATGTGTTACTGTGACTTATGGTTTATCTGTGTTTCAACAGAGAGCAGACGAAGAGGCTGTGGTGGACCAGGGCGGCACCAGTACCATTCTTAACATCCACTATGAGAAGGAGGAGTTGGAAGGTGAGCACTGCGTAGGGGTCAGAGGATGGGGAGGGGAATGGACCCAGTTCTGCCTCTGGGAGCACGGGGCTGCAGGCCTCGCTCTTCCCCAGGGCAAGGATCATTTTATTTCTGTTAGCCTCAGTGTCTTCATCTGCCAAATAAAAATGGAGCCGTGATACCAGAGCTGCCCGACAGCGCTGTCATGTTGTTGCCTGGGAGGCAGTGCTGTGAGCAGTGTCACGTCCAGTGTGGACACTCACAAGTAACTCATTCCTTAAGTCTGTGAAGCGCCTGACCCTTGACAACTGCCTGCAAGTGTAACTATAGATAGAAAACCACCACTCATTGTAACATCTCAGGTTTGCTGTGTAATCGTTTTATCCCATGTCCCGTATTAGCTCTCCTTAGCCTGATCTCATCTGAACAAGGGAAGGGAAAACAGAAGCCCACCTGTAATGTACTCTTTTTATTTTAAAGACTTATTTTATTTTTATTGGAAAGTAAGATATGTAAGAGGAGGAGAGACAGAGCGGAAGATCTTCTGTTCACTGATTCACTTGCCAATGCTTGCGATGGCCGGTACTGCACCAATTCAAAGCCAAGAGCCAGGAGCTTCCTCCAGGTCTCCCACGCGGGTGCAGGGTCCCAAGGCTTTGGGCCATCCTTGACTGCTTTCCCAGGTCACAGGCAGGGAGCTGGTTGGGAAGAAGGGACGCTGGGATTGGAACCAGCGTCCATATGAGATCCTGGGCTTGCAAGGTGAGGATGTTAGCTGCTAGGGTACTGCACTGGGACCATGTGACATACTCTTTTAAGAACTCACAGTGCAAGATTCTGTCAAACCCTAGCCAGTGAAAGGGGAGGAAGTAGCACTTTGATTGACAGGCTCTGTCCAGTTTACCCTCTTAGAGACCCTTCCTACTGGCTCACTCCCCCAACCTTCCTGCCTAGCCGGTGTTTGGTAGCCTGCTTCCCCATTTCCCATGGGACCTACTTGGAGCTCTTGCTGTGTCTTCCTGATTTGATTAGGGAAGGCATGTGTTTAGCCCAGGTGCCCAGAGAAGGCACCTTGGGCCCTAGAACCTTGCTCAAGTCCCTTGCAGCAGCCCCTGCACGGTTGCAGGCCAGGACACAGCAGCACTGTGCTACCTGGGGCTGTGGGTGGGGCCCTCTCTGCGCTCTTGCTTATTCCATGGTGGGTTTGTCATCCAAGCTGCAGGGCCCCCAGGCAGAGGAGGCACTTGGCCTTCAGGTGGGGAGCAGCTGCAGAGGCTTACTCAGCTTCTGGGGCTGTTACCAGGAGAACTGATGTGGGTGGCTCTGGGAAGGTCATTGGTGTTTGGGTATATCAGGGTTAAGTTTTCCCAGGTATTTTGAACTGATGTGGGGTTCAGCCATGAGGTCAAGTGGGGAAAGGCAAGGATGTGTGCCGATAGGTTCCCATTTATCCATTGGCCCCGTGCATTCGGCGCTAGAGTAGTCCCCTTTTACAGGCTGTCCTTTCCCTCTTCGTAGTACCCCCACTGAGCAGGTGTCATCACTGTTCTGCACGGGGGAGTCTGCACTGGGCTTTTGCTCTCCCCATGCTGCAGCACTGCTCACAGGGAGGACACCCTCCAGCATTAACCACGCAGTCTTGGTACTCCTATCTCGTCATGTCAACATTTTAAGTGTCTTCTTAAAGATTAATTCAGTGGTGCTAGTTTTGTGGCATAGTGGCTAAGGCCCCTGCCTGCAGTGCTGGCACTCTGTGTAAGCACCAGTTTTCATCCTGGTTACTCCGTGTCCAGTCCACCTCCTTGTTAATGCCCTGGGAAAGCAGTGGAGGATGGCCCAAGAACCTGAGTGCCCTTGTACCCATGTGGGAGACCCAGATGAAGCTCATGGCTTTTGCCTGGCCCAGCGCTGGTCAGTGCAACCATTTGGGAGTGAACCATTTGGGAATAGAAGACCTCTCTCTGTCTTTTCTTCTGTGTGTGTATGTATAACTCTGCCTTTCAAATAAAAAAATATGTATTTTTAAAAAATTAATTCAAGTAGTTTAAGCATTTATTTTCTTATTTGAAAGGTACGAATAGATATGTAGAGAGAGACAGAGATCTTGCCCCAAAAAGCAGCAGTAGCTAGGACTGGGCTGGGCTGAAGCCAGGGGTTAGAAATTCAGCCCAGTGTCGCGGCTAGCTGAGCCGGCATAGTAGGCACGGCGAATGTCCGAGCGAAAAGCACCGACACACGGAGACCATGATGGTGTTACAAGTGCTGGGCGCCGTCTCTCCCTGAGCCGTCTCTCCACAAGCCTCTTTATTACCATATTATCTCCTCTTTCCCCCAAGCCCATCAACAGGACAATAGGACGCCAATGAGTCTGCAAAGGCTAGGTGCTACTGCCT
Organism: Ochotona princeps; assembly: GCF_030435755.1. Lineage (NCBI taxonomy): Eukaryota > Metazoa > Chordata > Mammalia > Lagomorpha > Ochotonidae > Ochotona > Ochotona princeps. The sequence goes on along the minus strand of NC_080846.1, from coordinate 52,323,062 downwards.
TAGGCCCGGTTCCTGAGTGCTCAGCTTAAGGAATGTAAATCAACTCCTTAGCCCACAACAGCCCAGGTCTCCCATGTGGGTGGCAGGGATGTCACTGCTAACTCTTAGGGTGTGCATTAGCAGGAAGCTGGGATTGGGAGCAGCTCCAGGACTTGAAGGCGGACCCTGTGATATGCAATGCAGGCATCTTAACCACCACCCCAAGGGCTGGTCCCCATGGAAACATTTCAATCTGTTCCTTCAGCCCTTCCTTCTGTCTGGATATTTCTCTGTGTCTGTCTCTCCCCTCATTGCGCCTTTAGGGCCCATGTTCTAACTGTCATTTTTTGTTTGTTTGTTTTTTGTCCTCCTATGAATACCCCCTGGACCTTTGCTCCCAGCAGGGAAGTAACCATTCACGAGCACGCTTGTCTCCTTGGAAGTAGAATAATAAGCCTGGACAGGTGCTTCTGGTTCCCGCAGTCAGGGTTCCATCCACAGTGGCTCCTGAGTCACTGGCAGCAGGACTGGCTTCTCCGGGTGACACAGTAGCTACCTTCCTGGAAGCCACTCAGATGACAGCATCTTTAGAGGACAGTGTGTTGGAAAATGGTCTTTTTTTTTTTTTTTTCATGAACCTTTCTGAAAACTAGAATCTTATTTATCTCTACACTTTGAAAATGTTTGCAGTTGGAGGACACGTGACACCCAATCCTTGAGTGTGGTGACTCTAAGAGGGAGAACAGGAGTAGAGGCTTGCTGTGGGGCTGGCCAGGCTGTGGGTTGCTGTCTGACTCACCCTGAAGGGCAGCCTGGGCCGCGGGTCACGGTGAGGCTGCATGCAGGTTGCCATTGCCTCTGGAAGGAGGAGAACAGAGCCAGTGCCTTTGTGTTCTGATGCGGCAGTGCTGTGGCTTCAGGGGAGTGTCTGGGGCTTCTTTCCCCTCTGGTCTGTACCCTGTGCCCACATGACATAATCCCTTCCCCTACCCCTTTTCCAGAGGGGTTTCTGACATTTAGTCCCTGAATATGTGAGAAGACTTATAAATAGAAGCCTTCCTTGGTGAAGGTTAATCTTACCAGGAAGAGAAGGTGCAGTAATACCGTGACACTGTCTATTTTCATTTGTTTTTACGTAAGGGGAAAGACGCACAAGCCAGCGTCGCCACAGCTTGCTAAAGGTAAACTCGGGAGAACTCAGTCAGACACCTGCCTCTGGGGACTCTGGCACCAGGGGAACTCAGGACAATTGCTTTAATCAGAGGAATGGCTTTTTCCACTTTTTTTTCTGGCAGATCATTAATAGCTGATTAACAACTTGATTTATGATTCCTACAGGAAGTTTAATGCCTTCTAATGTTTTCTTTTTAAACAAAGATGAGAGCCAGTTGACCATTTTATAGCTGAAAAAAAGAAAGACTTGCATCTGTTCCACATGTTAGATTCGCCTTTGTGGTTGTTGACTGACTCAGCCGCTCAGCTCAGAGGAGCCTTGTGCCCTTTGCCAGATTCTAGTGACGTCTGAGCGTGCCTAGTGCATGGTGCCCAGGTACTGCGCTGGGCCTCGGACACCTAGTCACCATACGCAGCGTGGGGTATGCTGTGATTATTTTCCTGCTTGGCGAGGTTTGGCACGAGTTTACTAATGATTGTTCTCTGTATGGGATAAAATCTTACCTTTTAAACATATATACCCAAATTATATCTTTCTCATCAGTTTTACTAAATTAGAATACTTTATACAGAGCCCCCCAAAAGACTAGGTTTGACACTGACTGCAAAAAGAGTGGGGAATTGTCTGGGAGGAGATGGGGTTGGGTAAGTTAGAGGTAGGTGAGACAGCCCGAGACTGTGACTGGCGAAGTCACCACAGGGTAAAGGAGTGAGGTCACTGGCCTAGAAATCAAGGTCAGCTCCCTGCCAGTTGCTTGGACCTTCTTGGAAGAAAGCATCTTGCTCCTCTAAGACTTCAGCTGTACCTTCAGAACTGGCGGACGTCTGCAGGATGATTCCCCAGCTATGGCTCACTCCTGCCTGGTGGGGATTTAGAAAGCAGAACCACACCTGCTTCCTTGGCAGCCATCGACCGAACCCCCTCTGTGGTCCCTTTCTGCTGCAGGAAGCAAAGACAGTGACAGGACCTGAACCATTCTGTCTCCTCTAAAGACCGACCTAGCACAAACCATCCCCAAGGACTCCAACTTTAGAACCTGGACTCACCCAGTGTCTAGGCACTCGCCCAGGGTGCCACTTGGTCTGACTTCTTTGCTTAATTTTAGTGGTAACAATGAGGCAATTAACCAATAAGGTGACATCTAATAACATGGGTTCAATTAACCCATGCATTTCCTCTCTAAGCTCCCAGCCTTCTTGGCAGTGTGAACCAAAGGAATAGTGGAGGCCCTTGCCTGAGCCGTTATCCTCTGGGGATTTGCAGGGAGCAGGCTTGGGAGGGCTGCATGGAAAGCTGAAGATTCTTCCTCAGGGAGCCATTCAGTAGTCAAGTCTGGCTCTGCCTGGGTGCGACAAGTGTTATAGTGCCAGGACACAAAATGGAAGCCAGTGAAGGTACTTCTCTAGAGCCCAGGTTTTTCATGGTCCAAGGATCCTGCATGCTCTGTCCTTGCCTTTGTAACCCCTTCCTCCTCCTCTCCTTCTCCTCTTTCCCAGCCTGCTCTAGCCCTGCCTGCTGTGCGTGTGCCTTGGAACCAGCCCTGCCTGTACTCACCAAGGGGCCTGTGTGTGCACGTTTTCTTCCTCTCTCTGGAGTCCCCTTCTCTCACGCCCTCCCCTGGCCTCTCCTTCTCTGGGGTCCTTCCAAGCATCTTAGCTCAAGTCTCCGTGCTCCAGCCCACCCCTGCCCACATACTCTGACATTATCTTATTTGATTTGCAGCAAACACTGTTTGATGTGATTTTGTTGTCTTGTTTTCCTGACTAGAAAATGTGTCCTGGGGCCCCTGTGCTGTTCACTGCTGAATCCCCTGCCTTTGACAGAACCTGGCACAATTAGTTGATACTGGTTTGCTGCTGATGTCACCAGAGTTACTCTTCACAGACATAGATAGTGGGCTATTATTGCCTGCCGAATGATATGTGGGTCCTTGATTAAGGTGATATTCAGTGTAGTCATGCTTGGATTGGACGTACTTTATAGTTCACACGATCATGTCAAAGGTCAGGAATCTTGCGTCTTAGCTGGTGACCTCCTCTGGTTCCATGTTTGTGTTTCTGTCAGTTTGTAAAATTGTTGTAGTCTGTTCAGAGATCTGTCTATCAAAAACGCCCTGAGATGTGAACAAGGCAACCCAGGACTGCCCTGAGGCAGGACGAGGGTCAGAAGTGTGACTCCATCAGAAACCAGATAGAGTTGGTTCTCCTGCCTGTCAGCGCTCCAAGAAATCTCTGATCATCTGTTTTCCTAATGCTGTTTCTGTTCTGGAGGGCAGAACACAGCAGCGGGGCTGGGCATGTAGAGGGGTGGAGAAGCAGGAGTTGGAGCAGCACCCAAGGCACTGTGATCCCATTTGGAAGCGGGTGCAGTGTCCCGAAATCCTGTAGCTGGAGAAGGAAGCAGAGCAAGGGGTGACAGTCCCTGCTTGCAGTCCCCTTCTCTGGGCTGGCTTCCCGTATCAGCCTTCCACCCTCGGCTGGCGCAGGGCCTTCTGCACCTCATACGCCCTGCTGAGAACTTCGTCTGCCCCGCCATACTCCACGTGGACTCCGTGTTCCTTCTGTGGCTCGTTCAGGTGAGAGGCCCTCTCAGGCCAGCCGGGGTGCTCCTGAGGTGGTTCCATTCCCAGGAGAAGCCATCTGCTGATTACTGTGGCATGATGGCTGTGTGATCAGATGCTGGGGACCGCGTGGGGATTCTGAGAGGAGGCCAGGACACAAGGCTTGGAGGTAACTGCCAGTGAGTAGTGGGAGGTAACGCAGATGGCCGGTCCTCCAAAGCAGTGTTTGAGAAGTGCGTTCGCCTAGGGCCCTGGGGTTTTAGGCCGAGGAGATAGCATATCTGATGATGGAATCAGAAATAATACTGAGAATGAAGATGCATTTGTAGTGAATCTTGGCTGAGTGGGCCAGCTCAGCCTGCAGAAAGCATGGGTACATTGGGGGGTGGCAGTGTGGTTCCACCAGAGATATGTGAAGTGACAGTGGGTGCAGCAGCCAAGGCCGTGAGGAAGAGATGGGGTTCAAACCAGACTGATTCATTGTTGGGGTACATGCAGATGTACCTGTCTCTAGATTCTTCCCCACTCCCCGATTGTTTATCCTGCACACACATGTGGCGTTTCCACATGTATCTCTTTTGAGCTGATTACGGAGGCTTTGGGAAAGTCTTTTCTTTTCACATTGAGGTATAATTTGTCCTAGACTAGCAAAGAGGCTGAGGCCTGAGCAAGCGCATAGGGTCCTGAACTCATTGGAATGAGCTGTGACTAGCAGTGTTGATGTAGGGGCAGAAAGAAAGCCGTGGCTTTGTCAGAGCAGAAGCAAAAGGTGTGACATCCCTACACAGTGAGTGACAAAGGGGTGCAGCTGGAGACGTAGGGAACAGGGGTTTCATGGTTGGAAAGTTGAGAGAATGACAATCCCTTGGAGAGAAACATGGAAGAAATGGGTCTGAATATGATATGGGATGGAGGATGGTGAGTTGGCTGTGGGACATATTGAATCACTGTCGGTCAGGAATTGGGAGTCTTGTAAAAGCTTTGAAATCAGAAGAGTGATTAGCAGTCAAAGCAAGGATTGGGGGTAGAAGCACAGGGAACCTTCCTTCTGTGAGCTCTGGAGGGCTGGAGAAGCAGCACAGGGGGAGGAGAGTGAGCCAGGAGGCAGAGTGGGACAGGAGCCAAGGGTGGCCAGAGCACCCAACAGGCAGATGTGCTCAGAGATGGTGGCAAGCTTGGGGTGGGCTCTGGGAAGTGAGATGGGTAGAGGAGGAAGAGAGCTGATGCTTAGGGGCTGTCTGGTCCCTAGTGAGGTGGGGTCAGAAGCCACTTGAAGAGGTGGGCACTTGGCCTACTGATTATAATGCTGCTTGGGACTCCTTGGTCCCGTATCTGAGTGCCTGAGTTTGATTCCAGACGCCGCTCTTGACTCCAGCTACCCACTAACATGCACCCTGAGAGCTAATGGCAGTGTCCTTGGGTCTCTGCTGCCTTGTAGGAGACCTCAGCTGAGTTTTCAGTTCCCGGATTCAGCCTAACTGCCCCACCTATTCTAGGCATTTGGGTAGTGAATCAGTGGGTGCCACCTGTATGTGTGTTACATGTCTGCCTCTCCAATAAAAGTTAGCGAATGAATGTAGAGGATTAGCACAGCTCTGGGAAGTTATCTTTCTAAGTCAGGAGAAGCCTATGGAAGGATGTGGAAAGGGAAGACCAAGGGTAGTAGATGCAGGAGAACTCCAGAGGGGTGCGAGATGATGGGGTTGGAGCCATGCTTGTGGCCTGGCAAAGAGGAGGCCCTGGGGGAGGAGATCCAGCCAGACGGAGCTGAAGGAAGTTCACCTGAGAGGGCCTAAGTCTTCTCCCTAGAACTGAAAGCAGGATCACTTATTCAGAGGAAGGGATTATGGGTAAGCTTGTGGATTTGAAGATTGTGGCTAAAAATTGGGATGGTGTTCTGATGTAGGGAGTGGATCTGAGGTCTTGGGGACAGAAAAGCAGCAATTGGGTAGAAACTGGGCAAGCCCAAGGCTCTGGTGTTGTGCATGGGGCCCTGAAGGCACTGATTCTGGGCCCCTGGGTTGGCAGGAAGGCAGGTGCAGCAGGTGGAGGATCCAAGCAAGTAGGCTGATGGAGGGAAGAGGCAGTAGGAGAGGAAGAGCTGAAGAAGAGTGATACTAGGTCACTTGTGTTTTCTTGTTCTCCTTCACGGTATAGTATGTAATATTTTTTTGGGGGGGGGTGTTATTTGGCCTTGTGGATAGGATACCCGTTTTCCACATTGGAGTACCTGGGTTCCATACCCCGCTGTGTCTCCTGACTCTGGCTGGCTTCCTGCTAATGCAGACCCCGGGAGGCAGCAATGATGGCTCTGGTAATTGTGTTCCTGGCACTCATCTGGATGGCACGCCCAGCTCCTGGCTTTGGCCCTGACCCAGCCCTGCTGTCCTGGGCACTGGGGAGCTGAAGCAGCAGAGGGGAGCGTGTGCATGCTGCCTCTCAAATTAATAAAAGTGTTTTCTTTAACACTAGCCTCATGTTCCTTTTTAAAAAAGATTTATTTATTTTATTGAAAAGGCAGATATATAGAGAGAAGAGATACAGAGAAAGATCTTTCATCCACTGGTTCTCTCCCCAAGTGACCACAATGGCTGGAGCTGAACTGACCTGAAGCCAGGAGCCAGGAGCTTCTTCTGGGTCTCCCATGCAGGTACAGGGTCCCAAGGGTTTGGGCCATCCTCGACTGTTTTCCCTGACTGCAAGCAGGGAGCTAGATAGGATGTGGAGCAGTAAGAATATGAACCAGTGCCCGTATGGGATCCTGGCACATGCAAGGCAAGGACTTTAACCTCTAGGCCATCATGCAAGGCCCATTCCTAATGTTTTATAACTGGTCATTCACTGTCATTCTAGATTGTATATTCTATAATACAGAAAAGAAAAAGCAAATAACAGTAGCTGATCTTAGAATATGCTTGCCGGCTGCCAAAAATTTCTTCTGGGCATTGTTTTAAGCATTTACATGCAATCATATTATTCACTGCTTATAAAAACCCTGCAAGTTTAGTTAGTAAACTTTTAGTATGCCTTTACAAAGACAAGTCCCAAGGGAAGGTGTTTGGCCTACAGGTTAAGATGTTGCTTACGGTGCGTACATCTCAGTATTGCAGGGTTGGGTTTGAGTCGCAGCTCCACTTCCAAGGTGTTGGGTTAGGGTTAGGGTTGGGAGGTGCCAAGAGATGGCTGAGGCCCTTTGGTTTCTGCCATCATCACTGCCTCTCAGGGTCTGCACTAGTGGGAAGCTAGATTGAGTTTCTGGTTCCTGGTTCTGTACCTGGGTCAACTCTGGGCATTTGGGGAGCAAACCAGTAGATCGGAACACACACTCTTTCTCCCCTTCCTCCCGTATCCTGTCTTTCTCTCAAGTTTTTTTTTTTTTTTTTTTTTTTTTAGAATTGAATCATTTAAAACTAGATGATCTCAAGAGCATGCAATTAATAAGAAGCCTGGGACCCAGGCAGACTGATTTGAACTTGAAGTGTGTTCTTAATCAGTTTTCTAATCTGACATTCTGCAAACACCGAGGACAAGTCTCGCAGAGCAACGGCATGGCCTTTTTAAAAAACCACTCAGCCACTATGTCCTCGCATTGCAATCGTGAACAGAGTATTGACTTCTGCAGCCTGAAAATCACATTCGTGCACATTATGCTGATCCCTATGAGGTTTGCCCCCGCATGCCAGGGACAAGAACTTCAGTCTGGGACCTGCATACCTTTATTCCCAGAAGTCTTTGATGTTCCATCATTCTGCACCTGTGATCAGGCTGAATAGTTCTTGTCTTTTTCCCATTAACGGTGTGATGCTCCTTGGCCTGAGAGAGCCTCTCCACAGACCTTCTGTTCCTTTCCAGGTCACAGGACCCTGTACGTGGGCGTTCGGATGCCCCTGGGTCGGCAGAGCCATCGGCACCACCGCACCCACGGGCAGAAGCACCGGAGACGAGCACGGGGCAAAGGAGCCAGCCAGGGGGAGGAAGGCCTGGAAGCGCTGGCCCACGGTAACCCCCTTGCTGGAGAGGGCGGGTGTCTGTGCCTGGGAGCTTGAGGATGCCGGAGGAGAGTGGGACACACCCCCCTGTGGTAGGGTCTTCAGAGCTTCCCTCTGGGAATAAGAAGAAATGCTGTTGATGAAAACTTGGCAGCTCTTGCCCACCCAAATCAGTACCATTGCCAGTGAAATCATTTGCCAAAGAATTAACCATTCTTTTTCGTTAGAGTTGCTTCCTGTTTGGTGTAGGTTTTCTTCAGGTATGTATCAGTTATTTGATCACTATTGTGAAACACCCAAAGCAAGCTAACTTACAAAAGGAAAGGGTTTATTTGGTTCACGGTTGTGAAGGTCCAAGCCCAGAATCGAGCAGCCCCTTTGATTTGGCCCCTCGAGAGCTTGCAATGGCGGAGCACACGCAGAAGGCTGGTGCAGCAAGCCGGGAGCACGCAGAGAGGATGCTCCTACTCGGGCTTTTGTAGCAGCTGTCCAAGGGCAGGGCCCAGCGACCTAAAGGACCTCCCACTCGGCCCCACCTTGTGGCTTTGAAGTTGAAAGAGCTCAGGAGGTGAGGAGCCAAACCATAGTCCACCATACGAAGTGGACTTAGTTCATAAACTTTTCCTCCCTTGAGACTGCTTCCACAAAATAGCTTTTTCTCCAAGAATAAAGAGATCTTTTTGATCTACACTCAGGATTTCTTTTACGCAGCCCTGAAGTGAGTTTGCAGGTAGGAAACTATTTGTGTTTCAAGTCCAAGGCTAGACACAGACCTTCCCCTGCTTGATTTCCTAGACACACCATCGCAGCGTGTTCAGTTCATTCTTGGTACCGAGGAAGATGAAGAGCATGTACCTCACGAGCTGTTCACAGAACTGGATGAGATCTGCCTGAAGGAAGGAGAAGACGCCGAGTGGAAGGAGACCGCCAGGTAAAAGAACCGCCTGAACTGGCCCGGCTGCTGAGCTGCTGGGGAGGGCACAGATGTGTCTGTCGGCAACGGACACACCGGCCGGCCTCGTATTCTTGGGAGAAACACAGGACTGAAGCTGTAGACTCCCCTGGGGGCGTCTTGGTATTGATTGCTTTCTGATGCCATAGCCAAGGTCAACAGTGCCACGTTCAAGGTCAACCCTGGTGTTACTGGTCTGCCTTGGAGACAAACAAAGCTGAATTGATTGGAGCCTAGTCTTGAAGAGGTCCACACAGGTGAACCTTAGGATCATTTGAGTTTAATTCACTGGCAGCCCCAGAAGCCTTGAGATTTTTTTTTTTTTTAAAGATTTTATTATTATTATTGGAAAGCCGGATATACAGAGAGGAGGAGAGACAGAGAGGAGGAGAGACAGAGAGGAAGATCTTCCATCTGATGTTTTCACTCCCCAAGTGAGCCGCAATGGGTCGGTGCGCGCCAATCCGATGCCAGGAACCAGGAACCTCTTCCGGGTCTCCCACACGGGTGCAGTATCCCAATGCTTTGGGCTGTCCTCAACTGCTTTCCCAGGCCATAAGCAGGGAGCTGGATGGGAAGTGGAGCTGCCGGGGTTAGAACCGGCGCCCATACAGGATCCCGGGGCGTTCAAGGTGAGGACTTTAGCCGCTAGGCCACGCCACCGGGCCCAGAAGCCTTGAGATTTTAACTTCTCTTGGACAGTACAACACAACAGAGACTCTTGGGTTTATGCTAAACTTCCTAGGGTCACTGTGTGGTAACTATACTTACCTGAGATTCAAATCCCAGAAGGGCCTCAGTATTAACCAGAGCTGTGTCCCAGCTCCTGTAGGGACCGACCAGTGAACCTTACAAATGCTACAGAGCCAGAACCTTGGGGAGGAGGCAATATGGACAACCGTCAGAGCAGACTTCCAGTTTGTCCGGGCATGGGTCTTCCTGGATGCCCGCTGTATGAGTGATGTTTTGTAATGGTTTGTTTGAACACAGAGGATTAATCAGGGCAACTGCTTACTACCTGGTGCCCCATTAAAACACAATTGGTCTTTTGTCATTCAGTCTTTGCAAACTTCTGTAGGTCAAACAGGCACTGATAAAAAGAAAAATAATATTTTATTACTATGATTTGTCAGTGTGTCCTATTGATAATATCTATTTTTGATTTTATATATATATAATTTGATTATCTATAGAAAGTCGGAAAATAAAATAAGTGAAAAGAAAGTGAAAGTTACCTGTAATTCCACTACTCTATGGATAATGAGTGTAATATTTGGTGTCTTATGCGTATAGCAGCCAAGAGAAGGGATTTGATCTTTCGGTGTCAGATCCCACAGAGAGGTCAGATGAGACGAGCAATGGCAGCACCTGTGGGTGACCCACTGCAGGCCTAGTGAAGGTTTTGTCCATGCTTTTCAAATTTTCTTTAAGTGAAACTGGAATTGGGGCAGGCATTTGGCAGAGTGGTTGAGCTGCCTCTTGGGATGCCAGTGTCACATACTGGAGCACCTGGGTTTCAGTTTAGGCTCTATCCTCAACTCCAGGTTCCCGCTAATGTACACGCTGGGAGGCAGCAGGTGAAGGCTCCAGGCCCCGGATCCCACAGTGGGAGACCAGAACGGAGTTCTAGACTCCCGAGGTTGTGGGCCTTTGGGGAGTGAACCAGTAGACCGTAGATCTCTGTCTTTGTGCATCAATCTACCTTTTAAATAATGAATAAATAAATAAATAAACTTTTAAAATGTTATTTTAAAAATAAGCAAAAACAAATTGGAATTGAACTGTACTGTCTTGCAGTGTTCTGAAACTCGCTCTTTTCACGTTCCAGTGTCCATTGAACATACACATTGCATTTTACGATGTCCAGTACAGCTGTTTTTCTCAGCAGTGTATTTTCAAGATATCTTTTGAACGTTCTTGACTGTCTATCTTTAGCATCCAGTTATTTGTAATGCTTTCAGGTGGCTGAAGTTTGAAGAAGATGTTGAGGATGGAGGAGAACGCTGGAGCAAGCCTTATGTGGCAACCCTGTCACTGCACAGTCTCTTTGAGCTAAGGAGCTGCCTTATTAACGGAACCGTCCTCCTGGATATGCGTGCAAATAGCATAGAAGAAATTTCAGGTAAGGTTAGTTGAGGGAAAAGAGGAACTTCTGGGCAAATTAGAGGACAGAAGGAAGTACTTGTGTGTCCTCGGGCGAGTCACAGCCTTTCCTCACCTCCCAGCGAAGCCCCACGTCACCTGTTTCACAGGCTTATTATGGACGACAAGGGACATGCCTTTAGATTTCCTTTTGTCTGCTGATTTAGTAAACAGTTGGTGACTACTATGCGCTTGATAATGTGCTAGGCACAGGGAGCAGAGGAGGGGACCTTCAAAAAGTGGAAAATGTGTTAGTCAGAAGCAGTGTGTAAGGTTTCAGAAAAGCTTTTTGCCCCAGAATAAGCTGATTTTTAAATTTTGTTTCACCGGCAACTCTTTGCAATCCCCTTGTAGAGATGGGACGGTTGCTGCCTTGGAGCTTTACCTGCTGCCGGGGAAGTAGTCCTGGGGCGGCGATGACAGCAAGTGCAGCAGAGATGTGCTGGGTGATGATTAGAGAAAGGAGCAGGGGGCAGTTTTGCCATGAGGAGAGTTAAGGAGAATGAAGATCTTTTTAAATTAATTAATTAATTAATTTTTAAAATATCATTTTATGACATAGTTTCATAGGCTCTGGGATTCCCCCAGCCCCTCCCCAAGCCCTCTCCCCATGTTGAATTCCTCCATATTGTTACAGTAATACAGTTCATATCCAGTCATGATTCCTTCGTTGTGGGCAAGGCTCATGCAGAGAGTCCAGCATCTTACTGTCTAGATAAATTCAACAGTTTCATTGGGAGACCATTCTTGGTCTGAAAGTAGAGCTGGTAGAATATCATTTCCTCCAATGAGATGTCACTACACAACTTCAACAGTAGGAAGAAACATTGAAATGAACAACATCATGAAGTTAATTAACATGGTATTGAGTGACCAATATGTTAGAAAATGCAAGTTCTTAACCACATCCTGTAACGACTTCCTTGGCATCTCAGTTTTAGTATGTACACAACCAGCTGCTATAAACCGTTTTTTCCCTCCCAAGCTAACATGTTTTTGAGTTTAACCTAAATCAGAGTGGCACAGGAACAGTGGAAGGATCAACACTAACATCATATATGTAACAGCTGAGGACAAACTTAACATCAAAGTTTCTATGCAGTTACATTTTGTTTAGTATTAGCAGTCATAAATTGATAAAGTATTTGGGGGAGAAAATTAACCCACAATTTAAAATTTGCAGTATATAATGGTTAATTAAGCATGGTTTTATAGAACTTTGCATTTTAACAATTGAAGAATAGAAAAGTTTCAGGCAGGTTAGCAGGGAAATCTCCAACAACCCAGTGAGTAAGGAAGAATTAAAGATCTTAAAGGCAGATGGGCCTGGATCAAGCCATAGCACTTACCTGGCTTCAGCATGATGTTCAAGGCAGAAGTGTGTTGTGATGTGATGGAACGTTGAGGGACTATGTTTTAGGAACAGGGTTGGAGAAACACTTGTGTAGCACATGGAAACTTCTCCTTTCACTTGGCTGTTCAGCTGGGCAGGTTACAGATATTTCCATTCAAGTATTGAAGTTGTTCTGCTCTCTAGGGGCTCACAGAAACCCAGGGCAGGAGTCAGCTGATGGAATCCTGTGTCTCCACCTTTTCAAGATTTCCAAAGTCCCACTGATTGCCTGGGAGAGACAGAACTCACTGGGATAAAACCAAAGTTTGGTAACTTTTGTTTGTGTGGCTGAAGGAAAGATCCTTGTGTTAGGTAGAAATCCTGGGAGATTTGCTTTTCTTCTACTTTTTTAAAAATTTATTTTTGAGGAGAATCAAGATGGCCCAATAGGGTAAGGATATGTTTAAACGGACAGAAAAACATTTAATCAGGATGAAGCAGGGAGGACATAGTCCAGGAAATAGGAAAGGACAGAACAACAGCAGAGATGTACCTGGAGACTGACAGACACAGGAAAGCAGTGGACACAACAGTGTGGTGTTGCAGTGACTGATACTCCAACAGCATTCAGCTAACGGCGATCTGAATTCCACCAGCAGCTGGAACTCCACCAGCAACCAGGTGGGAAGGGACTTTGGGAGCTCGGGAGATGAACCCAGACAAAGAACTGCCTGTCCTGCTGGTCCGTTTGATCTGACCAGGAGCAGAGATAGAGCAGCAGATCCCAGACGGGCAGTGCAAGAACAGTGTGGATTTCACAGCCCAGTCAGCCCCCTAGAGCTGAATTGGGCGCCATTTTGCGTTAGGAGGCAAAGGCAAGGGAAAGGACGGAGCATATGCTGAGCTGGGAGTGAACTCATTTCTGACTCAGTGAACTGGAGCAATGTGGCATTCTGCAGGTTCCACACAACAGGTCTGGGTAGCCCATAGATCTAACGGCCAACAGATCAAGAACTCTAGTAGTGGTACGTCAGGCGCCATTTTGCACACTGTGGCAATAGCTTTAGGACTGCAGGGGACAACAGTGAACTGCGCATGTGCTGAGCTCACGAGAACTCACTGAGTTCTGTGGATTCCACTGGTCCCGCAGGAAAATAATACCGACTGTGGCATCGTACGGGTCAAAATAGGTCCGTGTGGCACCCAGACCTAATGTCCAATAGGTTCCAACAAGATCAGCGCCACCAACAACCTAATTATATGGGACACCTGGTGTCTCTCTAATCCCAGGATCTACTTCAACCAGAAATGGGAGAAAGGTTGCAGAGACAACGGTGCAGCCTCAGCACGGTATCACAGGAGGTGGAGAGTGGTGAGCCAGGAGCTGGGGCTGTGGAGACCATGGTGGAAATCTGACATAAGAACCCAGACCTGGAACTCACTGGAGGTTGTGGCACAAGTGGCTGGAAGCAAAAAGTTGTGTACCAACTGCAATAAGTAAAATCGCATTGTAGACCTGTGGGTAACACAGCTTAGAAATCTGCCCCAAGGAAAAGACTCTGCTAACCAGAAGTACAATGACCAAGAGCAAAAGAAGAGACAAAAGCACAATGAATATTACCGAAAACTCTCCTGCAAAGGAGCAAAACCCTATGCCAACCTCAGAATTAACTGAGGGAAACATTGAGAAACTGGGGGACACAGAATCCATAAGACTCATTTTAAAGCTTCTGATCAAAAATGAGAAGCTCATTCAAGAGTTCAAAGAAGTTAAGGAAGCAATAAAGCGTATCAAGGCTGATATATCAGAAATTAAGAACACAGTAGAGCAAATTAAAAGTACAATGGAGAGTCTCCAACATAGAATGAAGAAAGCAGAAAAAAGAATCTCAAAATTGGAAGATATTTCCTGTCATCAGGGGGAAGCAAACAAAAAGCTGGAAGCAGAGCTGGATCAGGCCAAAAAAAGTATTCAAGAATTGAAAGGCACTATTAAGAGGCCTAATAGAAGAGTTATGGGAGTCCCAGAAGGTGCAGGAAGAGAAGCTGAGTTTGCAAATGTATTTAATGAAATAATAAAGGAAAATTTCCCTGATCTGGAGAAAGGATTGGGAAACAAGATCCAGGAGGGACACAGAACTCCCAACAGGTCTGATCAAAAGCGATCTTCACCACGACACATGATCATCAAGCTCTCTTCAATTGAACATAAGGGAAAGATCCTTAAATGTGCACGTGAAAAAAATCAATTGACATATTTAGGAAAGCCAATTAAGCTCACAGGAGATCTCTCACAGGAAACTCTACAGGCAAGAAGAGAATGGAGTGACATATTCCAGATTCTAAAAGCAGTAAGTTTTTGGCCCAGGATAACATATCCAGCAAAGCTTTCTTTTGTCTTTGAAAATGAAATAAAATTCTTCCACAGTAAAGAAAACTTAAAAGAATTTGCCTCTTTCAAACCTGCCCTACAAATGATACTTCAAGATGTTCTCTTGACAGAGAAGAGGAATAGCACCTATCAAAACCAAAGGCAAATGGGAAGAACATCCCAGTAAAATGACAACAGAAGACTAAATCAATGAACAACCCATTCCTAAAATGACAGGACCAAAGTACCATCCATACATATTAAACTCTGAATGTAAATGGCTTAAGTTCAATCAAACATCATAGAGTAGTAGACTGGATTAAAAAACAAAACACACCTGTTTATTGTCTGGAGGAGACACACTTCACCAACAAAGATCAGCGGAAACTATATCGCATGGTTTTTGTTGTTTTCTGTTAGTTTCATCTCTTCAAAACACTTTCCTCTGATTAAATCATTCAATGACTCATAGATCATACAGTAGCATCATTTTCTTCAAGAAGTTCTTGATTTTCATTTCTTCAGCTACACGTTAGTCATTTAATACCTTGTTATTTAACTTCTTGGTGTTGTTAATTTCTTTTTTCTTCCTGATGTTGATTTTGTTTTGTGGCTCTTCATTTAAGGGGATGTATAGTAGCTGTGTAATGGAGACTGTCATATCTAGTAACATGTCATTTAACTTCATGGCATTGTAAATTTCTATTTTTCTATTGTTGATTTTGTATTATGACTGTCATTTGAGGGGATGTACAGAAGCTGTGAAATGGAGACTAACATCCAGATGAGAGGATGCAGTGTAGTATGCATTTCTGCTTCCAGACAAACATGGACTTACAATGAAACTGTTTACTACATCTTGACAATAGGATTCTGAACTCTGCCATTGTCCATGCCCGCAATGAAGGACATATGACTATGTATGAAGAACTACATGTTAGTAATGATATAGAGGAACTTGGTGGGGGGGGGAGGGAAATGGGAGGGGATAATAATAAAAAAAATGTAAAAAAATTTATTTTTGAAAGGCAGAGTTAGAGAGAGCAAGAGAGAACTTCCACCTGCCACCAGTTTGCTTCCTAGATGCTCACAATGGCTAATGCTGGGCCAGGCTAAAGCCAGGAACCAGGAGCTTCATCCAGGTCTCCCACATGGGTGGCAAGGGTCCAAACACTTGGACCATCCTCTGGTGTCCTTCCCTGGCCATTAGCAGGATGCTGGATCAGAAGTGGAACAGCTGGGACACAAACCAGCACCCGCATAGGATACTGGCATCACAAGCAGTGGCTTTACCCACCATGCCACAGTACCCTAGCTTTTTCTTTATAACAATACTCATTAAAACTTAAAAAATTTTTACTTTAATATTGTTTACAAAGTTGGAAGGGATACATGCTCATGTGGGCCTCCGATTAGGGTGGGAAGGATCGAGGTGTGGAGGAAGGTGGGTGGGACAAATGTTCTTTTCTTTTTATTCTCCTGATCTTCTGAGGGAGGGAAGGAGAAGGGACCACTCTTTGCTGTCAGACTACATCAACACACGGGGATGGGGAACAGTTATCTGATGATGCCTTAGAATTCCTAATGTGGGAAGAATGTTCTGAGGGTGTCCCTTGAATAGGTATGATAGTTCTGAGATATTGTTGGCTTTAGTGCACCATGGTTGAGGAAAGCCTTTCTGAAGTTTATTGGCGGACCAAGTCCACCTCAGTGTATATCCATAGACCCAAATACTTGCTGCAAAGCTTGGCCAAGAGAGTTGTCGAACCTGTTCTGCATTCCATGCTCTGAAGAGGCACTTGATGTCCTCTCCTGGCCTAGATGAGCTGGCCATCATGTCCCCCTTGTCCATCTAGTCATGCTGTCCCTACACAGGCACCAGCAACTGAGGAGGCCTAGTTCCAATACGTGCACTCCAAGGTTAGACCACATATCTTGTCATTTTTCTCTATGGCTGAAATTTGAATCCAGTGATCTAGCTGGGGAGTCCCTCAAGAAACACCACCTGTGGTGACTTCAGACTTGACTCTTGTGTGCACCAGCTAGTTCAGAGTCAGGTTCAGTCTGTCACCTGCACCAGCCAACACATATGCTGGTGATGCAGCTGCCTTGTTAGTTCCTCCCTAGCCCCGTCTCTCAGGTGAACTGACAGGTGCTGTGACCTAGCCCAGCCTCGCCTGCCACAGGCCTGGTCTTCACACATTACAGCGAATGCCATTGCCTAGTTGGGGTGACCTCCAATAACTCCCACTAGACCTGCCCCCATTCTTGGTTTTTGCTTGTATCAGATCTAGCCTGGTGTGTTCCGCATCTCATCTGGCTCTCTTGCTTACCCGTGAATGCTGTAGGTTAGTTCAGCCTGCCCCAACCCCAGATCTGGCCCACATGTATGCTGATGGGTAGCGCTGCCTTGACCAGACTGGCCTGCCCACAGCCCTGGCTCTCATGCTCACCAGCGGGACCTGCGGTGCTGCAGGGTAGTACCCACAGTTCCCCTACCAGCTCCCCTTCCAGCACCGGATCTTGTGCCTGCCATGGGGTACTGAGGCCCAGCCTGACGTGACAGGCATCTAGTCCTGGCACTTGCCATTGTGTGCTGCTGCCCAGTTTGAGATGGCCTACCCCATTCCCAAGTGGTTACAACAACCAGGACTCTGAGCTGGGCTGAAGCCACATGTTAGGAACTCTACCCAAGTCTTCCGTTACGTGGCAGGAATTCAAGTACTTGAGTCATCATCTGCTGCTAGGTGCGTTAATAGAAAACAAGATTGGGAAGCTCAGCAGCAGCTAGATTGGGACACAAGCTGGCAGTCCAGTATGGGCAGCATTCCAAGCAAGGGCTTACCCATTGCATCACAACACCTGTTCCCCACTGCCCCTGCAGCCTTTGAAACTGTTTATACTTATGTAAACAACAGGGAGCCACTGGTGAGTTAATGACAGCTAAATTTGGCATGTTAGAACTAGAATGATGATAGCAAATACAGAGGGTGGGTGAGTTGGAGGGTGAAGTGGGCTATGGTAGTTGAATATACCATCAGCGGCTGTTGACTGTAGGGGGTGGGAAGGAGCGGAGATAGATCCCAATGAGATTGAGGTAGCAGAATTGTTAAGACTAGTCTGGCAAATGTTTGGGGAAAATAAAAGGGAAAGAGTCAAGGATTCTGGATTTGGTTTTGCAGATGCTAAATTCTAAGGGTTTGTGGACATCTCGATGGAGATCTATTGGGTAGTTGGAGCCAGCACTTAGAAGACTGTAAGTAGCTGATACTTACAGTCTTGAAAATAGTTGATATTATCAAGGGAGAAAGATCAGAAGGCTGTGACAGAAACAGGGGAACTTCAAAGTTTCAGGGTGGCTTTAGGGGGCTTGTGGATAGGTTGGAAGAAGTAAGGCCGCCAACGACATGGAGAAGGAGTGCTCGTAGGGATTGGAGGACAATAAGGAATAGTCATACAATCTGAATTGCTTCCAATGGCTTCCCATAAACTTGGCAGATTAAAATAACATCTTTTTTTTTCTTTTATTCATACAGTTCTGGAAGTCAGAAGTTCAAAATCAAGTTATTGGCAGGGCCCCATCCTCTCTGGAAACTCCAGAGAGAATTAACCCTTGTTGGGTTCAGCTTCTAGCTTCTGGTGGCCTCAGAGCTTCTTGGTTTGTGACTATATGTCTCTAATGCCTGTCTCCGTCTGCACACGTGTTTCTTCCAAGTCTCTCCCCTGGGCATCTTCTTAAAGGATATTTGCCACTGAATTTAGGGCTTACCCTAATAATTGAGATGCTTGATTTAATTACATCTGCAAAGACTCCCTTTTTACAAATAAAATCACATTCACAGGTTCTGGGGTGGACATTAGGATGTAGACATACCTGTCGGAGGCCACCATTCAGCCAGCTCTAAAAGCCAAGAGAAGAGATTTCAATCTACCAGAATCAAATGCTGCAGAGAGGTCAGGTGAGAGGAGGACTGGAAGCTCCATTGGATTTAGCAACAGGAAGGTTAGTGATGGTTTTATCACAAGAAGCTCCACTGCCATAGCCAAATTGCAAAGAGCTAAGGATTTTTTTTCTTTAATTTTTGTGAACTTTTAGATGGCAAGAGAAAGAAAAAGGGAGATCTAGGGTGCTGGTTCATTTGTTTCCTCAAGATGGAGGATCCTGAAGCATGGTCATAATGTGGGAGGAAGGAACCAGTCAGTAAAAAGGTTGAAGAAACCTAATTGAAATAGATTTTCCTCGTTCATTGAATCTAGTACTTGGATAGTCATGGGGCGGGTGAAGTTATAAATTGAGAACAGGTGGAAGTTTGGGGTGAAGTGTATAGGATTGAAGTGGAAGTTCAGTTCTAACTAATGTTAGTGATGAGGATAACTAACCTGTGTCATCAGCTCATCTTATTTTCCATAGCAGTCTTCCAAAATGGGATGATAATATTGGCACTCCACATTACAGATGAGAAAACTGAGTCTCAGAAAGACTATGTAACTTGCCCAAGGTTGCATAGCTAAAAAATTGTAGGACGGTGGGTGGAATGCGTGCCTTTAGCTAGCTGCCTGTCAACACCAGGCACTGGGGTTTCCCCTCTCCATTTTGTGAGACGTGACAAGTTAAAGGCAGATGCCTGATGGCAATTACCTGGGATAAGCCCCTGGTTAATTAATTTTTTTAGGTTCTGCTTTCAAATAGCCATTTGATGTCCTTCAGTAATAGCATTTATTTATTTATTTATTTGAGAGTCAAACCGGCAGAGAGAGAGAGAGAGATCACTTCTTCAGCTACTGATGAATGCCGCAAAAGCTCACAATAGCCAGGACCGAGAGCAGGGGCTGGGAACTCAATCTGGGTCTCCCACAGGAAGACCCAATTACTTCAACTGTCACTGCTATCTCTCGGGGTCTACATTGCTACAAAGTTGGAGTCAGTAGATGGATTTGAGTATCAAGCCCACGCAGTCTGATACGGGAAATGAGTTTCTTGAGAGCTTGTTTGGATGTTCTAGCAGGGGAATGTAGCTACTTGTACACCCTTGATCAAAGACCAGTACTCCTATAGCGGGGATGGTCATCCTCTTCAACCAAGCGTGCAGCTTCAGGAGGGACGCACATGGAGTGGTGAGGGAGGAAGGGGACACCCACCTAGCCAGCCAGATCAGCTGAATCAACCCTGGTGATCAATGGGATGACAGATGTGGCAGCCAGAGTGTCCTCACATCGGGAAATGAGTTTCTTAACCAGAGTCCCAATGGCCAGGCTAAAATCCTGCCCCTATTGTTCCTCCTGACAGTCATACCAATGTTAAAATCTTGGAGGAAGAGACTGTGGGGGGCGTTTGGGAGATGATAGAACAAAGCAGGTAATATTTGAAACTTTCAGCCTAGACCTAGCTCTTGGAGGCCTTGGGAGTCACCAAAGATGGGAATTGGGAGGGGACTCAGAGCCCGGGCTTGGCACAGTGCTGCAACTCAATAAAGAAATGCAGATGGCCTTGCCAGTGCAACAGCTGTGCCTCCCAGGGGAGGGGACTCTGCCATCTCTGAGCCTCACATGCACTCAGGAGCTCCTGGTTCATGGAGCTAGAGGGTGACTAGACCCCCATGTCCAGGTCTCTGCCATCTCTGAGCCTCACATGCACTCAGGAGCTCCTGGTTCATGGAGCTAGAGGGTGACTACACCCCCATGTCCAGGGCACCACCCAAGCTGCTTGTATGGTCTGCAGGTACAGAAGAGCGAGCTCTGAATATTGGTGTTGGTGGCGTCGGGGGCGCTGTAAGTTCTAGCCCCTCGCCCTGGTTCAGCCACTCACTCACAGAGGTGGTAACTTTGGAGAACACTTTTCCATCCAAGACCTCAGCTGCCCTGCTTTGTAAAATGGGGAAGAACAATAAAAGCTTCCACCTGCTAGCAGGGACTCTGAAAAAAAAAGGGCACACTGGTGGCAAAGCCCTCAGCAGGAAGTTGGAGAGCACAACCAATGGCCAGGCCTCTTATGTCCCCAGGTTTGGGAGGGGTTCCCTAAGATGAGGAGTCCCAGGGTCCCTGCTCCTTCCAGTCCAGACCAGGGACTGGTGTCAAAATTAAATCCTAGCTCTATAGCCTATTAGATGTGAGACCTTAGAGAGGAATTTTATAGTGCTCAGTAGTTTTAATTCATAATAATAATAATGATTTATTACATGAACAAAGTGTAACTTTTCACAGCCATGGTCTCAGACAGCTGTTTCAGACCCTGGCGCTGAAATCATACCTGCCTCCCCCTGCCTCTCGCCTCCTGCCCAGGCCCAACCCTGTGTTGGCCTCCAAGGGCTCACCAATCCTCAGGCTGTGTGTTCATGTGAGTGCCTGCTTTACAGACCTGATCCTGGACCAGCAGGAACTGTCCAGTGACCTGAATGACAGCATGAGGGTGAAGGTGCGGGAAGCCCTTCTCAAAAAGCATCATCATCAGAACGAGAAGAAGAGGAACAATCTCATCCCCATTGTTCGTTCCTTTGCCGAGGTCGGCAAGAAGCAGTCCGATCCACACTTGATGGATAAACACGGTAGGGTTACTGGGAGGGGTTGTTCTCTGTATTAATATAACATTCAGGAGCTAGTAGGAGGTGCTGAGTCACGGGGAAGTAGGGGCTGTATCTGTCTAGTATGTTTCTACGTCGCTTTAGACACCTAGGATGTTTGGTAAGATGACTGGCTGGCACTGGTGCACAGCTCTCTTGCAGTGCTGCATTTCTGTGGACCTAACACAGGGATTTGCCCCACCCCTCCAATGATGTACCTTTTGGGAGATATTCAGGGTCAGGATAAGTTGGGCCAGAGAAAGTGATTCTAGGAGGGGGAGGTAAAATCCGGTTGTGTGAGCCCTTGAGTCACTCATGAGCTTGTCGTCACAGCTTTACCACCTTGAAAAGTGTGACCTCGGGTGGTCTACCAAACCTCTTTATCACCTGTAATGTAGGGGTAACTAAAGGACCTACTCCCCAAGTTTATTGTGAGGCTTCCATGAGTGAAGCCATGCCAAGGCTGTAGTGCAGCGTGACAGATGGACACTCCATGAAGTTTGGCTATTGCAGGGGCCAGGGAGGCTCTCCTCTCTGTTCATCCGCTGGCCTCCACATCTGCTGCATCCCTGGGCAGAGGATATGCCCAGGTGTTCACAGAGTATAATATGCCCAAGTGTCCACAGAGTGGAATATGTCCAGGTGTCCACAGAGTATAATATGCCCAAGTGTCCACAGAGTGGGATATGTCCAGGTGTCCACAGAGTATAATATGCCCAGGTGTCCACAGAGTGGGGCATGCCCAGGTATCCACAGAGTGGGATATGCCCAGGTGTCCACAGAGTGGGGCATGCCAGGTGTTCACAGAGTGGGGCATGCCCAGGTATCCACAGAGTGGGATATGTCCAGGTGTCCACAGAGTATAATATGCCCAAGTGTCCACAGAGTGGGATATGTCCAGGTGTCCACAGAGTATAATATGCCCAAGTGTCCACAGAGTGGAATATGTCCAGGTGACCACAGAGTGGGATATGCCCAAGTGTCCACAGAGTGGAATATGCCCAGGTGTCCACAGAGTGGGGCATGCCAGGTGTTCACAGAGTGGGGCATGCCCAGATGTCCACAGAGTGTAATATGCCCAGGTATCCACAGAGTGGGGC
The DNA here is from genome assembly GCF_030435755.1 of Ochotona princeps. Taxonomy (NCBI): domain Eukaryota; kingdom Metazoa; phylum Chordata; class Mammalia; order Lagomorpha; family Ochotonidae; genus Ochotona; species Ochotona princeps. The sequence continues at coordinate 52,300,905 of NC_080846.1, read as the reverse complement.
ATGCCCAGGTGTCCACAGAGTGGGGCATGCCAGGTGTTCACAGAGTGGGGCATGCCCAGGTATCCACAGAGTGGGGCATGCCAGGTGTTCACAGAGTGGGGCATGCCCAGGTATCCACAGAGTGGGATATGCCCAGGTGTCCACAGAGTGGGGCATGCCAGGTGTTCACAGAGTGGGGCATGCCCAGGTGTCCACAGAGTGTAATATGCCCAGGTGTCCACAGAGTGGGACATGCCCAGGTCCGCGGGGTCTCTGCTCCATCCTTCAGGTTCACGATTGCTGCTTTACCGGAGACCTAAAAGAGGCTTGCGAATGTGCTGAGGAAGAAGAGGCACAAGTGGCAGGACCCTTAGCACCGAGTGGTAGGCAGGAAACCAGGGAGGAGCAGAGCTGGTTTCCTGGCCGCCAGTTCTCCGTGTGGACTGTGCAGGAGCAGATATGGCTAGGTGATGGTGGACCAGGTGTGGAGGGGAAGAAGGCAGTGACTCAGGGGTCTGTTTGATTTTTTTTTTTTCCAAATAGGTCCAACCGTGTCTCCCCAGTCTGTCCCGACTACACATCTTGAAGTAAAAAATGGAGTGAATTGTGAACACAGTCCCGTGGATCTAAGCAAGGTGAGCAGAGACATGGGTGGTAGGCGTTGAGGCTTCCATTTCTCTCCGGTGAACTCGAGTGCAGTTGCAGGAATCTGGCTTAGCTTCAGTGTCGAGAGGCTCGCATCACAGAGAGAGCAGATGTGGCCCACCTGCCTCTGCTCGTGCCAGTGTCCTGGGCAGGGCTGACCCCCATACTGCAAACACACGCCAGCCCCTGACGTCCTGGTCTCCTGCAGTGCCTCCCACCTACACAGATTTTGCCAGTACAGTATTTCGGCTGCTGTCTTCTCAGCTGCCTGTTGAAACTTGTGGACTCTGAGGCCCGGGCCATCACAGAAACTTGTAGCGGCTTCTGCTCCCAAGCCCCTCCTCACTCCAGTGCATTCTCAATGCTGTCTCTCTTGCCTTTTTTAAAGTTCTATTTTATTTGAAAGGCACACTCACAGAGGTAGAAAAACAGAGGAGAGAGAGATTCACTTCCCCAGAAAGCCACAATAGCTGGTTTGGGCCACATGGAAGCCAGGAGTCCAGAGCTACTTCTGTGTTTTCCATGTAGGTACCATCTTCTTGGGCCATCTTTTGTTGCTTTCTCAGGCCCCTTAGTGGAGAGCTGGATCAGAAATGGAGCAGCTAGGGCTCGAGCCAGCACCTGGATAGCTAGTGTCACAAGGTAGTGGCTTCACATGCCATGCTACTACACTGGCCCCCAATGCTGTCTTTTGAAAACACTGTAGTGTCGTGCCTCTTCCTCCGCTCAGAGAGCTCCACGATTGATCTAGAAAACCTGAAACCACTGACAGAGCATGTGAGTATTTAAAAGGGAAAGACTGAGACCCAGCCCTTCGAAAGCATCCGTTTGGGAGGAAGCAGGGGGCAACTGAGGCAAACCAGAATGTCTGGATTTAAATTCTGATTATACACACATACACACACACACACATATATATATTAAAGATTTATTTATTTATTCTGCAAGACTGAACAGTAGTGGAAGAGATAGTGCAAGACCTTCTGTCCACTGATTCATTCCTCAAATGGCTGCAACAGCCATAGCCAGGAGCCTGGAACTCCACCCTGGTCTCCACATGGCTGGCAGGGGCCCAAGTACTCAATCTGTGATCCTCTGCGTCTCCAGGGATGTGGGCAGGAAGTGAGATCGAAAGTGGAGCAGCTAGAACGGGAGGCTTGAACCTGCACCATGATATGGGATATGGCATTGTAGGCAGGGGCTTAAGCCCAGAAAGTCCCAGAGCTGACAAGTCCCGGCTGCTCCACTTCCAATCCAGCTCCCTGCTAATGTGCCTGGGAAAGCAGGGAAAGATGGTCCAAAGGTTTGGCCCCTGCTATGCAAATAGGAGACCTGGATGGAAGTCCACTCTCCACTGGCTTTGGTCTGGTCCAGCACTGGCTGTTGCTGCCACTTGAGGAATAAACCATCAGAGGGAAGATTTCTGTCTCTCCCCCTCTCTTTCTGTAACAGTGCCTTTCAAATAAATAAGATAAATCTTTAAACAAACAAATCAAAAAAGCTCTTTGATTCTGGGTAAGTCGTTTTCCCCTTTGTGGGTTTCAGATTGTTTCATTTAAAGGGAAAATATGAGACTAACGTAGTGTATACCTTCTAAACCTTACAGGAATTTCATAAGGTTCCAGTAACATAGCGTGAAGAAACATGTGCTGGCCACAGTGTGACGTGTGAATGGGAAGCCCGAGGGGGGTGACTGAGGGTTCAGGCGCTGGATACAGCCATCATGGGGCTCTTTTGGACTTCCAGGTAGACCTGCATTTCATGAAGAAGATTCCCACGGGGGCAGAGGCTTCGAACGTCCTGGTTGGGGAGGTGGACACCTTGGACCGCCCCATCGTGGCCTTTGTGAGGCTGTCCCCGGCCGTGCTTCTCTCAGGCCTGACGGAAGTGCCCATCCCAACAAGGTGACGGCAAGGATGAAACTATTTCCAGGAACAAGCGGAACAGACAAGCTAATGCCAAAATTTAGTATTCATGATAGTAGGAACGGTTTTTCATTTTCCCAGCAATCTGGAAAAACTGGAATGTATTTGATTAATTGCCATGCAGAGGAATTCTAGGACTCGGGGGCTGTGAGTGCGCAGCACCTGTAGCTTGGGCACAGAGCATTACTGCAGAGTACTAACATGGCAAAGGCCAACCGTGTGCCTTGCCCAGAAGCCCTGGTCTTGCTGACCCAGATGCAGGTCTCCGAGCCAAGGCACAGGTATCCCTCCCTACAGTTCTGGTGGGGTTTGTATGCTCTGCAGATATGCCTGTTGGTTCCCAAGACTGGCCCTGCGCACTGAAGCAGGGGACGCTGGTGACTCAGGGCCCACTGGTGAAAGACGCAACGTCAATTCCTCTACAAGGCTTCCTTGCTGTTAGAAAAAAATCAGTGGGAGCCAAATAACCCTGACTTTACACAATAAGGCCAGCTTTTGAAAGATTAGCTTTACTTGTCTGAAAGAGTTACAGAGACAGAAGGAGAGAGGGAAAGAGGAAAGGAAGGAAAGAGAAAGTGAGATTTTTCCACTAGTTCGCTCCCTGAAGTAGCTGTGACTGCCAGGCTTAGCCCAGGTCGAAGGCAATAGCCCAGAACTCTGTTCAAGTCTCCCAAGAAAGTAACAGGGCCGCAAGCACTTGGGTCATCTTTGCTGCTTTCCCAGTCATTTCAGCAGGGAGTTAGACTGCAGGTGGAGCGGCCAGGACTTGAACTAGTGCTCATGAGTTAACCTGCTGTGCCACCATGCTGGCTCCTATAAGGTGAGTTTATTTATTTATTTATTTTTAGTATCGTTCCTACAGGCAAAAACTGTGTCGATGAAAATGCTAAGAAATATAATCACATTATTGAATGATACCACACAGATAGCTACCAGTGCCCAAAATAGAGGTATTAGGTTGAGGCAATTCCCAGTGCGCCATCATTAGTATGTCTCCTTTCTGTTAGACAGGAAAGAAGAATTTACGCTGTTTAGAGAGGATTATTCTGTTTGCTCACCCTAATTTCCCCCCCTTTCGTGTTTTCCCAGGTTTTTGTTCATCTTGCTGGGCCCAGTAGGGAAAGGTCAACAGTACCATGAGATTGGCAGGTCCATGGCCACCATCATGACCGATGAGGTACATGCCCTTCGTTCGTCTCGTAAATGTTGATTGAGTGTGTGAGGCCCTGTGATAGTTTCAGGGGCAGAAGTCCTGGCGATTGCAATGTCTGCTGGGTGGCAAGTGGCTGGGGCACTTCTCTGAGAGCCTCCTCTGGAAGACTGAGTCTACTGCGGGAGTTTTTCCTTTTGAAGTCATCAAGAATGCAGAAAAATCTTTCTGTCTGGGAAAATTATCATTGTGACGTGTGATCTATGGAGAGTTACGTTAAGGCTGACCTAACTTTCTAGATAAGATGGTTAACTAACTGCATCCAAGCAATTTGCATAGGAAACTTTACTCCCATACCAAATGAATAACCAGTTTGCCTGACGCCATGTGGGGTCGTTTGAATGCTCTGCTGGTCTGTGCTGAGACCATGCCAGTGTTTTGTGTTGAGCCTGCAGTAGGGTTCTCCACGGGAGTGCCTTAGTCAGTGTAGCGTTGTGTGAACCGTGTGTCACCAGCTCTTTTCCACTGGAGAACTTATCTCCTTACTTGTTAGCAAGTTCATCTAGTTTTATCAACCATGAAGATCAAGACATTTTTCTACCTTTTCCCTTTTTTTTTAGCTTCTTTGTGTGGATAATAGAACTGTACAACTTTAGTGTCATGTCTTACCTCTCTCTGTCTTTTTAAAAATATTTACTTATTTTTTTTAAAAAAGATTTATTTTTATTGGAAAGTCAGGTATACAGAGAGAAAGAGAGACAGAGAGGAAGATCTTCCATCCATTGATTCATTCCCCAAGTGGTCGTAATGGCTGGAACTGAGCCAATCTGAAGCCAGGAACCAGGAACCTCATCCAGGTCTCTCACACGGGTGCAGGGTCCCAAGGCTCTGAGCTGTGCTCAACTGCTTTCCTAGACCGCAAGCAGGGAGCTGGATGGGCAGCAGGTCCTCCAGGACATGAACCGGCACCTATATGGGGTCCCGGCACATGCAAGGCAAGGAATTTAGCCGTTAGGCTTCTGTGCTGGGCCCAAGATTTATTTATCTTACTTAAAAGTCAGAATTACTGAGAGAGAGAGAAAGAGAGCGAGAGAGAGAGAACCCCTTGTTCACTTTCTCACATTCCCGAAACTACTGGAACTGGATCTGGGCCGGTCTGAAACTGGGAGCCAGGAGCTTCCTAAGCGTCTCCCACATGGGCATAGAGACCCAGGGCAATAGGCGATGGGTCCTCCTTTGCTGCTTTCCCAGGCCAGTGGAAACTGGATAGAAAGTGGGACAGCTGAGGCAAGAACTGGTGTCATATGGGGTATTGGCACCATAGGTGGAGCATCAGCCTGCCACACCGCCATCCTGGCCCCTACCCATATTCACTTCTAAAGTTATTTTATCCTGGAATTTCTCTAACATTTTCTTCCTCTTACATCCCCATGGCAGAGTTAAAAATTCATCACCATATCCATTGATGAGAGTTTTAACTAAGATTGCTTTGAGCTTCCTAAAGGTCTTTTCTTTCCCCAAGATCTTTCATGATGTGGCGTATAAGGCGAAAGAACGAGATGATCTACTGGCAGGCATTGATGAGTTCCTGGACCAGGTGACAGTACTTCCGCCAGGAGAGTGGGACCCATCCATTAGAATCGAGCCACCCAAAAATGTCCCTTCCCAGGTAACGTGTGCGTGTTACCAGTAGTGGCTGGTATTGCTTATTGAGCGCCTCTGTAGACAGGAGATTGTGTGGCTGTGTGCTGAATAAGCCAAAATGGCTTTTCAGGGCACCTACGACATGAGAACAGTTAAAAAAGCAAAAGCAAAAAAAAGAAAAAAAAAAGATGAAGCTACAGGAACAGAGATTGGCTCAGGTGTGATAGGGCAAGACAGGATTGCTGGAGATGAATTTGAAGCCACATATTGAAGGATTGGGATGGAATGAAAGACAGACAGGTGAGAACACCTGGGGTAGTGTGTCTAGTCCAAGGCCAGCTGGTGGGAAGGGTAACTTGTAAAGAAAGAGCATGTGGCGTTCCCATGTGCTTTATGACACTTTGCAGGTGGGAAGAAGACTCAGACCACACACTGCAGGTGTCTGCCTGCAGCCTTCCCAGCCACCGCCCACCCCCCACCCCGACACTGTCATCTGTAGTTGGACACTTGACCCACATCATCCCCGAGGGCTGTGTGTTCGATGAGGTGAAGTGAGGACCACACAGAAACTGATCTACAGCTGAAATAGGTCATTTCAAATGCCCCCATTTTTCTGTTTCTGCACCAGATACAGAAGGCAGCTGCTGTTGAAGAGGAAGATAAATTAGCCCTCCCCGCAAGGAAAGTCCATAAATTGTATCACATTTGAAAGCGGCAGGCAGTTTTGGTTGCTTTGGGTCACTTCTTCTGCGCTCGTCTTTGTTAGGACAAGATAGAAGCTGACGCTACTAACTTTATGGTCCTCTGTTAAAAGGAGAAAAGGAAAATGCCTGGGGTTCCAAATGGAAACGTTTGCCACGTAGAGCCAGAACCACATGGGGGTCATAGCGGGCCGGAGCTTCAGCGCACTGGGAGGTAAGTTTCCCATGATGTCACTTACTGCCAGAAGCTGCACAGCGCAACGAGGCATCTTTGCTTGCAGCCTTCTCTCTACTTGGGATTTATTGCCTGGGTGATTTTTTTCAGATGAAACTTATGGCTGTGCATATATTGTACCTATGTCAGACGCTGTATTCATGCACTGGAGTTTCTCAGACCAGCGGCATTTTCTGTCTCCCTTCCAGTTCTTCCCACATCCTTTCCTCCGACGTGAGCCCTGTTCGCTTTCCTCATGTTCTGACTCCTGTTGGCATCCTGTGACTCAGCCTAGGTGTCGCTTCCCTTGGGAAGCCCTCTACGACCCTGTTGATGATGTCAGGCGTCTCCACTGGCTGGTCCCAACGCTGAGCTCTGACCCGTCTTGCCCATGATAGCCCCAATCCTAGGTTATTATTGTCTTTCCTATTAGCCTGTTTGCTGCCATTGGCAGGGCCTGCGTCCTACTCCTGGCACCTGGCACAGTACCACGGGCAGAGCAGGTACTCACCATCTGACACATGAATGGGTACTTTTGAAACAATGCCATTCTGTAGCCTGGACTGGACTAAGTGTATGTAAATGTTGGGTGATCATTTCAGATTGGGAAGATAGGAACATTTTAGATGTGTGTGTCTCTCTGGATGAATAGGCAGCCTGTTCTTTTAGGCCAAGATTTTTTTTTAAGATTTATTTATTTTTATTTGAAATACCAAAGAGATAAATACACACACATGTAGAGAGACAGAGACAGAGAGAGGTCTTCTATCCACTGGTTCACTCCCCAAATGGCCGTAACACGCAGAGCTGAGCCAATCTGAAGCCAGGAACCAAGAAATTCTTCTGGGTCTTCCACATGGGTACAGGATCCGAAGGACTTGAGCCATCCTCTGCTGCTTTCCCAGGCCATCAGTAGGGAGTAATATAGGGACATAGAGCAGCTGGGACTAAAACTGGTGCCCATAGGGAATACCAGTGCTGCAGGTGGAGGATTAGCTTGCTATGCCACTTCACCAGCCTCATTAGGGCAAGGTTTTAAGGACAGTTATCCAAGGAAGAGGCTCTTTGTTTAAGGGGAGGGAAGCAAGCCCCAGACTAGAAGGTTTTGTCTCCAGGAAAGAAGGTGGTCAAGACGTGTGATATGTTGGGCTGGCATGACCTTCCAAGGTGTCTGGGGGACCGTGGCAGAAGGTGGGGACTGTGGCTGCGGCTCTGTGAATGGGCTGGCTCAGCAGGACCTGCAGGACAGGGCTGAGACCACGCAAACAGTGTCACTGTCTCTACTGGCTTGCTTCTGCCTGCCTTTCTTCCTCCTCCCTCAGCACTCTGCCTAGTGGAAACTCAGGGTTGCCTTGGAATTGTGGGCAACAGCCCTTTTTTTCCCTAGTCTTGGAAATTCCAGAAGCCAGGAGAGGAGACTGAGACCTAGGAAGTGTGGTACATCGCTAGCAGGGTCCTGGTGGGAGTATATGTTCTGGTTGGAGGAATGTATTGGGGAGAGGAGGCAGAGAGCTGTGCCCTGGGTGGGAAGATTAATGGACAGAAGGCCACTGGATGAAAGGGGTCTTGGGGGGAGAAGTGAACAACCTTCAGGGTTGACTGAGGGCTTTTCTTCAAAGTTGGGAGAGGTGTGAATTTGTTGGGGAAACCTGCTACTGAGAACAAGTCAAGAGTAACACCTGCCCTTGGATGGATTCCAGGCAGGAGTTCTCGTTTACTGTGGCATGGACTGGTAATCCTCCAGACACACCCCAGGATTTCATGTGTTTCAGAGGAATGGATTTGGGCCCAGTGTGATGGCTCAATTGGCTGATCCTCTGCTTGCAAGTGCCAGGAACCCATATGGGCACCGGTTTATGTCTCAGCTGTTCCACTTCGCATCCAGCTCCCTGCAGTGCAGTATGGCCCAAAGCCGTGGGACTTTGCACCCATGTGGGAGACCCAGAAGAAGCTCCTGGCTCTGAATGAGCTCAGTTTCGGCCATTGTGGCCACTTGGGGAGTGAACCAGCAGATGGAAGCGCTTTCTCTATGCCTCTCCTCTCTGTAAATCTGCCTTTCCAATAAAAAGAAATAAATCTTAAAAAAGAAAAAAGTAGTGGAGTTGAGGGCAAGAGGGTATCTCTCAGACAGAAACCTGTGCAGAGGTGGACTTCGAGGGTCACAGGCCTTGAGGGGGCTCGTTTATGCCCAATTGCACAGGAGGGTTGAGGAGACCAGTAAGCTGGCTCCCAGCGGCTGCTAGACCAAAAAATGGTGCCTGGTGTCCCAAGACCATCCACAAACCCTAAGTACCTTGCCTCACAAAGTCAGAAAGGGTTTGAAGCAGCTCTGCCGTAATGTCATGTCAGAAACTTCTGGAATTGACAAAGATGACAGGATAGGTTGGATCCTCTTCTTGAGCTCCTGGTGTTTGCTCTGAGTGCCTAGTAAAGGACCTCAAGATGCCTGACCCGCCTCCCCTTGTAGCTCCTTGGGCCTGGTTACCCACTGCCTGTGTCAGGGATCACAGCTCCAGGCCAGCCCAGGAGCCTTTTGCAGCCTGCCATGTGAACTTTCCTTCCCTGTAGATGGGTGTCCTAGAAGTTTCTGGACCTTCCTAAAATACATTAGCCTGGGCTTTGCAAATATTCAGACCTTAGTTGTATCTCTTTGAGATGCAGAACCTACTGTATACATATCATGTTGTATGACCATGGCAAAACTTAAGTCTCAGAGCCTTGGTGAGGCACAACTCCTGTGGTCTGGATCAGACCCTGCAGGCAGTTGCTCTACCTGAGCTGGAATGCAGGAAGGTGTACTCCAACACAGATCACAGACTGGTTTCAGCTCTCTCCTCTAAACCCAGACCCAGACTGCCGCTAAGTGCTGCTAAGCTGAGAAAAAGTGAATGCCAACTGCACCTGCCACCACCAGAGGCCAGGAGCGTGTCAGAAATGTAAGACAGTGGCTGCTGTGGCCCTGGACACCATGGTACCTGGCTAGGGAACATGGGGCATGGCTTCTGGGAGGAAGCCTACTGCCTGTGCTTGCTCTCCTAGTGCGCACGACCCAGGCCGCCTCACACTCCTCCAGCCTCCTGACTTCTTCCGTGGGTCGCTTTTTTTTTTTTTTTGCTTTAGCTTTTTCTTACAGAAAACCTTCAACATATGTATATTGTTAAATAACACCATAATGAATTCAGCAATCCATTAACTGTTGCCAGCATTTTTGCCAACCTTGTTTCATCTGCTTTGTTTCCTACTCGTATTATTGGTTTTTTTTTTCTAGATTATTTTAAGCCAAATCACCAATACTGTAATCATTCACATTGAACTCTAACTGGTTAATATCATATACAAACACAGATGAATTCTTTTTATGCTTGGGATAATCATTAAGATTTTCTCTAAGTCACACGTTTGGTTGCAAATAGAATGCTTGTTGGCTCTAGAGAGCGCTCCTATACTTGGTGACAAATTAAAGCCAAAGCATTTCCTCATTGCACAGCACACTTTAAACGCTTTTATGAAGAGGGACTGCACCTGCCATTTCTCCACAGGCTGTTTGGGGGCTTGGTGCTGGACATCAAACGCAAAGCCCCCTGGTACTGGAGTGACTACCGGGATGCGCTCAGCTTGCAGTGTCTGGCCTCCTTCCTCTTCCTGTATTGTGCCTGCATGTCACCAGTCATCACCTTTGGGGGACTGCTTGGAGAAGCCACCGAGGGACGCATAGTAAGAACTTTTGAGTCACTCTTAATGGTTTCCAACAAGGCTTAAAATATCGGGGTGGCAGCCAGGCCCTTAGAAGAGCTGGGGATGGACTGCCCCGGGCTTGCACTGAGGTCGTGTTCTCATTCCTAAAGTTGCTGTGGTCTTCTGACTTCCTACCAAACAGCAACACACTCCTTCTCATAGAACTGACTCTTCCCTGGGTGATCATTTTCAGGAACCGGCTGCCCGGTGAAGTGCCTGTGGCCCCAAGGATAGCAAAGGGATATATTGCTACTATTTGAAAATAAGAGTTAAAGCAACTGTGCTTGATAACTTGTAGTGTAGACAGGATCCTTGTCCTTGCCATATATTTTAGAAATTCTCAATGGAGTCACTGCAGAATAGTGGTAAGGAATTCATTGCAGATGGATTTGGGCATTTGAATGATTAAAGAGGAATGATTAAAGAGAGCCTTATGTGGTGTATGCTGATCTCTCTTGCTAAGACAAAATGCAGGCGAATCACTGCCAAGATACACATGAGGGCTAAGACAGGAGCTAAGACAGGAGCCCACAGAAGCCAGCGCTGTTCTTTGCTGATGGGCCGTGGACTCATTGATGGCTTTTGTCTCCCTCCCAGAGCGCAATTGAATCGTTGTTTGGAGCCTCCATGACCGGGATTGCCTATTCCTTGTTTGCGGGACAGGCCCTCACCATCCTGGGGAGTACCGGACCAGTGCTTGTGTTTGAAAAGATTTTGTTCAAGTTCTGCAAGTAAGACCTTTGCTTTTGTGAAGAGTCTAACTGGATGTGGTTGTTGATGTGGAATGCCCGGGTTCAAGGCGGGTGTGAGCAGGCAGGTAGTGCTTAGAGTCGTCCTGCCCCCCAATATCGGAAACATATCTGAAATAGCAAATTAAAGAACTTGATCAGTGTCACCAGCCGCTACTGAAGTCTTGACTTTAAAATTTTTTTAGAAAAAAATTTCCCTAGCTAATTCAAACTCCTCCATTTCCATTTTCATTGGCGAAGAATTATTCTATTATTTGAAAGATATATTTAGAGAGGGAAGTGTAGATAGAAAATGAGAGATTTTACATCTGCTGGTTCACTCCCTAAATGGCCCTAATGACCAGGTCCGGCCCAGGCAGAAGCTGGGCACCAGTAGCTCCATCCAGGCCTCCTGTGTGGGTACAGGGCCCAAGCACGTGGGCCATCTTCCATTGCTTTTCCGGGCGCATTATTACGGAGCTGGATTGGAAGTGGAGTGGCCAGGATTTGAACCAGCATCAATGTGGGATGCTGGCTTTGCAGTAAGTAGCTTACCCTGCTGAACCACAATGGCAACTTTTTTTTAAAAGATTTTATTTTATTTTATTACAGTCAGATATACAGAGAGAAAGAGAGACAGAGAGGAAGATCTTCCATCCGATGATTCACTCCCCAAGTGAGCCGCAACGGCCGGTGCGCGCCGAACCGGTGCGCGCCGAACCGAAGCCGGGAACCAGGAACCTCTTCTGGGTCTCCCACGCGGGTGCAGGGTCCCAAAGCTTTGGGCCGTCCTCGACTGCTTTCCCAGGCCACAAGCAGGGAGCTGGATGGGAAGTGGAGCTGCCGGGATTAGAACCAATGCCCATATGGGATCCCGGTGCGTTCAAGGCGAGGACTTTAGCCGCTAGGCCACGCTGCCGGGCCACACAATGGCAACTTTTAAGTCAGATTTTTATTTAGAAAAAAAAGAAAGATTTATTTATTTTGAAAGTTACACATACACAGAGAGGGAGGGCTACAGATCTTCTGTCTGTTCATCTAGTTCTAAGATAGCTGTAGCTGTCAGCTCTGGACCAGACTGAGGCCAGCAGCCAGGAGCTTCATCTGGATCCCCCGTGTGGGGTGGTAGGATCCAAGTTCTTGGACCATCTTTTCTGGTCTCCCAGGCCGTTAGTGGGGAGCTGGACCAAAAGTGGAGCAGTGGGACTCAAGCCAGGGCTCTCATGGGATGCCAACATCGCGGGTAGCGGCTTTATTTGCTATGCCACCATGCAGACACCATACCTCTTCATAGTCTGGTTGCTAATGATCATGGGAGTTCAGCGATGCCCTGAATTGACTTTTTTTTGTATAATTTTTTAAACTAGAAGTAGGAGCACGTGGGACTCGGTTTATTCCCTTTGCCTTATTGCAGGAATAACACCTTAATTATATTTGATGTGAATGACAGCAGTGCTGTATGGCAGACAGCACATCCTTATCGCGGCCGTCCGAGGGGCGTCAGTTAGGAGGGAAGTGCAGCCAGACCTGGGGATAACCCGAGTTGCACGGCTGCCCTGGACGCCCAGAGCTGGATTAGCCACGCTTCCCGGGCAGGCTTGCTGACAGACGTGGGTCCTGTTTCAGAGACTATGCGCTGTCCTACCTCTCCCTGAGAGCCTGCATTGGATTGTGGACCGCCTTCCTGTGTATCGTCCTCGTGGCAACTGATGCCAGCTCCCTTGTCTGCTACATCACCCGCTTCACGGAAGAGGCGTTCGCCTCTCTGATTTGTATTATTTTCATCTATGAAGCAATCGAAAAGCTGATCCACCTGGCAGAGACCTACCCTATCCACATGCACAGCCAGCTGGACCACCTCAGCCTCTATTAGTGAGTGTGCTTTCTGTTTGCTCTTGTCATGGAAAGGGCCAAGGGCTTGAATTTCATTGCTGATGTCATGTGCCCGGCGGCTTCTGATAGGGCAGCACCCCGGGCCTCTGGGCATCCAGGTTCCTCTGGGGATGAGCAGACTGAAGGGCTGCCAGGGAACAGCAGTTGGACGTGATGACGGAGCAGTGCTACCCAGCGCTTGTCTTCTGGGTCTAAATGTTCAAGCCCAAATAGACTGCAAAGGTAGCAGGGAGAATTTGAATTACTCATCAGGATTGCTGTTTGCAAGGACTTGTGAGCCCCTCGACTATGTCCCTGCCCCCAAAAGCATGTATGGGCAACTCTTTAGGTGAATAGATCAATCATACCTTTAAAAAAGATTTACTTTATCTATTGAAAGACAGTTACAGAGTGAGGGAGAGAGAGAGATCTTCCATCTATTGGTTCACTCCCCAAAGGACCAGTCAGGGCTGAGCCAGGCCAAAGCCCAGAGCTGAGAACCAGGCACTTCATCATGGTCTCCCACCTTGGTGCAGGGGCCCAGGACTTGGACTGTCTTCTGTTGCTTTCCCAAGCACATTAGCAGGAGACTGGATTGGAAGTGGAACAGCAGGGACTGAAACTGGCATCTCTATGGGATACTGGTGGTAGTCAGTGGCTTAACTTGTTATGCTACAGGGCCAGCCCCAACTGCCTTTCTGAGTCAAGAGTTTCTCCCACTGTATCCTGCAGACCTAGAAACATGTGTACTCCACAGATTTTAGCTCCAGAGACTATTCTATTTCAGGATGCAGCACAATGTTGGGTCAGACGGAAACTTGAAACAGTCTCTGACTGGGTTTTCAGCCGTGTCGGTGAGTCCAGTCCTGCAGGACATTTCTTGTCTGTGACAGTATTCTCCAACTCCCAATGGGAGATCCTCGTCCCATAGCCCTGTCTGTCCAGCTCTCTCCCTCTGGCCGGCCAGCCTGTTGTGAAGGATCTGATTGCAAAGCACAGTGTCATCCTGAAACTGCTACAGAAGAGAGGGTGTGTGGTGAGTGGAGCCATCAGCCCACTAGCCCCGTTCTGGCAATGATGCATTTGGTAGCCTTTGAACGTCCCTGGATAGATCCCAAGCATACTCAGATGGGTAATTGCTCTAAGGAAGCAGTGGTTAGGAGGATCCTCTCCAAAGCCTTGTCAGTGTAAGGCACATCCCATTCATTTATTCAGCAGAGTTGTTAGGCACCTGCTGTGGGTCATGCACTGTTCTATGACCTGGAAATGCAGTGGTGAGCATGACCAAGAATCTCCCCTCATGAGGCTTATGTTCTTTGGGGAAAAGATAGCCAAAAGTGACCAGTCCTGCATGGGGTAGGCCTTAGATGTAGAAACTGATTCTTAGACCCATGGTGGTATTTCCTTAGTTGCATTCTGTACTTAGTTTCTGTAAAGCAGGCATAAAGCCAGAAAGAACCCTTCGATTGTTTGAGTGATTTTATATTACTATATGTGCTATATATGTGATTTTTTTAATAGTTTTTTTTCAAAGATTTTAAAAAAGTAAATAAAAGTACATTAAGGTTCAAAGCAAAATTGAGTAGAAAGTATGGTTTCAATACATCCTCGCCCCTGCACCCGCACAGCCTCTGCCATCACAGACCTGCTGCCCCAGAGTGGCGTGTTGGCTATGGACAGTGAGCCCTGTCACAGTCACTCACAGTCCAGAGTTGATACTAGGGCTGACACTGAGTGCTGGGCCGTCTATGGGCTATGACAGATGCGTACTGTGGTGTCTGCCATCATTGCTGTAAAGGCCTCCATGATCCTCCTGTTTGACCCTCTCTCCCCAGTTCCTGATAGCTGTTGACTTTTTTTTAACTGTCCCCATAGCTTTGCATTTTCTGGAGTGTCCATATCACTGGAATCACACAGCTAAGTGACCTTTTCAGATTGGCCTTGTCCCTTAGTGTAGTATGCATTTAAGGATCATTCGTGGCTTTTCATGGCTTGACAGCTCATTTATTGATTGATTCATTTATTAAGGATTTTTTTTTAATTGGAAAGGCAGATTTACAGGGAGAAGGACAGAGGAAAAGATCTCATCTGGTTCACTCCCCAAATGTCTGCAACAGCTCAACAAAGCCAGGAGTGCAGAGTCTCTTTCAAGGACTTGGGCCATCCTTTGCTACTTTCCCAGGCCATGAGCAGGGAGCTGGAAAGGAAGTGGAGCAGCTGGGACTCAAACCAGGGCCCATATGGGATGCCGGTGCTTGTAGATAGAAGATTAGCCTATTGAGCTGCTGTGGCAGCCCAGTTTATTTTGTAAAAAAAAAAAAAAAATTTCTTTCTTTATTTAAAAAGTTGAGTTATGGGAAGAGGGAAACACAACACACAACACACACAACACACACAACACACACACACACACACAGATTGAGAAAGAGAGATCTTCCATTTTTTGGCTCTCCCCAAATGACTGCAACAACCAGAGCTGGGCCAGGCCAAAACCAGGAGCCTGGAGCTTTTTCCAGGTCTCTCATGTAAGGTCCAAAGTTCAAGTACTTGGGCTATCTTCCATTGAATTCCCAAGGCATAAACAGGGAAGCCAGGACACAAACTGGCACCCATGTGGAATGTTGGTGTTGCAGGTGGTGACCCAATCTACTGTGCCACATTACCCGCCCTAGCTCATTTGTTTTTAGCAATGAATAATATTCCGTTATCTGGTGTACTGCAGTTTATTTACTCTTTCATCTATCTAAGGAAATCTTAGCTGCTTCCAATTCTGGAATTGATTTTTAAACCTAAATATGGAGCTTTGTAATTTGCCCAAATTGATTTTTATTTTATTTCCCTCTGTTATTCTAACCTGTCAATATGTTTTTTGAATGTTCATTGCATCACTGAATCTTAGAAGGTGTATTTTGTTTAATATTATTAAATTCACAGATGAAATAAAGTTGATAATAGTGGCTCTGTGAGTTGACCACACAAGGAGGCAGTTCAGGATTAAAGCATGCTGGGATTAGGAGGCAACATGGCGTCAGTGAGTCAGGTCTGGTCTGGTCTGGGTTTGTATGGAGGAGGAGGATGGGGAAGCAAAGGGAACTGCCGGGACACTGCAGGCCTGGCCCCGTTGTTAGCAGCTGGGAAACGGCCTAGGATACTGCAGTATCAGGAGGAGCTCCCATCACACCTCCAGCGGATTCCCACTTTGAGCATGAGAGCCTGATGGAGTCTGAAGGGAATGAGATATCCCAGCTTAGAGGAAGTTATTGAGAACTGACTGAGGGTGGCAGGACCTCTTTGCTGGACCGAATGTCACAGCAGGAGCCTGAGAGATGGAAACCAAGCAAGACAACTCCTGGACACATCACAGGCCAAACATGGCTGTCAGCACATTTGGCTGATTTGTTGTCCGTCTGCTAATGACTAGCAAAAAATCAAGGTGTGGTTGAGTCTACGGGTGAGCCTCATGTTAGGGATATTAACTATGCAAAGGAGAAGTGAGGCGGGGATAGACAATGCCTTGAATCCAGTCAAAGCTAAAAACCTTTAGGTGCATATCTGGATGCTTCCCTTAGAAATCTGTTCCCCCTCCCTCCCTTCAGCTGCAGGTGCGCTCTCCCAGAGAACCCAAGCAATCTCACCCTGCAGTACTGGAAGGACCAGAACATCGTGACTGCGGAAGTCCAGTGGGCTAACCTGACTGTCAGCGTAAGTCTGGGAGCTGCAGGCGCCCTCCCGTTGTGACCATGTGACTAATGGGGGGAAGGAACCCCTATTCTTATTGACTCTTCTTTTCCCTTCCAGAAGTTCTGTTGTACATAAAAGGAAAAGAAAATTACCCCACTGATTCATTCCCCAGATGCCCTCAATAGCTGGGGTTAGGCCAGGTTGAAGCTGGCACCTGGCAGCTCCTCTAGATCTCCCACACAGGTGACAGGAACCCAAGTACCTGAGCTCTTGCTGCTGCCTCTTAGGGCACACACTGCAGTGCACCCTTGCTGTACCCTTGTACTGCTTGCTGCAGTGGGCAAGCAGGGCTGACTCTCCAATCCAGGTGCTCCGATATGAAAGGCAAACCTCCCAAGCACATCCTAACCAGCATGCGAAACACCTGCCTCTGATTCCATCCTGACATGTCTTAGGACTGTAAATGGTCAACCCTCCGGGGGCCCCAGAGATGCTGTGGGCCCGCGCTCCCAGTGACCATCAGGTGACAGTGAGAGGGGCAGCTTTTACTCTCTCCCCTCTGCCTCTCGTCACCCAGCGTGCTGCTTCTCTCCCTCCAGGAGTGCCACAAGATGCATGGAGAGTTCGTGGGGTCTGCCTGTGGCCATCACGGCCCCTATGCTCCGGATGTGCTCTTCTGGTCCTGCATTCTCTTCTTCACCACCTTCATCCTCTCGAGCACTTTAAAGACGTTTAAGACAAGCCGCTATTTCCCTACCAGGGTAGGTGGCACGCTCAGGTGCCCCCGTGTGGTAGGATTCTGATGTTAGAGGGAAGCCTGCTTGCACTGTGCACTGCCTGTGTGCGCGTAGGAGGGCAGGGAGGCAGCCCACATGCCCGTGAACCCCCTGTGGTGAGGCAGCCCCTTTCATAGATGCACTGTGTGGAATGAGGATACATCAGAGTTTTTTCTAAAAGATACCAAACCTCATTTCTGGAGGCTGTTAAGTTCTACTTCCAGAATGCTGAGGCAGTTAGCATGCAGTCACCGGCTCCTGAATATGGGAATATGGTCAACTGAGGTGATTGTCTTGGTTGCATTAGGAGGCTGCAGCGTCTGTTCCTAGGAATGGCTCCTGTGACCATACTGACCACAGCCGCCAAGCTGCTCCTGCCTTGGTGTGCATGGCCTTGGCCTCAGTAACCTTCTGCTGATGCAAACTGTGTTGCTTGTGTTATGAGCAGGACTTTTGCTGGTTGGGGTGAGGCAGAGCTTGAGGCCTAATTCAGGGTAGCTGGAGGACACACTGCTGGAAAAGGGAGCCCCGGCTAGGAGGAAGTGGTGGCGTGTCCGTGAGTGAAGTTTCAGTCAGGCACATTTGCAGAACAAGGTATGTGAATGGGGTATGCCCCATGACAGATGCACATGCGTAGCTGAAATGCATTCCAGCTTTCAGGAAACCCACATGGTAGGTAAGGAAGAAATACCTTCAGTAAGCTCTTTTTTTTTCCCTTGTCTTTTTGTCTTGGCTGAGCAAATGGTGACTGAATTGCTGTTGTCCTCAAGCCTGGCTTAAGGTTTATGAGAGGAGATGCAAATGGTGAAAGATGTTATCTGCAGTCAGATGGGTAGGAGAGACGTGGGTAGGAGAGACAATAGTAGGTAGTAGGGTGTTACCGGGGGAGAAAGGCATTGTAGGTCAGAGGAGAGAGGGGCTCCTGGGGCCCAGGGTGCTCAAGATGGGCGTCGTGGTGGAGAGCTTATACAACGTGAAGAGAACAGTTAACGACAACATGGAGGGGTGTGTGAAGCAAAGCCAACTTTGCCATAGAGGTGTACTCTGCTGTGACTGTTGGAAGGTACAGGCCAATTGCTAGGTGTTGCATTTTATCCGGGCTGCACTAAACCTTATAAGAGAACAGCCCATCCAGGGTAGGTTAGGCATGGAATGCAAATCAACCTACAAAAATGGACATTAAGTGCAATGGAGAAAATCAAGCAGGGAAACAGTTCAGGAATGTTGGGGTGGAGGGTGAGGGTGGTTTCCAGAAGGATCATCCGAGAAGAGCTCATGAAGATGACGGTGTCTGGATGAAGGAGGTGGAAGGGTGTGTCTAAGAGGTTGCCCGGGGAAACAGCCTCTTGGGTAGCAGATAGGTGGGAGTGAGCCTGGCACGTGGAGGCAGTGAACCTGTGTGACTGGAGAGCATCAGCAGCCGGAAGCAGAGAGCGGCTGACCCCAGTCCGCCTGGACCTCCTGGCCGAGGAGGCCTTTGGGCCTTGGACTCAGTGACAACTCTTACAGGAGTGACGTGTGGCCCTCACCTTACTGCTCTTCCAGCTGCAGTGGAAGAAACTGTGCTCAACAAAGGTAGCACCAAGTTGGGGTGCTTTTGCAGTTACCCCAGCAAGAGCCCATGGTGCCTTCGACATGGGGGAGGTCCTTCGACATGGGGGAGGTCCTCCTGTTTTCAGTGAGCTACAGGAAGAACTAAAAGGACTCGCAGTAGGGGTTGGACCCTGCGCACGAGGGAGCATGAGGGCCCGTGCTGCAGAAGTTCTTGGCTGGCACCATGGGCCTCAGCGCGTCCCAGGAAATCCTATTCCAGGTGTGCAGAATGAGGGGCCGCCCCTGAGCCGGCCTGCCCGAAGCAGAAGCCGTCAGGTAGCTAGCTGTGCTTGCTAACACATGGTGCCTGGTTTCAGTCCGCGGCACCGTGAACACGTCCTGAGGATCGTAAGAACTGGTACGATGCTGATTCTTCTTTCTTGTGCCAGGTGCGCTCCATGGTGAGTGACTTTGCCGTCTTCCTCACTATCTTCACAATGGTAATTGTTGATTTTCTGATCGGAGTCCCATCACCAAAGCTTCAGGTCCCCAGCGTGTTTAAGGTAAACAGACTTCCAGGTGCTGGGCACCCTCGTATACCTCCACAGAACTCCATCTGAGGTTTTTCTCAAAAGCCCTTGCGTGTCTTTGCTGTGAGAGGGGTTTTGCAGTCACAGGAATCTGTGCCTTATTCCTGATACTGCCTTTTAACAAGGCAAGCTCTCTAGGCTTGGCTGAGTTCCCGTGAGAAAAGTCAGAGCAGAGCAACTAAGGCTGCTTAGGGGACGGTACTGTTTATTATCACTGACACCACCTACATTTTTTTTAAAAAGATTTTATTATTATTGGAAAGCCGAATATACAGAGAGGAGGAGAGACAGAGAGGAAGATCCTCCATCCGATGTTTCACTCCCCAAGTGAGCCACAACAGGCCGATGCGCGCCGATCAGAAGCCGGGAACCTGGAACCTCTTCCGGGTCTCCCACGTGGGTGCAGGGTCCCAAAGCTTTGGGCCGTCCTCGACTGCTTTCCCAGGCCACAAGCAGGGAGCTGGATGGGAAGTGGAGCTGCCGGGATTAGAACCGGCGCCCATATGGGATCCCGGGGCGTTCAAGGCGAGGACTTTAGCCACTAGGCCACGCCTCCGGGCCCTACTTTTTTTTTTTTTTTTTTTTTACTATGTTATGATTTAAAACAGGGCTAGGCGTTCGTCCTCATGGTTAAGACTCCAGTTAAGATGCCTTTGCCCCACGTCACAATACTTGGGTTTGAGTCCCAGGTTTGGCTCCTGACTCCGGCTCCCTGATAACACAGAATCTGGAAGGTGATGATGATGGCTCACATAGTTGAATCCCAGCCATCCCTGGAGAAAACCTGGATTGAATTCCTGCCTCTGGCTTGGCCTTGGCCCAGCCTTGGCTCCTGTTGGACATCTGGAAGGGAATCTGTCAATAGGAGCAAGCTTTCTCTCTCTCTCTCTCTCTCTCTCTCTCTCTCTCTCTCTCTCTCTCTCTCTCTCTCTCTCCCTTTCCCTGTCTCCAGAAATGGAATGTAAAGGAACCTCATCTGAAGTCCAGAGCTTCTGGCCACAGCTATCCTGATGTTACTTGAGCCCTGAGCAATTGTCCTTTTTAAAAATAACTCTATAGCCTAGAGTGTTTTTCTGGAGATCCATATAAAAAGTAGTACAGATGACCAATACATGGGCCTCAAAATCTATTTCAGGGGTACTAAATAAACAGAAAAGATGGAACAGCCAGCATCAGTTCCACAGCTCCCCTAAGGGGCTATGGACTGGAGAGAAAACCCGCATTACTCAGGGACTTAGCAGGATCATACCTCATCATACGTGGTGAGGAGAGACAGGCCGAATAAAAGCAGTCCCCGACTTGGAAATCCCCATAAGTTGGCCAGCATCGTCTTTTCTCATTTGTCTCTGTCTTCTTGAAAGAGGCCAGATTAAAAAGTATCTTCTTCCTTATTGTTTGAACATTTTTAATTTCTTTACATTAGCTGCTTTTCTGCCAAGTTAGGAATGTGTGGATCAGCAAATACCACCCTTCTCTCAGAATATGTCATTCTTAGCTTTGTGTAGAAAAGTACAAGTCACTTGTTCTGTGATAACTAACTGGGGCTGGCCCCACAGGGACAATGGGTTTGTGTGAAAATAGGTCATTTGGAAATGTGAGGTAGTTCTTAGGCTCCCTGATGGGTACTTGAATTTCTGGGACACCCAGGAAAACCCCAGCTGTACAAAAGGGAAAGGGAAATGGAAAAACGTCAAAGAAAATGTTGTTCAAGGCAAACTCTACTTCCAGGAAACCAAGAGGGAATTCTCTTCCTTTTCTGCTTCCCTGTTAAAATAACATGGTCCCCAGCTCCCAAAACCCAATCTAAAAACTGATGCTATCACTAGGGCTTCTAATGTCATGCAAAACTGAAGACATATTTTTATTGGTCTGAGAATATAACTACCATTTACAACATTGTTACTTAGGAAACAGATTCTATAAACTTTTGGAATCTAACCGATTCATAATTCAGAACTTGGTATGACTGAATAGTCTTTGGACCTGCAGTCCTTACCATGTGTGGGTCAGTTTGGGCCAGTTGGCATCCCTTTTAGTAGAGTTTCTTCCAGACTGCATACCACTTGCAAAACAGGTCAGAGTATCTCCTCCCGAGTACCCGGGGTGGGGGTGGGAAGGAGTGGGGGCAAGGGGAGCAAGGGGCTTCAGAATCTAGGAGAGTTTAGATGGGTCATGAACACCTCTACAAGTGAACACACAGTGGTCTCACAGGGGCATTGCGGAGAGTCCTAGGTCAGACAAGTCTCCAGATTGAGTGATTCTGGAGGCTTCTCAAGTCCCTGGTATCCGTGCCCCTCTCTCACCTCCAGTGGGAGCAGGGCCTCAGGGACAGGGCACTCTAAGCCCAGGAGATTCCACGGAGCTGACTCTGCCCTGCTTCTCTGTGCGCTACAGACACACAATGCGTGGTTTCTGAAGACAGCAGTGAGTAGGAGCGTCAGAATTGCTTATAACTGTCTCTAGGAGTCATTAAAGTGTTGGTGGTTAATAATACTTTGCTTGGGTTCATGTTGAAATAAAATCGCTCTATCAGTGCACGGGAGTATGAGAAGTTAGTGGAAGGAAGTACAGGCTGAATGTATATTCCACACTAAGTTGATAAGTGAGGACTGTTTCAAAAGGAGATTTGGGAAAAGCAATTGCTACATTTCATGCATTTTTTTCTAGGATTTTTATTCAAGAACAAAAAGAGACAGATATTGTGATCCAGTTGTTTTTGTTTTGCCGTAATGATTATAGTTAACTTGAGCTATATAAAGAATGCCTTGTTTTCCCCTCAGCCCACGAGGGATGACCGCGGGTGGATTATTAGTCCCATCGGACCCAACCCGTGGTGGACTGTGATCGCTGCGATTATCCCGGCTCTTCTCTGCACCATCTTAATCTTCATGGACCAGCAGATCACGGCTGTCATCATTAACAGGAAGGAGCATAAGCTCAAGGTAAGACGGCACTAGGGTGGAGAGTCACACTGCTTTTATTCTAAGGGGAGCCCATCTGGGGGATCAGGGTGGAGTGTAAGGTCAGGATTCAGATCAGCGAGGGTTTCCACCTCCTGCTTCAGCAGCACAGAGTCATCTAGAAATGAGTCTCCATGGAGCACTGCAGTGTGGCGAGCGAGAGGCTTAGTGTGCAGTGCTGTCCTCTGAAACCTGTGGAGAAGGCGCCACTCGGGCCCGGGGCCGCTGTTGGCCAGAGGCAGGTACAAGGACTTTCAGACTGGACCTTGACCCAAAGGACCCTAAAGCTCAGGGGTTGGTCCTTGTGTTAGTGAGACGTCTCATGCTTTCCACCCCTGTTCTTCTCCTACTCAGAGCAGGTGGCCGCGCATCTGGCAGGAATCTGGGCATGTACCAAGGGAAGCCAGCAAAGATACTGCTCTCCAGTTCCTATAGTACCGATCTGTCACTTAAACTGCTCAAGATGTCGCTAGCTTTCCTGCTCCAGGGAGGATGGAGCTTTGCATGTGTGAGACTCAGAACAAGCTGGACACTCTTGCATGATGTATATAGGCAGACTAAAATTCCTCTTTTTCTTCTCTGTTCCCTCCTAAGAAAGAGGGGACACAAGACCTCTCTGGGATCCCAGCCCCCTTCCTCCTTACCCGTCTGCCTGTTCGGCCTTGAGTTCAAGGTTGTGTGTCCTGCTACAGCCATCTCACTGAAGGTGACAGACACTCTGCTTTCCTGCAGAAAGGCTGTGGCTACCACCTGGACCTGCTCATGGTGGCCATCATGCTGGGCGTCTGCTCCATCATGGGCCTGCCCTGGTTTGTGGCTGCGACCGTCCTGTCCATCACGCATGTGAACAGCCTCAAGCTGGAATCCGAGTGCTCCGCCCCTGGAGAACAACCCAAGTTCCTGGGCATCCGAGAGCAGAGGGTGACCGGCCTCATGATCTTTGTGCTCATGGGCTGCTCGGTCTTCATGACAGCCGTCTTGAAGGTAACTGTTCGTTCCTGGTGGGTGTGGCACATTTGGAGGGAGTGATGTGTTCCAGGAATGCTGCAAGGTTCTGGGAATGCAACCAGGTGCCAAAGGCAGACACACCCACACATACTCCTGCCCCAACAGAGCTTATTCTGGTAGGGTAAGACAGATATGTAGGTAAGAAAGTGAGTTAGGAGGACAAGCTTGATCATTACAAGACGTAACAAGCAGTAGAAAGGACAGCCAGCATGGGACTGGTGCCGAATGGTGCCACTACAAATTGAGGGTGCTCAGAGAAGGCCTGCGCAAGGAGAGAAGGTTTAGGGATGAGATGGAGACTACCTTGCCACGAATGGCAGGAGGAGGTGTGCAGGAGAGAGCAGCAGTGGGGCAGCACATGAAGTGGGAAAGGGAACTCTTCAGGGCCACATGGCTCGAGGGGGCAGAGTCTGGGCACGAACCACTGAGACATCGCACAGTGCGTGGCAGCAGGACACCAGTCGTGGTGACATTGGAGGGTCTTTTTTTTTTTCTCCCTCCAAGATTTTTTTATTTGAAAGGCAGAGTGACAGTTGGGAGCAGAGAGGCAGAGAGAGTATCGGTCTATTGGTTCACTACCCAGATGGCTGCAGTGGCTGAGGAAGAACCAGACCTCCCAAGCCTGGAATTCCAACCGAGTCTCCCATGTGGATGACAGGGACCAACGGTTGACAGGAGTCCCATTAACTGCTGCTCTCCCAGGCACATTAGCAAGGGAGTTGAATTGGACATGGAGCAGCCAGGGCTTGAACCATTGTTCTGGTTACGGGAAGCTGATGTCACATGTGGTAGTTTAGTGTGCTGTATCACAATCCCAGCTCCCTTTGAGATGTTTTAACTGGAGAGGGAGACACTCCACTTCGTATTTTTTAAAAGGTCACTCTGGTTGCCGTCTCTTTTAGGGCTGGGGGAAGAAAGAAGCAGAGGAACCTGTGAGATATATGACAGAGGTTTTTGATAAGGAAACTGGCAGCAAGAGCAGCTACGGATGCATGGCTTCCGTGTGTCTTGGTCTTGCTGCTTGACTGGATGTGGAGTGGGGTGAGGAAAGCGGGAGAGTCCAAGGTGCTTCTTGGTCTCCTGACCTGACCTCTGCTGGGCAGTGGTGGCGCTGGTTAAGATGGCAAAAACCCTTGTGGTTTGGGCAGGGGTGGGACTGTGACCAGATTTTGAGTGGCATGCCTGGGAGCCAGCCACCTTAGAGGCTAGAGAGTGGCCCTGGGTGGAAAATGAGAACTTGGCAGTGAACAACTCAGAGATGGTGTTGAAAGCTACGGGAGTCGATGAGATCACTCAGGGAGGAGGGCAGAAGTGGAAGAGCAGCCAGAGAGCAGGGAGGGGAGGTTGGATCGAGGACACAGCAGGTGAACTCAGAGGTAGGAAGGTGCCAGGCCGGGGAAGCCAGATGAGGGGAAGATGTCAAGGCTGAGGGACTGGCCAAGCGCCATCAGAAAGTTGAAGCAAAGCCAGGGGCACTGGAGTTTGTAACACAGAGGCCTAGCGAGACTTGCCAAGAGCAGATTCGGCGAGTCACATTTGTTTTTGTTGCCTTTAACGTGATTTAAAAACTGAAACAAAAGCAGCAGCTGACAATGGTTTTTCAAAACCCCTTTGCTCTGAAATGGAGGGGTCATAGCAGCTTAAGCCATGGGCTGCCCTCACCTGTCTGTCGTCTCAGGGGGTTGGGTGTGTTTTAACGTGGACTGGAAGTACTGCCTTTTACTGACCAGGGTGTTAAGGGCAAGAATTTGAGCAGTCATCTCAGAGAGAAATCTGGCTGGGCACTGCAGGGCCGGAGCCCAGGGGCAGGTGCATGGAGAGCGGGAGAGCAGGAAGTAAGAAGTGTGTCTGCACACAGCTCATTCCAGAGGCTTCCCTGGGAAGTGGAACCAAAAACCAGACAGCAGCTGGCATGAAAAGTGGGACTAATAGATGAAAGAGACCTTGAATATGAGAAAGAAATTCTGTGTTGGGGGGCGGAAAGGGAGCAGGACTTGCCTCTGGGAAGATGAGGTGAGAGATCAAGTTCCCTGGCTGTGTTAGCCTGGCCCTAACCATTGTGGAGCACTGCCAGTCCTGCGTGAGCCAGTCCTGCGTGACTCCCTTCTCCCACTTATTGATGAGTCCTGAACACTCCAGGCTGTCATATAAATACCCTTCAAGGCTGAGAGCTGAGAGCTGAGAGGTGTGGTACGAAGTCAGAACTGCCTTCCTGGCTCCCTACTTTCCTCTCAGCCTTGCCACCCATTTCTCCCGCCTCTCCCTACCCCTCTACTCTCCATCCTTAGCCCTCAAATCCCTGCTCTGGGTGCCACCTGGAGGAGCCCCTAGATTGTGGCTCCTCTGGGATTGTACCACAAAGGCGGGGTGTCCCTGGACCACCCATCACTGTCCCAGGAGGTCTCCTCTGGGGACCAGGTGATGGTTGTGTTGGGACATCTGGCTGCTCCAAAGGTTGGACAACGTCAACCCTAATGGGGCTTGTCTAATTCTGAGTGGAGCTGAGAATGTTTGAGGATGCTCTTCAGCCTTAAGATGAAAGCACGTTGCTTAGCCTCAGCTTGCTTCGAAGGTTGACCGTGTTGATAGAAGTTCTGTGATGGGGAAAGTCATATTCAAGTGCAATTCGAATAGTCGAGTGTACTCTTAACACTATCAATACCCTCCCAATCATCCCATCTCTGATAGTACGATACTGAGGGATACCTCCCTCTCCTGTCCTCAAGTCTCCAGTCTAGGTGAACACATACCAGCCCTCTGAGAAGGTGATTGTGTCATCTCGGAAGGGTCGGATGCCACCCGTTCTGTAAGGAGAGAGAGTGTGTGTCCACCTGCTGTCCCCGCGGAGGAGGAGGGACCAGGCTAATATGAGAGGAGCCTGGCGTTTAGCTTATTGCGATCCTGTAGTTTCACAACGAAGTGATGCTGATCGTTGTCAGCCTCTGCTTCTCCTGCTCAGACAGAAGCTCAGCAGAAACTGCTGTGACGGTGGGAAGCGCTCTGTGCCTTGTTTCATTCTCGGAGATTCCAAAGTGTGATATTTCACTACATGTATTCATTGAATCATGTTCGCACCAGCATGGGGCAGAGCTGTCTCCTCAAACGCTTGTCATTTCTTTGTGGCAAAGCATTTAGAAGGGCAGTTCTTGAAAACACACAGTGCACTGTCAGTATTTACTACGCCCCTCCTGTGCAGTAGAACCCCAGCTTGTTCCTCGTGCCTGAATACGACTCGAGAGCCCTTGTCAACATTCTTCACCCCTTCCTCCTGCCTGCTCTCCCTTGCGACAGCCTTGCAGCTGGTGTCACCTCGGGGTGCTGTGACACCGAGTCTGATGCCTGGCCTTTCTCCCCTTTGTCCGCAGTTTATTCCGATGCCGGTGCTCTATGGAGTTTTCCTCTACATGGGAGTGTCCTCGCTGCAGGGAATCCAGGTACGGCCTGGCTCAGGAGGCCTGTGTCTGCTCACCGTGAGTTCACCTGTGCTGAGCAGGGAGGCCAGCCCCCCAGTTCCTGGGAACTAACTTCCTAGTCTCACTACTACTTAGAACATGTGGACCCATGTAATCAGAGTGCAAAGACTCGCCATGTGGCCTGGCTTGGGGTCATGGTTCCAGTTATCCATAAATGATTCAACACACAGTTATTTGACAAATGTGAAGCACAGGCGCTTTGCCAGGCACTGGTAAACTTGGATCTGAAAGGCTGAGTAAGAGCCAAACTGCCTTCTACACATGGACAGCTGTGGGGGTATTGCCAGGCTGAAGTGTGACAGAGGGAGCTGAACTCTGAGGTTCATCGTGAAGACACCGGGGAGTGCGTGTGTGTGTGTGAGTGGGAGGGGTGGGGAGTGTAGGAAAGCAGATGTCACTTTGTTATACACTTGTCCTCTCCTGCCCATCAACTCGCTCCTCTGAATCCTCAAACAGAGAAAATGAGCAACTTGTCGTCATTAACTTGGCTATCCAGAAAAACATGAACTTCAGACAGTTCATGGAAAGTGGAATTAAAAGTATATTTTAGAGTAAAAAATGCATGTGTATGTATGAGTGGGTCTTTAGATGAAGTTCATGGAGCACGGCATTGTATGTAAAAATAATGCAGGGACTGATTCCTTGTTTCTATGAGCTGTTTCAAGTGCCCTCATGTAATAGCTTGACTTTATTGGTGGTAAATTTTTGTGTTCAAGGAATGGCCAATGTTCACTCTTTTCAAATATACTTTTAAATTTATTTGAAAGGCCACTGGCTCACTTCCTAGACACCTGCAGTAGCCTGGACTGGGCCAGGCAAGAATTCAGTCCAGGTCCTCTGAGGGACATCACCCATTGCTTCTCCTACACTCACAGGAAGTGGAGCTGGACTTCAGCCCAGATACTGTGATGTGGGATGTAAAGTGACCCAAAAGGTGTCTTACCTGCTACACCCATCCCCATGGCCATTCCCACATACTGAGTTCTAATGTGACCTTGGACAAGTAGTTAATATTCATCCCTCTATCTTTGTCTTCCTTTTTATAGTACAAGAATGATCAGATTTTCTATATCTAGAATGTTACAGGGTTTCAGTTTGGATAACCAATAGCTCCAAACCTTTCAAAGAACAAATCATATTTTCTTTTGATAATACATAGGAAGGCATAATTGATTAGCTTACTTGTTTTCAGCATTCGCAGAGACAGAGTCTCGTCTGAAGCCACAGTGTGGGATGGAGAGAGAGGTTTGAATGTGGAATTAGAAAAGACAAGCTCAGGGGCTGGCACTGCCACATGCCAGACTAAGCCGCCACCTGTGACCCTGACACTCCATATGGGTGCCAGTTTTCAGTTCTGATCCAGCTCCCTACTGGTGTACCTGGGACTGCAGAGGAACATAGCCCAAGAACCCCTGCCATCCTTGTGGGAGGCCTGGGTTGATCTGCAGCCTGGCCCAGCCCCAGCTTCTGAAGCCATGTGCACACTGAACCAGTGGATGGAAAATAATCTCTCCTTTTCTCCCTCTTTTGAACACTATCTTTTCAATAACTAAAAAGAAAAAAAAATTCTTTTCCTAAGTGGATCCAGATCTTGACACTCTGCTACTTCATCAACCCACATGACCTGTCCTCCTTAAGGTCCCCACCACTTCAGTCTGGTGGAAACTTTTTTCTGTCTTCAGGGTAGGTGCAGGAGGTGACATGGGGCAGTGCGGGGGAGGTGACAAGGTTCCTGACCCCCAGGAACCTGCTGCAAACCAATGCCAGCTCCTTCTTCCTGTCAGTTCTTTGATCGTCTGAAGCTCTTTGGGATGCCGGCCAAGCACCAGCCGGATTTCATCTACCTGCGGCACGTGCCGCTGCGCAAAGTGCATCTCTTCACCCTCATCCAGCTGACCTGCCTCGTCCTGCTCTGGGTCATCAAGGCGTCTCCTGCAGCCATCGTCTTCCCGATGATGGTGAGTCCTCGCAGCCCACTGTCACCCAGCCGTTTTCAGGTACCATCATGGCTTCCATCATGGCGAGTGTGCAGTGTAGTACACTACCCTGCTGGACTGCCGTCGCCACCACCTGTCTCCTGAGCTCTTTTTATCTTACAAAGCTGAAACCCCACAGCCATTTCTCATTGACTCCCCCTTCCCCTGTGTGCCCATTCCCTGCCATCTGCCAATCCACTCCCTGCCTCTGTGCACTTGAAACACATGGCAGGTCCTGCTTGGGGGCAGAGTCATACAGCGTATCTTTGCAACTGGCTTATTTCACTCTGTCTGACATCCTCAGGCCTCACGATGTGGCTCCTTGGAGATGACTGTCTGTCCTTTTTAAGGTTGAGTAATATTCTCTTCTCTGTGTGAACCCCATTTTGCCTGCCCGTTTACCTGTTGCTGGACACTTGGGTTATGTCTACTCTGTGGCTAGGGCAGCTAATGCTGCCGTGAACAAATGCCTGGTGTGTGTCTGCTTCCAGTACTTCTGCCGTATAGCCAGGAGCAGAATGGCTGGATCATAAGGGAATTCTGTTTTTCATTCTTATTCTTAATCCCTTAGAACCAGACCTTCCTGGGAAGTGCCTCAGTTTTGTCAGAAGTGCTAACGCATTGACTCTGGGGATGAAGGTTTTTGGTTAAAGAAATAGCAGATCCCTAGGAACATGTGGAAGGGGTTCCAGGGAACCTATCAGTTATAAGTTTATTAAAAAAATAGTTGCTAAGATTAGAGGACAGTGTGCTTCACTGTTAGCAGCCTGGCTTGTCACCTGCTTTGTCTAGATACCAGAGGAGGCCAGTAAACACCAGTGAGGCCAGACAGGTGCTTTGGGGTTAGTACTGGTTTCCCCTTGGGCAAAGATGGTCTTCCAGGGAAGAAAGTGGTACATGAGATAGACCTGTTTCTGTTGGGGAAGTGAGGTGTCAGGTCTGAGGCAGGTCACTTGCTCTTTGGGCCCCTACTCCCTCACCTCTGAAGCGAGTGACAGGCCAAGCCAGAAGGCAGAGACAAGAGCCCCTCATGCCACATGAGGCAGGCAGAAGGTAAGGGTGTTGTGGGGAATGTGCAGGCAGGGGAGCCAAGAGAGTGAAGACCGATCTCCAAGGTGCCATGTCCCACTGCATGACACGGCTGGGCCATGCTCCTGCTGGGCCTCCTGCACCCTCCCCCGGAGCTGCCCCGTAGTCTTTCCTGCCACCCAACCCAGGGCAGGGCAGCCGTTGAGGACATTGGCAGATATTGCACTTCCCTTGTCAAAGAGAGAATAAAATTAGTTGCTGTCTCTGCTACATGGTTGTTATACCGAGAGTTTAAATAATGCGCACAGAACACGTATCCCTTGATACCTGGCACGCAAAGCATGTTCGCGAGTGGTGGCTGGAAGGTTGTCAGGACTCAGATTTCACTCATGCGGTCCTGGTCTAGTGAGGTTATGAGGACACCAGCCGCTTGAACACACTTTTCTTCCTCTTCAGGTTCTGGCCTTGGTCTTCGTCAGGAAAGTCATGGATCTCTGCTTCTCTAAGCGAGAACTGAGCTGGCTGGATGATCTCATGCCAGAAAGCAAAAAGAAGAAGTTGGACGATGCAAAAAAGAAGGCCAAGGAGGAGGAGGTCAGAGTTGTGGGACCAGCTTTTGCCCTTGGGGTCTCGCCTTGGGGAGCATGGGAAGTGAGCTGCCAGCAGGGACGTGCGAGCTTGGGCTGGGCTCCGCTGAGCGTGCATGGAGGCTCCTTGCTCCTTGCTGTCCTTCAGTTTTGGAGTTGACCATTGTTTATTTTCCTCTTTGTCTGCAGCCCAGACTGGGCTCACATCTAGAGCAGGAACATGGGTCTGCTCTTGTTATCAGATGAGACGACAAAGCATGGGATTTTCTGGCACTCTTGGTTATGGAGTCAACTTGAGGTGCTGCCATGGTGAAGAGAACTTGTAGAGGACTGGTTATTCCTCTCGTTTCCCCCCAGCACCCAGCCCCTGGCCATCCACACGATGGACCCGAATACATGCCAAACAGGGGATGTGTAACAAAATGAAAATACCATACCAGGAATTTAATGAAATATTCAATGTCATCTGAAATACATTTTTTAAACAATATTTATGATCTGAAATGCAGTGACAAAGTTCTTTCACCTGCTCCTTCACCTCCCTGAACGGCTGCAAGGGCAGAGGCTGTGCTAGGCCCATGTGGCGAATTAGGGACTCCATCCATGTCTCCCATCTGAGCGGCAGGAACCCAAGGGATCCGGCCATCTTCTGCTGTTTCCCAGATGCAATAACAAGGGTTGGAGGCAGAACAGCCAGGACTGGAATGCAGGTTTTGCAAGTGGTAGTTTAACCCATTGCCCTACAAGTTTGATCAATGATCTTTGATGATACATATTTTTAAAAACTTTTCTTTTTCTAATATCTTGTATTACTAAATAAGCTTTAAT
The DNA here is from genome assembly GCF_030435755.1 of Ochotona princeps. Lineage (NCBI taxonomy): Eukaryota > Metazoa > Chordata > Mammalia > Lagomorpha > Ochotonidae > Ochotona > Ochotona princeps. Next base: position 52,269,871 of record NC_080846.1, on the reverse strand, counting down.
AATCATGAATAGAGGGGCCTGTGATAAGGTGTAGCAATTAAAGTCACCATCTGAGGTGCTGGTGCCAGGTGGAGTCCTGGCTGCTCCACTTCCCATCCAGGGCTCTGCTTGTGGCCTGGGAAAGCAGCAGAAGATGGCCCAAAGCCTTGGGACCCTGCACCTACATGGGAGACGCGGAAGAGGCTCCCTGCTCCTGGCTTTGGCCTGGGCCAGCCCCGGCCATTGTGATTATCTTTTTGCGTAAATATATCTCTACCTTTCAAATAAGTAAATTAAAGGAACTATCAAGAATCCGCTGTATAAAATGTGAGGCTTTCAGACATTCCTCTCAAAACAAAATCTTAAAATAACTGCTGAGGGCTGTGATCCCATCCTCACTGCTCAAGGTGGACGGAGAGACCTGGACCTCCTGGAGTTTACGTTCTCATAGAGGGGACACAGGAGAGAACAAAACTACTTGTTTATAGTGTTCGAAGCTTACCATATATGTATGTAATTTTAATGCAAAATATGTTTTGTGAAGAAAGTCGGGGTGAGGGGTTAGGAAAGCTTCTGATCAGAGATATCTGATATCTGATCAGAGATCTGAATGAAGTGAGGGGAAAATCCTGAGACTTCTGGACCTAAGAACATTCCAGATGGAGGGAATCAAGTATGCAGAGGTCCTGAGGCTGGGACGAGCGTGGCGTGCTTGCGGGCAGAGTCGGTGGGTTTTGCTCTATTGAAGGTGGGCGGAGTCTAAGACAGGAGTCCAGGACGACTGATAGATTTTTGACCTGAAGACTAGATGAATGGTTGTACTAGGGTGTGAGATGGTGAAGATGAAGGAAGAGCGGGCTTAGGGCGGAATCAAGAGCTGTCTTTCGGATGTGAAGTTTGAGGTGGCTGGCAGACATTGTATTCCCTGTTTTTCAAACTTTCTGAAATAAGCATTGTTTTATAAAATGATAGTCTTTTAAAAGCTACATGAAAGATGAAAGCTTGACTCAAAATTTTGTCATCTCAACACACAACATCTTATGTTCATTTTTTTATATTCTCTTCAAATGCTTAACAAAGTTTTCATATAATCCTATTATAATTATATGTGTGTGTGTGTTATATATGTATCTGTGTGAGGATAATTCAAAAAATTCATGGAAAACAGAATTCAGAGGTTAATTTATTCCCATGCAAAAAAGTCTTAAACCATACATAGTTTCTTCATTATATATACACTTCCATGAACTTTTTGAAGTCCCTCTGTATTATGTGTATAAATTTTGATTTTTTCCCCACCAACTTGACCTCATATTTCATGTTTCTATATAATAATGATGTTTATCTTAATGAGTTCTATAGTATTACATAGCATTAGATCGTACTCTATAGTATTATCCCCCAAGTGATTGAAACTTTTCTTCATTAAAAATTTTTTTATCTGTTTTAGGTTTTATTGCTAGTCATGCTACCATAAACATCTTTATGCCTACAGGGTTTTTTTTTCTCTGTAGTTATTTCGTTCAAGTTACTGAAATTATCTTTTACAACATGTCATTAAAAATGATTTAAACACACACAGAAAACTACTCTCTCCCTTTCCCCACCGCCTTGTGTTGGCAACATGTGTGTTTGAGTGAGGCCCTGAGCGGTCACGGCCCAGGGACTGCCACTGGTTGCTGTTTCTCCAAGCTCCATCAGAGGTCCCTTCTCCCCCTCCTCTTTTCCCCACTATTCAGGTTTTGTTCAGTGTATTTCTGCATGTGATTTAACATGTTCTTCCCCAGAAACTGGTCATCAGGGGGGAAGATCTTACTCAGGTTCTGCAGCTGCTTTCCAGTGCTATTCCGTGTGTCTGTATCTGCTTATCTCTCTGTGATGAGTCAAATCTATGAAAGAACCTGACTACACTCAAGTCAGTGTGAGAGCAGATTAGGTAGGAATGGTGGTGGTCGCAGAGTCTTCCTTGAACTGATGCCTGCCTTCTTTCCAGGAGGCGGAGAAGATGTTGGAGTTGGGAGGAGACAAGTTTCCCTTGGAGAGCAGGAAGTTACTGAGCAGCCCCGGGAAGAGCCTCAGTTTCAGGTAAAACTCCCCAATGCGCAGGAGTTCGTCCCTGGTGCGAGAGCTTGGCCACCACGTCACCGTGTGGAGGCACTGTCGCTGGTGCAGCTGTTGGCGTCTCTGCTTCCATCTTTTCCATCTCATTTATTGAGCTCCTGCTAGACGCCAGGCACTGTAATTTGAGATGCTGGGAGACACAGGGAGAGGCGTGGCACGGGAGCCAATGTTTGGAGAGCTGGGGGTCTTCTCGTGGCCAGGAGCGTCCCGCAGAGATGTTTGCCACCTACTGTACCTGGACAGCCACTCATGGATGTGAAAGTAGGAGCTGGGTGCCTCCAGTGGGCTACTGCATGCCCTCTGGACACTCAAGAAGGAGAAAGTCCAGCTGGGAGAACACTTCCATGTACCCTGGGGCTCTTACCTCAAGGACTGGGTAAGGCCTTGATTCTCCACCCACCTATTGTTTGACCTTGGCCTTAAATGGTCAGCTGTGTGAGCTTTGGTTTCTTTATCCTGAACTTGAGGGTGTTCCTCCATTAAGATCAGAGTGTGGCTGACAGTGCTGAGGTAGTTGAGTGTGAGGCCTTCTTCAAGCACAGGTGGAGTGCCTGCCAGGGAGTACCAGCAGGTGGCAGCGTCTGCTGCTGCCTGTGACCGCCCACAGTCGGACCCTCCATCAGGGCCGCTGCCCAGCACACCAGCCCGGCCCCGAGCGCCACCTCGTGGATCTCCATTCCATCCACGGTGGCTGAAGGAAGAATGGCCAGATTCCGTCTTGTTCCCCCAGCTCCTGGGACGTGTTAGCTGGGCTCCCCACACGCAGCCTTTGCCCTTCTGCCTGGGAGGAAGGGAGTGGCCGTGACAATGATGGATTTCGCATGTATTCCCCTGACACTCACTGGCCAGAGCACTCATTTCAGATGCGACCCCTCCGAGATCAACATCTCTGATGAAATGCCCAAGACCACCGTCTGGAAGGCTCTCAGCATGAACTCCGGGGCTGCAAAGGAAAAGAGGTACAGGGCACTCTGCCTGTTTAGTCCTGTCTTGGTCTCTAACGGTGAAAATGACAGTCTCATTGAACATAAACCCGGTTCTACTGGTACAATTGAATTTGTGTCGTCAACAGCCCTTCCCAGACTGTCGGCAGCCCCACAAGAACTAAACCTAAACATCAGAAAGATTTTGTCCGAATATTTGGGCCGAGAAGCTGCCCATTTACATAGGTCCCACAAGGTTAGGGGCTAAGGGTTTGCTGTATCTGCTTAGCTCCCCCGCTCTGGCTCTCACCTCAGAACCCGAAGGGCGTCTGACTACTGCAGCCACGCAGAGAGGAAAGGGCTAAAATAATCCAGATGGGGTTGAAGTACTGAAACAGACACCCCAGTCCATGATAAAAATGATTGCCAAGTAGAGACTCAAAATGCTAAATTGTGTTATTTTAGAAATAATTATCAAAAATGAGTCCCTGTAACACTGGGCAGTGTGTGTGGCATGAGGCCCCGGGAGCTGCCTCACCTGGGTGGCCACTCTCAGAATGAACCAAAGCTTTGAGCAGCCGTAGCCCGAGTGGGCGGGAGCTGGGGCTATTTCTTCCTCCAATGGGTTAATATCAAATCTGTTATGCATGGGAGTGAAATGGAGACTCTTTCCTTCAGAGGAAAATCCAGGCAGCTATTAGGATGTATAACATACATGATTATTTTTTTGAGAACTAGTCCGCTTGTAAATGAACTCCAAATATAGCCAGATCCAAGTTGTGGTGACATTGTCAATGTGTTAACAGTGGGCCTGCATCATGCACTGCCTTTTGGTCTAATTGTAACACTTTTCTTCAGTCTCTTCAACTGAGCCTCTTGGTGGGCCGTGAGGCACATGCCCCAGGGAAGATCTGGTTACAGAGAAGCCAGACCAAATCTGGTCCCATTCCTGGTCATCTCAAAGCCATGCGGCAGCATCCAGTACTCACGGTGTGCCCTGGAGGGCATCCGGCCATCCCATGCCAGCCGCCGTCACCAGATGTGAACAAGGAAGCAGAAGTCACTTCCTGTCGCTCCCTCTCTTTCTTCTCGTCTCTTCAGAACTGTCACCATTGAAGACTGAGCTTCCTGTCTGCCAGATGTCATCTGTGACACTCTGCCTGTCCCAGAGGGCCCTCTCCCTAAAGGACAGGGTGGGCAGGGAGGGGGTGGCTGCGGAGAGACCAAGAGAAATGGGCAGGCTCGCGGGCAGCCCTGGGCCTGGGTCAGGTGTCTGGCCGGTGAGACCACAGCTGTCGTCATCGGGAGGGCCAGCCGTCCAGGCACGGGTCGTCGTACATCATGCTGCAGCAAGAGGTTGCCTTAGAGCTAGCTGCGTCTCCATCACGCCCAGCAGCAGCCCTGCACACGGTCCTCAGTGAGTGCCTCCGAAGAAACGGGCTAAGAGAGATGCGGAGTTGTTTAGCTCGGGGTGGGCAGAGGCGCCAGGAGACCGCAGTGATGCGTGAGGGTGGGCGGTGGCTCTTGAAGGTCCTTGAGTGAACTGCACTCCCATCCTCACGGGAGGAGTTGGTGTAGATACCTGCGAGAAGTTCCTGGGCGGAAAGTTTGCTGTGGTATCTGCTTCTTAGACATCTAGGAAAGGCCCCGTGACAGTTGTTGGCGAGTAGAAGGGAGGATGTGGTGTTTCCGCTGACGTTCTGTGGAGCTGTCTGTGTTTTGAAGATACGTCTGGGTTGCATCTGGAGCGGGCCAAGTGCTTGTGGCCGTCTTCCTCAGCTGTTCCGTAGGGGGCTGTCACACGCTCAGTGGTGCCAGGGCATTGCGGCCACATGGCTGCTTCCTCGTGGTGGATTTCTCTTAGCTGTCGAATGTCCTGCCTCTCCGACGTGAAAGAGCGGCACTGGGAAATGAACTCTGAGCGATGAAACTGACTTCGGTGTTTAGCTGTGAGCTGCACTGATGGCTCTCGTGTGATGAGCGTCAAGGGTCTGCAACACAGAGCCCACCTTGCTGGGTGCAAGATTGTGGTCCAGAGAGTCTGTTCTGCCCACTCTCTCATCCTGGAAAATCCTGCGGGGAGTGGGCAGTTCCCCTAGTATGACTTTCTTCCACAGACAAAGAACTGACTCCTTTACTTTATTGATATTTTTTAATCCCTTTGACTCTTAAAATATATGCGTATATTCTAGTCTTATTCTCTAAAGACCTTTGGTATGGAGCAAATCCTGCATTTTTCCCCTCTTGGGGCCACAGTTACTTCAATGCAGTGATGACTTTTAAGGTACTTGACAACGGGAACCGGCCAGCCACCAAGCACTGAGAACGGAGGCCCGTCAGCCTGCTTCCTTCCTGGGTTGACTAATTTCTGTCCATGAGGCTCTCTCTCAGGGCCCATCTTGACTTCCTTTCGCATGGTATGGACAGGATCGGGTGTGGCCAGGATCGGGTGTGATGCTTTGAAATACGTGGGCATTAAAATCTCAGTGAGCCACAACTCCACATTTTGTGGCTTTAGTTTTGACATAAAAATTATACACCTTGACCTTCCTGATTTGGAAAAATTAGAAGCCACCTGTTGATGGGAAAAGCTCTCTCGCTGGCTTCTCCCCGTCTCTCTGGCTGCTTCCTTAAACTTGCCTCTCTTTTCATCTTCTTTGTTCTCTGAGAACACGCACCCTTGTTCCCACTCCGTCATGACTCTCCCATCTTTTCCTCCAGCTCTGTGTGTGGAGACCTTGTCAATACTCAGTCCATTTCCCCAGCTTCGGCATGGCCAGGGAATGTTAACAGGGGGAACATCCGCCACGAAGCCAGATGACAGGACCGCTGAGACACGTCTCCCCAGACACAGGGATATCTTCTAATGCCTTTTGCATGCTGAGCTGCCAAAGAGCAGGGGCCCTGCCTTTGTCAGTGCTGGACAGTGTGGTTTCAGAGCCACCTATGGGTGCACTGCCAGTCCTTCCTGCGCCATACCCTCCCAGGTCACTTAGCTACCTGGAAGGTATTGCCAACCTTTTGAAGCCACTAGATTTTTCTCAAACAACAACCAGTCTCCTTTCTGCCTCATTCCAGTGCTAGGAACCATTCCCCAACCTTAGATTCTCCTCTTTCCCAGTCCCCCAAACACACACACACACACACACACACACTCACACACACACTCACACACACACCTCAGCCCAGCCCAGCCCAGCCCAGGCTGCGTCGGTGCTCAGGTAGACATGGAGGGGCTGTCAGGTCAGGCAGTGCTGGGGGTAGGAAGCTGGGAGTGGAGGCAAAGCAGCCATCATGCATGTGGGTGAGCACATACCCGCTCTGCGTGGAATAGCAGGCGTGCAGCCACAAGCTTTGCCTGTTCCTAGTAAGCTGCTGTGTGGGAACTTGGGGGAAAATATATGGCCATTCTTTCATCCAGGGAGGTCCCGTCTCACACTCCTCTGACACGACAGCATGAGGACAGACTCATGCAAGTTCATCCACAGAAAACTCTCTGCTCATGTCCACCACGAGGAGAAACTGAGCCAGGGTAGGAAGCACGCAGGTGCTTGGGTGATTGCCACGGCCAGGCCATGCAGAGATGTCGGGGGAGCCGAACCTCGGGGCGGGTCCCTGGTCGGCTGATGGTGTGCAGCTAGGAGGGGATGGAAGATGGGCATCGCAGATGATGGAAAGTAGGAACATGGTCTGAGGGGAGAGAGCTAGTGCCACTAAACGGGAGGCCACCTCCAGGCCAGGACCTGTAGGGGACACATGGTCTAGGAGAGTAGCAGAAGCCAGCAGGATATGCCGGGACATTGTCCAGTATGTTTGGTTGCAGGAACTGTGGGAGCCTGGCTCTTTGTGGCAAGGGACAATGTCCAACACATGAGGGCACAACACACAACTCCTGGGCCAAGAGCCTTGTTCATGGTCACTGGCCTGAGGACAGAAGGGGTGACAGGCCATATGCTCATGTCAGACATGTGGCTGGCTTCTAAATTCATCATAAATATCCGATAAAGATCTGGCAGATGTAGAATCCCAGGTGTGGTTGAGAGGTCAGGCCATGGCTGTTATGGCCTACCCCAGAGGGTGCTGGAGAATCTGTAGTTCTGTCCATCCAAAAAAAAAAAAACCCCAAGTTCCTAGTTCTGCTCCATCTCCTGCTCGGCTTCCCGGACTTGACTGTGAGTGGAGGAGTCTGTGGCCTGCTCAACGCTGCTGACGTTCGTAGCTGTGCTCTTGGGTCTCAGGCTTGCCAGCAAGCGGGGAAGCCAGGCCCGCGCGGGGAAGCCAGGCCCGTGCGGGGAAGCCAGGCCTGTGCAGGGAAGCCAGGCCCGCGCGGGGAAGCCAGGCCCGTGCGGGGAAGCCAGGCCCGTGCAGGGAAGCCAGGCCCGCGTGGGGAAGCCAGGCCCACGCGGGGCCTGCAAGCAGCCCCGCGAAGAACCAGGCCGCGCCGCAGCTGCTCCCTGCCACTGGGTCGCTAAGCCCCTCAGCACGTCCCTTGCAGCAGAGCTGGGCCCCTCCTGCTGGGCACCTGAGCAGTCAGCTCTGTTGCTTTCTTCCTGCATTTTCTTCAGACTTCTGAGATTTTTCAGGCCATGTCTTAGTGGGATATTCAGGAACTCTGTATTGAATGTTCTCCTCTGCCTCTTGGTTTTTTTTTTTTAAGTCTACGTAGCAGAGCCAGGAGAGGGGAGAGAGAATCCTTACCTGCTGGTTCACTACCCAGATGCCTACAACAGCAGGGGCCAGGCCAGGCTGCAGCCAGGAGCCAGGCCCCTACATCCACGTCCCCCACATGACTTGCGAGGGCCCAAGTGCTCCAGCCGTCACCTGCTGCCTCCCAGAGCGCACGTTAGCAGAAAGCAGAACTAGGTCTCCATCCCAGGCCCCCTGACGTGGGATGCCGCAAACACTCACGCTCGGCCTGCCCATCTTCCCTTCAGTTGCCGCTGCTCCCTTCAGGCAGAAGCCCTCGGAGCAGGCCCAGGCTGGCCGAGAGCCGTCACCATCCACCTTCCTCCCCTTCTCCTGGCGCAGCCTCTCCCGACACCCTGAACTCCTCTCCCTCTGCTTGTGCTCCATCTCTCAGGTTCTCCTTCAGAAGCAAGAAGCTCCAGGTCAGAGGGCAGGAGAGGTGACAGCAGGCAGAAGTTGGATGGCTCTGGAGCTCCTGATAAAGGGGCTTCATCATTAGGCTAATTCCTGACCCACATTTCGGTGGGAACGGGGAAAGAGACGTCCCGGAGGCAGGCACAAGCCGTGCGTCCACCACATCCATCCTGTGAGCTGCTCGGCGCCCCTGGTCCCAGAGCAGCGACTGTGCTGAATGGGCGATTGGCTCAATTCACGTTGCTTTATCAGAACAGAGAGGTCATTGTCATAACCCAAAGGGGTCATTGTGTCACATGACGTAGGAAAGGAGTGTCGCCGGGATCAGCCGGGCGGAGGCAACGTCCAAGAGAGGAAGAGGCAACGCAGCTCGCTGAAGTCTAATTCTCTGTCCGTCGTGGACAATGCTGGACTTTGTCTTTAGCTAATAGCATTAATATTTCCAGGCCAGGGGTTTGGAAAGCCACACCCAGGCTTTTCCAAGCTCAGCAGGAACCAGCAGAACATGGCTCCCAATGCCAGGCCACAATCCACCTCGCACGCAGGTCTTTGACCATGTGCAATAATGTGCAAAACAGACGCAGCCAACTGAATGTACAAATGGTTTCCTTTCCTAAGAAACCCGCCCTTCTTCCTCTCCTTCTCGGGCTCCCGCCACCTGCAAAGGCGCCTCGCTCCCTCCTGCCGTTCCGTGTCGGTGTGTGTCGCAGGGTCGCTCAGAGCCCGGGGCGCACGGAGAGCGGAGCCCGAGCTGCTCCCTCACCCAGGTCGTCTGTGTTCTTTCCAGACACCCTCATGTAGAGCTGGAGATATTTTCATTTCAGAGATTCTAAGTCAGATATTTTAGGTGTGGGAAACGTCCCCCGTCCATGCTCCGTGGTGTAAATAGAGAACAGCCATGTTGTCATGCTAATCCTGTAGCCGTGTGTGTGTGTGTGTGTGTGTGTGTGTGTGTGTGTGTGTAAAAGAGAGAGAGAGAGCATGTGTGTGTGTGTGTGTGAGACAACCCCATCTCCGCATTGCCTCCCCTGGGTCTGCGTGTGTGAAGCTGGGCAGGCACCATGAACACCAGCCTGGCCCAACTCTCGAGTGCTTGCCTTGGTGGTGAGGGGGATTGGTAAATAAAGTCTATAGAAACCATCCATGCCGGTGCTGTTCCTTCTGCCCAAACCCAAGGTGGAGCCTGTGCTGGCTAACTTCAGAACCCTGGGGGTGGTGGGGTCCACCCAAGCGGACAGAGCCCCAAAGGAGCTGCTTGCTCCTTGGGCCTGGGAAATGGGACCAAGGCACAGAAAGGCCACCTTGGTGCCCCCGCCAGGCTGAGGGGTTCCCCTGTCCACTGGTGCGGACTTCAAAAAGGATCTTCCAGGGTGTGGGGGTGCGAGGAGGGGTTGGTTCAGTTTGGGGATGGAGTTGCTGTGTTTTTCTCCCTCTCATCCTGTTGTTGGAGAAGCAGAGGAAAGAGGGAGGGACAGTGGAGTAAGTGGGAGGGGCCGGTGAGCAGGCTGTGGGTGAGGGGTGCCCACCCTCACTGAGAGCTCCCTGAAGGCCAGGGTCCAGTGGGTGCCTGGTGTGAGAGCCAGCCAGGCTGGTCCTGTGGGCTGCAGCCACAGCGCAGGGCTCAGGAGCCCCTTGGCCATCCCGGCTCTTTTATTTAACACCCAATGTGTAAACACAGGGTGTCTTTCCTGCTCCCGGATACCAGGCTAGATGGCAGGGTGCACCCCAGTACAGCCGTTCTGTGGAAAATAAATGGGTCCCCCATCTACCTGCAGCTCTGGCATCCAATGTGGGCACTGATTTGAGTGCTGGCTGATCTGCTTGCCATCCAGCTCCCTGCTTGTGACCTGGGAAAGCAGCTGAGGACGGCCCAAGTCCCTGAGCCCTGCACTTATGTGGGAGGCCCAGGTGAAGCCCAACCTGGACCATTGCAGCCAAATGGGAAATGAACCAACAAATAGAAAATCCATCTCTCTCTCTCCCTCCCTCCCGTCTCTTTTCCCCCCCACTGTATAACCCTGCCTTTCCAATGAATAAGTAACTCCTTAAAAACAGAAAGTGCTTAGAAGGCCCCAACTCATGGCAATCACATAGGTGGGGGCTCCCTTACGGGGACTCCGGGGCTGGTCAGGTCTGCAGTGACCACACAAGCCACAGGTCACAAGATGGCTGCCAAAGCACCACGCTGCACAGCCAACCCGGACTCCAGATGCTGCCAGCACTGGGATGAGGGCATTTCCTGGCTCTGCTCTTTGTCCCTCTGCCTCCCCCATCTCTTAGCTCTGTCCCTCCTCTCCCCGTACCCATCCCTCCTTCCCCTCACTCAGAGGGGAAAGTCTCCGTCTGAGACCCCACCTCCCACATCCTGGATCAGAGCTGGGTCACTTGCCTTCTCCGAGCCTGAAAGAGAGAGGGGGCTGAGATTCGGGGGTCTGGCTGCGGCTCCTGAGCTCTAGGATTCTCTTGGACTGACCTGTCTTCCTTGACCATGCCTGCACAAGAGCAGGATTCTTTTAGCAGACAAGATAACCTTCCCCAATGACTAAATATCCTAAAGTGTCTACTACTGACCCCAAGAGACCCAAGATGCAGCTGGCCTCCTGCAGAGCTGGAGTCAGGCTCAGGTGGTGGTGGTGGTGGTGGTGGGAGTGTGGTCAAAACCCCAGGGGCTGCCCTGAAGGTCACGGTTCTCCGTCCTGGTTTTTACTTTAGTCTCTACCCTGGAGACTTCCACCTGCTGGGGAACAGCATGTACAGGTCAGGCATCAGCTGCTGCAGCTCCTCTGTGGCTGCTTCCCTCCTGCCACACCCGTCGCCACCTGCCATCACAGCTCTGCCACAGGGTGGTGGTGGAGTCTCTCGCCTCCAGCGTCACAGCCTCACTCACCCACGCGTTCTCACAGCCTCCATCCCCCCACCGCACACAGCCTCATTGCCTCCAGGTTTCCCAGATCCAACTCCCAAAGCCAGCAGCATGACGGGCCCCTTTCAGCATTTCTCCCGCTGGGGCTCAGGAGCCTGGTGGCCTGGAATCACCTTGAATGCTAGCTGTTGAGAAAGGCGCCTCAGACCAGGGCTGTACCTGTCAGCTTCTCTTGGGAGGTGGCCAGGGCCCCAGGAGGCCCAGTAATGATGTGTCTGTGACGTTCAGCGCTGTGTCTGGCTACAAACCTGGCCCCAAGCCTATCCTGTGGTCAAGTTTCCCTACAGCGAGTGACATGGGCACACACCTGCCAGCTGTTGCGTGGCTCCCTCGTCACACTAAGAGACAGGAATAGCATCCCTGCCAGCAGGTGAGGGTGTAGCGGAGGCCCTTCGTGCGAGGCAGTGGGGCAGTTCCGGCTTTGCCTTCTTCGCTGTCTGGCCCTGGGTAAGTGGCTTCCTTGGTACCTCTGTTTTCTCACCTACAAAGCAGGAGTGATAATACCCCTACTCGGTAGGGATCCTGGGGGAGACTCGGGATTGGCAAACATGCCAAGGCAGTCTCTCCCAGCAGGGTCGGACCCTCCCTCCTCCGGCCCTTATGGCCTGGACCCCAGCCATGGAGTGAACCATGGAGACAGTGCCACGGCAGGGGCAAGGAGCCCCAAAGGCAGGGGCAAGGAGGCATAACTTGCATGTGTTAACCTGTGCGAGACAGAGGCTTGCTTGGGCCCCCTAAGCCATGGACCCGGGTTGCAGCATGCTTGCTCTCGGTTTTAAGATCACCAAGGGCTGGTGAACGGCATATCAGGCTAAGCCATCGCTCAGGACATATGCATTCCTTGTTGGAGCACTGGTTCAAGTCCCAGCTGCTCTGCTTCTGATCCAGTTTTCTGACAGTGCCCCCCCGCCCATGAAGCCAGCACCAGATGGCCCAAACTGCTAGCCGTGCCCTGCCATCATTGTGGGAAACCAGAGTGGAGTTCCAGGCACCTGGCATTGGCCTGCCCAGCTCCGGCTGTTGCGGGTCTGTCTCTCCCTCTGTATCTTTCTTTCAAATAAATCAACGACATTGTTTTACAAAATATCATCAGTACCTTATTTGGCCCCTGATTATTGGTGTACACATGAGGGGAAGAGGCGAGGCCCCCAGTCTCCTGAGGGTGCCAGTGGTTGTGTTATCAGCATAGCCCTCAGAGATCACAAGAACAATGGCTGTGTCCTGTCTTCCCTAACAGCTGGGACAGACAAGGAAAACTACACCAAATCTTTCCTTCCCAGGCAAAATGCGAACAACACAGCCTTCTTGCCACTTGGGGCTTCGTGAGTCGGCCTCTGATCCTGAGCCAAGAAGGCCTCTGCATTCCGCCTTATTGGAAAGCAGATGTGTAGAGAGGAGAGGCAGAGGTCTTGCAGGTGCTGGCTCACTTCCCAGCCAGAGCTGATCGGAAGCAGGGAGGCAGGAGCTTCTTCCGGGACGCCCCTATGGGTGCCTCTGCTGCTTTCCCAGGCCATCAGCAGAGGGCTGGATTGGAAGTGGAGCAAGCCAGACCTCAAACCAGCACACATATAGGATGCTGGCGCTGCAGGTGGAACAGCATCCTACACCACTGCTGTGAGCTCCACCCTTCCCCCTCTGCCCCTGCAATGTATTCTGCTTGAACGGCGTGCGCACCACTGCCTGCACATACAGGAAGCTGCTGTGCCGGGCAGAAGCAGTTTTCCCAGAGGAATCAGTCACATTGGCACCTGCTGTGTGTGTGTGTGTGTGTGTGTGTGTGTGCACTTCACAAATGCCTTCTCTCTGCTGATCGTCATGACTCATCCATGCAATGGGTATGCTTCCTCCTGTAGGCCAACAAACAAACAAACAAACAGAAGCTCAAAAAGATTAATTAAGTTACTGATGGCTGCATAGTTCTGAGTAGCAGAGTTGGGGTGGAGAAGAAGGACGGGTCAGGCAGCCGGATTTGTTTCTCTGGAACCCCTGCTGTCAGCCTCTCCACAGATTTATTCACAAGGAGGCTGTATCTAAAACATTTCCTTGATGTATACATAGGAAAGTGTTGTGGGCTAAGGAGTTGGAATGGGCAGGAGCAGGAACTGGGCTTGTGGCTAAAAACACATAGACTAATTGGACTCATCTGTGTCCAATATCCTGCTAAATGAGGATGTGGGGGAAGAGTATGTAAGGAGAGGTGAGGGAGCAATAAAGGAAACTTCTCAGAGACTTCCACCATCTCTGGTCTCCTGTCAGTGCTTCATCCCCAGACCCTCTCCCTGTCCATGTTACTGCCTCTGTTGGCCTGAGCAGGGAAGGATAACTTTGAGGAGAAGCCAAGAAAGCAATAATTCAGATCCTACATGTGCAGTGAGGTGGCAACAACCCCTGGTTTAGAAATATGTTCCAGAAGCATTGCTGAGGATGTCCGCCACCGCTCTGAACAGCCCAGAGGGCATCAGGACCACTGCACAGACGGGCAGGCGAGCCCAAGCGCCATGCTTGCACTCAAGGGACTCCGCGCGCCTGCTGGCCCCTCTCTCCCTGGGCTCCGGTGGAACCACCATTCCCCTCCCCACAGCGATCAGACACCATGGCACACTCTGTGGTCCTTCAGGAGGCTGCTGGGAAAGCAGAGATGCCCCCAGCATGGCCATAGGTCGGGGAACTGTGAAAGAGGACAGCTGGGTGACCTCATGTCCCTCCTGGGCAGGAGTGGTGGGGGAAGAGATGCAGGGGACTCACGGAGCTGGGGCGGAGCTTGCAGGACAACACAGAGCAGTGGTGAGGGCGGGGCTTCTAGGAGCTGTTGGAGCAGGGTAAGTCCTCTGAGAGCAGGGAGGCTTCCCAAGGGGAAACTGGGATGGGAGGAGGGAAAGTGGGCAGGTCCCAGAGGCAGGAGCCAGCGGGAATGTTGGGAGGTCCAAAGCCTGCAGGGTGCTGTGCAAGCAGCCTTGGTAGCAGGCGACCTTCCAGGCCGAGCTCCAGGACCCCATCAAAGGGGCGAGATGATGGGTGTTCGCTGAGGTTTCTGAAAACCTCAGCAGCGGAGGGGAAGACTCGTGAGAGGTTAGGATAGAAGCTGCTGGGTCCAGGTCAGAACAGGGGGGACGCATGGGAGGGGACAGGTGAGGGAACAAAGGCGAAACCGCTAGCCTGGGATCTGGTGGGGAGTCACCCAGGAGAGCTGTAGATCCAGAGCCTTAGCGTTGGACAGCACCGGAGATGTAGCCTGGATTCACTACTGGAAGGCCAAGCTGGGCCGGCTGCAACCTCCCGGGGTGGCAGGGAGCGGCAGGTGGAAGGATGGATTAGAAAGCTCCCAGGAAGGGGAGACAGAAGAGCGTGTGATGAAGGGGTAGGAGGGAACAGATATAGGAGGTGATAGGAAGAACCAGTGTGTGTGTGTGTGTGTGTGTGCGCGGCCCAGCAGGTGAGCAGGCGCCCCAGGTTTGTGGTCAGGGCTGGCCCTTTGGGTTACATGGGACCAAGGTCACCACGTGGGTCTAGGAGAGGACCTCCCAGAACACAGGAAGGGGTTTTCCTGCCGGTCTCCCTCTTTCCCTCCCTCACCTACATCCCGATCCTCCTATGAAGCCCCTAGGGGCTGAATCCAAACCTGTGTGGACGTGCTGGGCCATGTTGCAGTAGGCCAGTGCAACAATGTTGCCATGCTGGGCCTGCAAGACCGGGAAGCTCAGCAGTTCATCCAGATCCAGGAGTTCCCTCGGAGTCCCTTGTGTCTCCCCAAGGCAGCCCCTGCCAACGGGCTCCCTAGGCCAGGCTGTCCAGGTAGCATTCTGGGTTTGGCACTAACCCTGTCTCTGCCTGCGACTGGCTTTGCTCTCCCTCTGAGGTCTCCACCCATTCCGACAGAACAGGTGTACCCTGAGCACGCTCCAGATGCCAGCATTTCCAGTACCACAGACCAGTGGGTGGCTAAGCAGTGTCAACCCCGGGCCTCCAGAGTGCTGGACTTCGGCAGGTGCAAACCCAGGAAGTGTCCGAGCCCAGAGACACCTGAGACTGGGCGTGTGACGCCGTGGCAGCCGGGGGAGTCCCTCGCAGGGCATGGGCCTGCAGGGCATCCTGCCCTGGGTAGTCCAAGGTGGTGAGGGGTGGATATTTGGAACCGACATGTTGACAAGAGGCCAAAGTAAAGGATTCACGGCCCCAAGTTTCTTGAATAGAGAGAGGTCATAGCTCCGTTCACCTGAGCACCGCGTCACACCCTGATTGAGGGACTGGAAAAAGGAAAGCAAAGGAACTCTGTGTGAGGTTGCCATGGCGAAGTTCACACCTGTGGAAGACACGGGACCCTGGGCATCCCAGGCTGGAAGGCTGGGGATGAACACCCATGGAGGGAGGGGGTCCCCGACATCTCAAGCAACCTCCTCTGGGAGGCAAGGAAAGAAGTATGCCATCCCTTCTTCTCCCCAGCACTGGAGCCCACCTCCCTGCTGCCTGCCCCTCTCCCTCATTCATCCTGTCCACCTCTTCCCTGCTCAGGGACAGATGCACCCTAAAATATGTCATGTGCCTGGCCCGGCGCAGTAACCTAGCAACTAAAGTCCTCTCTGGGATCTCACATGGGCGCCGGTTTATGTCCTGGTGGCTTTCCATCCAGCTTCCTGCCTGTGGCCTGGGAAAGCAGTTGAGGACGGCCCAAAGCCTTGGGACCCTTCGCCCACTTGGGAGACCTGGAAGAAGTTCGTGGCTCCTGGCTTCAGATCGGCTCAGCTCTGGCTGTTGTAGCCACTTGGGGAGTGAATCATTAGACAGAAGATCTTTCTGTCCTCCTCTGTGTGTATATGACTTTCCGATAAAAAAAATTAATCTTAGAAAACTCACATTGTATGTCACCTGTGAAGTACCCACTTCCAAGTTAAAGTACCTTTCCTTAAAAAAAAAATGTCACTTGCTGCAAGACCACCAGCCTCCAGCCCCAGCTCTACCCTGGCTCCTGTTTGCCTCGCTGTTGCTGCCTGCACGCATGCCCAGCCAGGTTCCAGAAAACTCGGCTTCCAGAGGGCACTCAAAGGCAGCTTCAATCATTCCCATTTCACAGGTGCAGCAGCTGAGCCTCAGTTGGCTGCATTACGCTCCCAGGGTCACAAAGCTTCTCTCCCACAGCCTCCTGCCCCTCCAGCCATCAAGGCTTCTGTTGGTTTGTTTTGTGTTCTGCCTATCTTCAATAGTTGAATCTTGGGGCTGGCACTGTGGCTCACTGGGTGAAGCCACCGCCTGCAGAGCTGGCATCCTGTGTGAGCACTGCTTTGAATCCTGGTTCCTTCAACTCTGGACCGCCTATCTGGGTTGATGCATTTCCCTGGCACACACCTGCAGTTTGTTGAATATGTCAGCTTTTTAAAGATCAACACCTTAAAAAAGAAAATTCCAGACCTGTGCATGCTCTTCACTTCCTACATGTAGTTGTGCAGAGATCGCAAAATTCAGCCTCAGCCTCCCCAGCTGTACCTCTCAGGGCTGCACAGACATCGGGTGACTGGCGGCCTGCACGCGGGGGATTGGACCGGAGCGGGGAGTGTGACAGTGCAGCGAGCAAATAAGAACAACAAGACACAAATAGCTCCCCTTGGGTCATTCGCTCCAAATGCCTGCAACCAAATCCAGGAGCCAGCAACTCCATGCAGGCTTCCCACGTGCGTGGCAGGAGCCCCGTCCCTTGAGCCGCCACTGCAGCGTCCTAGGGCCTGTAGCAGCAGGAAGCTGGAGCTGGAGCCGGAGAAGGGAACTGAACCGAGACTCTGTGTCTGATGTGGGACCAGCCGTCTTCATCACCAAGTCAGACACCTGCCCTGGAATGCAGCGGGGAGGAAGTGTAAACGTGCGGATCCAGCACCAGCAGGTGACAACAACCCAGGCCGTGCGTACAGCACACAGTATGGCAGGCTGGGTGTGGCTGGGGGGCCCCCAGGCTGTCAGTCTTCCTGAGTCGCTGGGAGAACAGACAGTTGCTGAGCTTGTGGCTGCTACAAGGGGCCTGGCTGGCACCGAGCTCGGGAGGAGCAGAGTGGCTTACAGCAGGTGCCTTGAACATGGCTGAGACCCAGATGTGGCCCTGCTCATCTCCATCTCACAGGGCAGCTCATGCCAAGCTCAGTGCCCTAGGCTGGCCCTGGGAGGTCAGCCCAGCCTGCTTGCTGCAGGTGTCAAGGGTAGTGGAATCATCGAGAAGGAGCTTTCTCAGCCAGTCTTGACCGTCGTGAGCACACAGTCATCTCTCCTCCTCAGAAAAAGAAGCCTCACAGAGCCAAGCCCAAGAACTGACCTGTGGCTAACAGGCATTCATTCATTCATTTGTATTTATTTGGAGCTGGCATGGTGGTATAGCAGGCTAATCCTCTGTGATGCTAGCACTGATTCAAACCTCAGCTGCTTCACTTCGAGTTTAGCTCCCTGCTAATGCTCCTGGGAAAGCAGCGGAAAACAGCCCAACCCCTTGAGCTCCAGCAACCATGTGTGATGAAACTCCGTGTGCCTGCTTCAGATGGGCCAAGCCCTGGCGGTTGCAGCCATTTGAGTAGTGAACCAGTGAATGGAAGATCTCTCTCTCTCTCTCTCTCTCTCTCTCTGCTGGGTAAATAAAATAAATTTACTTTTCAAATAAATAAAATATTAAACTTTTTTAGAAAGACATATTTATTTTTATTGCACAGTCAGATACACAGGAGGAGAGACAGAGAGGAAGATCTTCTGTCTGATGATTCGTTCCCCAAGTGACCACAATGGCCAGAGCTGCCCCAACCCAAAGCCAGGAGCCAGGAACCTCCTCCAGGTCTCCCACACGGATGCAGGGTCCCAAAGCTTTGTGCCAACCTCGACTGCTTTCCCAGGTCACAAGCAGAGAGCTGGATGGGAAGCGGAGCTGCCGGGATTAGAACCGGCGCCCATATGGGATCCTGGAGTATTCAAGGCGAGGACTTTAGCCGCAAGGCTAGGCCACCGCGCCAGGCCCTAAACTTTTAAAAGTGTGATATTTAATAAGTCAGAGTTACAGTGAGTGAGAGGGAGAGTCAGAGAGAGCTCTTCCATCCACTGATTCATGCTCCAAATGGCCACAGTGGTCAGAGCTGGGCCAGTACAATGTTGGAAGTCAAGAGCTTCTTCCAGGTCTCTCATGTGGGTGCAGGGAGTTGGCCGTCCTCCATTGCTCTCTCAGGCCCTTAGCTGGGAGTTAGATCAGAAGTGAAACAACCAGGACTTGAACCCATGTGGGATGCCGGCACTGTGGGTGGGGGATTAGTGCCTTCCCCGATCTTATAAATTTTAGAATGTTAAAAGGAGAGAGAACACTCCCATTTGCCGGTTCACCCCCCAGGCACCTGCAACAGTTGGCACTGGCCCGGCCATCACTGCTGTCATTGGCATTAGTAGGAACCAGGAGCCAAGGGCTTAGCTTCCTGACCACAGCAGCCCTGCCCATCAGGCCTCCTTCGGGATCCCCAGGAAAGCAGTACATCCAGCACACAGGGCTCCTTAACTGCTTTAAATCAGCGCCTCGCTGAAGGTGGAGGCAGAAACAGCACCCCACCCCCACCCCCGCATCCTCCAGGGCCGTGGTGTCCGGGGTAGAAGTTGGATCCGCACAGCACAGAAGGAATTACAGAACAGGCTCAGGAAAGGGTTAACTCTGTGTGCTGATGCCCAGTTGCAGGAAGCTGGCTTCTGGAAGCTGACCTCAGAGGAGGCTGGATGCCTGGAGCCTTGGGCCACACTGCAAGGAGTGATGAAGCAATGCCTGCCAACAGACGCGGCCCCGTCTGTGCACACCAGGGAGACTCCTGCACCTGCTCTCTTAGTGAGGCCTCTGGGTACCCACCCAGGGAGCTAGCATTTAAATAGCTGAGTCAGTCACACGGGGACGGATCCTCAACCAAAGCGCTGTGTGGCACAGCTGCGTGGGTCCCTGAGTGGCCACAGCTTGCATCTCCCTCACACACCAGGGGGTGGGGTTGGACTGGGGGCAACCCTCAGAGCCTTCACAGGCAGGGCAGAGCTGGGTCTGATTGGCATCTGTAACCAAAGAACGCAGAGCAGATGGTGTGTCTGTGGTCCTCTGTCTTCAGGAGCGGCCATACCACGTCCATCATGCAGCTCATGTTTTCCCAGCTCCTGCACTGCCGACTCCAATCCCAGGGCGTGGTGTGAAACACAGCCCTCTGCCCCATCACAGGGGGAGGCCGCAGGCCACACACATCACAGATAAAGTGGTAAATGTTACGCTTAAAACAGCAGGAGTTGGGGGCAGTGCTGAAGACGCTGTGGCGACATGGGCAGAGACGCTGTCTGCAGTGTTGGCATCTCATATGGGCTTTGGTTTGAGTCCCGGTGGCTCCGTTTCTGCCCCAGCTCCCTGCTCATGCTCCTGGGAGAGCAGCGGAGGATGGCCAAGTGCTTGGGCCCCTGCACCATGTGGGGGACCTGGAGACGGAGGAAGGGGCAGGGTTGAGCAGCCAGGAAATCTGATGGCCTGAAGGCAAAAGCGACAGAGGCTGCTCTCTCAGAACTGGCTCCCTGGAGGCCTACAGTGCCTTTCAGAACCCGATCTGCCCAGTGGGTGTCTGAACAGACAACGGGGAGACGGGAGAGTGACGGGGGCCACAGGCCAGCGCTCTGGGACCAAGGTCAGGGAATGGAAGGCCAGAGGGCTCTGACTCTTCCTGCAGGTGAGTCCATGGCCCTGAGGGATGGGTGACGTGGTGGGGAGCAGCCCCAGCTGTGGCTCCTGACACCTGCTGTCTGCAGGGGACAGAGCCTGTGGTGTGCAGAAGTGCCCCAGAGCACCCCACTAGGTTAGGCTTGGAAGCTTGCACCCACCTGGGAGACCCAGATGGAGCTCCTGGCTCCTGGCCCGGCCAGTACTGGCTATCGCAGTGGTCTGTGGAGTGAATCCGTAGTTGGAAGATTCTGTCTCTGTATCTTCTCTGCCTCTCTCTTTCGAAAAAATTATTTTTTTAAAAAAGATTTGTTGATTGGGCCTGGCAGCGTGGCCTAGCGGCTAAAGTCCTCGCCTTGACCGCCCCAGGATCCCATACGGGCGCCGGTTCTAATCCCGGCAACTCCACTTTCCATCCAGCTCCCTGCCTGTGGTCTGAGAAACCAGTAGAATACAGTCCAAAGCCTTGGGACCCTGCACCTGCGTGGGAGACCTGGAAGAGGTTCCAGGTTCCCGGCTTCGGATCAGCGCAGCACTGGCCATTGCGGTCACTTGGGGAGTGAATCATCGGACGGAAGATCTTCCTCTCTGTCTCTCCTCCTCTCTGTATATCTGACTTTGTAATAAAAAAAAAAAAAAAAAACCTTTAAAAAAAAAGATTTGTTGATTTTTGACAGAAAGAGAAAAAGGTTTTTCATCCACTGGTTCACTCTCCAAAGGGTTGCAACAGCCAGAACTGAGCCGATCTGAAGCCAGGAGCCAGGAGCTTCTTCCAGGTCTCCCACATGGGTGCAGGGTCCTAAGGCTTTGGGCCGTCCTCGACTGCTTTCCCAGGCCACAAGCAGGGAGCTGGATGGGAAGTGGAGCAGCTGGGACATGAACTGGCGCCCAAATGGGATCCCAGCACTTGCAGGGGGGATTATCCAATTAATAAATCTTGAAAGTAAACCCACAAACTCTTCTCTCGTGCTCCCCCCAGTGCCTTTATTAAGGCATTTTCTGAGGGTTGTGCATGAATCCTCACCTCTTCTGACAGATGACACCCACGGGCCAGCACCTGGCTCACAGTGAGTGCTTTGAGGAGCAGGGGAAGTGGGCAGGACCGCTTCCCATGGTAACCCAGAGATTTCCTCCTCCCTTCCCCATGCAGTACCCACACTGGCCGGGCAGGACTCTTCCTCTAGAAAGGTTACTGCAGTGCCCACGGACACGTAGACCGAGGCTTTGAACCAGCGGAGGCCGACAGCCCGCACACTCAGCAGCAATTCTGGGCAAGATCAAAGAGGTCACTGTGCGTCCCAACAACTTCGCAAGCCTAGAGAGCCACCCTGCTTTCCGTGGCACCTTTTCCTTCCTGGCTGTGCTTGGTCTGCCCTCTGCTGGAGTCACGCGCGAACTGCAGCAGGCTGGAAGGAGCCAGAAGTAAACTCAGAAACACCACCCACCCTTCAGGGGCGACTGAACACCACACCTCTCCAAGCAGCCTCCTCCAGTCAATGCAGCTAGGGACAAGTGTTCTGCTTTCTAACTGATTTAAAAGAGTTAAGCAGAGAAGAGAGAGACCCGTCTTCCATTGACTCTTTCACTCCCCACCTGGCTGAAGCCTAGCACTCCCTCGGAGTGTCCCAGAGGATGGCAGGGAGCTGAGCTAGCACTTGCTGCCTCTCCAGGTGCAGTAACAAGGAGTGGGATCAGAAATGGTGCAGCCGGGACTAGAACTGGTGTTCATGCGGGGTGCCAGAGTCACAGATAGTGGTTAGCCCTCTGCACCACCGTGCAAACCCCAGGAAGCAAGCTTTGCTCTCGGCTGGCAGTGAACTCTCACAACCCTTCACTTGCTCGTGCAGCATGCTGCTGGCCACTTCATATCATGGTTACATCTTACACATGCTGTCTCACCAATGACGTGTGTAAGTGCCCGGAGAAAGGATTTTTTTTTTTAATTTACTCTGAAAGGATTTTGCACTTGCCTGGGAACATATTCCACACACACACACACACACCCTAAATTTACATCCTGAAAAAAATTCTCAAAATGCAAATTTGTCTCTCCAAAAGGGCTCAGTTAAAATGGGACTATGGCCACCACTGACAGTAGCTCCCTGGCCCTTTCCAGGCACGTTCCCTGCCTACTTCCCCTCCCCTACCCCCAGCCTTCAGGTAGGGCTTCCCGGTTCCACAGTGGAGCTGCTGGAGCAAGACAGCAGCCTGTGACTGGCGTAGTGGTTGGAAGTTGCCAGCAGTGCTAGCCCCAAGCCCCCCAAATCCACGCTTCGTTCCATTTCCAGATCCGTGCTAATGCTGGCCTCCCGCACCCATCAAACTCAATGATTTATTGGCTTGAACCAGCATTTTGGAGGAACCTCATCATTAAAAAATAAAAAAAGATTTATTTCCATTGGAAAGGCAGATTTACAGAAAGAAGGAGACAGAGAAAGAACTTCCATCTGCTAATTCACTCCCCGTTAGCCACAATGGCTGGAGCTGAGCTGATCCAAAGCCAGGAGCCTCTTCTGGGTTTCCCACATGGGTGCAGGGGTCTAAGGCTTTGGGTCATCCTTGACTGTTTTCCCAGGCAAGCAGCAGGGAGCTGAATGGGAAGTGGAGCAGCCAGGACACAAATCGGCACCCGGATGGGATCCTGGCAGCTGCAAGGCAAGAAAGCCACTGCATCATCACGCTGAGCCCAGAATCTCGTTATTGAAGCCAAAAAAAGTCTAGTAAAATACAATGGGACTATGGGGACAGACATTTGGCCTGGTGACTAAGCCACCAGATCACGTGAGCCTTTACCCCACCGAGGGCTCCTGAGCCCAGCTTCCACCTAGGGTAGACACTGGAGGGCGGGAGTGATAGTTCAGCTAGCTGGGTCCTTGCCACTCACATGGAAGAGAGGGATTGAGTTCTCAGCTCTGACTGCAATCCAGGTCCGGCCCCCACGGGTGCTGCAGGCATTTGGGGATATGACCCTGCACATGGGAGCGCACACAGGCTCAAATAATACCTAGGAGTGGTAAGTGTTACTACGGGAAGCAGACAAGTTACCCAGGCCATACACCCCAGTGGAGCCCAGAGCTTGTCAGGAGAAAGGAAGATGGGCATCGGGGGATGGGCCAAGCTTGAGGAACTGCTGGGGGCCACAGGGCCTCTGGCTGGGCTTGTTCCAGGCTCTGGTCTCCACGTGTGGAAGATTCGAGAAGGAGCCACGTGACTGTGTAGGGAAGCAGGACTTGGAGAAAAGGGTGGCATCCACTTAATGGGGGTATGGACAATCTTCCTTCGCAAGGGAAGAAGAGTTGCTGCCCCCACCAAAGCTGGGGTCCCCCTGTAAGGGGCCCAACAGGATATTCAAAGGGGGTGGAGCTTGGGCAGAGAACCTCAGAAGTGTCACGGCACCACCTAGCCGTGAGGCCGGAACACATATGTGGGCATCTCCATGAAGGAACTTGGTGCCTGAAGCTTGATGGGAAGTGAGGCTCAGGTGCATGCTGGGAGGTGGGTGTGCAGAGTCAGCAGCCATGTTGGGAGGTGCAGCTCGTTGGTGACAGCAGGTGGTTCACTTGGTTCCCTCAGCTCCTGTTTGCTTACCCGCCTGCTTGTACCAGAACTTGTGAAGATGAACTAGCTAAGGCTGGGGAGAGCGGAGGGAGGGAATGTGGGCAGCACCCAGGGACCCTCACCGTGGGCTGGGATTTCCAGGAAGACCAAGCCTGGGGCACACAGCAATAGGGCCTTTTTATCTAGCAGGATCCTGAAAGAAATGATGGGGTGCAAAGGCTAATTTTAAAAACCCGGGGAAATGAAATTAATAAATCCCTAATTAAATGTCACACATACCATTATGCCAACTTCATTAAATGCTAAATTTAGCATTTATGAATAGTCATTTCACTTGAAAAGAATTTGTGGGCTAGATTTTCTCACTCCACAAGAATGCCTGGGTAGAGACCACGGCTTCCGGGAAATCGTAGCCCATTGTCAAGCTCATATTACTCATAACCACAAAATTTCCAAAGCAAAATTATATAACCTCGCTCACATGTGCAGGGTAAATTATACTTAATGTAGGATGTGAATGCATTTGAAAACGCCATGTATAATCAATTGGGGGAATCCCTGGGGGCTTCTCTGAAGATCTTAAAATGGTCTTGAGCATCCAGCATGCATGTTTTCCACTCCCATCCCAGTCTCAGCCTCCACCTGCTACACGCAGGACAATTTAGATTCGCTTTCCTAGCCTCCAGCAGGTAAATGAACTGATCTTTTCATCAATCGGCTGATTCAGTTGCAGGGAACGGCTCACTTGCAGGTTCCTGCTCCCCAGGGGCCTCCCTCTGCCCTGCCAGAGAGGAGGACCAGTATCATTAACTTCCTGGGTAAGGTCTGAATATTTAGGGATCTCCACCTTCTACTTGCTCACCTCCTAGGATCCTCAGGCTCTGTCTTGAGCAAGCAGCGCTTCCTAAATCCACAATTAGGAGGAGGCTACTAGCTAGCGCTCCCCAGGTGAGTGGTCAACAGGAGGAGAAAAAGGAGCCTTGCAGGGTTCGAGGAAGGGCGAAGCCAGCCGCAAGTTACCAAGCTTCAGAAAGGCATGAAAGAAGAGCCCCCACAGTATTTTCTCCAGTGACAACTTGGATGCGGTGGCACACGAGTCGGGGGCCCTGGAAGGGGTGAATTTTGGCTTTCATGCACAAGAAATGGTGATGGAGAAGGCCAGTGCCTCATCTTCATTTTATCTGTCTTCCTCTCCTCTCCCATTCTTTCTGGAAATTAAAATCATTGACAGATGTCAACACAAGTCACACGTAAGCAACAAGAGACCAGCAGTTCACGGTGGAATACACTGGAACAGGATGGAAGGCTGGGAGTCCCGGCCCTGGCTGCTCTGCAGGGAACACAGCCTCATGGGGCTGGCACTGAGCCCCTAGCTCCAAGGCAGAAGTGGGCAGGCACTGCCTGGGTCACGTGCCTGGGTCACCTGGGTCACAGTGCCACCTCTGCTCCTGATCCAGCACCCGCAGGCAGCAGTCCTGGTCATGGGGCTGCCAGCCCCCCTGGGAGGACTTTGTTGAGCTCCTGGTTCCCCAGGTGCTGCCGTTGTGGGCATCTGGGGAGAGAACCCACAGATGGAAGCTGGCCTTCTCGTTCTGTGTCTCTTTCAAACAAGAAGAAAATAAATAAAAGCACTCTAAATAGAGAAAGAAAAAAGAAGTAATTTTCTTGGATGGTTTAATCATATTATGTCCCATTAATAGGAGTATTTTCTTTTATAAAAATGATGTGTTCAAATTGTATGAAAGGCCCTTTCTTTGAAAAAATAAATAAATAAATAAATAAAATTAAAAAAAATAAAATCACCCCTCAGGATGCTAGCAACCCATAGCAGAATGCTTGGGTGTGCGTCCCAGCTCTGCTGTTTCCAACCCAGCTTCCTGCTAATGCATGCTTTAGAAGGTGACAGATGATAACTCATATACTTGGGTCCCTACCACCCACAGGGGAGATCTGAATGAGCTGCAGGCTCCTGGCTTCAGCTTGGCCCAGACCTGGCACTTGTGGGCATTTGGGAGTGAATTAGCAGATGGGAAATTTCTCTCTCACTCTCTCACTCTCTCACACACATGCACTCTTTCAAATAACAAATAAATATATTAATAATATTGTAAACATTTAAAAAAAGAGAGAAAGGAAGATAATCCACAGTCTAATCATGTTTTCTCCACATGTATTTATTTTCAAAAATTTACTTCTTTTTATTGGAAAGACAAATTTACAAAAAGAAGGAGAGACAAAGATCTTCCATCTGCTGGTTCACTCCCCAAGTGGCCACAATGGCCAGAGCTGAACCGATCCGAAGCCAGGAGTCAGGAGCTTCTTCCGGGTTTTCCACGTGGGTGCAGGGTCCCAAGGCTTTGGGTTTCTTTTGCTGTCTTCCCAGGACACAAGCAGGGAGCTGGATGGGAAATGGGGCAGCTGGGACATGAATCAGCACCCATACAGAATCCCAGCACTTGCAAGGTGAGGATTTAGCCATTGAGCCATGCTCCAGGCCTATGTTTTCTTCACTTGTATCTGGAAAAAATACATTTAAAAATATATTAATTTTTTTTAATTTGAAAGTAAGAGTGACAAAGAGAGAAGCAAAAACAGAGAGAGCTTTCATCTGCTGGTTCACACCCCAGATGACCACAATATCTGGAGCTGGGTCAGGCCAAAGCCAGAAGCTAGGAGCCAGGAGTCAGGAGCTTCTTCCAGATCTCTCACATGGACGCAGGAGCCCAAGGACTTAGGCCATCCTCTGCTTGTGCATCAAACGGGAGCAGGACCAGCAGTGGAACATCCAGGACATTTGGGATGCCAGCGCATGCAAGGTGAGGATTTAGCCTATAGGCTATCATGCCAGGCCCTACTATTTTTAAAAAAGACTTATTTATATAACTGGAGAAGATGAAAGATCTTCCATCCTCTGGCTCACTCCCAAATGGCCACAATGGGACACAAATCAGCATCCGCATGGGATCCCAGTGCTTACAAGGGGAAGATTTAGCCAATTCAACCATCGGGCCAGGCCTGGGCTGCTCCACTTCTGATCCAGCTGATGTGCCTGGGAAAACAGCAGAGGATGGTCCGAGTGCTTGTATCTGGTGTGAACCAGCAGATGGAAGATAAATCTTGTGTGTGTCTCTCCTTCTCACTCTGTAATCCTGTTTTTCTACATAAAGAAATAATCTTTTTAAAAAGTCCGTGGCAGATGCAATGAAAAGAAAGGTTTCTTTTGCCATGTAAAAATGAAGGCTCGCCAACTCAGTGGTACGGGTGGAGAGACAAGGAGGACCCATTGCCAGGATCCCACAGACACCAGGGGTATTACACCTGTCATAATGCACTTCCTCCATGAACATTTAAAAAAAGATTTATTTGAAGAATGAGCACTAGAGAGACAGAAAAAGACAGAGAGATGGAGATTTTCCATACACTGATTCACTCCCGACTTGGCCACCACAGCCATGCCTGGACCAGGCCAACGCCAGAAGCCAAGAGGCAGGAACTCCATTCTAGTGTCTTGTATGGGAGCAGCCAGACTGCGATTCAGCAATGACTTTAACTTGCTATGCTAAGACACTTGTCCTTCTGGAACTTTCTAAAGGACCCTTGCATGTATGACCACTGGGTCACAAGAGAAGCAGTATTTTGTTTTTAATGTAAAACATGTATTTATTCACTTATTCCTGTGGGGTACACACACACACACACAGAGTAATATACTTTGGAAGAACTAGAAATTCAAAGAAAAGTTATACAGTTGAGAGAGTCGCTGGGGTTCCCTTTACCAGGCTTCTACCTTTACGGGACCATGGGGGAAACTGGTTGAAGCCAAGAAAGACCACCTTGGGCACATGACCATGAAGTGAGCTCGAGGCTGTCCTTGGCTCGCAGAGCTCATGGCAGCTCTTGGTCCTGGGATGCCCCCCTTTGTGTCTTGGGCCCCGTCTCCTTGGTCGCTGATGGCCTGGGGCAGTTTCTGTCTTGTCTCAGGACCTCGACAGTTCTGTGGAGTTGTGGTCAGCTATTCGGCAGAGCATCTCATGGTGGAGTTTTTCTGATGTTTACCCCGCGATTGCAAAGGGGTTCTCAGGAGAACATCTCAGAGCTGAGGGCCCCATCTCCCATCGTGAGACACGGACTCGGATGTCTTCCTGTGGCAACGTGGTTTGTCACTGCTGTGCTAGTTTCCACACTTGGTCCAGGCAGCCTTGGCCAAGTGTCTCTGTGTCTCCCTGTGTTCTGTGAGTGTGAACCACTCAGGGTAACGATTCAGATGATCTCCCAACTGGAATTTTTTTGTAGGGCACACGTGTCCCTCGTCCTGAGCTCCGGTGTGAACAGGATCAGGCTTTCTGATGTGCTGGGGTCTGAGCCCATCATGGGGTCTTGAGTTGGATATTTTGGGAACGTGGTTAGATTGGAGTGGTTTGCCAGGGTGCATTCGGCATGAGCAAATCCCAGCAGCCTCTCTGCTCCCCTGCCTGCCCCACGGTTGTCCCACAAACATTCTGACATTGCCACCCCCAGCCTCACCCCAGGGCCATCCCACCTGAGCTGGCAGAACCAGGAACCACACTACACTTCCCGCTTTATAAGAAAGTTGTTCCTCTTGGGCGATCAGGCTGACTTGTGAGTCACTGACTGTCGGTTGCAATCTTTGCAATCCCGTGACCTTAACTGTGCCACTGCTCAGACTTCTCCAGCTCTGGCCACTGGGGGCGCTTTCCACTTTCTTCCTGTGTCTCTTCCCCATGCTTTTGCTGTCAGAGCACTTCCTGGCTCTCTGAGGCTCCATCTGACTCATCTTTATAGCTTTTCAGTCCTGTCCTGGGCTGAAGGTTTTCTCAAGCAGAGATGTATTTTTTCTTTATTTATGTACATGAAAACATATTTATTTTCAATGAAAAGGCAGAGTGATAGTGTGTGAGAGAGAGAGGACTTCCATCCACTGGTTCACTCCCCAAATGGCCACATTAGCCAGAGCTGAGATGATTTGAAGCCAGGAGCTTCTTCCAGGTCTCCCACATGGTTTCAGAGGCCCAAGGACTTTAGCCATCCTCCACTGCCTCCCCAGGCCATAGCCGAATCAGAAGTGGAGCAGCCAGGACTTGAACCAGCGTTCATAAGGGATGCTGGCTCCACAGGCAGAAGATTAGCCTGATACACCACCATGTCGGCCCCCAAGATGAATATATCTCTACTACAACGTCACTGCTAACCTGGCGAGGTGGGGATGGCTTGTTGTCTGTCCCCAGTGCCTGTTCTTTCTGCCCTCCCAAATTACAGAGCACTTGGCAACTCCTAACGTGTTTGTAGGCGAGTGTGGCTACTGGGTGTGTTGTGTCTACAACGATTTGTCAGTGGGAGTGGAGAAGGTTCCTGCCTTTCACACTAACAGGTGCCTGGGTTTTTCCTTCCTGCCCCCTGTAGGCCTGATAAACAGTGGCAGCAAGAGCCCAAACCCCTCAGCTGAATCGGCACAGGACTCCAACCTGCTCTCTGTCCCCAGGAGTCTTTAATACTGTAGATAGACAGACGTGGCCAGAGAGGGGCAACCAGGCAAAGTGGTGGCCTGCTGGGGCCAGGCCCTGGGAAAGTGTGTGTGTATGTGTGACTGGGCTGGGGGCCTTGCAGCCACCAACCACCAGCCCTCCCACAAAGGGGGCATACCTTGGTTGCTCGGTGTGGTGTCCTGGGAAGATCTGAAAAGGCAGAGTTATAGTGAGAGAGAGATAGAAAGATCTTCCATCCACTGGTTCACTCCCCAAGTGATCGCAATGGCCGGAGTTGAGCTGATCTGAGGAGCCAGGAGCCTGGAGCCTCTTCTGGGTCTCCCACATGGGTGCAGGATCCCAAGGCTTTGGGGTGAGCATTTCTGCATACCTTGTCACACATGCATCTTCCTGACATCCAGGGGCCTGTAGCCCTTCTGTATCTTGCTACTTGGCTCTGTTCTGTCTTTTTTTTTTTTTTTTTTCAGATTTATTTTTTTACTTGAAAGGCAGAGATAAAGAAAGAAAGAGAACAGAGAATGGGAGAGAATGGGAGAGAGAGGGAGAGAGAGAGCTGTTCTACCCACTGACTGATTCACAGTAGTTACAGTTGGGCCAAGCCAAAGCCAAAAGCCTGAAACTCCATCCAGGTCTCCCACATGAGTGCAGGGTCCCAAGGACTTGGGCCATCTCCCACTGCTTTCCCGATGCATCAGCAGGGCTCTGGATCAGAACTGGAGCAGCCAGGACTTGAACCGGTGCCCAGATGGAAGCTGGTGTCAAGGCAGAGGCTTAGCATGCTACACCAGGATGCTGATCCCTGGCTTCTAGGTTGGAAACAAGCGTGGGGGCCTTGTCACCCAAGATTGGCCCTCCCTGTGGCACAGGGATTTGCATGCTGCCACCTGTTCGGTCCTCAGCATCTGGATTCTCCCTGTCTCCCCTCGGAGGAAAGCGCCGGCGTTGCTGCCTGGCAGGGGGGACCTGTGCAGGGGGTTTGGTGAGGATAGGTGCCTTGCTTGTCCTCCTGGTCATGGCTGCTGATGTCATCTGATGGCCTGCTGCTCCACCCCTGAGCTGCAGAGTCAGCCAGGCAGGGCTTGTCTCCAGGCCTAGCTCGATGCTGGTCGTCCTGGAATCATAGTGGCACCAGCAGTGGGTCAGGAGCTCAGACAGGGACCAGCTTGGATGTTCTCTGTCCAGAATGGCATCCGCTGGCATCACAGGTGATTTGCAAAGCTGGTGCCTGTGAGGGTGAGTTGGAGGGCGGGACTCTGTGGGGGAGGCGTGGGGGACTCTCTTTCAAGCAGTTCTGGGATCAGTGGCTGCAACGGCTGAGGCTGCTTCAGGTCAAAGTTAAAGAGTCCGAAACTCCATTAGGGTCTCCTTGTGGGGTACAGGGGGCTAAGCAGTTGGGGCATCTTGTGCTGCTCACCCAGGCACACCAGCAGGGAGGTGGATCAGAAGTGGAGCAGCCGGGACTTGAACCGGTGCTTACATGGATCAGTTGTGCCATTTTACAGCTGCGTAAGCCTGAGCATGCAGCTAATTGCTCAGGCTAACGTGCTCAGGCTAACTTCCTCTGCCTCCGTTTTCTCTAAGGATTGTGTTGTTAGGATTAACAGAACTAATCTGTGCAAAGCTCCAGCTCATGGAAAACACCCACATGTAGTTTGGGAAGTGGGAGTGGGTTCCGGATCCCTCCCATCCCCTATATTTGGCTGGCAAAATGAGCAAACAGGTGAAACCTCTAAGTCTGCTTAAAGAAACTGAGAGCAAAGTGCAAATGCCACATGACACTGAGTGCTGTCAGTGCCCTTGCTGGGCACATGATTGCATCAGGCACCAGGAGACATGGATGGCGTGAAGGCCACATTGCAGAGGACTTGGCCATCCCACCACAAACCAGTGCAAGCGACAAGGTCAGCTACTGTCTGGACCCCAAGAAGCACAGCCCACCCTGTGACTGGGCAGGACAAGTTCCTGTTGGAAACCAGGCTGAACAGGTGCAGGGAGTGCCACCCAGCTGGAGATCCCAGAGCAGAGGGTGGGATGGAGGCTCTGGAAGCTGCCCCCATTCCTCACTGGCTTTTGGGTCATATCACCATGGCAAAAGCTCAAGGTTACAGTAGAAGGAGGTGGCATCTTGAACTCTCTGGGTTAGGAGGAGTCTCAGGGACCCTTCCAGGGGCAGGGTGGCTTCCACATTCTGGGGCTGCCATGGGCAGTGCCTGCATGCTCATTCCCTCTCGTGGCTCATTCCGCTCGTGCACATCTCTCACTGTGAGTTACATGGAGAAAAAGAACTCTGCTTTTCCGGGCTGCCCGCCTGCTGGCTCTGACTCTGATGGCACACACGCACTAGTCTAGGAATGTATCCAAGGCTTCCAGACATTTCTACCCATTCCCCAACCCCACGGAGCCTTCAAGATGAACAACCTCCTTCCCTTGTGCTTCCAGCATCCCACCTGAACTCCCTTCGCCATCCCAGGACTCGCCTTACAGAAAGCAGTCAAATGACTCATGGAAACCCCACAGCCACAATTCCTTCCTGTTCCCGTTCTGCTCTTTATCTCTATGCCAACGCTTTCTTACGCAGTTGATATCCCAGTTGCTTGGGCATGCTATTCTTTTCCCATGTGGTAGATTGGAAATGGCCACACGTCCTTTGCTGCTCTTGCCATCTGAAGATGAAGTGGGGACGGGGATTTGGCACGGCGACTGGGACCTGCTTAGGAGAGCCACCGCCTGTATCAAAGCACCTGGGTTTGAGCTCCGCTCAGCATTCAATCCAGCTTCCTGCTAGCGTGCACCTGGGCTCCCTGTCCTGAGTTGAATTTCCATC
The DNA here is from genome assembly GCF_030435755.1 of Ochotona princeps. Taxonomy (NCBI): domain Eukaryota; kingdom Metazoa; phylum Chordata; class Mammalia; order Lagomorpha; family Ochotonidae; genus Ochotona; species Ochotona princeps. Next base: position 52,238,259 of record NC_080846.1, on the reverse strand, counting down.
TCCTGGCTTCAGCCTGGCCATTGCTTGGGCATCACCAACTGAGGAGGCCCAATCCTGATAAATAGACTCCAAGGTGGTTCCACATATCTTGTGATTTTTCCCTGTGGCCGGGATTTGAATCCAGTGATCTAGCTGGGGAGTCCTTCACGAAACCTCGCTTGAGGTGACCTCAGACTTGACTCTTGTCTGAGCCAGCTAGTGCAGCGTCAGGTTCAATCCATCACTTGCACCGGCCAATGCATATACTGGTGAATACAGCTGCCTGGTCAGTTCCATCCCCAGACCCATTTCTTATGCAAACTGACTGATGGGTGCTGTGGTCTAGTCCAGCCCAACCCACCACAGCCCAGGCTTCATGCACACTAGCAGGTGATGTGGCCTAGCTGGGCTGACCCCCAATAACCTCCACCAGACCCACCCCAGCCCTGGTGCTTGCTTGTGTCAGCATGTGCTGTGACCTAACCTGGTATAATCCGCATCCCATCTGGTTCTTGTGCCCAGCTTGAGCACAAGCTGCCTGGTTTGAAAGGTACCAGGAGAAGACACATGGTCCTAGTGCTGAAGACACTGTCTGGGACACCTGTACCCATGTCAGAGTGCCTCGGTTCAAGTCCCTGCTTCTCTGCTTCTGACTTTAGCTTCCTGTGAAAACGCACCCTGGGTGCCAGGTCCACGAACCCTGGGGGTGAGACCCGGGTTGACTGGCCCGGGTCCTTGGCCCACCTGTATGGTGGGTGCTGGGCCTGTAAGCCCTACTTGCAGGGGTGTTTAGCAGGGCTCGGGTCACCTGGCCCAGGCCCTTGGGTCTGCCTGCAAGAACTGATCCTCCTCAGTGGAAAAGATGGAGCAGTGGACGGGGCCCTGACACGCATGGAGCATATGGCAGCCCATTGGGGCCTTCAGAGGACATCTAGTGCCACAGCAGAGGAAGGAAAACAGAAAAATTGGACAACTACCCCAGCCAAACGATGACAGCAAAAATATGGCCAAATGGAGAGAGAGTAAGGTCGACTAAGTCAGCCAATGGACATTGGAAGGATTTCCTTATCCTTGGATTGGCAAGATCAAAAGCACTTCAGAACTATCAAAACCACCTGGACAGAGCCCTTGGAGCATGAGCAACACTGGGACCCTGGGTTGACATCAGGTGGCCGTTCCCCATCCCCAGGTGCTGGGGCGGTAGGGAGGCTGGGTATGGCTCATCCCCTTATCTCCTCCCTTCCCCCAGAAACAAGAAGAAGAAATAGAAAATTTGGAAATAATGACCACTCCCACTTTCACCCACTTTTCCCTAACCCTCCATCCTTCCCACTCTGATCAACAATGTAAATATCATCAAAATCAACATTAAAAAAAAGAAAGAAAATGCATTCTGGGAGGGGTCAAGTGGGCCATGTCCAAGCTGTTCAGACCCAGCCACAGTGACTGTGAGTAGCCAAGAGCGTAAACGGCATCCGGGCATCCGCAGCTGCTGGGATGTGGGGACTCAGTGTGTTTTATCGGTTGGTGACAGTCCATTCTACCAGCATTCGTGGTCTACAATCACAGTAGAAGAAAACCACTGATTGTCAGTTCACTATCAGAAAAAAATAAAAGCTTTTGTTCCTCCTCCAGGTGCAGACAGGTGCCTGTGTCCAGCCCCACACGAAAGAGAGAGAAAACAGAACAGTGGGTTTCCATCCGCACATCTCAGGTGCTTGACTCTCACTATACAGGAAGTGGCTGTTGGGGGGACCCCAGTGCAGGGAGACCCCAAGGCCTTCGGGAAGGACAGCTCTGGGGTCGCCACTACCAGGTGGGCACTCGGGATCTTTGCTCTCTAAGCATCTGGCCTCCAGGCCACTCTGCGAGTCTGCGCCCATCTCTTCCCCACCCTTAGTGCTTCTGGGGCTCCCAACTTTGGGTCGTGGCCTTGGCTAGCATGCTGCTTTATTTTCTTCTTTTTTATTATTGAAAAAGAACTCTGAATTTGAAACAATTTCAAATTTACAGAAAGGTTTGCAAAAGTGGCACAGGGACCTCCACACACACTTATCTTTACCACTTGGAAATATTTTTCCGTATTTGTTCTATCATTGCATCTAACCATGTGTATCTCTGCCTTATATTGTATATGCATCATGTCCTAAACAGTACACACACACACACACTTCTCTAAAGAATCTGAAAATAGCATTTGCACATCAGGTCCTTTTAATCCTAAGTACTTTGGTGTGCAGTTCCTAAGTAGGACATGCTGTGACACTGCCACTCTGCACTGATCAAATTGAAGAAGTTCACCGTTGATATATAAGTACCACTTAAATGTTTTCATTAATTTTTTTTGAAAGGCAGACATAGATTTTGCACCCACTAGTTCAGTCCCCAAATGTTGCCACAGCCAGGATTGGGCTGGGCCAGAGCCAGGAGCTGAGAATTCAATCTGAGTATCCCATATGCGTGGTGGAAACCTATTTATACTTGAGCCACTGTCATTTGCCTCCCAGGGTGTGCATTAGCAGTAAGCTGAAGTCAGGAATCAGAGTCAGGTCCCAAACCCAAGTACTCCCAGGGGGGAAAAAATGCTAGTACTCCCAGGTAGGGCACAGTGTCTTTGTCACAAGGCCAAGCACCTGCCCCTACCTTGATCTGTAAAAATCCAGGGCCCTGGGTTTGCCTTTTGTAGAATCCCATCATGACTCTGAAACACTCATTCGGTTGCAAACCAAGGCATTTCAAGCTCATGTTGTATCTTTCCTACTTTAGATCCAGTATTGGCAACTTTTCAAGGAACCCCGGTTCATAAAAGAATTCCTGTGGGCAAACAAGCAAATAATAAGATTCAACAGAAATTAGTCATCAGGAAATTTATATGAAGACCACCATGGTAGACCTCTACACACTCTCTAGAATGGCTGAAATGATAAGAATGACAAGAATTATAGAGATGTGGATGAGTAAAATGCACACACATTGCAATTAAAAATAAAGTTTTGTGTTTATCAGCTGAGACAGAGCTTTTAACCCCATATTAAGAGAAATGAAATTATATGTTCACACAAAGATTTGTATATCAATGTGCACAGCCATTTTACGCAAAACAGTAAAACCTGGAGATAAGTCCAATGCTTATTAGCAGTTACTAGATGAAAAAATGGTGCTGTGTCTGTGATAGACAGAAATGAGCTACTGATAACACACTACAGCATGGCGCAATCTCAAACACACTACACTGAGCCAAAGCCCCTTAGCAAGAGTGTACGCCATGCGATTCCTTTTGCATGTTGGTAATGAAGATGAATCTCACCCAAGTAGACAGGTAAGCCAGAAGACAGAGGGAGGGATGGAGGAGGAGGCAGATAGAGGAAGAGACTGTCCACTTGCCCGTTCACTCCCGCCCCCAGATGCCCATGACATCTGGGCCAGGCCAAATCCAGGAGCCCAGAACTCTCTCCAAGTCTCCCACATGAGTAGCAGGGAACAAGCACTTGAGCTTTCACTTGCTCCCTTCTAGGGTGCTGGAAACAGAGGCAGAACCTAAACCCAGGCACCCTACAGGCGATTCCTGCATCCCAAGTGATGTATTAACTGCTGCACCAAACACAGAGGATTCCTTTGTTTTGTAGAGAGATTTCCCAGCTACCACAGTCTCTTCCTTCTCCACTGTCCATCCTACGTAGGTAGTCCACTTCCTCCATGTCTGGCTTACTCTGTGTCTTTCAATCAAAATGAGCACGTTTTTATTATCCCCTCTTCACCCCTACACAAAGGGAGCATGCAACAGATCTTAATTTGCACATCGCAATTCATTCCATAGAGTGTTTCCATACTTTTTACAAGGCACAGTGTTCTATTGAAGCTGCTTGTTCAACCAGTAAACCTGTCTATTCAATGAACGTCCTGCTTTTGGGCATCTCAGTGACTTCTAGCACTTTGTTGCCCTAAGCATCCTTTGTCCCATTTTGGTTTGTGTTGTTGGAGGTGTCTCCTACAAGAGCCACATGTGCCCGTGTAGTTCTGTGAGGCACTCTCCATCGTGGCGTACTGCTCTGGATTTCTGCTTGCCATCTATGAGCATGTGTGGAGGCTCCTGACTTACAGCCATGGATGTTGTTAGGCTGAGCGCTAGCCTTGCTGACAGCGCCCATCTGACAGATGAAGAGCAGACCCTCTGGGTGGTTTCAGGTACGTTTCTCTTACTGTGAGTTTTAACACATCTTCACATGAATGGGAGTGGTGCAGGACAAAATCTCTCATTTGCAGAGACCTGTTCTTGTCTGACCCAACCTTAGTCTCAATCAGAAAGGATCCAACTGGCCCGCTGCTGCGGTTTCTATGTGTTCCCTGGGACTCACGTGTTAGAAACCAAATCCCTTAGAAAGACATCACCTTTGGGGAATGGTTAGGTCTCCAGAGCTCCCTCCTCAGGGAGAGAGGGAGGGAGAGAAAGAAGGGATCACTGCTGGTTCAGGTAGAAGCCAGGAACCAGGAACTGGGTTTCCCATCAGATCAGCAAGAACCCAAGTAATTGGATCATCACCTGCTACCTCCCAGGTACATTACCTGGTAAGTGTTACACAGATGGAGAAAACAGCCAGTAGCTGGAGGGTCTGGTTAATGTCAATATGCAGCATAGTTGCCAATTTTGCCTTTTTAAAGATATGCAGGGAACACCATGTGGCGGGGGTGGGGACATCAGGCAGGGGCATGCCATCCTGGCCCCAGACCTGAGGCATGCTGCCTTGTGGCAGAGGTGGGGAAGTATGAAGCCACAGATTCATACAGAGTCTGACCCAGGGAAGGGGAATCTGGGGACATATTGGAATAGGGGCCATCCAGGTCGTGTTTCACAGGTGAGGAATGGTCTCTGGGGGCTTTCATGAGCTGGGACATTACATTTACAGAAAAGCAAGGGAGCTGAGATGGAGCAGTTTAAAGGGAAAAAACTGGAGGCACGCCTGGGTTATGCCAAGGCAACCACCCATTTGGGAGACCTGTACTAAGCAGCATCACTTGCCAACCACTGGTGTGCATGACAGCTGGGGTTGTGGGGCATGTCTGGCTGGGCTAGGTTGCAGTACCTGCTGGTGAGTGTTGGGGTAGGGCATGGGCCACATTAGGCTAGACCAAAGAACCCACTGGAACATGAAAGAACCAGGTCTTGGGGGCAGATTTTGTAAGAGATTTATGGGCTCACCCCTGTGGGAATGCAGCACCTGCTGGACTAGGCTGCTATACCTGCTGGCACACACAAGAGCCAGAATGGGTACAGGCCAGCCAGACTAGGCTGCAGCACCTGCTGACAAGTGGCAAGGCTGGGTGCTAGTCAAGTCAGGCTGGACCACAGCACCTGTGGCAATCACAAGATCTGGGCCTGGGAGTGGGCCTGGTAGGGGAACTATGGGCACTCCCTTACTAGGCTGTGGCTCCTGCTAGTGAGCATGAGAGCCAGGGTTGGGGGCAGGTCAAGCTTGATTAGGTCGCAAAACCCATCAGTGTATGTCTGAGCCAGGTCTGAGGGCGGGACAGGCTATAGTATCCATGGGTGCATACGAGAGCCACATGGAATGCAGGACAAGCTGGGCTAGGCTGCAGCACCTGCTGGCACATGCAAAAACTAGGACTTGGGGACGGGGGCCTGGTGGGAGTTATTGAGGGTTGCTCCAACTAGGCCACAACACTCACTGATGTGTGTGAAGACCAGGCCTGTGGCAAGCTGGGCTGGGCTGGGCTAGGCCCATCAGTTCACATGAGAGATGGAGCTGGGGCAGAACTGACCAGGCAGCTGATGTGTGTTGACTGATAGAGATGACAGACTGATCCAGACCCTGCACTGGCTGGCACATAGAAGAGTCAAGTCTAAGGTCACTTCAACAGGCCTTGCCAACTAGACCACTGGACTCCAACCCCAGTCACAGGGAAAACCACAAGATAAGTTGTCTAACCTTGGATAGTGGGTACCAGGACTGGAACTTCTCAGCTGCTGACACCGGGCTGTAGACAGCATGTCCAGATGCACACGGGGGATATGAGAACCAGCTCATCCGTGAACGGAAGGCAGAACAACTTAAACAGCTGCTGGCCATGCTTCACAGCAAATGTCTGTGCATTCACTAAGGCAGACTTGATCAGCCAATAGATCTTGGAAATATTTTCTCAACCCTGGAGCAACAAAGCCAGCAGCATCTTAGGACTATAAAAATCTCTCAAGTAACACCCTCGGAACATTCTTTCCCCCATCAGGGTCTCTAAGGCGTCATCAGATGACTGCCCCTTCCTCCCACTCCCCATCCCTGAGTGCTGACGTAGTCTGAAAAAAAGAGGCGGTTCTTTCCCTTCCCCCACCTCCGCCTAGAGGGCACAGGAGAGAAAAAAAAAAACCTAAAATATTTATCCCATCTATCTTCCTCTATATCTCAACCCTCCCCATCCTAACTGGAGGCCCACATGGGCATACATCCCTCTCAACTATATAAGTAATATTAAAAATAAAATAAAAATCAAAAGAAACTAACCATCATCCACTGGGGGTGAGGGGTGCAGAGGGAGAGTATGCTGGCCCTGCCTCATGCCTTCCGCTAGCCTTCTGGCAAACCTGACGTTGTGAACACTACCCTGCGATGTGAGGCTGAGGCAATGGTGGTGCAGCTGAATGGAAGTAGACCCCCAGATTCTTGGGTGTCCCTCAGAAGTCAGCAAAAATCCAGCCAGACTGCTTCCCAAACTCTTGCAAGATCCAGGAATTAGCGGTTCATTTGATCTTAGATCAGAGCACTGTCCACTGGAATCCTGACTGTTCCACTTCCCATTCGCTGGCTGCTAATGTATCTTAGACAGCTGTGAAAGATGGCCCCAGGACCTGGGCCCCTGCCACTCCTCTGGGAGACATGGAGGGAGTGCCAGGCTCCTGACTTACACCTGATACACCCTAGCTGTTCCAACTACTCAGGGAGTGAACCAGCAGGTGTAAGATCTCTCTCCACCGCTGAGAATGGCCCTGAGTGAATACCCTGTTTCCAACAAGCCACAGAGCCTCACAACAGGAGTGGGGCAGCTAGCTGGAGGGGTTGGGAGGGTCACTTCCCATCCCCCTTGGGGTGTCTCATGGGTCTTTCTGGGCAGTGCCAAGTCCCTGGCTTCCTGCTAATGCTGCCTGCCCCCCACCCCCAGCACCTGGGACACCCACTGGGAGTCCCAAGTAGAACTGCATTTCTGGTTTTGGCTCTGGGGCCATTTGTTGGGCTGTTGGCTTCAAGTGGCAGATGGGAGGAATCTCAATCTTACAGTTTTGAAGTTAATGGAAAAAAAAAAAAAACTCTTTCTCTGTGTCATTCTGCTTTTCAAATAAATAAAATAAGCCTTAAAAAGTTAAAAAGTGAGAGGTATCCTCAAATACTTTATATTCTCCTATACCAGCTCATCGCAGACTCAGCCCTTTTTAAGTCACTTTTAGATTTGAAATTCTCCTGGAATTACTTCTTATATGTGATATATGATAAGGACAAAGTCTCAATTGTTTTTTTACATTCTTGTCCTATGGCACAGCAGTGATATCTTTGTCACAAGTCAAAGGCATTTGGCAGGATCTACTCATATGGAACATATGCTCTGATTCACTAATCCCACTCCTACATTCATACGTAACAGAATTCATTCATATATGCATGGTGACAGATTCAAGAGTGTTTATAGCAGCACTATTCAAAGCAGCCCCCAAATTAGAAACAGCCCAATGTCCATCAGTAGGGGGACAAAGGAGCTGGGGCACAAAACACACGGCAGTGTAGACGAGAGACTTAAAACTACAAAGTTCAGTGAATTCCGCAAACATTGGGTCAAAGACTTATTCTGCTCATATTAAAGCTGAAAAATGGGCAAGCCAGCCTACAGTGCTGCACGCTGGAGGTCAGCAGAGCAACTATCTTTGGGGCGGAGAGTGGAGCTGATGACTGAGGGTGACCTGGAGGAGTGGTCGGTGCTGTTACTGTTCTCAACCTAGGTGGGTGGTGTTGGTTTGGTGATAATTCACTGAGATGGTCATTCATCTCTGCCCGATATATCACCAACAATGATTGTAGGGATTGTTGGGGGCAGTGGCTATCACGCCGCATGGGAGACGCACATCCCATATCCAGGAATGATAAAGTTAGGACAGATCACATCTGGAGGGATACTTCGATTTCATAGTAACTGCTGTATTTCTCAAGTGAAACGTCAAACACAGCGGATTATTTGAGATACAGGGGCAGTCATGCCTGAGGTTTGATATGTAGCGGTGAATAAAGCAGATCTTAAATGCCACTGGCCATAAAATGTATCATTTTATAGACCATAAAGAAGGGAAAAATTCTGCCACGTCCATATGAAGCCGTGCTCTAGCCATGGCCCCAGGGGACACATAAGTTGTTCACATCAGACTTCCATGGCTTGAGATTTTTTTTGCTCTATTGTGAGAGACCGGACAGTTCATCCTACCTCCAGTCACCTCATTGGCTTGGCTTATAAGAGACATTGTTTTTGCTTATGTTTCAGGGACAAAAGGAGGCACAGCTTCTCTCATCATGGATCTCTCCCCTTCCTAAAGGTCGCCTAAAGCACTTGGCAGATCTTAACAGCAGAATCTGGCACTTGGGTACCGACTGCTTTATTTTTATTATCATTTTCTTCCACTGCTCTGTTCCCCTCCCCTTTCTGTAACTACAGATAACCTGTCATGTCAATAGGCAGCCTTCTTACATCTTAAATATCAACCGAACCCACTGACGGCTATGCCAAGGCACCATGGGAGCACACTGACCTAGCTGCTGCCAGGCCAGCAGGGGCTGCAAGAGGCTTCTTGATTTCAGAGATGTTAAAATGTTGGGATAAAATACGCTCCCCGGATTCAATGAATCAGCGTGTTCAAGTCAGAAAATTACTATTTACAGAGTTAGAGGAAGTCTTACATACTTGTATAATTTGGGCTGAAAATAAGCCGTGGTGTATTTCAAAGACCGAGATAAAAAGCAGAGAATAGGTCACATGGAAACAGCAAGGTTTGTCTAGAATAAGCCTACTATACTTGATGGAGGCTGGTACTGAAACTTGAATCGGGCATGTGTTTCTGGTCTCCTTGGGACGCAAGGTGATCTGGTGAGGGGGAGCACTAGGATGTTGGTAAAATGGTATCAAAAATGCCATATTCCACAAAGTCAATCTATCGTGTTCGCTGTAGATTTTGTTCTTGCAAGCCGACGTAAGCTGTGTTTATTATACATTTTACTGATCTGAATTCTGTGTTGCACACAATTTAGAAGTAGCATCAAATGTAGGACACAGTGATGAACGGTCATGCTAACCCTAAGAGAAATGCAAAATGATTTTTTCCTGAAATGTGTATCCACAACTCACCTATGGTGGCAGCTCAGAGAGGAGGACAGTTGTGGCATTGTGTTGACTGCTATTTTGTTTGCCTTACTGAATAAGCACCAAACACCTGTTGGGGCATCACTTATCAATGGCATTACATGACTGTTGAGCCAGATAATAGCTGTCTAGTACTGGAAGAATAGTTCCTCAATGGTATTGTGTTATGGAAAAAAATGCAACAGCTACAGACACATTGCATCTTTCACTCATTTATTTATTTGAAAGGCAGAGTTACAAGAGAGGAAAGGAGACAAGAGAGGAAAGAAAGATCTTCGATTTGCTGGTTCGCCTCCCACATGGCTATGGCTGCCAGGGATGGATCAGCCTGAAGCCAGGAGCCTGGAATTCCCTCTGTGTCTCCACATGAGTGGCAGAAAGATGTCCAAGTATCTGTGGCATCTTCTGCCACTTTCCAGGCATGTTAGCAGGGAGCTGAATCAGAAGTGGAACGGCCAGAACTTAAAACGGCACCCATAAAGGATGCTGGTGTCATAGATGGCAGTTTAACCCGCCGCATCACAATGCTGGCCCCAATGGGAAGCATCCTTAAGTGTCTATGGCTTGGTGTTCTGGCACAGTGAATGAAGCCACATTGGCATCCCATATGGGTGCCAGTTCAAGTCCTGGCTTCTTCTTTTCTTCTTCTTCTTTCTCTTCCTGTTTTTCCTCTTCCTCGCCTCCTCTCCTTCTTTTTCTTTTACAGATTTATTTCTTTTTGTTGGAAAGTGAGATATCCAGGGAGAATGAGAGACAGAAAGATCTTCCGTCCACTGGTTCACTCCCCAAGTGGCTGCAATAGCCAAAGCTGAACCAATTTGAAGCCAGGAGCTAGGAGCTTCTTCCGAGTCTCCCACATGGGCGCAGGATCCCACGGCTTTCGGCCATCCTCGACTGATTTCCCAGGCCACAAGCAGGGAGCTGGGAAACGGGACAGCTGGGACATGAACTGGCACCCGCATGAGATCCTGACGCTTGCAAGGAGAGTATTAGCCACTAGGCCATCATGCTGGGCCCGCGGCTCCACTTCTGATGTTCCTGTTAATGGCCTTGGAAAAGCAACAGCAAATGGCCTAAGTCCTTGGGCCCCTCACACCCTCTTGGTTCTTGCTTTGGGCCTGGTTCAGTGCTGCCACTGGGGGAGATCAAAGATCTCCTTCTCTCTTTCCTTGTAACTTTTTCAAATAAATAAATAAATAAATATTTTGAAAAAGTCTGTCTATATAATTACTGTTTTATTACCACCTTCTTTTTTTGTAAGATTTATTTATTTTTATTGGAAAGTCAGATATACATAGAGGAGGAGAGACAGAGGAAGATCTTCCGTCCGATGATTCACTCCCCAAGTGACTGCAATGGCCAGTGTTGTGTCGATCTGATGCCAGGAGCCAGGAATTTCTTCCAGGTCTCCCACACGGGTGGAGGGTCCCAAGGCTTTGTACCGTCCCTGACTGCCCTCCCAGGCCATAAGCAGGGAGCTTATCACCACCTTTTTAATTCTAGATAATCAGCAAAATGATAAATCAAGCCCTGATGTGTAGCACATGTCACTTGGTGAGTTGTAAGCACTGCCACCTTGGCCAGTCTCAGGGTGGCAATGTGCTCACAGCACGTGTAGGGGACGGGCATGTGCAGGGTGGTGTGCCCACCCCACAGACACTAGACCTGCAAACAGCACAGTGCACTGACAAACAATCAAGGGCAGTAGGAACAAATGCAATCTGAGTCTTTATTTTTTTGTTTTAAATATAATTAATTATAAGTTTACAACATTTAGTGTTTAAAAAGGCTTATTTTCATTTACTTGAAATACATGGTAGGACAGAAAGAGAGAGCCAACTTTCCTTCTTTGGTTTATTTCCCCAAATGCCCACAACAACCAGGGCTGGGTCAGGCCTAAGCCGAATGCCTGGCACTCCAGGCGCTTGGTCATCACCTGGTACCTCCAGGCACATGAATGGGAAGCCAGATCTGTATCTGAGCAGCCAGGACTCAAAGCAGTACTCTGACATGTGATGCAGCTGTCTCGGGAGGTGGTAACCCTAGGGGCCCACCACTTAAGCTGCGATCCTGTCAAACAAATGCTCAGAAAATTCCCCAAATTTTCAGCTGTCAGCTTTTGCAAGGCCTCTAGGAGTTAGCTCCGGAACACCTGGGCTTTGGAGGGAGGCAACCTCAGGATTCTATCGAACGCTGCCAGGCCCTGGGTCTCCAGCTGCCCGAGACTTTCCCCAACAGGCTGGTTACTTACTCCTGCAGGAGGACTGCTACCAGCTCCTCCAGAGAGCTGAGTGAAGACAAAGCAACAAAGAGGTCGGAATGTGCCAAAATCAGAAGACCACAACACTCCTTCCTTCCCCTCTCTCCAGTTCTTCCCCCTGCCTACTGCTGGTGGACAGGATCTACCTGCCTCAGCCTTTGGCTGGTGCCATTCCTCTTTGCTGGCCCATCCGCATCTCATCAACCCCATTTTTTCTATTGTTCCTCAGAGGCCGTCTACACCCCAACTGCACAATCCCTGTGGGTCCCATCTTTGCACCTTTGCATGTGCCATTCGTCCCAATGTGAGGCATCCATCCCCTCTGAGCCCCATCTGTCCTCCTCCCTCATTAAAATGCATGTTGGCGGGCCTGGCGTGGTGGCCTAGCGGCTAAAGTCCTTGCCTTGAACCCGCGGGGATCCCCTAGGGGTGCAGGTTCTGGTCCCAGCAACTCCACTTCCCATCCAGCTCCCTGCTTGTGGCCTGGCAGGGCAGTCAAGGACAGCCCAAAGCCTTGGGACCCTGCACCCGCATGGGAGACCCGGAGGAGGAATCCTGGCTTCGGATCAGTGCAGGACTGGCCACTGCGGTCATTTGGGGAGTGAATCATTTATCGTATGGAAGACCTTCCTCTCTGTCTCTCTTCTTTTCTCTATATCTGACTTTGCAATAAAAATAAATCTTTAGAAAAAAAAATGCATGTCGGCAAGGCTCCCCACATGGGCTGGTGCATATGGACCGTCCAGCATGGGCTAGCTGCTTTACAGCACCAGTCAAGGATTTCCTGAGGTTCCAAGCCCAGGGAATGGCGGGTCATCCTGGGCAGTTGGGGGCGGGGTGGGGGAGTCCTGATACTGCAGCACTTAGGCTCCTGGACCTGAATGCCCACATACAGCCCCAGTAATTGCTTTCTAGTGGAGTAACTCTGTTTCAGATTGGCACATTGTGCCCTTGGTCCTTTCCTCTTCTGTGTTTATATTGCTTCACTGCAGTAACATCTCTTTAGGGGCAGAGGAGTTCATTGGTTGAATGTTTACAAAGGGCTTTCCCTGGGTATTGGATACTACACCAGGCACTGGGAATCCTGAGCCAGTCCTTGGTTAGACAAAGTTATAGAACATCTTTGTAGCAGAACTGTGCACCTCCAACAAAGAACAAGAAGACCCTGTACGCCTGGCTGTGGGAAGCTGCCCATGCTATACTGTTATATGAATGAAAGGCACAAGGAAATGTTAAGAAATCTTTGCAAAGTGGGTGAAGCTGCCATCCATGACACCGACATCCCAGACGGACAACAGTTCAAGTCTCAGCAGCTCCATTTCTGATCCAACTCTCTGCCAATACATCTGGGAAAGCGGCAGAGGATGGTCCAAGTGCTTAGATCCCTGCACTCACATGGGAGACTTGGAAGCTCCTGGATCCTGGCTTCAGCTTGGCTCAGCCCTGGTTGTTGTGGTCATTTGGAGAGTGAATCAACAGAAAAAATGCTCTATCCCTCTCTTTTTGTAACTCTGCCTTTCCAATAAAAACAAAGTAAGTCCTAAAAAATCTTTTATTGGGCCCAGTGCGTTGGCCTAGTGGCTAAAGTCCTTGCCTTGAATGTGCCGGGATCCCATATGGGCGCCAATTCTTTTTTTTTTTCTCAGACTTTTTTTTTTATTGATTACATTGCATTATGTGACACAGTTTTATAGGCACTGGGATTCCCCCCACCCCTCCCCAAACCGCCCCCCATGGTAGATTCCTCCACCTTGTTGCATTACCACAGTTCAAATTCAGTTGAGATTCTTTCATTGCAAGCATCTACCAAGCATAAAGTCCAGCATCTTATTGTTCAGATAAGTTCAACGGTTTCTTGGGGAGACCATCTCTGGTCTGAAGGTAGAGCCGGCAGAGTATCATCCCGTTCAATTAAAAGCCCCGACATTACATCAGTAACAATTTATAACGATATGGAATTAATTGACATGGCATTGAGTAACCAATATGTTAAAAGAGAGAAAAAAAAAAAAGATTGCAAGTTCTGAACCACATCCTGTGACTTCTACATTGACATTTCAATTATTAGTTTATATACAGCCGGGTTCTATACACGTTAAAATGGCTATAGATTACTATTCAGCTGTCTCATGTCTATTTTAATTTTAGTATTTAGCAGTTCATAGCACTGAAGCATGATTTTGCTGTCCCTGGCTGTTTTTTGGGTAGTCTAACTCTATAACTCTAACAAGACATATGTCAACAGTTTAGGTGAACAGTTTTAGGAGGGGTGTGCAAAACAATCTTCAATACCCCAGTGAGGAGTAACTAATCTTTGTGTCCCACCCAGTGAGTTATAAGTGCATCCCCGCTGACCGTTTCCTGTCTGTTTCTAAGTTTTCCTTGTTGTTCTCTATCTATTCTAGTTTTGTTTGTTTGTTTGTTTTGAGGGGTTTCTGGAGTGATCCTGATGGTCATTGCGAGAGAGGGTGGGGACCCAAAGTCGGAACCAGGCAAGGACCAGAGTAAGCTCCTCGCCCTAGTCCTGAAGGAAGTTTACTGTTCTTCTGTTTCTGCGGACCGCTCAGTGCTCCTGGTTGTCGTTCCGATGACCTTGGATTTTGGCTTCTTCCATCCCATGTGGTACATCCAAATGGGGGTGGGTGACCTCAGAGTTCTTGGCCTCCGGAGGGACTCCAATTCCCCGTGGTCTCCTTGGCAGTTGGGATGTAGTCCTTGGTGCTCATACTGATAGTCCTTGGTGAGGATCTGGGAGTCTTCAGGGTTGGGATACAAGCCTCCTGTCCGCCTGCTCCACTCTGGGGTCCCCCCCTGCTCTACGCATATGACCTCCTGTTAAGAGGTTGTTAGGATTTGGACACCGATTCTAATCCCAGCAGCTCCACTTCCCCTCCAGCTCCCTGCTTGTGGCCTGGGAGGGCAGTTGAAGACAGTCCAAAGCCTTGGGACTCTGCACCCGCGTGGGAGACCCGGAAGAAGCTCCAGGATCCTGGCTTTGGATCGGCACAGCACCAGCCGTTGCAGCTTCTTGGGGAGTGAGTCATCGGACAGAAGATCTTCCTCTCTGTTTCTCCTCCGCTCTGTATATCTGACTTTGCAATAAAAAATAAATAAGTCTTTAAAAACATAAATAAATCTTGAAAAAAAAATCTTGTTGTGTTTTTTGTTGTTCTTAAAAAAAAAACTAATTGGGCCCGGTGGCGTGGCCTAGTGGCTAAAGTCCTCGCATTGAACGCACCAGGATCCCACATGGGCACCGGTTCTGGTCCCAGCGGCTCCACTTCCCATCCAGCTCCCTGCTTGTGGCCTGGGAAAGCAGTCAAGGACGGCCCAAGGCCTTGGGACCCTGCACCCGCGTGGGAGACCTGAAAGACCCGGAAGAGGTTCCTGGTTCCCGGCTTCGGATCGGCGCAGCGCCGGCCGTTGCGGGTCACTTGGGGAGTGAATCATCGGACGGAAGATCTTCCTCTCTGTCTCTCCTCCTCTCTGTATATCTGACTTTGTAATAAAAATAAATAAATTAAAAAAAAAAACTGTATCATTATAGGCAATGGATAAGGTGTGCTATTAGTTGATGCATTCTAGGATCTGGACTTTGGAAAATGTAAATATTTATATTCTCATCAAGCTCTTAGAAAATGAGGAGCCAGGCTCCCTTCTAAAATCTAAAATATGATAAGGGGCTTCTACCAAAGGATTACATTTTTTTTCCCCAACCTCCCTTGTATACGGGGTCATGTAGCCAAGTTCTGGCAGCAAAGGGACCACTTCTTCGACTAACTGTAAAATGTCTAGGGCACCCATAGCTCTCTTCCATCCCACCCATGTGCTGGCCACTGACCACCATGGAGCTTCTGAATGACCATGTGCCACAAACCTACTTTACTCCTCTTCCCTCCACCACCCAGTGGACTTTAAGTACAAATAAAATACTATCATGTTCAGTCCCTGAGGTCAGACTGCTTATCTGTCCCTGATGCTTCTGTTAGACTGTAAACACACCATGCTAATATGCATTGTTCCTGTCACAGTCAAACGGTGGCTTCTTCAGTCTCCTAATAATTACCTCACTTGATAACCATATTATTTTTTAAAGTTTTATTTTTTGTTTGAAAGGCAGAATTACACAGAGAGAGAGAGAGAGAGAGAATATCTTCCAACCACTGGTTCACTTCCCAAACGGACACAACAACTGGAGCTGAGCCAATCTGAAGCCAGGAGCTTCTTCTGGGTCTCCCACGTGGGGCAGAGTTATAAGGACTTGGGCCATCCACCACTGCTTTCCTAGCTATAAGCAGGGAACTGGATTAAGTAGCACCCAGGACTAGAACCATTGCCCATACTGGGTGCCGGTGCTGCAGCAGAGGATTAGCCTGTGATGTCACCGCACTGGCCCCTGACAAGTTTTTTAGTTACTTATTTATTATTTTTAAAAAAGATTTTAAAAGTTTTTTTTTTTTTTTTTTTTTTGAAGTGGAGCAGCCGGGATATACACTGGTGCCCATATGGGATCCTAGTGTGTGCAACGCGAGGACTTTAACCACCAGGCTAGTATGCCAGATCCTAGTTACGTATTTTTTTTTTTTAAAGATTTATTCATTTTATTACAGCCAGATATACACAGAGGAGGAGAGACAGAGAGGAAGATCTTCCGTCCGATGATTCACTCCCCAAGTGAGCCGCAATGGGCCGATGCGCGCCGATCCGATGCCTGGAACCTGGAACCTCTTCCGGGTCTCCCACGCGGGTGCAGTGTCCCAATGCATTGGGCCGTCCTCAACTGCTTTCCCAGGCCACAAGCAGGGAGCTGGATGGGAAGTGGAGCTGCCGGGATTAGAACCGGCACCCATATGGGATCCCGGGGCTTTCAAGGCGAGGACTTTAAACGCTAGGCCACGCCGCCTAGTTAGGTATTTTAAAGGGAGAGAGAGGAGGGGCGGGGGGAGACGGAGAAAGAGAATGTGTTTTGTCCATTGGCTGGCTGCCTGCAACAGCAGCAGCTGGGCCAGGTCAAATCCAACAGCCCAGAACTCGATCTGGGTGGGTCTCCTACGTTGGTGGCAGGGACCTGAAGACTTGAGTCCTCCTTGCTGCCTGCTAAGATGGGACCACAGGAAGGTGGAATCAGGAGCGAGTCAGGATTTGAGCCTGGGCACTGTGGTACAGAATGCAGCTGTCCCAATCCGTGACTTGACTGCTGTCCCAAACGCCCACCCCAGTAAGCATCTGTGGATACAGTGGATGCAGCGCTGGCTGGGAGAGTTTCACAAGCCACTTTTTCTTATTTTTGCATGTTGCTTCTGGTCAAATCATTCATTTCACAAAGCAATGCCCCAGGCGTATGTGGTGTCTCACTGTTTAAGTGAGCCAATATTTCTTTTTTATTGCAAGAACTATATTTCCTCAGACCTTTTAACTTTTGTTTCTAGTGTGCACGGCTTCTGGCTTTCCTCTTCTCTTTAAAAATTTGATTTTCTGATGAGATGCATGATACACGCAGAAGAGTGCATTCGAAAGAAGTAGGGTATTTGATCCCCCCCAAGAGAGGAAACACAACGCCACTAACACCCAAGACGCCTGCCAGTTGTCCCGCCCAGTTGCAGTTTCCTTTGTTGCCACCCTGTAGAGGTAGCCAGTGATGTAACTTTGTGGGCATTCCCTTGCTTTTCCTCATAGTGTCACCACTAACACATGACCCCTTAATTATCCAATGTAATGTTGCTACCATTTGAATAAAAGTTTAGGCATCACCCACCCCACCCTGCAAAGACCTGTGTATCAGGGCAGTTGTCTTCAAAGACTTATGGATCAGGGGTTCCAGCTTCCTCTGATACACAGTGATCAGGTGCAGGGGTCCGTGGAAGGTCTTTAGGTCATCTGTGCATGCCCTCAGAGGTTTTTTTTTTTTTTTTAAGATTTATTTATTTTTATTGGAAAGTCAGATATACAGAGAGGAAGATCTTCCGTTCAATTATTCACTCCCCAAGAAGCTGCAACGGCCAGTGCTGCGCCAATCTGAAGCCAGGAACCTGGAGCCTCTTCAGTCCTCCCACGCGGGTGCAGGGTCCCAAGGCTTTGGGCCGTCCTCAATTGCTTTCCCGGGCCAGAAGCAGGGAGCTGGATGGGAAGTGGGGCTGCTGGGATTAGAATCAGTGCCCATATGGGATCCCAGCATGTTCAAGGCAAGGACTTTAACCACTAGGTTACCGCGCCCGGCCCCAGAGGTTGGTTCTTGATGGAGGATAGAGGAGTGATTATAAAAGTTGGGTTGAGAACCTGGTGTGATGGCTCAGTGGCAAAATCCTCACCTTACAACCACTAGAATCCCATATGGGCGCTGGTTTGTCCTGGCTGCTCCAAAGCCTTGGATCCTGTACCAGTGTCGGAGACTTGGAAGAAGCTCCTGGCTCCTGGCTTCAGAATGACTCAGCTCCAGCCATTGTGGCCACCTGGGGAGTGAACTAACAGATGGAAGATCTTTCTCTCTGTCTCTCCTTCTCTGTAAATCTGTGTTGCCAATAAAAATACATAAAATTTTTTTAAAAGTTGGGTTGGGTCTAGGTGCTTCCTCTCACTGCTTTCTGGCTGAGCACATGATAGACCCTTTTGTTGCAACATCAGGTGACTGGATCTACAAGCTATCCCAACCTTGGACTGTGACCCTCCAAAATGGTAAACTAGACTAGCACTTTTAGTAGCTCTTCTTAGGTAGTGGAGTTATAAGAAAAATTTCAGTCATACAAGTGTATTTGTGCTTGAACACTATATAGCAGGAATGATCAGATCTCTCTTTGGTGTCTTGTTTCTAGTTCAACGTGTTCGGTTATCCATGTTTTAACAGTGGTATCTTTATTTAAAAACTG
Source organism: Ochotona princeps (assembly GCF_030435755.1). Lineage (NCBI taxonomy): Eukaryota > Metazoa > Chordata > Mammalia > Lagomorpha > Ochotonidae > Ochotona > Ochotona princeps. The sequence goes on along the minus strand of NC_080846.1, from coordinate 52,219,752 downwards.
AGGGGCCGATATCATGGTGTAGTAAACTAAGTGATACCAGTGACACCAGCATCCCATATAAGCCCTGGCTGCTTCATTTCTAATCCAGCTCCCTGTTTATGACCAGGGAAAATGATGAAGGACAAGTCAGGCTCTTGGGCCCCTGCACCCCTGTGGGAGATACGGAGGAAGCTCCTGGCTTCTGGTTTCAACTTGTCAGAGCACTGACCGTTGCGACCACCCGGTGAATGAACAAGAAGATGGAAGATCTGTCTCTCCCCCACCTCCCCCCCACCGGAGCTCTTATTTTAAAAATAAATCAATCAACATACACACACATATATACACAAATATATATTCAGTTTCTCATTCTAATGATTAGTTTCCTCTTTGTTTGTAGCTTTTATCAAAAACTATGGTAATTTTTATGTATTTCAAGCACTTTCTCTACCCTACACATGGCCTTTTCACTTGCTTTACTCTCATTTGGAAAACTGTTTTATCTAGTCTGAGTGGATAAATTTCTTTTTTAAAAAAGATTTATTTATTTTTATTACAAAGTCAGATATACAGAGAGGAGGAGAGATAGGAAGATCTTCCGCCCGATGATTCATTCCCCAAGTGAGCACAACGGCCGGTGCTGTTCCAATCCGGAGCCAGGAGCCAGGAACCTCCTCCAGGTCTCCCACAGGGGTGCAGGATCCCAAAGCATTGGGCCGTCCTCGACTGCTTTCCCAGGCCACAAGCAGGGAGCTGGATGGGAAGTGGAGCCACTGGGACTAGAACTGGCACCCATATGGGATCCTGGCGCGTTCAAGGCGAGGACTTTAGCTGCTAGGCCACGCTGCCGGGCACTGATAAATTTTTTACCCAAATTCCCTTTGTAAATACGATTTGTGTGTGTGTGTTTTAGGAAATATTTTTTCCTGAGGTCATGACACTATCTCCTAAGACTTCATAGTTTAGACTTTATTATAGTTATGATGTTCATTTCACTTGGTATTACGGGTTTAATTTCATTGTTCTCCATGTGGCTACCGCAGCATCCTAGCATCAGCCATCAACAGGTCTCTCGCCTCCATCACCGACTACAAGGCCATCTGTGGTCCAAGTCATGCGTTCATGCAGATGGGGGTCTACTTCTGGGATTTTTGTTTCATCGATCCTTTGTCTAACTCTGTGCCAACACCTTCTATTTTCTTCGTATTTCAGTTTTTTTTTTTTTTAAAAAGATTTATTTATTTTATTGGAAAGTCAGATATACAGAGAGGACAGACAGAGAGGAAGGTCTTCTGTTCGATGGTTCACTCCCCAAGCAGCCGCAATGGCTGGAGCTGAGCCAATGCGAAGCCAGGAGCCCAGATTCTCCTCGGGGTCTTCCACACAGGTGCAGGGTCCCAAGGCTCTGAGCTGTCCTCGACTGCTTTCCCAGGCCACAGGCAGGGAGCTGGATGGGAAGCAGGGCTGCCGGGATTAGAACTGGTGCCCATATGGGATCCCGGCACGTTCAAGGTGAGGACTTTAACCATTACGCCTTAGCGCCAGGCCCTCAGTTTTGTTTTATTATTGACTCAGCACATTTTGGTCTCATTCCAGGTAAGCAGTGAGTAAACACATAAGTAAATAAATATCAGAACAAACCGCCTTGCCAGGGGAGAGCCAGACACTAAACACGATAGCTCAGCCAAACACACAGGGTATTAGATAACCATTAGATAACGTAAAGGAGAAAATGAACACAGCGAAGAGGAACAGGAAGCGGGAAGCCTTTTGCCTAGGATGGTTACAGATGCAGCTCAGACAGAGGAACCTAGTGTTACTCTCTAAAGAGTATGTGGGGCACAGGACAGCTCTGTGGAAGGGAATGCCACCAGGAAAATCAGCAAGCACGGAAGCAGGGAGACCTAACTGCCTCGTGTGTCTGAACAACGGGTGCAGACAGTGAGCACGCGCAGGGTGGGCAATGCCATGGACAGCGTACATGTGCAGGTTGCAAAGCTAGCAGCACTCCAAGCTGGGTGCTATTTCTTTATCAGTTTAAACAGAATTTATAAACTTATAAAGAGAACAGTCTTCATGAATTTCAGGGGCGCATTCCCAAGATAACAACTACACTGTTTTTCATCCCTCAATCCCTCTCCTTTCTTCCCTTCCCCCAGAAACATCATTCCAGTTCACGCTACCATCATGGGCTTAATGCACCGCGAATCATACCACTCAACACATGAAAAATAGAAATACCACAATTCTGCAGGAGTATAAGCAAGAGCTAAAAATAGCACCTGAATCTCAAGATGTGCATCTTGTTCCTACACATTTTCTGTATTCTGTATTCACGTCTCCATACCAGAGAACACATATGATATTCGTCTTCTCAGACTGGCTTATTTCACTGAGCATAATTGTTTCCAGCTGCATCCACTCTGCTGCAAAAAACAGGCCATCATTCTTTTGCATGGCTGAGTGGTATTTCACAGTGAGCATATACACCACACTTCCTTTGTCCAGTCATCAATGGATGGACACCCCGAGTTAACTCCATATCTTTGCTATTGTGAACTGAGCTGCAATAAACGTGGGGGTACAGAAGCCAAGGTTTCACAAGAGCCAAATCCTGTAGAGGGTTTTGGGAAGAGTCACTTGGTCTGACCCACATTAAAGGTTCTCACTGGATGTTGACCGAACAAAGACCAAAGACAGACCAAGGAGAAAGCAGGTAGAGGAGTCAGGAGCTGGCGAAAGGCGACGGTGAGGGACGAAGGAGGCAGCCATAATGATATGAGAGCAGATTTGGCATTCGTGCATAGATTGCATGTAAAAGAAGTGGTCAAGAATGACTTTAGGGGCAGCGCTGTGGCGCAGGGGCTGCTGCCTGCAATGACGTGACCCCCACGAGTGCTCATTGGAGGCTTGGCTGTTCCACCTCCAATCCAGCTCCCTGCTGCTGTGACTCGGAGACAGCAGGTGTGTGCACACCTGCCACCAACATGGGAGACCAAAATGGATTTCCAGGGGTTCTGGCTTCAGACTGGCCCAGTACTGGCTATTTGAGGAGTGAACCAGGAGATGGAAGAGTTTCCTTCTCTCTTTCTCTTAGTCAGCATTTCAGCAGACAAATTAAACAAACACACAAACAAATCTTAAAAACACAAACACAGAAACAATGACTCAGCACTGGCACAACGGCTCAGCTCTCTAATCTTCCATGTGCAAGTGCTGACATAAGGGTCCCAGTTTATGTCCCAGCAGCCCTGCTTCCCATCCAGCTCCCTGCTTGTGGCCTGGAAGGGCAGTCGAGGACAGCCCAAAGCCTTGGCACCCTGCACTCCTGTGGGAGACCTGGAAGAAGCTCCAGGTTCCTGGCTTTGGATCAGCTCAGCTCCAGCTGTTGTAGCTATTTGGGGAGTGAACCAGCAGATGGAAGATCTTTCTGTCTCTCCTTATCTCTGTCAACCTGCTTTTCCAATAAAAATAAATCAATCTTTCAGAAATGATTCATTAAAAAACCACAATGACTCCAGGGTTTCTTCCTGGGGATGTTTTCCACAAAGGACAGAGGTTTCTATTAGTTGGTGAGTGTTGTTATGCATACAACACTGGCAGGGACCAGGAGCTTCACTGCGATGCAAGTGCAGGGAGGCTTGTCTATCACCACCTGCTCTGGGAAAATCAAGGCAGATTTCTTAGAGGAGGCTGACTGTGAAGGAGAAATGAAAGCTGACCAGCTGGACCCCGGGCATTTCAACATGGAATTGGCATGGATAAAGGTTTGTAAGAGGAATCAGTGCAAAGCAGAAATGAGCAGATGTGCTCAGTTTGCTGAACTCTGGTGTTTTTAACTTTTTAAAGATTTATTTATATTTATTGGAATGACAGGCTTACACAGAAAAAGAGAGACTGAAAGATCTTTCATCCACTGATGGGGTGGATAGGGGTGGCCAGTGTTAGTTTCTGAAAATGCACATGTGGCTGGGCAAACAAACACACACACACACACACACACACACACACACGCACACAGAGCCATTCTTCCTCTAACAGAAACAGACAACACATGATTGATTTTGATGGAGGAAGAGGGTAGAGAAAGCATCATGAAGCATAGGCTATTCAGGTCAGCCCTTGAAGAACGAGCAGTTGACCAGGACATGGCAAAGTAGATCGCACAGGCAAAGGAACAGATGAGATCGTGTATGGCATACCTATGGGCTGCACAGGACTGGAGTCAATGATCTGCAATCACAGGACGTGAGAATGGGAGAGCAGTCTGGGGCCCAGCTGTGGACAGGGTTGAACACAATGCCACAGAACTTAGACTTTCCTGAGAGAGCTATGAGGAGGCATTAATGCTTTCACAGGGACGGGAAAGAAAGCCCAGTGGCTCCTAACTGCCCACGATGAAAAGGGTACCATATGGTGAAGTGTGGATTGGAAGCTGTGAGGTCCAGCTCACAGTCCATGTGGCTGAACTCAGGGGACACTGCCCTCTCCACCGTGGCTATCCAAGACTGTCCTCCCTACACAGGATGCCCAGCCATGCCACTCAGCATCAACTCCAGATGCTGACCTCGAGCCGGGAGATGTGCTCTTACCCATGCAGTTTGACCCAGTGAACTGGTCAATGGTTTGCAAAGTGTCATTAACCCCAGAAGTAGGATTAGCCAAGAAACAGCCACAGCTTAATGCATGAGGTGGGTGGCCCTGGTTGGGAGCAGACAGGAAGGCTGGAAGGAGCATTATCTTCCACACCAACGATGTTTCAGCAGGGCCTGTCAGTGTAGGAGGGAGATTAGCAGGGACCTCAGAGACTGAGGCTGGAGTCTGTTGGCCTTACAAAACCCTACAGGATTACAATCTGTCTCCATGGAAGGGAAGGTTACATTTAGAGGAAGTAATAATGCCTGGGATGAGGGAAAGAAGAGACAACACATGATGAATGGGTGAAAAGGAGAGAGGAGAGGCAGTGCTGGGGCTGCGGATACAATCAGAGGGGGTCACGGAGTTGCCCAGGTAGAAGATGAAAACCCATCCTGTTTCATACCTCCAACATCTGAATGCACCAGGCACTGTTAACATGGGGTCCAAGGAGTCACACAATTGAATGCCTTTGTGTGTGTTTGTGTGTGTGTGTGTGTGTGTGTGTGTGAGCATGCACAAGCATCTGTGTGTGAATCTAAGGATTTTTTTTTCTTGAAAAAGATTTACAGTTTTCATCTAATTTTCAAAAGGAGGTTTGATCTTAAAAACGTCTAGAACAACCGATATTACACTTTTTGCCTTCAGCAAACACTCTTGAGTCCTTTCTTTGGGAATGCCTGCATTTGCTTTCTTTTTCAAATTATGATGATTATTTTTTAAATGTGAAAGACAGAGACACAAAGACAGAGACCTCCCATCTGCTCGCTCATTTGCCCACATGTCTACAATCGTGGCAGCAGGGCTGAGCCAAAGCCAGGATTCAGAAACTCCACCCTGGTCTCCCACATCAGTGGCAGGAATCCAAGAGCTTGAGCCAGCACTGCTGCTTCCTGAGGTGCAGGTAAGCAGGAAGCTGGAGCTGAGACTGTAGCAGGGACTGAAACCCAGACACCCTGATATGGGATGTATTCATAGGTGGTATCTTAACTGCTATGCCAGATACCTGATCCTGTTTTTTTTAATTAGGTTTTTTTTTTTTTTTTAGATTTTATTTATTTTTATTGGAAAGGCAGACCTACTGAGCGGAGGAGAGATGGAGAGGAAGATTCACTCCCCAAGTCACCGCAACGGTCGGAGCTGAGCCTATCCAAAGCCAGGAGCCAGGAGCCTTTTCCAGGTCTCCCACGCAGGTGCAGGGTCCCAAGGCTTTGGGCTGTCCTCAACTGCTTTCCCAAGCCTCAAGCAGGGAGCTAGATGGGAAGCAGGGCTGCCAGGATTAGAACCAGTTCTTAACCCGGCACTCATATGGAATCCTGGCGTGTACAAGGCAAGGACATTAGCTACTAGGCTATCGTGCAACATATTATTCTCAACAAATAACACGGGTGTAGGCATTTGGTGCAGTGGTTAGGATGGTTGGGGCATCTGCATTACAGAATGGAGTGCCTGAGTTTGAGTCCCCGCTGTGCTCCAACTCCAGTTTCCTGCTAATGCACATCCTGGGAGGCAATAGGTGGTGCCTTAAGTAGCTGTATTGCCACTCATGTGGGAGATGCAGACTGAGTTCCTTGTTCCAGTCTTAGGCCTGATCCTACGTTGGCTGTCATAGGCATTTGTGGCATAAATCATCAGGTAGTAGATCTCTGTCTCTTTGGCTTTTAAATTGATAAAACAAAATAAAATGCCAAGAAGAAACAAATCCAAAAATATTTTTTTAAAAAAAATAGCGAGTAAATGATAGAATAAGCAGAAAGAAAATCCTCATCAATCATCCTGACCTAATTACCATTTACAGAGTACCCCGTGCAACAAGAGTAGAGGCTACATTCCTTCTTCCCAGCTGCCCACTGGACATTGAGCGAAACACCCCATGCTGCACCAACTGGGCAGTCAAGACAGAAATCATGGTCACTGGTCACAAGCAATAGAATCAGAAGCTGACGACAGAGAGTCATCTGGAAAATCCTCAAATGCTTGAAAATGAGATGATATATTTCTTTATTATTATTATTATTTTTTTTAATTCATTAATTACATTGTATTATGTGACACAGTTACATAGATACTTGGGTTCTCCCACCCCTCCCCAAACCCTCCCACCATGGTGGATTCCTCCACCTTGTTGCAAAACCACAGTTCAAGTTCAGTTGAGATTCCCCCATTGCAAGCATATACCAAACATAGAGTCCATCATCTTGTTGTCCAGTCAAGTTCAACGGCTTCTTAGGTATACCCTCTCTGGTCTGAAGACAGAGCCAGCAGAGTATGAGATGATATATTTCTAAATAAGTCATGAGCCAGATGAGTAATGAAAGGAAATTAGAAACCCGTTTTACCAAATTAAAATGAAAACTCAACACAAGCGCCAGCACTATGGGGTTGCAAGCTAAGCTTCTGCCCGCAGTGCCAGTATCCTATATAGTGGTTCCAGTCCCAGCTGCTTCCCTTCCAATCCAGTTCCCTTTTGATATGTCTGAAAAAGTAGCAGAGGATGGCCCAACTCCTTGGGCCCTGTACCCACATGGGAGACCCAGATGGAGTGTCAGGCTCCTGGCTTTGGACCAGCCCAGCTGTGGCTGTTGTGCCATTTGGTGGATGAACTGGTAGATGAAAGATCTGTCTCAGTCTCTCCTCCTCTCTCTGTAAATCTGCCTTTCAAATAAAAAACAAACCTTAAAAGAAAATCCAATATTATTAAAATTTGCGGGGGTAAAGCTAATGCAATACTTAGAGAAAAAGTTTTAGCTCTGAATCCCTATTTTAGTAAAAAAAAATCTCAATCAATGAGCTTTGATCTTGGTTTATGAAATCAGTGGTGAGGGGCTGGTGCCGTGGCACAGTGTGTTAAGTCCCTACCTGCACTGGCAGCCATCTCTGATCCCAGTTTAAATCCTAGCTACTTCACTTCTGATCCAGGTCTCTGCTAATGCACCTGGCAAAGCAGCAGACAATGGCCCATGTGCTTGGGTCCCTGACACCCAGGTGGGAGACACAGTCCTAGCTGTTGTTGCCATCTGCGAAGCAAATTAGCAGAGGGAAGAGCTCTCTACCTCTTCGTCCCTGTTTGCAACTCTGCCTTTCAAAAAAAAAAAAAAACCCAAAACCAAAAACATTTCAAATAAGGGAACTGAGAGAAGCAAATAAAACTCAAAGTTGGCAGGTTAAAGATAAAAGTAGAAATCAGTGAAATTGAATGCATAAGACCGGTAGAGAAAAATCAATGAAATCAAAAACTGTTTTTGGTTATTTGAGAAGAGCAGTAAAATCAATGAGCTTTTAGCCAGACTAACCAACAAAAGTGAGAAAAAACAACTTATCAACGTCAGGACTAAGAGACGTGACATTAATACAAATTCTATAGATAGAACAAATATAATATGGGAATATTATGATCAATCTTAGGCCCATTAGACACAAAGTTCCTCAATAATAAACAAATAATAAACAAACTTCACTCAATAATAAATAAAACCTGAATATCCTTATGTCTACTGAGGAAATTAGATTTGTAGTTAAAAACTTTTCCTGAAAGAAAACTCCGGCCTAGATGACTTCACTGGGTAGTACTATAAAACATTTAAGAAGCAATTAATATGAATTTTACACATTTTTTTCTAGAAAATTGAAGAGAAGGGAATACAAGTGATTCCAGTTCTAGACAAGGCATTACAAAAAAACTACAAACCAACACACTTCATGAACATAGATACCAACAGTCAGCTCTGGGCCAGCCCAAAGCCAGAGAGACCTGGACCTTGACCCAGATCTACCATGAGGGCAGCAGGGGCCCAAACCTGGGACCATCTACAGCCATTAGCAGGAACTGGATCACAAGGAATGGCTAGGACGCAAACTGGTGCTCCCATGGGAAGCTGGGGGTGCTAGTGGTGCTGTTCCTGCTACACCACAATGCCAGCCCCAGATACAATAATACTTAAAAGTTATCCAATCAAAGCCAAGATATATTAAAAGGATAATGTGTCATGATCTAAATATTACTCTTGGGATACATTTAACATTTGAAAGTCAATTTGCTATATTAATAGGCTCAAAAGAAAAATAGATGTAGAAATCACTGACAACATTTCTATCAATTTCTGACAAAAACGTTCAGCAGTATCGGAACAAAAGAGACCAACAGAACAAAGAATATCTAGAAAAAATCTACAACCAACACCTCTTCTTAGTGGTGGAAGATTGAAAGTTTTCTCCTAAGATAAGGACCTAAGCAATAATGCCTTCTTTCACCACTTCACTACTAGACAGATTCCAGACAGTGTTACAGGACAAGGAAAAAAAGAGGAAGCAATAAAAACTGTGTTTATTTGAAGCTGAGATGTTTGTGGCTAGAAAACGCAAAGTACGGGGCCCAGCACAGGGTCCCATAATGGGCACTGCTTTGTATCACAACTGCTCCACTTCCCTTCCAGCTCCCTGCCCGTGGCCTGGGAAAGCAGTAGCGGATGGCCCAAGGTCTTGGGACCCTGCACTTGCATGGGAGACCTGGAAGAAGCTCCTGCCTCCTGGCTTCGGATTGGTTCAGCTCTGGCTGTTGCACCACTTGGGGAGTGAACCAGCGGATGCAAGATCTTTCTCTATCTCCTTTGCTCTATAAATCTAGCTTTCCAATAAAAATAAATAAATCTTAAAAAAAAAAAAAAAAGAAAACCCAATGTGTGGTACCGGTTATAGAAATCTGTTACAGGGGCTCGGCAGTGTGGCCTAGTGGCTACGGTCCTTGCCTTGATCCCATATGGCCGCTGGTTCTGTTCCTGGCAGCTCCACTTCTTCTCTATCTCTCCTCCTCTCAGTATATCTGACTTTGTAATGAAAATAAAATAAATCTTAAAAAAAAAAAAAGCATAAAGTGATGGTAATAATTAAAAAAAAAAAAGAAATCTGTTACAGGTAACAAATTAAGCCAACTTAATATGGTGTAAAACCAATATACAAAAAATGTGCTTTTATATAATAACAAATGAATAGTCAGAACTTGAATTATAAAATATTATTCAGTAACATCAAAAACATGGGATAGTTAGAAATAAATTGCCAAAAAGGTGAGCAAGATCTGTCTTGTGGAAATAATAAATGACTCAGAGAAACTAAGCAGTATTGAAACCAATGTGCAGCTACCTGGGGAGTGAATCAGCGGATGCCAGATCTTCCTCTCTGTCTCTCCTCCTCTCTGACTTTGCAATAAAAATAAAATAAATCTTAAAAAAGGTAAATCTTGAAATGCATGTTCTTTTAAAAAGGATTCATTTGTCGAGATTTACTTACTGATTTTAGAAGTCAGAGTTCTACAGAGAGGGAGAGACAGAGAGGGAGCAAGAGATCTTCCATCCACGGTTCACTCCCACATGGCCGCAACGGCCAGCACCACGCCAGCAGAAGCAGGAGTGAGGAGCTTCCGCTGTGTCTCGCTGGTGGGTGTAGGCACCCCAAACAGCTGAGCTACCTTCCTCTGCTTTGCCCATGCTATTACCAGGGAGCTGGACTGGGAGCAGAGCAACTGGGACAAGAGTGGGTGACCATATGGGATGCCAAAGCCACTCATGGGTAGTGGCTTCACCCACTGTGCCACAAAGCTGGCCACAAAACTCACCTCTTCATTCCACTTTCCATGAACTTTCTCAAGTCCCCTCACATTAGCATCAATAGAGGAAAAGCAGATGAATCAAACAGAATGGAGAGACCAGCAATAGACGCTAAGTGATTTGATCAATGAATTTTGGATAAAGTGCGACCAATGGAGGAAGAAGTCTTTTCAACAAAACAGTGCAAGAAGAACCGGTTATCCACACCACATCACACCACACAGAATAAAGCAAGAATAGGAAAGAATCTTAAAGATTATTTCACACTCTATACAAAAAGTTAATTCAAAATACAGTGTACAACCTAAACATAAAGGATAAAACTATAACTTTCATCAGAGGACAAAGTATGTGTGGACGTGAGCTGGGTAAAAATTTTTTAGAGGGGTTAGCGCAATGGCTCCACTGCCTAGACCTCTGCCTGCAGACGCAGCAGCCCATAAAGGCACTGGTCTATGTCCCTGCTGCTTTACTTCTCGCCCATAAGCAGCTCCCTGCCTGTGGCCTGGGAGGGCAGCAGAGGATGGTCCAAAGCCTTGGGCCCCTGCATCCATGTGGGAGACCCAGAAGAAGTTCCTTCCTGGCCCCTGGTTTGGGATCAGCTCAGCTTCAGCCGTTGTGGCCACTTCGGGAGTGGAGCAGAGATGGAAGTCTTTCTGTGAATCTATCTTTCCAGTAGAAATAAATAAATTTTAAAAAAATTATAGGGCCTGGCATGATAACCTAGTGGTTGAAGTTTTCACCTTGAACACACCGGGATCCCATATGGACACCGGTTCTACTCCAAACAGCTCAGCTTCCCATCCAGTTCCCTGCTTGTAACCTGGGAAAGCAGTCGAAGACGGCCCAAAGCCTTGGGACCCTGCACCCACGTGGGAGACCTGAAGAAGCTCCGGGCTTCTGGTTTCGGATCGGCTCAGCTGCAGGCACTGCAGCCGCTTGGGCAGTGAATCATTGGATGGAAGATCTTTTTTGTCTCTCCCCCTCTCTGTATCTGCCTTTCCAATAAAAACAAATCTTTAAAAAATAATAATAATTATTATAAAACATTTTCTTAGAATGAGAAAAAAGGATCAATTGGACTTTGGAAAAACGAAGAGCTACTGCTTTTTGTGAGACACTGCAAAGAGGATAGCTCACTAGGCTAATCTTCTGTTGGCAGTACCAGCATCCCATATGGGCGCCAGTTTTGTGCCTGGCTGCTCCACTTCTGATGCAGCTTCCTGCTGTGACCTGGAAAAGCAACGGAGGCTGGTTCAAGTCCTGGTGCTTCTGTACTCATGTGGGAGACCCAGAAGTTCCTGGCTCCTGGCTGTAGGTCAGCTCAGCTCAGGCCACTGTGGCTGGTTGGGGAGTAAATGGGATGCAAGATCTCTCTGTCTCTCCTCCTCCTCTTCCTCCCTGTAAATCTGCCTTTTACATAAAAATAAACCTTTAAGAAGAAGAAAAAAGAGAGAGGATAGAAATATTAACTTACACAAGGAACCGTTTGCCAATCACCTAACAGAAGATATGCATCCTGACGATTTGAGTAATTCTCCAAGTGCAGTAACAGGGAAAAAGACCAATTTCAGGCAAAAGACTTGAGCAGACCACCTCACCCCAGAGGATCTGTTGAAGAAAAGCGAGTCCCTGAGATGCTGTGCGCAGCTCTAGGCATGAGCGAAGGCAAGTCAAAGCCACAGGGGGAAATCCGTACTCACCTTGCGGAGGAGCAGCACAGGACGACAAGGATCCTCCACGCCAAGCGTTGTGGAGCGCAAGAAGCACTTAAAAGGGCGGCGGGTGTGGGGGGGAGCTAGTTCATGCCGTGTGACTCCGTGTATTTAAGACTCTGAACCATGCTAAGGGACAGTAGAAGATGAGAAGTTGCTGGAGGTGGCGGAGGGGCAGGTAGTGCAGACGAGGTCTACCAAGACGCACGAGGAAACTTGGGCAAGTTTCACGCGTGCACACACGTATTTGGAAATCGCACATCCTGAACGTGCAGCTGACCATCCAGCCCCAAAAGCTACTTGCAAAAGGCATGGCGTGGACACATTGAGTGCTGGGCGCACCGTGCGCCTGGCACCTTGGTCCTCACTCATCGCGTTTCTGGGGGAGGGGGAAAGAATGAAGCCCGAGAAAGGCACGGCCAAGCTCGAGGAGTCCCCGCATTCACGACCCAGCTCCCCGCAGAGGACTGCGGGGTGAGGCGCTCCAACACTCTCCCCGCCCGCGTTTCAGACGCTAGGGGAAGATTAAGGTGACCCCGGCGCAGTCACACCCGGGGGCCGTCAGGGCGCCAGCCGCGGAAGCACGCGCCGCCGCCTGAGGGGGCCGGACTGGTGCGTTCCCCTGCGCCCCCTCTCCGGCCAGAGACCAGGTAAACTCAGTTCTGGCGTCTCCAGGCGTCAGCAACCCCGGCCACCCACTTGGAGGACACCAGCGGGACCCTAGCCCCGCACTGCCCCGCGGCCGCCTCCTCCCCTCAGGGCCGCCGCTGGGCGCGGGGGCGGGCGCGGGAGAGCTGGGGGCGCGGCGCCCCCTGCCGGGCGCCCTGCTCGCTCAGCCCCGGATCCGGTGCCGGCTGGCGCGCGGGGACGCGGGCCCCAGAGCCGGCGAGCCGGGCGGGCGGCGCTGCGCCCTACAGGGGTAGGTGGGCCGCGGGGGCGAGGGGGCCCGGGGGCCAGCGGGCGTGGGCCGCGGGGGGCGCGCACGGGGGACGGCCCGGGCCGGGGTGGTGTGGTGGTGATGGTGATGGTGGTGAGGGGCGCGCGCCGAGCGGGTGGGCGCGCAGGCGGCCGGGGGGCCTCGGCGGCTGGGCGCGCGCTCGGTGCCGGCGGCGCGCGGCGGGCGCGAGTCATCAATTATGCAAGGACCCGGGCGGTGCGGGGGGCGGGCGCGGGGAGCGCTCCAAGATGGCGCCCACCGCAGTCCCGCCCGCCGCAGCCTCGGCACCTCTGCAGTCCGGCCGCGCCTCCCGGGCCCCGCGCTAGGGCCGCCGCCGCCTGCCTCGCTGCCGCCGCCGCCGCCGCCGTAAGTCGCTCCCGCGTCCTCGCCCTCCGGGGGGAGGCTCCTTGCTCGTCTCGGGGGGAACCCTCGAGCGGCGATCGACCCCTGTCCAGTCAGGGTCTCTGCCGCAGAGTGCGCGGTGGCGGCGGGGCTCGAGGGGGCCAGGGGAGCTGGGGGTTCTGCCATTCCGGTTTTGGACAGGTGTTTGCAAGTGTTGCCTCCTCTCGCCGCGTTCCCCAGGGGCCTGGGGGGGGTGGGGAGAGGGGTACCTTCCGAGCCAATGGAGGACCACCACCGGCACCCACCCGGGACACCCTCGCTCTGCTGGGCTCTGGGTCGCGGGGCGGAGGGGGGGACCCGGGCCTGCCCTCAGCTGCCCGCTACTCATCCCTCCATCCCCCACCCCCTGCCGGGTTGCCCTGGGAAGGGCAGTGCTGCCAGGATCTTCCTGCTGCAGCCCCTTGGCTCGCCCCCCTCCCCCATGTCTGACTGCACCCTTCTCGCTCAGCCGGCCCCAGGCTGCTCCCCACTGCAGAAACCTGGGGCTCCTGGGATCTTGGGAAGGGAGGCAGTACTCCCTGCTCTCCCACCACCACCTTGCCCAGGACTTGGGATGCATGCACCCCCTCCCAGCAGGGTGCTCTGTGGCATGTGTTGTTGGGTGGGGGGCGCTCCCTGAACCGGCTAGAATTCCTGTGTTAGGGACTACACCACTTTCAGAACAGCCCCTTCCCCCACCTCCACCTCTACGCCAGCCGGTGCAGAAGCCTGGGCCTCTCCTCCACCCCCTCCACCCCCTCCACCCCCTCCACCCCCTCCACTCCTCTTCTTTCTACACCACGGCTTCTTGTCAGCTCTGGGGCATGGGGCTGTTGACCGGCTCCGCAGGCCCAGACCCCTCTTTTCTGGTTCTCTCGCGGTCCTCTGGGCGGGGGTGGATGGGTGGGGGATCCCAAAACCTCTGAGAGCTCAAGCCGCATCCTCTCGGCTGCTCCACCGGCGACCACCGGCCAGACTTGGCAGTGAACTTTCTGGGCTTCGCCTGGGTTGCCAGACCCCCTGGGGAGCCCCAGGTGCGAGTTAGGATGGGGGCTATTCTTTTTTTTTTTTTGTCTTTCAGCCCAATTGGGTGCTTCCCACCAAGCGTTCTTCCCAACTACTCCACCCTGCGCTGCTTCCTCACTTGCACTGCAGTTTTGCCATTTTTTTTTTAAAGGTGGGGGAGTACATTTTACATCCGGAGACTCCAGGGTTGGCCCGGTGTTCCGAATGCCTGCGTGGCATCTGTTTGGGGGAGGGCGTTGCATCTGGCTCGGTTGGGGTGGGGGAGAAATGAAGAGAAGGGGGCTGGGGTGTGCCCCAGCAGGTGCCACTTTCCCTGCACCTTGGGATGGAAGCAGGAAGTGTGGGGGAGGGCCCTGAGGGGCGAGGGGCCACTGCTTGTCAAAAACAGTTTGCACAAGTTTGAACCTGGGAAGTCTGTAGGGAGGGGCTGTGTTGGGGCTGGAGGACCATTTTCTCCCTTTCCTTCGGTGCCTCTCTCTTCTCCTTGTGCGTTGGAAGATAGGGGGCTGGAGAGGATTTTTTTTTCTTTCGTCAAAAAATTTTTTTTTGATGTGTAATGCCAATGGCCGTGGGTAACGTTGCCACCCAGTAGCCATAGCCCAGTAGGAATCTGGAGGGAATGGGCTTAGAATGCCCAAAGCTGCCGGATAGCACGTTGCCTGTAACCTGGTTCTTGAAATACTGCAGTGTTTTTCTTTGGAACTCATGACCCGTAAGGCCTTCAGTTCTCCCTGAAAGCAGATTTGATTGCCTGGGAGGGAGGTGGTAGTGACGGGCTGCTGTTGAGCACGCATTCTCTGTCCTAGAAATTGAGACTGTCCCTGAGGCGAGGGCTGTGAGCATGTTCCATGTTCTGTGAACATCTGATGCCGTGTGGCCGTGTGGTGTGTCCTGGTGGGACTGAAGCTGGAAGGAGCAAAGGAGGGCTCTGAAGCTTGGGTTGGCTGGGCGAGGCTGATTTCAAGTGCCCCTGATTTTCATTTGGGGTTCTGTATCAGACAATTTGGAGGGTTTTCATTTAAAAAAAGGACAATGAGTTGGGATGTAGGATACGGGGGAAAGGTACCCACACAATTGCTTGCTGTCTCTGTGGACGGTGGTCCAGGTTTGAGTTGTCTGGGGTTAGGGTGCTCCCGTGGTGCTGAAAGGACAGCTCCTTCAATGCACTGGATGAGATTTGGGTGTTGATTATTGGCAGGCTTTCCAGGGGATGTGGCTGTGCCTGCACAGCTGGCTCTGTGCTAGAGGTTGAAGCCTAGTTATCACATTGGATTACTCCCACATAACTCCTTTTTGGCTGTCCCTCATGGAGACAACATGGTTTTTTTGGGGGAGGGTTGCAGGCTGCGACAGATATTTATATATGTAAGTCATACAGCGGCATTTTGCTGACTGCGTGATTTCAGCCCATTTGGAATAGCAGGAAACTGTTAATATTTTGGAGATCTGGTCTCCAAGAGAAGGAGTTTGATAGCTTGAGAAGTGAAGCTGTCTCAGAAGTGTATTTTGTCTGGCTGCTATTGAACTGGGAAAACTGGAAAAGTATCTTCCACCAAAGCCAGCATGTGACCATGGTAGGTTTGTCCAGAAAAGTTACTTGTATATCAGACTAGGAATGGAGGCGTTGCATTTAGCTGGTATGGTCTGTCACCCAACATAGGAGTCCGTTTTAGGAGAGACCTGGTAGGGAACTTCCTAGCACAATGACTATCTTAGTTTATTTCCGTCTCAGTGAAAAATAAAAGTTGAGGGATGAGTGTGACGGGCTGTCTCAGAGCAGGTGCCAGTGTGGTGATTGTTGTCCAGAAAAGATTGAGAATCTGGAGAGGGTGGAAGGAATGCACCCACCCTTTGCAAAAAGAGTGCAGAGATGGAGACATGTCCACCTAAAGCAAGGCAAACATTATGTGAACAGAAAAAATAAATTGCCTTTAATGTGCTGGTATTACGTAACAAATTGTCCTGGAAGACACATGTTTGCATTAGTGAATCCTCAATTCTTATGGATTACTTCTAAGAAGAACAAGAAAGCCATTCTGTATACTGAAAATACAGGTTTTTTTTCTAACTGGTGTAGGAGATCAGTTAGTGTAGGTATCAAAGCAACCCATCCTGATTGTGGAAACGTCATCCTTAACTTTACCATCTTAATCACATACTTCCTAATGTATTTTGTTGTGTTTTCCCAGTTTTGTTTTCTTCCTTCCAGGCATCAAGAAATCCTAGGAAAAGTTAGTCACAATATCGCCTTTTTCCAATGGAGTCTTTTCATGACTTAGGCTGACTGCTTAATCAGTTAGGGACCTAAACATCAGAGGATTTGTTTCCATTTACCTTTTCCCCTAATCCTCTTTTATCTTTCCTGTGAAAGCATCTACTCCTGGATTTGGACCCCTGTGAATTCTCTGGGTTTAAATCTAACCACTGACTGGAGCCTTTCCACCGTGTACCTCCTGTGTGTTTCCCTGAGATAGTCCCACTGTGCGCTTGGTGTATGTAAGGCATCGTACAGAAATACCATACTCGAGATCTGTGGCCCTTTAGGGGTTAAGGGAAGGAACTGGAACCCTCTGCGTACAGGCTTAACCCTTGCTGAAATGTTGTAAGGCAGTCTGTTAAGGTTTTGTAATTTCACCTATAAAACTTGTGTAAGAATGGGGAGTAAATGCAGGGGAAAAAACAACCAAGGAAGAGTGTCCTGAGAAATGTTGGGAGAAGCAGGATGCAGGGCTGTGAGGATGAAGGTGAGACGGAAGGTTGCCATAGTTACATTGTTGCAAAGAATAGTCACTGCTGGTGTGGGCTTTGGCTTCAGGCGAGGTTAGGTTGGAATCCTGACCCTCCTCCTGGGTCTTGCCCAGTGACCTTGGGCAAGTGGTTGAATTTGTCTGGCCTTCAGTGTTCTCGTCTTGGAATCCGGGAATCACAACACTTACCTTGGCAGGGTGTTTCTGAGGCTTAAATGAAATCTCTATTTCCTTCTGGTTTCCGAAACAGACAGCTCAGTGTGCATTAACTCCTTTCTCCCTAGGGCTTTGGCAGCTTAGAGTGTGTTTTACTGTGTGTTTGACAGAATCTACATGTGCTGTATTACAATTTGGCTGTCTGGAGAGCAAATGGCTGCTTCATCTTCATTCTGGCCCAGAGGACAGAAGCTGCAGGTGCCCTCACCTGGAGGGCGTGGGCTAGTCTGAAAGGAGAAAACTTTTCCTTCACAGTGGCTGTGCTGGTCTCCGCCACACCGCCACGCCGCCACCGCACTGCAAATGCGGTTACCACAGTAACTCTTTCCTGTTCATCCCCAAAGTACATTGGAATCGGCCTCTTTACTGCAAAGGCATGGCGGCACTCACCAGCTGACAGGCAGCTGGGCTGTTTTTAGCTACAGCTTGGGATCTGAAGGTGGAACCGGCCCAAACGCCAAGGCCTGCCTCCAGTCTGACTTGAGCTGGGTTTCTGAGATATGGTTAATTGAATATGCAAGTTTAGAGTTGCTTTTGTCTTTAGCACCATTTTAGGCTTCCCCAACTGTAAGAGTATAGTTTTTTAATTAAAAAAGAAACAAGTTTATTTGCATCTACTTGAAAATGAGAGAAAGAGAGAGAGGGAAAGAGAGATTTTTTTTCATCTGCTGGTTTGCTTCCTGAAGGCCTGCAGTAGCCAGGGTTATTGGACCAGGCTGAAGCCAGGAAACCAGGAACTCCATCCGTTTCTCCCATATCAGTAGCAGGGACCTAAGTACTTGAGCCATCATCTCCTGACTCCTGGGGTGCATTAACAGGAAGCTGGATTAGAAGCAGAAAAGCTGGGGACTCTGATTGCTAGATGTGGGCGCACCAAGGGACAGCTTTGCTTGCTGTACCACCCCAATTGCCCTGGTGAGTATGATTCTTTTTTTCTTTTTTTAAAGATTTAGTTATTTTTATTAGAAAGGCACATCTACAGAGAGTAAGATCTTCCATCTGCTGATTCACTCCTCAAGTGGCCACAACAGCCGGAGCTGAGTCGATCTGAAGTCAGGAGCCAGGAACTTCTTCCCGGTCTCTCACGTGGCTGCAGGGTCCCAAGGCTTTGGGCCGTCCTTGACTACTTTCCCAGGCCACAGGCATGGAGCAGGATGGGAAATGGGGCTGCCGGGATTAGAACTGGCACCGCTATGGAATCCTGACACATGCAAGGCAAGGACTTTAGCTGCTAGGCTGCCATGTTGGGCCTGAGTATGGATCTTGATCTGGTGCCTTTGTGTGGGTCTCATGTGTCTAGGCCTTGAGGGTTACTGTCCACCTTTGATAATTATTACTCTGCTTAGAAAAGTTTGAGAAAATTTTCCATCAGCCCATGCGCCTGGGAAGGCAACTATTGTACCCATTGTGGAGTTGAAGAATCTGAGAATGCCAGAGTTTTAGTTGTCCAGGGCTTAGAACTATTTAAATGGCTGTTGGAGTAGAAACTGGTTCCTAGGTGGGTTGCCTTAGGCCTTGGAATTTTTTTTTTCCTGTTAAATGATATTATGCTGATGTTCGTGTAGCCAGGTAATGTGAATAATTTTGGTTTTTATTTTAAGCAATTATCATGATCCCAGGTAGCTAAACATATCCTGGTGAGTGGGCTTAATGAACGGCTCTGGAAGAAGGCAGAGGGAAGGGAAAAGTACCCGACGAGGAGGAAGCGGGCTAGCTGAGGGGAGACTCCCAGAGGCTCTTTCAGGACACAGCACAGCCACAGACACAGGAGGCGACACTCTGCCTTTTTTCTGCAGCTTGTCCTAGCTGTTTTGCCTCGGCCTCTTCTTGTCTGTCCCTATGTCTTGCAATGAAAGGCATACCCTTGGCTCCTCATCCATGCTTTTACATCATCAGCTGAGGTTACAGCTAGGACTGTGCCTTGGCCTGTGCCTCCCCTGCAAAGTCTTAGGAACTCTGAGAGGAGCAGAGCATGCTGTGAGTCCGGCCTGGAATGGAGCAGGAGTTTTTGGGGGCGTCTTCATGCCAGAGGAACACGGGTAACAGAATTTACGGTGACATGCTTCCTTAGGTGTGTGAATGCGCCTCGTCCCAAGAACAGAGGAAGTAAAAGCTGACAGTCGGGAGAGCCCCAGAGGGGCTGGGAGTCTGGGGGCCTGGAGGAATGCATGGGCACAGACTGACCAAGATACCAGAGAGGGAGGTTGGAGCTCAGTCAGTCGCTGTCGGAGAACAGAATCCCTTCCCACCCACCCCCCCATCGCCACTTGCCATGCTCCCTGGGCTGGACTCACTGCGAGAGCGTCTGAATCCCCAGGAGTCGGAACGTGAGGAGGATAGGGTGAATTGCCTGCCTAGCCATCCAGGGCTGGGTCCTCACATTAGGCAGTTACAGTCCCTGACCTGCCTCCTGCATTTTGGCTGTTTAGCTGTCTCAGCATTTCCACCAGCCTAAACATGGGAAGGGAGAAGAAGTTGAAATGTTGCTTAATTTCAGATGATGATTGGGACAAGGAGAGGTCACAGCTACTGTATGAGGGAAGAGGGCATTCCCAGTCCGGCCTTCAACACTGCATGCAGCTGAAGGCTGAGCCCCCAGAAGCCTAGTGGCCCTGCAGGCCGTTGCGAAATAGCATTTTGCCTTTGTTTTATTTTGTTGTTATTTACTGAGCAACAGCTCTGTCAGCAAATAGAGTGTCATTTATTACGTGGCTAGGAAGAAAGAAAAAAAGGAAGAGGTCCTTATTTCTCCTGATCCTACGGGCTTTTGTGTCCCATTCACTTGTCTTTTGGTCTTATCCCCAAATTGAAGAACGGGCTTTTAAATGAAAGCAAACTGATGCATTATTTTTCCATTTAGAAGTCAGAGCAGACTGCAGAGGAGATCCCAGAGAGCTTGCTCAGAGGTGAGAATACCCAGAGCCTCTTGTTCACTGCAGATGTCTCCGTGGGATTCCCCAGGGGCTCCACTGAAAAATGAGGAGTTGGGTTGGGTTTGATGGCTCAGTGGCTAAATCCTCACCTTGCAAATGCCGGGATCCCCTATATGTCCTGACTGCTCCACTTCCCATTTGGCTTCCTGCTTGTGGCCCGGGAAAGCTGTAGAGGACGGCCCAAAGCCGTGGGACCCTGCACCTGCGTGGGAGACATGGAAGAAGTTCATGGCTTCTGCCTTCGGATTGGCTCAACTCTCACTGCTGTGGCCATTCAGAGAGTAAACCAGCAGATGGAAGATCTTTCTGTCGGTCTCTCCTCCTCTCTGTAAATCTGCCTTTCCAATAAAAATAAATAGATCTTTAAAAAAAAAGAAAGAAAGATAACTGAGGATCACAGTGCTGTTTCCAGGAACTGTGCCCTGAGGACCTAAAGGCTTGATTTACTTTCTGTTTGTAAGGTTTGTATTGTGGTCCAGGACAAAACGTTAGGTATGAGAGAAACCATGGAGGGGAGGAAGCGGGGCGGGGAGGGCATAAGGGCAAACATGAAGAAATTAATGAAGCGAATGAGTGCCTTGCAGATGAGCCAGGACAGTGGGAGTGCCTGGGGGAGAGAAGGGGCTTACTCTCCCTCTGAAGGTTCCTTTGAGGCTCTCTCGCCCTGTGAACCACGAGGGATCCTGATCTGTGATTTGCACAGAGATTTCGGTAATTACCTTCAGGGCGAGGGAGACAGCTGCCACCTGCCCATTTACTTCCCAGATGCCCACAGAGGTGGGGGGCTGTGCCAGCCTGGATGCCGTCACTACAGCACCCCCCCCCCCCACTCCGCAGGTCTGCATTCGCAGGAAACTGAATCAGGAGTTACAGCTGGGAAATGGAACCCAAGCACTGTGCTATGGGACATGGGGGTGCCCAGCAGGTGCCTTAACTGCTAGGCCAAATGTCTGCCCCTTGTTGGATTGAAAAGTTTTCTTTTCCAGTTCTTAACTCTGTGTAAGTTTGTTGCAAATTGCTGCCTTGGATTTTTTTTTTTGTCTTGAGAAAATTGGAAGATAATTTTCTTGCTTTGTGGCAAAAACAAATTAGTTGTGTCTTTAAATGTCTCTTTTATTTCATTTTTAAAAGGGAGTTATTGATTTGAAAAGCAGAGGTACAGAGAAAGGGGGGGAGAGAGAGAGAGAGATTGAGAGAGAGAGAGAGAGAGAGAGAGAGGGGCATAAATCTTCTATCTCTTGGTTCACTCCCCAGATGGCTGCAGTGGCCACGCTTGGGCCATACAAGCCAGGAGCCAGAGCCTCATGTGGATCTCCACGTTGTGAGCGGGGTCCCAAGCACTCAGACTGTTTTCTGCTGCTTTCCCAGGCACATTTACAAGGACTTGGATTGGAAGTGGAGTGGCCAGGACTCGGACTGGTGCCCATATGCAATGCAGGTGGTTCCTTAACTCCCTATACCACAGCACCAGCCCAAGTGTCTTTTTTTTTTTTTTCTTAAAAAACAATATGTAGTCATGTAATATAAGACCATTTTCTCAAAAGGCACATTATGAGCTATTTTCCATTTTTGTCTTAAAATGCATCTCTTGTATTTGTTTGAATAGTTAACGGAGGCACAAATTTAAAGAAAATCATAAAGTTCGAAGTGCCTTCTCCCATGTCTGGGTGATCCCCGTGCTCCCAGGAGGATGGCTACAGCTCTCCTAATGCTGCAGTGGTAAGCGCCCTGTGTGTGGGAACATCTGCGCATGTTACCTTCCTCTGCCCCGCACACATTTTCATTGTCTGTTAAGGAGATCTGTAACAATAGTTTGGGAATTTGAGCTCTCACTCAAGATACTTTCATTTATTATTTTTAAAATAGATTTTGATTTTTTACATTTATTTTTTTGAGAAAAAAAAATTTTTTTTTACTGTACCTATTTGAAGGACAAAATGAGAGAGAGAAAGAGCTCTTCGTTTGCTGGTTCACTGCATATGCAATCATGCAATGGCTAGGTTCAGCCAGGCCAAAGGCAAAAAAGCCCAGAACTGCTTTCCCAAGTGCATTAGCAGGAAGCTGGATTAGAAGTGGAGGAGCCAGGACTTGAACCAGCACTCTGATAGGAGATGCTAGTGCTGCAGGTGGGGGTTTAACCTGTTGGATCATTTTGGATCAACTGATTTCCCCCTTTCCTTGTAATATTCTGACTCCCTCTTCATTTTGTTTTCTTAGGGTAATATTCGTTTTGGCTTAGTTGAGTTTCATTCTTATTCTGTGAAGACTAAGAGTGCAGAGGAAGACAAACCTAAGAACGGTTGTTTCATTGCACAGCAGGAGAACTACCGGTCATGGTCTCCTGACCACAAGGTCAATGGGCATTTACCAAGTCACGACTATGGAGGAGACATTGTGGCAGGTTGTAGTGTAAGGATTTATTTCTTCAGAAAAATAAGTCATAAATAAAATGTTATAAGACTTCCATATTGATTCATGATGAAATAATTACAAGTTGAGTGGTATAGTTAGTATAATTGACTTTTTTCCTTTTAAAGATTTATTTATTTGAAAGAGTTACAGAGAGAGGGGGAAAGATAAATCCTCTATTTGCTGATTCATTCCCTAGAGTGAATTTAATCTGAAAGGCAGAATTGCAGAGGAGAGACACAGAGCTCGTCCATCCACTGGTTCACTCCCTGAATAGCTCACTGGTCTGAAGCCAGGAGCCTGTAGCTTCTTCTGGGTCTCCCACATAGGTACAGGGACCCAAGGACTTGGATCATCTTCCACTGCTTTCCCGGGAGTGTTACCAGGGAGGGAGTTGGATGGAAGTGGAGCAGCTGGAACTTGAACTGGCACCCATATGGGATCCTGGCATCGCAGGCAGAGGCTCAACGCACCAGGCCACAATGCCAGCCCCTGAGCAGCACATTTTACTGTAAAAAGTCGTTTACCGGAAAACTTACTGAGACTTAGTGAAGAACTTCATGTAGAGGAGAGGAAAGCAGGACTAAAGATTATTTTTACTGGTCTAAAGTTTAGGGTAGGAGCATCTCCTATTCTGAAAATCTGGGGAAGGGGTGGGCATTGTGGGGCAAATGGCTTGCACACCTGCATTCTGTGAAGGAATGCTGGTCTCTTACCAGCTTGCTCGTGATCCAGCATCCTGCTAACACGTCCTGAGTGTGGCAGATCATGGCCCAAGGCCCTGGGCCCCCAGACCCAAATAGGAGACCCGGGTGAGGTTCCTGGTTCCTGGCACTTGTGGGCACATGGGGAAGTGAGTCAGGGATGGCAGATTGAGTTCTGTCTCTCAGGGTCTCTTCCTCTTTCATATTAAACGTTTGTTAAATGTGGATTTCTATTAGAAATGAAGAAGAGCTAAGACCTAAGGCCAGATGCTCTAATGCATGCCGGCAGTCCAATCCAGGGTGCGCTGGCTCACTCATTCCTAGTATTGCTCATCTCTTAAACATTTTTCTGAACTTCTAATGTTATTTCCTATTGGAAAATGCACATTTTCTGAATTTCTTTTTTCTCTATCTTCTGCCAATGATGGTATCATCTCTGTGAGTCTCTACTCGTTGGAGCCTTTGATCCCGTCTATTCATCAACGCTGTGATTACCCAGGAACTTTTCTGGGTAAGAAATGGTTTGTTTCAGTTTACCATATGCAGCTCTTTTTTTTTTTTTTTTTTTTTAAAGATTTATTCCTTTTTGTTACAGCCAGATATACACAGAGGAGGAGAGACAGAGAGGAAGATCTTCCGTCCGATGATTCACTCCCCAAGTGAGCCGCAACGGGCCGATGCTATGCCGATCCGAAGCCGGGAACCTGGAACCTCTTCCGGGTCTCCCACGCGGGTGCAGGGTCCCAATGCATCGGGCCGTCCTCAACTGCTTTCCCAGGCCACAAGCAGGGAGCTGGATGGGAAGTGGAGCTGCCGGGATTAGAACCGGCGCTCATATGGGATCCCGGGGCTTTCAAGGCGAGGACTTTAAACGCTAGGCCACGCCGCCGGGCCCCATATGCAGCTCTTTAGAAGGGCCCCAGGGTTCACTGTGGATGAGTGTGAGGGCCCAATCCCATGATGAGTCAGAAGAGAGGAAGGGAAAAGGGGGAACCTGGACCACACTTGAAGTGAGATAGAAGCATCCTGCAAGGACACGACCCTGGGGCTCACAGACCTCCCTCCCTCTGGCTTCCTCACTCCCGCACTATCATCCCATCATCTTCCACTCTTAATCCATCAGGCATTGATATTAAAACTTCAGGGTTTGATAAGCATCAAGTCCTGCTCAACCCAGAATAGCACAGTGCTTGTCTTCTTCATATTCTTAGCGTAGCTTTGTGTGTGAGGACAGAGACAAGGGTTGGGTACCTTTCCGTGGACCTAGTGGACAACTGGCTTAGCCCCAAGGAAATGCGTTGCTGGGTTTCTTTCTTCCTTTCTTCTTCCCTCCCTCTATTTCTCTCTTCCCCTTCTCTTTCCTTCCTACCTTTAAAGATTTACTTATTTATTTATTTTGAGATTTAATTTTTTTAAATTGGGAAGATATATATATATATATATATATATATATATATATATATATATATATATAGAAAGGAGAAGGCACAGAAAGAAAAATCTTCCATCTGCTGGTTCACTCCCCAAGTGGCTGCAATGGCCAGAGTTGAACTGATCCAAAGCTAGGAACCAGGAGCTTCTTCCAGGTTTCCCACATGGGTGCAGTGTAACAAAGTTTTGGGCCGTTCTTGACTCCTTTCCCAGACCACAAGCAGGGAGGTGGGACAGCCAGGACATGAACCGGTGTCCATATGGGATCCCAGTACGTGCAAGACAAGGACTTTAGCCACCAGGCTACCATGCCTGGCCCATGAACATTTATTTAGTCAGATTTACAGAGAGGAGAGACAGAAAGATCTTTCATCCACTAGTTCACTCCCCAAGTGACCACAGTGGCCGGAGCTGAGCTGGTCTGAAGCCAGGAGCTTTTCCAGGTGCAGGGTCCCAAGGCTTTGGGCCATCTTCCACTGCTTTCCCAGGCCACGAGCAGGGAGCTGGGTGAAAGTGGGGCAGGCAGGACATGAACTGGCGCCTTTATGGGATCCCAGTGCATGCAAATCAAGGATTTACCTGACTAGGCCACCATGACAGACAGGCCCAATTTTTTTTTTATGTGCATATTATATCCCATGCACTTTGTGTGAAACTTGACATTTGGAATTGCATGCTGGATGAAGGTGGGAGCTGAGAGGTTTCCGGTAAGTAAGTGCAGAGGGAAGAGGATAGGCCTGCTCCAGCAGACACTCCCGGGGTGTTGATGCCAGAACTCAGCTCTGACTTGGCCTGGGAGCTTCCTTGGGGCAACTAGGGTGTAGGACAGCCAGCAGGTGGCCTTACCTGACAGGGTGGATTTGTAAGCTGTAACTCAGGGCAGAGGCCCAGTGTCTGGAACCTGTGGCCCTGGTCTCACCTTTCCTAATCAGTAAAGCTTGAATAAGGAAAACACGGTCAGTAATTGAAATGATCAGGACCTGTGCATCAACCCA
The DNA here is from genome assembly GCF_030435755.1 of Ochotona princeps. NCBI lineage: Eukaryota > Metazoa > Chordata > Mammalia > Lagomorpha > Ochotonidae > Ochotona > Ochotona princeps. The sequence continues at coordinate 52,194,041 of NC_080846.1, read as the reverse complement.
AGGGAGAGAAGCACCTTTGAAGTGTATTTATGTAGCATTTTAAAAAAAAAGCTCATTAAATTCATTCAACCTGTTTTCCTTCTCGCCATTGCCATTGCACAGTGCTTACAGACTTTGTGCTGTTTCCTATAGGTTGCCCTTGGTTGGCAGCACACAGACACACACACATACACACACCCTGGCTCTTGGTTGGCACACACACATCCTGGCCCTTGGTTGGCAGCACACACACACACACACACACACATCCTGGCCCTTGGTTGGCAGGACACACACACACACACACACCCTGGGCCTTGGTTGGCAGCACACAGACACACACACACACACACACACACACCCTGGCCCTTGGTTGGCAGCACACAGACACACACACACACACACACACACACCCTGGCCCTTGGTTGGCAGCACACACACACACACACACACACACCCTGGCCCTTGGTTGGCAGCACACACACACACACACACACACACCCTGGCCCTTGGTTGGCAGCACACACACACACACACACACACACACACCCTGGTCCTTGGTTGGCAGGACACACACACACACACACACACACACACCCTGGTCCTTGGTTGGCAGGACACACACACACACACACACCCTGGCCCTTGGTTGGCAGGACACACACACATATCCTGGCCCTTGGTTGGCAGGACACACACACACACCCTGGCCCTTGGTTGGCAGGACACACACCCTGGCCCTTGGTTGGCAGGACACACACACACACCCTTTGCTGGCTTGTGCTGAATCAGGAGAACATACTGAGCTCACATCCCAGGAGTTAGTCCATTGGCCACTCTGCCTTAAACAGAGGCCCCTCCTCACCAGGACTCCATGCACAGCTCCTGAGGAGGCGTGTCCCTGCCTCCTAGGTGGGACCTTCAAAGTCCCAGGGGTTTAGCCCCTGAGCTAGCCAGGCCTGAGCAAGGCTGTGACTCCCACTTGACTGGACGAGGCCAGTCTGGTTTCTGCATCTGGATGTTGCAGTGCGAGCAACACTGGAGTCAGGTTAGGAGATCTTACTTTCTATTTAGAATGCTGTCCTCTTGCTTGTTTGTGGAAAGGAGGAGAGGGCTGTGTAAAATCCAGGAAAGGTTTGGCGAAGTACACGGTTGAGTGACTCAGGGAGGCTAGAAACCAACAGTGATGAGATGTGCTTTTTTCTCGTTTCTTCCCCTTCCCCCCCACCTCCAGAGGAAACTTTAGCCATAAATGCCCAAAGGGTTGGACTTCTCCGAGATGGACTCCCCAGCACTCAACATTTCCCAAGAAGCGTTAGAGATCAAAGAAAATAGGTGCCATTTTGTCTCTGTGTGGAGTGGGTCTCCAAGACATGCTGTTAAGTCGATGGCTGTTTGCCACCTTTAATTTTAGCTCCGTCGAATCCAGCCCAGTGCATGGGGGCTGGCGGGCTTTGTTCCGTGCTACCCACAGGCTCCTTCCTGTCCCTCAGTGAGCCTCAGGTTTAGCCCCCGTCCCCGGGAGGGCGGGTGAATGGCCAAGCTCTCACCTCCCGCTTCCCCCTGCCGCAGGCTGCTTCGCTGATTTCCAGGCCTTGAGGCAGAGAGCGGGATAGAATGATTTCCAGTGCTGGTGAAGGCAGAGCCCTACCTTGGCCAAGCATGGTGCTCAGAGAAAGGGATGTTTTTTTGTTTGTGTTTTTGAACAACACATTTGCCATTTAGTGCAATCAGATTCATCCCCAGAAGGCAAGGTGAGCATCTGCCACCTTTCTGGCCATTTCTCCAGAACCAGTAGGTCCTGGTCAGCCCTGTGTCTGTGTCCCCACGTGCGTCCTGGTCAGCCCTGTGTCTGTGTCCCCACGGGCTCCTGTCAGGCCCCATCCAGCTGTTTCCTTCATCCCTGGTTTAGTGGAGGACCTAGGAAACGTGTGTGTGTGTATTTTCTAAAGATTTGTTTATTTTTATTGGAAAATCAGATACACAGAGAGGAGGAGAGACAGAAAGGAAGATCTTCTGTCCCCTGATTGACTCCCCAAGTGGCCGCAATGGTCAGAGCTGAGTCGATCCGAAGCCAGAAGCTTCCTCCTGGTCTCCCACCCAGGTGTAGGGTCCCAAGATCTTGGGCTGTCCTCAACTGCTTTCCCAGGCCACAAGCAAGGAGTTGGATGGGAAGTGGAGCAGCCAAGACACAAACCGGTGCCCACGTGGGATCCTGCTGGATGCAAGGCGAAAATTAGCCACGAGGCCACCACGCTGTGCCCATTTGTGGGTTTTTATTTAATTCCCGGTGAGAATTCAGTACATGCATTCAGTGGGTAGTGAGGAAATGAGGTTAAAATTTGCAGCTAATTAAGCATGAAGATATGTTTTTATTAGTACTTAAAAATTGCATGTATGTGGAATACAGTGTGACGTCTCAGTAACTGGAAACAACGTGTGCTGGCCAAACCCGATCATGACCCTCCTTATTCTTACTTATGGAGGCTGGGGATGCCTCTCTTGTGTTTATTCATGCAGTGTATACTAGTCTGTTGTGGCCTGTGATCCCTCCTCGTACTGGGGAATACTACAGCTTACTCCTTTCTGTGTTCTGGTACCTTCCTGATCTACCTTTATCCAACCTCCAGTCATCCTCAGCTGTTTTATTTTCTGGGTAGTTAAGACATGTGTTTACTTGAGCGAGAAAGAGGTCGCTCAGTGGCTGTTTGACTGGTCAAAAGCCCTAAACAGCTCTGCGGTGCGAGGCTGGAGCCAGGAGCACATTCCAGGTCTCCCACGGAGATGGCAGGGAGCTACACTCCTGCTGTACCACCCCTACACCCTTTGCATCAGTAGGGAGCTGGAGCTAGAGACCACACCAAGGCCTCCCAGTGTGGAACATGCAATCCTCCCTGCTGCCTTACTGCTAGCCCCAACACCTTGCTTAAGTTGTTACTTGTGGGAACGGAATACTGACTTCTGGGGAGGTATTGTACAAACACAGTATGGGCACCAGCTTTGTGACACAACATCCCATATGAGCGCCATCCTGCCTATTCTATCTCCGATCCAGCTCCCTGCTAATGTACCCGGGAAAGCAGCGGAAATGACGCAGTCCTTGGATCCCCTGCATCCTTACGGGGAACCTGGATGTGGAGCTCTTGGCTCCTGGCTTTAGCCTGGCCCATTCCAGGCCACTATGACCATATGGGGAGTGAACCAGCAGATGGAAGAGCTCTTTTTCTGTCTGCAGTTCTGCCTTTTAGACAAATAAATCTTAAAAAATCAAAACCAAAAACCACCCAGTATGGATCTGTAGAATTCAAAGTATGAATGCTAGCCAAAATTTGAAACAAAAAGTGCATGATGTTTTTATGTCCAGAATCTAGGGATAGAACTGCATCCTGAGTGTGGGCCGAGGACATCGTCATTGGGACTAGCCAGCTGCTTTGACCTGCTTGGAAGTCTTTACCTGATTACATTCCTGTATAGCCAGTTAGATACTGTTGTTTTTCACAAGAATAAGGCTAGTAGAAAGGATATTTGAAAAAAACAAAAAAAAAAACTTTTAAAGTGTGTGCTCATGAACAATCATTACTAATTTTTCCTTGCAACGTTTTGAACAACTTTGGTTATTTTCTAATTTTTGGTTTTTAAACTGACATAGTAAAATGGGGGGAGAAGATGGACATGCAGTTCTGAGTTTTTTTTTAATTACATTGCATTTTTTTTTATTAATTATTTTGCGTTATGTGACAGTTTCATAGGCTCTGGGAATCCCCCTACTCCTCCCCACTCCCCTCCCCCCTGGTGGATTCCTCCACCTTGTTGCAGTATTACAGTTCAAATTCAATCAAGATTCTTTCTTTGCAAACATATACCAAGCATAGAGTCCAGCTACTTATTGTCCAGATGGGTTGAACAGTTTCTTGGGGAGACTATTTCTGGTCTGAAGTTAGAGCTGGTAGAATATCATCCCAGTCAATTAAGAGTCCCAATATAACATCAACAGCCATTTGCAACATTAGGGAATTGACATGGTTTTGAGTAACCAGTATGTTAAAAAAAAAAAAAAACTGCAAGTTCTTAACCACATCCTATGATTAGCTCATTGACATTTTTTATGTGACACAGTTTCATAGGCTCTGGGATTCCCCCAACCCCTTCCCATTCCCTCCCCCCATGGTGGATTCCTCCACCTTGTTGCAGTGTTACAGTTCAAATTCAGTTGAGATTCTTTCATTGCAATCATATACAAAGCAAAGAGTCCAGCATCTAATTGTCCAGATACATTCAACAGTTTCTTGGGGAGACCATCTCTGGTCTGAAGGTAGAGCTGGAAGAATATCATCCCGATCAATTAAAAGCCCCAACATAGCATCAACAACAATTTACAACATTATGGAATTAATTGTCATGGCATTGAGTAACCAATATGTTAAAAAATGCAAGTTCTTAACCACATCCTGTGACTATTTCATTGACATTTCGATGTTAGTTTATATACAACCAGCTTCTATACACCTTAAAATGGCTATAGATTACTATTCAGCTGTCTCGTGTCTATCCTCATTTTAGTATTTAGCAGTTTATAGCGTTGAAGCATAATTCTACTGAACCTGGCAGATTTTGGGATAGTCTAAACTGGCTTATAACTTTAGCAAGGCATATGTCAACAGTTGAGGTGTAGAACTGTTTTAGGAGGGTGTGCAGAGAAATCTTCCATTCCCCAGTGAGGAGTATCTAATCTCTGTGTCCTACCTAGTAAGGTGTATGTGCATCCACGCTGACCGTTTTCTGTCTGGTTCTAAGCTTTCCTTGTTGTTCTCTGTCTATTCTAATTTTGTTTGTTTGTTTGGGGGGGGGGGCTCTGGAGCGACTCTGATGGTCATTGCCAGAGAGGATGGGGATCCAAAGTTGGAACTAAGCAAGGACCAGAGAAAGCTCCTCCTCCGAGTCCCAAAGGAAGTTTACTGTTCTTCTGTTTCTGCGGACCACCCAGGGCTCCTGGCTGTTGTTCTGATGACCTTGGATCCTGCAAGGAAGGAAGTTCTGAGTTTTAACACACGTGTAGATTCACGCGACCACCATCCCAACTGGGGTCTGGCACATGTGCGTCACCCGAACTACCTGGGTCTGCCTCTTGGCAGCTACCCTTTCCCTGCTTCCTGATTCCAGGCAGCCCCAGACTGTAGTTTCCAAAATGCCCCACAATTGGAAGAAATGATGCCACTTGTAACTTTTTAACACTGGGATCTTTTGCTCAGCGTGAGACCTAGAGATTTTCCTGTGTAATGTTGATCAGTTTTTATCGCTGAATAATATTTCATGGTGCAAACACTTTGTCCTGTAATAAGTAGAAGTCCGGGTTACTTCTCTGTTGGACCGTATTTGCCATCTGATGACAGGGACAGACCCCTGTGACAGGTTACACTGGGAACCCAAGTTGTTCCTTCTCAGAGTTCAGCCCTGCTGTGTCACAGCTGGTTAGTCTGCCAAACCGGTTTCCTGAGAGGTGACACTTTGCACCTCCACCAGCACTGGCTGAGAGTTAAGTTACACTGTCAGTGCTGATGTTTTAACCATTTTAATGGGGTGTACTGGTATTTTCATTGTGGTTTCAGTTTGCATTTCCCTAATGGCCAGTATTGTTGATAAGCATCTTTCCACAAGCTTATCATGTGCTCTCTTGTATCTTTGTGGTGAAGTGTCTCTTCACGTTGTTGGCCCATTTAAAAGTTCTGATTACTTGTCTTTCTTATGGCGAGTCTTGAAAGTTTTGTTTTGTTTTTAGAAAAAAATATTCCAGATAGAAAGCTTGTATTATCTAACTCTGTTGGGAGTACTTTCTCCCACTATGTGGCTTTTCTTCTGCCTCCCTCAATAGCGTTCTTTTGTGAAGTTGCAATTTTAAATTTTGATGAAGTCTAATTTGTCACCTTTTTTTTTTTTTCTTATATGGACTGTGCTTTGATGTCTTTTTCTTACCCCCAGACGTTTTAGCTCTGTGATCCATTGAGTTGATGTTTGTACAAGGTGCAGGATTTAGGTCGTACTTCTTTTCTGGCAGGTAGATGTGCAATTGTTCCAGGCCCGAAGCTCCTGAAAGATGAGCCTTTCTTCCCTGGGTTGGTTTTGTGTTTTTGTCACAACGTACTTGGCTGTTTTTGTGTAGGTCTATTTCTGGACTTTTCTTCCACTGACTTGTGTGACTATTCTTTCGCGAAAACCACACTGTCTTGATTAGCCTCACAGCAGGACTCAAGATGGGGTAGCCTGGTTTCCTTCCTTTTGTTCCTCTTCAAAGTTATTTTGGCTGTCTTGGCCCTTTGTCTTTCCTTATAAATTCCACACTCAGCCTGCGCGTTTATCTGCAAAAACTCCTGCTGGCATTTGGAGCAGAATTGCTTCAAAACTGTGGATCAATCTGAGAATCGATCTGTTGTTAACTCTGTCAAGTCTTCCTTTCCATGGGCAGGATAGATCACTTCATTTACATTCGGATTCTATTTGATTCTTTTAATTAGGATTTCGTGTTTTTCAGAATCTGTCTATCTATATCTATATACACACACATATATATCATTTGTTAGGTTTATTTCTGTTTTGAACTAATAAAAACATTTTTATTTTAGGTTTCAGGTTTTTTTTTTTAAGATTTAATTTTATTCGAAAGGCAGATTTACAGACACAGAAGGAGACCCAGAAAAAGAGAATCTTCCATCTCCTGACTCAGTCTCCAGATGAGTGCCATACCTGGAGCCTGGAGCTTCCTCAGGGTCTCTGGCCATCTTCCCCTGCTTTCCCAGGCACATCAGCAGGGAGCTGGATTGGAAGTGAAGCCATGGGACTCAAGCCAGTGTCTGTCTGGGATGCAGGAACCACAGGCAGAGGTTTAAGCTACTCCTCTGCCAGCCCCTAGATTTCAGTGTTTAGTTCATTTCTTATATATAAAAATGTGGATTCCTGCGTGTGAACTCATTGTTACAATCATTTGAACTCACTTGTTCTAGTTTTCTAACAGATTTCTTGGTATTGTCTACATAGCTTGAAGTTTGCGAAAAAAATGACTATTATTTTTTCCTTTCTGATCTTTGTTTTTTTTCTTTCATTTCTGTAGACTTCCAGTGGGATACTGAAGGTAGGTGGTGAGAATAGACTTCCATGCCTCGTTGATGGTCTTGAAAAAGCATTCAGTCTTTCGCCATTAAGTGCAACGTTAGCTGTGAGGGTTTTCTTCTTTGTCGTCATCTTCGGTTTTTTAATATTTATTTATGAACTTGAAAGGCAGTTTCAGAGAGAGAGAGATACAGAGAGAGTCTGAGAGACAGAGAGTCTCCATCCCTCTGTTGGTTTGCTCCCCAAATGGTTGCAATGGCCAAGCTGAAAATAGGATCTAGGAATTCTGTCCCAGTCCCCACGTGGGTGGCAGAGGCTCAGGCACTTGGGCCATCTTCTGCTGCCTGCCCAGGTGCCTTCGCAGGGAGCTGGACAGCAAGTAGAGCAGCCGGGCCTCAAACTGGTGCTTACATGGGATGCTGATACCGCAGGCGGTGGCTTAACTGGCTATGCCACTGGATCAGTTCCAGCTGAAAGGTTTTGTGTTTGTTCTCTATCAAGTTTAGTTCCCTTTTATTCCTAGTCAAAGAGGTTATCAGGAATAAGTGTTGAATTTTGTCAAATAATCTTTCTTTATGCATTGTTAAGATCATATATTTTTTTTCTTCCTTAATTTTTGAATGTAATGGAAAATCTTGATTTTCAAATATTGAACCAGTCTTGCCTTCCTGGGTTAAACTGTGTTACTTGATTGTGATGTGTCATTCTTTTACAGGATTGGGCTTAATATGCTAATATTTTGCTTCTGAGATCATGAAAATGTTGGTCTAGTTTTGTTTTCCTTTCTTGCATTTTCTTTGACCTGCTAATATTCAGTCCTGGCTCAAGCACTTGGGTCCCTCACACGTACTTGAGCTGCCCTGATTAAGCTCCTGGAATTGGCTGGCCCAGCCATAGTTGTTGAGCGCCCTTGGGGAGTGAACCAGTGGGTGGAGGAGGTTTGATTTTTCTCTCTCCCTCTCTCTAGATAACTCTGTGTTTTTTAAATAAGTATAAATAAGGTTACAGGTTTTCATTTATTTTAAATATTTACTTGAGAGGCACAGCGGCACACAGAGACACATCAGCAGAGAGCTGCCACGTGCTGGCTCACTCCCCAAATGGCTACAGTGGCCTGGAGGTCAGTGGTGGGCCAGGCTGAGAGCTGAGCCAGGAGCTCATCTGGAGAACAGGGCCAAGTCCTTGGGTCAAAACCCACTGCTCCCTGCAGTGTGCAATAGCAGGACCTGGGAGCTGGGAGCACAGCTGAAACTGGGCACCTGATGCGGAACGGTGGTATCAACAAATGGCTTACCCACCGGGGCCAAATGCCCGCTCCTGTGCTTGCCTACTTATGGTATCAGGGTCATGCATGCCCACCTAATAAGAGAAGTCCTGAAATATTCCCTCTGTTATTTTGGGGGAAGAGAGTTGCAGAATTTCTTCTTGAAGTAGTTGGTAGGATTCTCTAGTGAAACGTACGGAGCTTAGGGTTTTCTTGGCATGGAGGTTTTTAATGAAAAATTAGATTTTTTAAAATAGATACTAGCCAGTTCAAATTGTCTGTTTCTTTTGGGGTGAGTTTTGGTACTGGGGTCCATTTCATCTAAGTTGTGGGGTTCTCTCTGTAAAGGCTTGTGCGATTGCTTATCGTCTCCGGTGTCTGTGAAAGCACAATTTTGGTTCAGTTTATTCATTTTTTTTCTTTTTCTTTATTTGGCTAGAGACTTACTAATTTGATTCATATTTTCATATAGCAGACTTTTGATTTTATTGTTTTTCTCCCTTATTTTTCTGTTTCCAGCTTAGCTGATTTCTGTTCTTTGTTTTCTTGTGCTAGACTTAAACTAGTTTGCACTTCTTTTTAACTAAAGTATAGTTTGTTGACTCAAGACCTTTCTAAGTTTTTAGTGCTAAGCATTTCCCCTTCAGTACTTCCATGACTGTTTTTTACACACCTTGAGATGCTGAAGTTTTATTTGAATTCAGCCTTCCTTTTTGACTTAAGGATTATTTAAACTCATATTCTTGGGAGGGTTATGAGTTATTTTTTTAAGATTTATTTATTCTTATTGAAAAGTCAGATACACAGAGAGGAGGAGAGGCAGAGAGGAAGATCTTTTGTCCGATGATTCACTCCCCAAGTGACCACCACGGCTGGAGCTGACCCAATCTGAAGCCAGGAGCCAGGAGCTTCTCAGGGTCTGCCCTGTGACTGTAGGGTCCCAAGGCTTTGGGCTGTCCATTTACTGCTTTCCCAGGCCACAAGCAGGAAGCTGGATGGGAAGTGGGGCTGCCAGGACACAAACCAGCGCCATATGGGATCCCGGCACGTTCAAAGCAAGAACTTTAGCTGCTAGGCCACTGCGCTGGGCCCATGTGAGGTGTTTTTAGTGTTGGTCTCATTGATGTTTAGTTGGATTCTGTTATGATTAGAGAATATACCTTTTTCTGACTTCAGTATTTTCAGGTTTCTCAAAGGTTGTTCCTTGACTCCAGTAATAGTCTGTCTCAGTGACTGTTCCATGTGGTTGTTACAAAGAGTGTCCTGTGAATACCAGCTGCATCTAATTGGTTGGTATTGTTCAGTTCCATTCTGTCCTGCTATCTCACTGAGTATTACGATGGGAAAATTGGAGTATCTGATTGTGAATTTGTCCATTTCACCCCCTTAGTTTTATTAGTTTCTGCTTTATGTCTTTTGGGATCCTTTTGTTAGGTGCATACACATTTAGGATTGTTACGTCTTTGAATGAACTGGCCATTTTTATCCTTGTCTAATGTCTCTATCCCTGGTAACTTTCCTTGCTTTGAATTTGACTGATTTTAATATAGCCACTCGACTTTCTGATGATTCATGTTGTTTTCACAGTATTTATTTTCTTCTCTTTTTAACTTAAAAAAGTCTTTTTGATTTTGAAGTAATTTCGGATTTATAGAAGAGTGGCAAAAACAGTGTAGTGATTTCCTGTATACACTTCACCTGATTCCCCTAATGTTAACATCTTATGTAACTGTGATACATTTATAAAAAAATAAGACATTTACATTGGTATAATATTAAGCAAGCTACAGGCTTTATTTGGATTTCACCAGATTTTTCTACTGATGTCCTTTTTCTGGTCCAGGACCCAGTCCAGACAACCATATTACATTTAGCAACGGCTTATTTTGAACCTGTGGATCATCGTGGTGCTTAGTGTGGACTTCTGATAGACGACCTGTAGTATGTCCTGATTTTTGATTTGTTTTAATCTGCCCATCGCTCTTGTATTGTGGTAGGAGTAGTTCACGTCAGATCTCTCCTTCTGACACAAGATGCCGTGGTCTTCCTCATGGTGGGTACAAGGCTGCACTGTGCGTCCTTGTGGTTTGTGTATCTTGCCTGACGGAAACCCTCGGTCCCTCACCCAGCAACGCCTCAGGACAATCTTGATTCTCATTGAGCATTTAGACCTTTTTTTGTCTGATACAATGCAGTGTGATTGAATTTGGGTCAACCATTTTGGGACTTGTTTTTCTGTGTGCCCCTTCTGTTGGGTGTTTGTTTATCTTGCCTGCCTTATTTGTGCTTTAGGATTCTATTTTAACTTCTCCATTGAGAGTTTTTTTTTTTTTTCAGTGTCTCTTGGTATAATTATCATTGTGTAGCACTGGGGCTTGCAGTAAGCATGCCCAAGCGTTCGGTTTACTTAGAATTGATGTTTTATTGCTTTAAGTGGAATCTAGAAATGTTAGTACTGTATTGATTGCTTTAATCTCTCCCTTTTGTTGTAATTGTCATTTACAGAATATCTGCATTCATGACAGACTGCATCAGAAATGCTTAACTTTTTGCCTTCAGCTGTCATGCTTCTCTTTTTTCTAAAGATTTTTTTGTTATTTATTTACTTTTTAAGCACTTAACAGGAGTAAGACAGGCTCTTATGTTTCTCCAAGTATTGACCACTTCTGTCTCTCTTCTTTCTTTTCTGAAATTTTGGGCTTCCCTGTAATATCATTTTCCTTAGCCTTTCCTTTAGCATAGTCGGCTGCTGATCTGTTTTCGGAGAATTTCTTAAATTCGTCATTGTTCTTGAAGGATATTTCCATAGGTCTAGAATTCTGAATGGAGGGGCCTGTGTGGTGTGTGGCGTAACAGGTGAGATCACCACCACCACCTCTGACGCCAGTTTCCCATGCAAGCCCTGGTTCCAGTTCCGTTTGTTCTGCTTCTAACCCAGCTCCCTGCTAATGCACCTGGGAAAGCAGCCGAAGATGGGCCAAATGCTTGGGCCTGTGCCAAACCTCTGGAAGACCCAGATGAGTCCTTGGATTCTGGCTTTGGCTTGGCCCAGCAACAGCTATTGCTTCCGCTCGGGCTGGGGACAGTATATGGAAGATCTCTGTCTGCCTGTCTTTCCTGACACTATGCCTTACCAAAAAAAATAAACAAATCTTCATAAATAAATCATCTTTAAGAGAAAAAAAAAGAGTTCTGAACAGGCAGCTGTGTCTTTCACCTGTTCTGACTCAGCACTTCAGGTGCTGTTGCCACACCCTTTGTCAACCACCCCCTCCCCGCCCCGACGTCTGATGAGGAAGTCGTGGTGTTGGGGTGATGGCTTCCCAGGGTTCAGACCCTCCTTTCCCCTCCCTGCTTTCAGGACCTTCTTCCTCTGTTGGTTTGTTTAGACCCATCTGAGCAAGAATTCCCATTTTGTTTGAAGTTCAAATCTGGAATCTTGGCGTCTTTCATCAAATTTGGAATGTTTTCAGTCATTATTGCTTTGAAAAAAATTTTTTGCACCGTGCACTCTTTCTATTCTGTTGAACCTATCCAATATATATGTAAATTTCTGTCATTGTATTTGCTGCCTTAAAATTTTCACTTTGATTCTTTTTTTTTTAAAGATGTATTTATGTTTTGTTGGAAAGACAGATTTACAGAGAGAAGGGGAGACAGAAAGATCTTCCATTTGCTGGTTCACTCCCCAAGTGTCTGCAATGGCTGGAGCTGAGCCAATCCAGAGCCAGGAGCTTCCATTGAGTCTCCCACACAGGTGCAGGGCTCAAGGCTTTGAGCCGTCCTCTGCTGCTTTCCCAGGCCACGAGCAGGAAGTTGGATGGGAAGTGGAGCAGTCAGGGCACAAACCGGTGCCCCTGTGGGATTCCGGCACATGCAAGATGAGGATTTAGCCGATAGGCTGTGGTGCTGGCACTCCCTCTCGCCGCACTTTTATTTTTCAAGTGTTTTAATTCTTTGTAGAGACATCCTTTTTTGTTTTTTTAAACCCTTTGTTTCAAGAATGTTTGTGTTTCTGAGAGCATACTTTTACCACAGCTGCTTTAAAAGTTTGATTCTTGGGGCTGATGCAATGGCTCAATTGGCTAATCCTCTACCTGCAAGAACTGACATCCCATATGGTACCGGTTTGTGTCCCAGCTGCTCCTCTTCCCGTCTAGCTCTCTGCTTATGGCCTGGGAAAGCAGTAAAAAATGGCCCAAAGCGACAGAACCAGACTGGACTGCAACACCCATTGGTTCCAGTGCAACTCGGGACTGAAAACAGAACCAACCCAGCAATTGAAACCACCAGCTGATCGGGGTGATGGACTGTGCCGGGCCCTGTGCTTGCTAGAACATATAAGAATCTAGTCTGGGAATACCTCAAAGTTTCTTTGGAGATCTCCCCAATCGAACTGCTGGACTCAGAACTCTAATCAAGAAAAGACAGAAGACAGAGCAGATCAATCATTCATCTCAGCTATATGTTGGCAGCGAAATATGGGGCAAACGGAGACTTTATGATGGACCATATCAATCAGTGGACGACCTCATCGAGCGAAACTGGCAGCGATTCATAACTGGAGAACTATTAACACCACTTGAGCACATATCTCAGAGCATTCCCCACATCCGGGACTCGGGGTGGGCGGGAAACCGGGTGGGGCTTCTCCCTCAATATCCCCCTTTACCTCAGATACATGATGGAAACAATATGGACATAATAGTATTACCCACTTCCCTATCCCCCTGAACCTTTTTTTTTTCTTTTTCTTTCTTTAACTGTAATTAACTATGTAAAGATTGTCAACAACAATACAATAAAATAGATTAAAAAAAAATGGCCCAAAGCATTGGGACCCTGCACCCGTATGGGAGACCTGGAAAAAGCTCTTGGCTTCGGATCAGCTCAGCTCCAGCTATTGTGGCCGTTTGTAGAGTGTACCAGTAGACGGAAGATCTTTCTGTTTCTCCCTCTCTCTGTAAATCTGCCTTTCCGATAAAGATAAATACATCTTAAGAAAAAAATCTTTGATTCTCTTTTTGGTACTTAATTACATTTTAAGTATTTAGATGCTTGATTGCATTAATCATTTTATTTGAGAGGCAAGCTGAGGACTCATCCACCATTCACTTCTCAGGGACCCAAGATACCAGAGCTGGGCCAGGCTGAGAGCAGGAGTGGGGGTCTCCATCTAGGTGTCTCATGCGGGTGGCAGAGACCCAGCTCTTGGGGCCATCAGCTGCTGCCTCCCAGGATGCACGTTAGCAGGCAGCTGGCCTTGAGGGCAGAGCCAGGACTTGAACCCAGTCACCCAGATGTGGGATGTGGGCATCTCACGTGGTATCTTACCCACTCTACCAGATGCCCGTCCCTTTGGCTTATGATTCTGACCTCTCAGGGCTCATCTCAGTTGACTGTCTTTTCCCCTGTGAGGTGTTGATATTTTCAAGTTTCTTTGCAGTATCTATTGGGGTTTTATATCATGGACATTTTGAATATTGTTAGGAGACTTCGGGCCTTATGAAAATCACCCCAGGAATGTTGTTTTCTTTGTCTGGGCAGAGCTAGGACAGCTGTGTTCAGGCTATAGACTGCTGCCCGCCTTCTGTAGGCCGGGGACTGGCATCAGTTTGCTGTGTTGCTTTTCCAGCCGTGCTGTGAATGCCTGTGGCGGTTACCAGGCTCGGGCAGTGACATGCACCTGAGGGCAGTCATCACAGACTTGGCACGTTGGGTCAGATGCGTGAGTGTGTGCGTGGCTTAGGGCCGAACCCTGGGGTTCTCACACCCGTTGACTGACCTCAGGCCCCCTCCTGTGGTTTCTCACAATCTTCAGATCCACAGACTTGCTCTCTTGGAAATCGGCTTGTGCTGTGACATCCATCTTTGTAGGGAATCAAGCAGCAAGAAGATGGGGAGGGAGAGCTGAGCAGTAGAGACTGTCCTTGGAATCTGGGTGTCCCAGTTTCCCCCATCAGAGGAAACACTCCTCATCTGAATGCCTGACTGTCCTCAGGGCAGCATGGAGCGAGCAGAATGAACCACCAACAGGTTGGCTACTCCCTTTTGTGTTTCACGAGTTCCCTTCCAGCTGGATCCGAAGTGGCTGTCCTTTCTCTCGGCACTTTTCTTGGCCATACCTGCTGCACAGTTCTCAGTTTGGACTGCCTGTGCATCCAAGCAAGAAGATACCAGAAAAGGGAGGGAGGGAAGGAGAGGAAAGGGCAAGGTTGGCTGGTTTCAACCCAGAGTCTGAGTTTTGGTTTTTTTTCCCACCTACCCGTTATCAGTTACTTTTCTGTCGTCAGACAACATATGGAGCAGCGTGGTCCAAGAATATTTTAATGGGATTCAGTGGGAGGTGCGGAGTCGGGTAGACCGACTCCACCTGACCTGGAGCCAGGGACGTTGGTTGTTCATGAAGCAGGAACTCAGAGGGAGCAAGGCTGGTGGGGGTGAGGAGGTCGGTGGCTTTAGTGGTTCTCAGATGCCCTGAGAGATGATGCGACTGGTCCCGGAGCTGGGGAGGCTTGCCGAAGGACTGTGATGGTGTAGGATGCTGTCTCCAGCTCCTTTTTAAATTTTGAAATTGAAGAAAAAAGTTTTTTTGAATAGGTAATGTCTGCGCTTAATACTACATTTCAAAGAGACGAAAAGAAGGAAATGAGAGAGGCAGGTGTGTGTCGTGGCCACTCAGGCCGTGTCCCTGGCAGAAACCCCTTGCCAGTGTCTCTGGTACGCTTATCAGAGTAACTGCACACGACCAAGCATGGGAAGCGGAGAAGTGTGTATGTGCACCAGCAGAGGTGGTGGCGTGCTGCACTCTGTGCACGGTGCCTGTGCGCGATCGGTGCCTGCAGACGGCCACCAGCAGAATGCCACTAAACAGATGCATTGTCCCCTGACGAGTAAGTCCTTTGTTGATCGTCATTTATCTTTTAGTAATGAGCAGATAAACATCCTTCTGTCTGTTTCAGTCTTCTCAAGCTTGCTTGCTCTCTCTCTCTTTCCCGGTGCAGTAGCCCTACTTCCCATCCAGCTCCCTGCCTGTGGCCTGGGAAAGCAGTCGAGGACTGCCCAAAGCCTTGGGACCCTGCACCAATGTGGCAGATCTGGAAGAAGCTCCTGGCTCCTGGCTTCGGATCAGCTGAGCTCTGACCATTGCAACCACTTGGGGAGTGATTCAGTGCATGGAAGGTCTTTCTGTCTCTCCTCTTCTCTGTATATATGACTTTGCAATAAAACTAAATAAATCTTAAAAAATAATAATAAAAACATATTACAGAGAGAAGGACATCTTCCATTTGCTGGTTCACTTCCCACCTGGCTGTAACAGCTGGGTAAGGCTGAAGCCAGGAGCCTGGAGCTTCCTCAGGGTCTCACATGTGAGTGCAGAGGTCCAAAGAATTGGCCTTTTCCGGGAGCATTAGCAGGGAGCTGGATAGAAAGTAGAGCGTCTAGGACCTGAGCCAGCACCCATATGGGATGCAGGTGTCTCAGGCAACAGCTTAACTCACTACGCCACAACTCCAGCTGCAAAGGATGCCTCAGATTTTCAGCCTCAGTAGAGTCAATGAGTGCCAGGATTGGTAGCAGATATCTGTGTGTACTGAAATCTTGTTTGGTTATGTGGAGGCAAAAAGTGGACAAACTGGCATTTCTTTTTTTTTTTTTTTTTGTCACCCTTCTGCTTCTGTTAAGGGACTTGATAGCAGGCTATTAAAGGAGAATTGCAAAATGACTGAGTAGCAAGCCGGCCCAGGGGAAGGGCAGGCCAGGCAGGAGGCTCTGGATGACCAGTTGGGTGGTCAGTTCCTGATCTTGAGCTATTAGTCTGGATTCAGGTTTTGTTGTCCTGAGGAGTGTTTTGCTTGCGGCCCACTCTCTGCTGAGCGATCATATGTTTAAATAGAAGAGGGAGGGTTGTTCTTGACTGTGCTCATGGTGGAAGAGGAGCCCCCAGAGAGCAAAGAACTTTCCTTGTCCACCCCTGGGCCAGCTTGTGGGACGTGAAAAGGCTTTCTGGGGGAAGCTGTAGGGGAGAAGGGATCACAGAGACCAGAAAGGTGTCACTTAGGAAGAGGGTGCTTGTTTCTGCTGTTTCTTTGAACTGATGGCTTTCGGGGTGGGCATTTAGCATAGGGGTTGAGACACTGCTTGTGTTACCTGTAAGCCCGGGTTCAAGTCCCGGCTCCACCCTTGATTCCATCCTCCTGCTACTGTGCACGCTGGGATGCAGTGAAATATGACTCAAGGAGCTGGGTCCCTGCCCCCTGACTGGAGACCCTGACTGCGTGCTTGGGGCTCAGTTCTTGCTTCCTGGCTTGGGCCTGGACCAGCCCCAGATGTTGTGATTGAACACCGCAGTGAGTAGGAGCTCTAGCTCTGTTCATCTCTTCCTGTCTCCCTTCTCTCCCCCTCTCTCTTCTTTTTAAGTCCGTAAAATAAGTGTAAAAGGTTGTTTAAAAATAAAGTCAAGGCTTTCTTGGGAAATGTGATACCCGTTTCTAATGTAGTGAAGCGTTTTCCTGGTAGCAGGACCTTTGACTCTGCGTTTGGCACCAACATCATCAGGAGGTGCGTAGAGTCTTTCCTGTTTACTTGGCTATGATTATATTGGTGTCTGCTTCCACTGGTTTTAGTCAAAAAATTTTTTAAGATTTATTTTATTTTCATTGCAAAGTCAGATATACAGAGGGAAGGAGAGACAGAGAGGAAGATCTTTTGTCTGCTGATTCACTCCACAAGCACCCACAATGTCTGAAGCTGAGCTGATCCAAAGCCAGGAACCCAGAGCTTTTTTCAGGTCTCCCACACAGGTGCAGGGTCCCAAGGCTTGGGGCCGTCCTTGACTGCTTTCTTAGGCCACAAGCAGGGAGCTAGATGGGAAGCAGGGCTGCTGGTATTAGAACCAGCACCCATATGGGATCCCAGCGCATTCAAGGTGAGTATTTTAGCTGCTAGGCCACCATGCCAGGCCCGTTTTTAGTAAATCTTAGGTGTACAATATAAATCTGACAAAAGGAGAGATAGTTTTTTTAAATGTATTTTTATTTTGAATTATGTGGTATAATTTTGTATAGACTGGGATTCCCCCTCAAACTCCCACCTCCCAACAGATTTTTCCCATTTTACTACAATGGTGTAGTCCTTCATAAGGAATCATAATTCTGTCAGTCTCTTATTTACGTGTACCCCAACATTGTTGGTACAGACAATGTCAGACAGTCCAGCATCCCATTGTCTACACATGTCCAACAGTTTCATTGGGAATCCATCTTTTGTCTGGAAGCTGGGATGCATGTTCCATTATTCCCCCACATCTGTATATGATAGACCCCAGTACTCCATCACTGTACATTTCCATAATTGAGAAGCCATGAACCAAGGTCAGCTGGTATGAGTTAGAACAGCCACAGCAACAACAACATCAACAACAACAAAGTATATCACCATGAAAAAATACGCCACTGAGTAACCAACACATGGGTGACAAAAAGGAAACACAAAAGTCTCTTGGGAAAAATGATGCCACCGTGTAATCCATGAGCCAGTGATGAATTCGACAAGAGAGAGAAATTATTTGGAATAATCAAAACTGAAATAAAAAACATCAAAACACATGGGATACAACCAAACAAACAAACAAAAACCAGAATAGGTTGGATTATTGAAGTTACACTTTCCGTGTTGGTTTCCTTATATAAGAGAGAACGTATGGTATTTGTTCTTTTGTGATTGACTCATTTTACTGAGCATAATGGTCTCTAGTTGGTACCACCTAGTTGTAAATAGTATAATTTTATTCTTCTTAATAGCTGAATAATATTGCATGAAGTAGATGAACCACAGTTTCTTTAACCACTCTTCTTTGGACGCACATCTGGATTGTTTCCATGTCTTTGCTATTGTAGATTGTGCTGCTGCAATATAGGATTACATATCCCCTTTTCATATGCAGATTTCACTTCTGTTGGGTATAGTCCTAGGAGCAGGATAGCTGGTTCATATGGCAGGATTATTTGCAATTCTCCAAGTACTCTCCATACTGATTTCCACAGCGGTTGTACTAGCCTGCACTCGCACCAGCAGTGAAGGAGGGTGCCTTTCTCCCCACATATCCAAGCCAGCAGGTGTTGTTAGTTGAGTTCTGAATGTAGGCCAGTATCACTGGAGTTAGGTGGTACCTCAACATGGTTTTCATTTGTATCTAGGAGAGATAGTTTTTTTTTTTGTTATTACAAAGTCAGATATACAGAGAGGAGGAGAGACAGAGAGGAAGATCTTCCATCCGATGATTCACTCCCCAAGTGAGCCGCAACGGCCGGTGCTATGCTGATCCGAAGCCAGGAACCAGGAGCTTCTTCCGGGTCTCCCACGCAGGTGCAGGGTCCCAAAGCTTTGGGCCGTCCTCGACTGCTTTCCCAGGCCACAAGCAGGGAGCTGGATGGGAAGTGGAGCTGCCGGGATTAGAACCGGCGCCCATATGGGATCCTGGTGCATTCAAGGTGAGGACTTTAGCCGCTAGGCCACACCGCCCTAGGAGAGAGAGTTTTAAGAGTGAATGATAGGTTCTTCACCAGAGGAATCCCCAAGTGGTAGGCTGTTAAGTCATACAACTGGTTTTGTGGGCCCTTTGAGTTGCAACATTGTGTTGATGTTTTTCCTTATACAACCCTATGTTTGTTGCAAAATTTGAAATGAACAAACGTAGGTTTTGTAAAGAAATCTGACACACTAGCAGATGTCAAGAAAGAACAAACATATTCCTGGAAAGTTGTACACCCAATTCAGTGATCATTGGATTCTTGGAATTACTTGTTTGGATTTGCCTCCTGAACCTGTTTTGCTGACATATAAAAGGGGGGAAAGAAAGCTGAAAAGGATCTGTGGGACCAGTTCTCACTGTGGCACAGCCCAGGAAGGAGAGATGGCTGGCTGTTCCCATGACTGGAGTGACACAGGCTTTCCGGAAGACCCTCAGGTTTCCACCCTGTGTTTTCCTCATATGGTGGCTTTTTATGAGAAAGGTGGTAGGGGGAGACTCATGCAGTGTTCTGTTGCTAAGGTGTTGTATGTTTTACTCTTTCCGTTTGGTAACATTTGGAGACCTTCTGTGCTCGGCATGTCAAGCAAGTGTGGTCTTGGTCATCTATAAGCTCAGGTGTCTCTGTGATCCAAAAGTTCTCCTCTGTGTGCTAATTCAGAGATGAGAGTTTGTGTGATGGTCACTGTACAGTCCTTCCCAGAGGACAGCTAATAAAGTTTTAGAAAATAAAGTCTTAACAAAGTCTCAAGTCATTACCATAAAAATAAATTTAGCTGTTTATTATTCATTTAGGAGTAGCAGGTGCATTGTGCCAGTGACACCTTTCAGAAGAATTGAGGTCTTAACTCAGCAGCAGGGGTGGACGCTCTGTCCTAAGGAGTGCCACAGGCCAGGGCGTTGCTGTGAGGTTGCTGTCCATGGACACAGCAGTGAATTTAGAAGTACGTGAAGTTGGATGTGGCGACTGAAGCAATGCAAGTCTTCAGTTCCGGTCCGAAGCAGCGGTCAGAGAGAAGACAGGAGCAGGGTCTCTGCCATGGTGTAGGCTGGTCCCAGGCAGAGCGGAGCATCTCAGCTGACTCCCCATGGACGCATGGGGTCCTTTTCCAGGGAAGAAAGTGGGTCCCACCTCAGGAGATCGTTTCTACCTCAGGTAAAGAAGCACCTGAGTGTGAGCCATGCAGGTCCCTCCTCTTGGAGAAGAAAGTGTCACCACAGTGGCTCCAGGTCACAAACTGGTGACAAGTGCACTTTGTGAGGGTATTCAGAAGGTTCATGGGCCAGGGGATTAACAGAAAAGGTGACTTGTGTAAATAGATTTTGAAATCCATGCACAGTTTTTCATTAATATAGTTTTCTTTCTTTTTAAAAATCTTACGGATGTAAAGGGAACTGATTTTGTGTATTTTCTAGGTACATTTCCAAGAAGATAACCACACTTTTTTCTTTCTCTCAATCCCCTTCCTTCTTTCTTTTAAAAAAATATTTTATATTTTATTATTATTATTATTTTATGATACAGTTCTATAGGCTCTTGGTATTTCCCTTATCCCAGCCCCAATCGCCCCCGCCACCTAGTTCCTCTATATCATTACTAACATATAGTTCTTTTTTTTTTAAAGATTTATTTATTTTATTAGAGTCAAATATACAGAGAGGAGGAGAGACAGAGAGGAAGATCTTCCGTCCGATGATTCACTCCCCAAGTGAGCCACAACGGGCCAATGCCGATCCGAAGCCAGGAACCAGGAACCAGGAACCAGGAACCTCTTCCGGGTCTCCCACGTGGGTGCAGGGTCCCAAAGCCTTGGGCCGTCCTCGACTGCTTTCCCAGGCCACAAGCAGGGAGCTGGATGGGAAGTACAGCTGCCGGGATTAGAACTGGCGCCCATATGGGATCCCGGTGCGTTCAAGGCGAGGACTTTAGCCACTAGGCCACGGCCGCCGGGCCCAATAACATATGGTTCTTCATACACAGTCATATGTCCATCATTGCAGGCATGGACAATGGCAGAGAGTCCAGCATCCTATTGTCAAGATGTAGTAAACAGTTTCATTGCAAGTCCATCTTTGTCCGGAAGTGGAAATGCATACTACATTGTATCCTCACATCTGGATGTTGGTCTCCATTTCACAGCTACTGTACATCCCCTCAAATTAAAATCATAATACAAAATCAATAGAAAGAAAAATAGGGCCCAGCGGCATGGCCTAGCGGCTGAAGTCCTCACCTTGAACGCGCCGGAATCCCATGTGGGTGCCAGTTCTAATCCCGGCGGCTCCACTTCCCATCCAGCTCCCTGCTTGTGGCCTGGGAAAGCAGTCGAGGACAGCCCAATGCTTTGGGACTGTGCACCTGTGTGGGAGACCCGGAGGAGGTTTCTGGTTCCTGGCTTCGGATCGGCATAGCACCGGCCGTTGCGGCTCACTTGGAGAGTGAATCATGAGATGGAAGATCTTCCTCTCTGTCTCTTCTCTCTGTATATCTGACTTTGTAATAAAAATACATAAATATTTAAAAAAAAAAGAAAAATAGAAATTTACAATGCCAGAACTTAAATGTTACTAGATTCGACAGTCTCCATTACACAGCTACTATACATCTCCTTAAATGAAAAGCCACAAAACAAAATCAACATCAGGAAGAAAAAAGAAATTAACAACAAAATGAAGCTAAATAACATGCTACTAAATGACTAACTTGTAGCTGAAGGAATTAAAAAGAAAATCAAGAACCTTCTTGCAGAAAATGATGCTACTGTATGATCTGTGAGTCATTGAAGAATTTAATCAGAAGAAAGTGTTTTGAAGAGATGAAACTAACAGAAAACAACAAAACCCTTGCGATATAGTTTCCGCTGATTTTTGTTGGTGAAATGTGTCTCTTCTAGACAATAAATAGATGGGTTTTGTTTTTTAATACAGTTTACTAATCTATGACCTTTGATTGAGCTTAAGCCATTTACATTCAGTGTTAGTATGTATGGATGGTACTTTGGTCCTGTCCTTTTAGGAATGGGCTGTTCATTGGTTTAGTCTTCTGTTGTCATTTTACTGGGATGTTCTTCCCATTTGCCTTTGGTTTTGGTAGGTGCTATTCCTCTGTCAAGAGAACATCTTGAAGTATCATTTGTAGGGCACGTTTGAAAGAGGCAAATTCTTTTAAGTTTTCTTTACTGTGGAAGAATTTTATTTCGTTTTCAAAGACAAAAGAAAGCTTTGCTGGATATGTTATCCTGGGCCAAAAACTTACTGCTTTTAAAATCTGGAATATGTCACTCCATTCTCTTCTTGCCTATAGAGTTTCCTGTGAGAGCTCTCCTGTGAGTTTAATTGGCATTCCTTTATATGTCAATTGATTTTTTTCACGTGCACATTTAAGGATCTTTTCCTTATGTTCAACTGAAGAGAGCTTGATGATCATGCTTCTTGGTGAAAATCGCTTTTGATCAGACCTGTTGTGAGTTCTGTGCCCCTCCTGGATGTTGTTTCCCAATTCTTTCTCCAGATTAGGGAAATTTTCCTCTATTATTTCATTAAATATATTTGTAAAACTAGTTTCTCTTTCTGCACCTTCTGGGACTCCCATAACTCTTATATTTGGCCTCTTAATAGTGCCTTTCAATTCTTGAATCCTTTTTTTTGGCCTGATCCAGCTCTGTTTCCAGCTTTTTGTTTGCTTCCCCCGATGACAGGAAATATCTTCCAATTTTGATATTCTTTTTTCTGCTTTCTTCATTCTATGTTGGAGACTCTCCACTGTACTTTTTATTTGCTCTACTGTGTTCTTAATTTCTGATATATCAGCCTTGATTTGCCTTATTGCTGCTATTGCTTGTGTAAGATATTCCTTAAATTCTTTGAACTCTTGTATGTGCTTCTCCTTGTTGATCAGAAGCTTTAAAATGAGTCTTATGGATTCTGTGTGCCCCATTTTCTCGACATCTTCCTCAGTTAACTCTGAGGTTGGCGTAGGGTTTTGCTCAGGGGAGTTTTCAGTAATATTCATTTTGCCTCTCTCTCTTCTGCTCTTGGTCATTGTACTTCTGGTTAGCAGAGTCTTCTGCTTGGGGCAGGTTTCTAAGCTGTGTCACCCACAGGTCTACAGTTTGATTTTAGTTATTGCACTTGGTACACAACTCTTTGCTTGCAGCCACTTGTGCCACAACCTCCAGCGAGTTCCAGGTCTGGGTTCTTATGTTAGATTTCACAAAGAACTCCCTTCTTGCCTTTTTTTTTTTCCTTTAAGTTTTACAAATGTGTCATTTCAGTCTGATGTGTAACCACAGGCTTATTGCACCACTAACCATAATGTTCAACAAGTAAAATTAGGAAGACCACAGTTCCACAGGAGTATAAACAGGACTAAAAACAACAGTCAAATTGCAAAGTGTCTACTTTATTCCTTTATGTATTTGGGGTGGTGGTGAGATGAGCCGCTGCTTCTCAGGGAAACGTGATAATTGTCTTTTGGGTACTGGCTTATTTCACCAAGTGTAATGGCTTCCAGTTGCATCCATTTTGCTTCAAAAGACAGGATTTCATACTTTTTTTTTTTTTTACAGTGGAGTAGTATTTTGTAGTTTTTCGCTGTCTCGCAGCAACACTAAAAAGATGGGTGCACGCTCTTTAGGGTCCGGGAAAAGCTGGAACCACAACCAGACCCCTCACAGCCTAAAGCAGCTTCGTTTAAATCCTCATCTCCACTGCTCCGGTCCCCATTGGTCTAAGCTTTCCTCCCCACTTCTACAGCTCTCTCTTCGTCTTTCTCGTCCCGTATTTCTCTGTTCTGCTTTTACTGCTTCTGTCTATATCCCTCTTTTCTACTTTCTCTCGGGCACCCTTCCGCCCGCCCATTCTTCTCCCTCTTCCTGGTATTTCTCCATCCGCCATCCATCCGTCTGTCTTCTTCATCCGACCGTCCGTCTGTCCCAGTCCACTTTTATCAGCTACTTTTATATAGTTCTCCATCAATCACTTCTCCCCATGGGTCCAATTGGTGCTACGTGATAGGCTAGTAATCACAGCGAGGGCATTAGCCTATCCCTTTGACTTCCTGTTTATCTGCTGGTGAGACCAGCTCCGCCTCCTGGCCCTGGGCTGGCCGCCATCTTGCGATGGCCCCTCCTATTCCGGCTGTCCTGTTCTGGGGAGCGGCTTCAGCACCCCGCTTCCCACAGTAGTGTATATACCACATTTTCTTTATCCAGTCATCAGCTGATGGACACCTGATCTCCAGTAAACATGGAGGTACAGTTAACTCCTTTATATGTCGATTTCATTTCATTTGGATGTATTTCCAGTAGTGGATGGCCGGCTCATATGTAGATCTATTTTCAGATTCCTGAGGAATCTCCATTCTGTCTTCCACCAACAGTGGAGTACAGTACCTTTTCACCCACATCTCTTAAAAAATTATTTATTTTTACTTTATATGCATATTTACAGAGAGGAGAGGAGAGGAGAGAGAGAGAGAATTTTCCATGGATGTGAACTGATCCCAAACCAGGAGTTTCTGGGTCTCCCGCACGGGTGCAGGCCCAAAGACCTGAGCCATTCTCAGCTGCTTTCCTAGGCCGTAAGCTTGGAGCTGCATCAGAAGTGGAGCAGCTAGGACTGAACCAACACCCATTTGGGATTCTGATGCTGCAGGTGGGGGATTAGCCTGTTGAACTATTGTACCAGCCCTCTTTCCCCACATCTCTGCCAGAATTGTTATTTTAAAAATTTTTTCATAATAGCCATTCTAACATTTCATAACAGCTGAAACCTCATTGTGGTTTTTATTTGCGTTTCTCTGATGACTAGTGATCCTGAGCATTTTTCTGTGTCTGTTGACCGTTTGTATTTCATCCTTTGAAAACTGCCATTCATATCCTTCACCCATTTCCTTTGTTAAAGATTTATTTGCTTATTTGAAGGACAGAGTTAAGAGAGAGGGATAGATAGCAAGAGAGATCTTCCATCTGCTGATTCACTCTCTAAATGACTGTCACAGCTGGCTGGCCAGTTTGAAGTCAGGAGCCAGAAGTTTTTTCCAAGTCTCCTGTATGGGTGCAGGGGCCCAAATATTTGGGCCATCCTCTGCTGCTCTCTCAGGCACATTATCAGTGAACGGTGTTAGAAGTTGAGCAGCTGGGACACAAGCTGATGTTGGTGTCTTAGGCCGTAGCTTGACGTGAAATGCCATAACACCCCCTTTTGCTCAGTTCTTAAATTGATTATTTTGCTGCTTTTGAGTTTCTTGAACTCTTTATAGATCCTGAATATCAATCCTGTGTCAGTTACACAGTTCACAAACATTATCCCCCGTTCTGTTGGTCGCCTCTTTGCCTTCTCCATAGCTTCCTTTGTAGCGCAGAAGCTTCCTTGCTTGCTATAATGAGGTTTACTTATTTTTGCTTTAAATGCCTGTATTCTTGTGGTCTTTTCCAAGTATTTGCCTATTCCAATGTCTTGAAGGGTTTGCCTAATTTTTTTTCCTCCAATAACTTGATGGTATTAGGTCATCAAGTTAGTTTTGAGTTGATTTTCACGTAAGGTGTAAGGTAGGAGTCTTTTGCGTGAATAGATTTAATTTTCCTAACAGCACTTTGTTGAAGAGACTGTCCTTTTTCCAAAGATTGATTTTAGCCTATTTGTCGAAAATTGGTTGTAGCTGCATGAATTTCTAGGGTTTCTACTTTGCTCCATTGTGCCACATGTCTGTTTTTCTGCCAGTCCCAGGCTGTTTTGGTTGTAACTTCCCTGTAGTATGTCTTGAAATCTGGTATTTTGTGATGCCTCCAGCTTTGTTTTTGTTGTTTAGGATTGCTTTCGCTGTTTGGGGTCCCTCGTGTTTCCACATGAATTTTAACATTTTTTCTTGATCTGAGAAGAATGTCCTCCGTATTTTGATTATGATTGCATTGGATCTGTAAATTGCTTTGGATAGTACAGACATTTTGATGATATTGATGCTTCCAATACACAATCACGGAAGATTCTTCCATTTTTGTGTGTGTGTGGCTTTTATTTCGTTCTTTAATATCTTAAATTTTTATTGTAGAGATCTTTTACATTCCTGGTTAAATTTATTGCAGATATTTAAATTTTTGTAGCTGTTGTGGTGCTACCAATCTTACAGGTTTTCTCTTCTTGGCCATACCATTGTGTATACAAAGGCTGTTGTTTTTTTTAATTACATTTCATTTTATGACATCGTTTCATAGAAGGCTATTGATTTTAGATTGGGTTGATTTAAAGTCCTGCAACTTCACCAAACTCTCTTAGAAATGTTAACAGTCTCACAGCTGAATCTTTTGGTTTTCCTATATGTCGAGTCATGTCATCTGCAAACATGGATGATTTAACTCCTTTTCCAATTTATTTCCCTGTGACTTCTTTTTCTTGCCTAATAGCTCTGGCTAACAGTTCTAGAACTGTGCTGAAGAGCGTTGGTGAAAGTAGGAATGTTACCTGGTTTCGAATCTTGCTGCAAATGCATCCAACTTTTCCTCATTCTGCTTATTGCTGACTGTGGGTTTTTCATGTGTTGCCTTGTTTGTGTTGAGGAATGTTCCTTTCATACTCAGTTAACTAAAGGTTTTTATCATGAAAGGATATTGTAATTTATCAAATGTTCTCTCTCTTTCTATGGAGATAATCATATCGTTTTTATTCTTTGATTTTCCTTTTTGTCTATTTATTTTATTATATAGATCCATAGGCTGTGGTGTTTACTTTCTCCCCTCCTCAAACCCCCTCCTCAACACTGGTTTCCCCTATATTATTATAATAATATAGTCCTTCATAAGCAGTCGTAAGTCCATCATTCTGCTATTTAAGTGTATCCTGACATTGTGGGTATGGACAGTGGCAGAGAGTCCAGCAAACTATGTAACAGTTTCCTTGGGAGTCCTTTGATTTGGAAGCAGAGATGCTTACTCCATTGTCTCTTCACATCTGGATATGATAGTCTCTATTTTTTTTTAAAGATTTATTCATTTTATTACAGCCAGATATACACAGAGGAGGAGAGACAGAGAGGAAGATCTTCCGTCCGATGATTCACTCCCCAAGTGAGCCACAACGGTTGGTGCGCGCCGATCCGAAGCCGGGAACCTGGAACCTCTTCCGGGTCTCCTACACAGGTGCAGGGTCCCAATGCATTGGGCCGTCCTCGACTGCTTTCCCAGGCCACAAGCAGGGAGCTGGATGGGAAGTGGAGCTGCCGGGATTAGAACCGGCGCCCATATGAGATCCTGGGGCTTTCAAGGCGAGGACTTTAGCTGCTAGGCCACGCCGCCGGGCCCTGATAGTCTCTATTATACAGTTACTATACAACTTCTTAAATGAAAAGCCATAAAACAAAAATCAACAACAGGAAGAAAAATAGAAAGTTTACAACAAGATGAAGTTATTTAGCATGCTACTGTAAGACCTATGTGTCACTGTATAAATTAATAAGGAAATAAACCTTTTTTAAAATGAAAATAAAAACAGAAATATCAAAACTCATGAGCTGTAACAAAAACAACATTGAAAGGAACATTTATAACATCAGGCACTTACAATTAATTGAAATTTCTCAAATAAATGATCTAACAATGCATCTGAAGAACTTATCAAAAAGTGAACAAGAAGTAAAAAATGTTATAAATCACAGGAAAAAATAAATGGAATTAAAACTAAAAAACTAAAACAAGAAAGCCATTTTTTTTAAAGATGAGCAAGCAAACTTTTAGCCAGATTAGCAAAAAAAAAAAAAAAAAAAAAAAGCAAGAGAGGAAAACCAAGTAAAATTAGAGCTGAAAAAGAAAACATTGTTAGAAACTAGTAAGATGATCTCTTCTTGCTAAATAGATCCTTTGATCATTATGTGGTGTTATTAATCTCTTAATATTTTTCACATCACAGTCCATATTATCTGATATAAGGATGGCTACATTAGCTCGTTTTTCCTTTCCATTAGCCTGGAATACCTTTTTCCATCCTTTCACTTTCAGTTTCTGAATATCTTTGTTGGTGAGATGCGTCTGTTGTAGGCAACAAATAGATGGGTTTGTTTTTTTATTCAGTCTGCTAGTCTATGGCATTTGGCTGTTGAGTTTAAGCCATTTACATTTCAGGTTAATAATGGGTAGGTGGTAACTGGTACTATCGTTTTAGCAATGGGTTGTTCCTTATTTGATTTAGTCTTATGTTGTCCTTTTACTGGGATGTTCTCCACATTTGCATTTGGTTTTGGTAATTGCTATTCCTTTTCTCTGACAATAGAACAACTCTAAGTATCATTTGTAGGGCAGGTCTGAAAGAGGGGAATTCTTTGAGTTTTTCTTTACTGTGAAAGAATTTTCTTCCATTTTCAAAGACAAAGGAAAGACAAAGCTTTGCTGTGTAAATTATTATGGACTGACAAATTTTTCCTGTATGAATCTAGAATATGTCATTCCAATCTCTTCTGGCCTGGAGAGGTTCCTCCGAGAGATCAGCAGTGAGTCTGATTGGGGTTTCTGTATCTGTTAAGTTATTTTTTTTCATATACACATTTAAGGATCTTTTCCCTGTGTACAACTGAAGAGAACTTGCTTATCATGTGTCGTGGTGAAGATGGCTTTTGATCAACCCCACTGGGAGTCATGTGCCCCTCCTGTATTTTGTTTCCCAATTCTTTCTCCACATTAGGGAATTTTTCCTTTATTATTTCATTGAATACAGTTTTAAACCCAGCTTCTCTTTCTGTGCCTTCTGGAACTCCCATAACTCATATTTAGCCATTAATTCTTGAATACTTCTCTTGGCTTGACCCAGGTCTGCTTCCAGCTTTTTGATTTTTCCCCATTTTGACAAGAAATATCTTCTAACTCTGAGATTCTTTCTTCTGCCTCCTTCATTCTATTATTGAGGCATTCTGCTAAATTTTTAATTTGCTCCCGTATGCCCTTCATTTTTAATAATTCGGCTTGATTTTGTTTCAATGTTGCTATTTCCTGTGTGACATATTCCTTAAATTCCTTGAACGCCTGTGTGTGCTTCTTGCTGTTAAGAAGCTTTATAGCAAGTTTCTAAAATGCTTTATCCTCAATTCCTCGATATCTTCCTTAGTATTTCTGAGGTTGACAAAGGCTTTTGCTCCTTTGCGGGGAATCATCAGTAATATTCACCATGCCTCTGCCTCTTCTTTTGCTCTTGGTCATTGCTGTTCTGGTTATCAGAGTTCTGTCCTTGGGGCCGGTTTCTAAGCTGTGTTGCCCACTGGTCTACAGGCCAGTTTTAGTGATTTGTGGTTCTTCGTTTACAGTCACTTGTGCCACATCCTCCAGAGAGTTTCAGTCCCAGGCTCTCATGTTAAGCTTCCACCAGTCTCCATAACCCCAGCTCCTGGCTCACCGCATTCCGCCCTCTGTGATCCTGTTCTGTGGCTGCACTGTTGCCTGCACAGCCTTTCTCCCACTCCCAGTTTGAGTAGCTGTGATAAATCACTGGATTGTCAGTGATGCTGGTCATGCTGGAACCTGCTGACGGATAGGTCTGAGGGCTACCTGGACCTATTTTGGGTGGAACCCATAGGATGCCAAGAAGGTGCTATTTTCCCTGTGAGATCACTGCAATGTGTTGAGCTGGAAGTGAGTTCTCTCCTGGCTCAGTTCCTGTACAGCTCGCTGTTGTTTCTTCAGCTCCACAGCCTTTTCCTCAGTACACAAAATGGTACCCAGTGTGGCACTGGTGGGGGTCTGGGCCTGCTGGTCGTTAGGTCTGGTTGCCACCTGGACCTGTCTTGGGTGGAACTTGTAGGATGCCAAGTCAGTACTGATTTCCCTGTGGAACCAGTGCAATGGATTGAGTTGGAAATGAGCTTGCTCCTGACTAAGCACATGCACAGCTCACTGTTGTTCTTTTTCCTCAGTATGTAAAATGGCACTCAACGGTTACTGGTGGGGGTCTGAGCTGTGAAATCCGCCTTGATCCTGCACCTGCCTGCTTGGGCTCTGCCACTCTGCTTCTGCTTGTGGTCAAATCAAGCCAATCAGCAGGAGGGTTCACCTCCTGAGTTCCCAGCTCTTATCACAGCCGCTGAGGTATCTGTTTACTACAACACCATGTCGCTGTCCCTGCTGTTTCCCCACGTCCATTGGTCTCCAGGTGTCCCTCTTTCATCAGCCCGTGCTCTCCGATTTCCCAGGATCCTGGCCTCTCTGCTTCACCATGGCTAATGTTTCTCCAGTATAAAGTCCTTACCCTATTCTGCCATCTTGTTTCCATTTCTGATTTCCTAATGTCATATGTCACATTTAGTTGATTTTCGTGTGTTGAATCATTCCTGCACACCAGGATAAACCCCACCTGGTCCATGTGAGTCTTTCTGCTGTGTTATTGGATTAGACTAGCTAGTATTTTGTTGAGGATTTTTGTATATATATTCTTTTTTTTTTTTTAAAGATTTATTCATTTCATTACAGCCAGATATACACAGAGGAGGAGAGACAGAGGAAGATCCTCCGTCCGATGACTCACTCCCCAAGTGAGCCGCAACAGGCCGGTGTGCGCCGATCCGATGCAGGGAACCTGGAACCTCCTTCGGGTCTCCCACGCAGGTGCAGGGTCCCAAATCTTTGGGCCGTCCTCGACTGCTTTCCCAGGCCACAAGCAGGGAGCTGGACGGGAAGTGGAGCTGCCGGGATTAGAACCGGCGCCCATATGGGATCCCGGGGCTTTCAAGGCGAGGATTTTAGCCGCTAGGCCACGCCACCGGGCCCTGTATATATATTCTTGAGAGATATTAGTCTATAATTCTGTTTATTCTGTCTTTTTCTGCTTTTGGAGTTGAAATGATGTTGGGCTCATCTGTGACATTTGGCAAGTCCCTCCTTTTTAATGGTTTTGAATGCTCTGAGAAGAATTGGATATTTTTTTCTTGAAAAGTTTGGTAGAATTCAGCAGTGAAGCCATCTGTGTGTGCTCAGATTTTTGTCCGGAGGGTCTTTATTACTGTGTCAGTCTCCCTTCCTCTTGGTCATCGATCTATTCAGATTTTCTGTGTCTTCATGACTTAATTTCGGTAGATTGTTTGTGTCCAGAATTTTATCCATTTCTTTCAGATTTTCAGTTTGTTGTCACATAGCTGTTTGTGTTAATTCTTGATGACCTTTCCCCTCCTATAGTATCTGTTTTCATGTCTAATTTTATTGATTTGCATCTTCTGTCTGCATTGCTTGATTGATTGATGAGTTAGGCCAATGGTATTAAAAACCAGCTTTTCCTTTTGAACTGTTTTATGTTTCAATTTTGTTTCTTTCTTCCACGGTTTTTATGTTTCTTTCCTTGTAGCAATTTTAGGTTTTGTTTGCGCATACCTTTTTATTTCCTAGAGATGCATTGTTAATTCATTTATTTGCTGCCTTTCCAGTTTCTTGCTGTAGGCACTGCTGGCTACACGCTTTCTTCTTAGCACTGCTTTTGCTGTATCATAAGTTTTTGATATGTTGTATTGTCCTCTTCATTTCTAAGAATGTTTTGATTTCCCTTCTGATTTCTTCTATGACCCACTGTTTATTCAGGAACATTTTGTTCAGTTTCCAAGTGTTTGCCTATTTTCTAGAGTTTCTTTGGTTGCTGATTTCTGGCATCATTCTATGGTGATCAGAGAAGACGTGTAACACAGTTTTCAGCTTTTTTGCGTTTGTTGACACTCGCCTTTTGGCCTCGCATGTGGCCTGTCCTAAAGCATGTCCCATGCACTGATGACAAGTGTGTGTATCTGCTGCTGGGGATGAAACGTTCTGTAGCTGTCAGCCAGGTCCATTTGTTCCATAGTGCAGATCAGTGCTGTCGTTTCTTTGTTAATTTTTTTTTAAGCTGATCTGTCTGTCCGTGAGTGAATATAGCGTGTTTGTTGAATTCCTCCATTATTCTTTCTTATTTGAAGGGCAGAGTTACAGAGAGAAAAGGGGAGACCGATTTCCTATCCTCTTATTCACTCCCCAAGTGACCCTAATGGCCTTGCTGGGCCAGTCCAAAGCCAGGAACCAGGAGCTTCTTCTGGATATAGCATGTGGACTCAAGGACTTGAGCCATCCTCTGCTGCTTTTCCAGGCCATAGGCAGGGAGCTGGATTGGAACTGGAGCAGCCAGGACTCAAACAGGCACCCATATGGGATGCTGGTGCTGCAGGCAGAGGCTTAGCCCAGTATTCTGTGGTGCCACCCTATTATTCTTGTATTGGAACCTTTGTTTCCCTTTAGATTCATTAACAATTGTTTTAAATATCTGGGTGCCCTGACATTGGGTTCATATGCATTTACTACAGTCACATCTTCCTGTTGAATTGATCCCTTAACCATTGCATAATGCCATTTTTTGAAAAACAGTTTCTATGTTAAAATCTGTTTTTTCAGATATAAAGATGGCTACCTCTCTTTGCTTTTGCTTTCATTTCCTTTAGCACGGAATATCACTCTCTGACCTCTTTTAATTAGCATGTATCTTTGTTTGGAAGGTATATTTCTTT
Organism: Ochotona princeps; assembly: GCF_030435755.1. NCBI lineage: Eukaryota > Metazoa > Chordata > Mammalia > Lagomorpha > Ochotonidae > Ochotona > Ochotona princeps. The sequence continues at coordinate 52,161,674 of NC_080846.1, read as the reverse complement.
TAGGCAACAAGTAGATGGGTCTTATATTTGCATCCATTCAACCATTCTTTATGTTTTATTTGGAGAATTTAGACCATTTACATTGAAGAATATTATTGGTAATTAGTGACTTGGTCCTGCCGTTTTCTCATTTATACTCCTGTTGTGTGTGTGTGTGTGTGTGTATTCCCTGTCCCCTGCCTTTGGATTTCCTTTGTGCTTTTATTAGGAAACTTGGGGAGGGAACATGGGCTTTTTTGTTGCTTTTTGTTAGGACATGCTGTTTTTCTGTGTAGCTCATCCTCAGGGATCATGCATAAGGTTAGATAAGTGGTAATTCTTTCATTTTCTCCTTGTTTTAGAAGGTCTTAGTTCTGCCTTCTTGTATAAGCGAGAGCTTTGCTGGGCTTAGTATTCTGGGTTGGTAGTTTCTTTTGTGACCTGGACCATGTCTGTATTCTCTTCCAGCCTGTGGGTTTTCTAATGAGAACAAGCTGTTAGTTTGATTGGAGTTCCTCTGTAAATAACCTGGCATTTTTACTCATGCACATTTTGGAATCTTTTCTTGATGTTTTATGGTTCAGTTTGTTGCGTGATGTGCAGATTTTTTCAGGTTATGTCTGTTAGTTCTATATGCTTCTTATGTTTGGGAGAAGTTTTCTGCTATTATTTCATTGAATAGGCTTTCTATTCCATTGTCTTCTTCCACATCCTCAGGAACTCCTAAGATAACATGTATTTGGTAATTTGTTAATATCCTGCAATTCTTGAACAGTATTTTCAATTTTTCTAGTTACTTCTTTTTTGTTTTTGGCATATTTCTAAGGATTTTTCTTTAGCTTTAGTGTTCTTTCTTCTTCTTCACCAAGACTGTTGTTAATAAGCTTTCCATTGTATTTTCTGTTTGACATCATGGACTCTTCATTTCTATTATTTCATATTGATCCCTCTTCAGTATCTGTATCTCCCGAAAGAATTTTTCATCTGTGTTGCGTGTGCACTTCTTTAATTCCTGTATTTCCTGTTCTGTGTTTTTGAGTAGTGCTACAATCTTTCTTTTGAATTCTTTTTCGGGCATCTTAATCAGCGTCTTTGTCTTCATATTGCAGTATTGAAATGTTGTGTCCCTTTTGGGGAGTCATATTGTCTCTCTAGTTCACGTTTCTTATATTTCTATGTTTATGTTTAGGCATTTGTGGAAGCAGTTTTTGGTTTTCTTCTCTGTGGCCTTTTATCTTTGAACCTATGTCTCTGTGACATAGTGCATTGTTTGCCCCTTCAGTGGATATACAACAGCTCTGCCGGATGGGGCGAGGAACCTCCGGCCAGTGATCAAGGGTAGGACAAGAGTCCAGGAGGACCCTACTCAACGTGAGAATGGTAAATGTCCTCCATGGTCAACAGGGCAGATTATGATGGTGTGCGTCCCTCTCTGCCAAGGTAAGCCATCCACCCTGGGTGAGCCTGCCGTCCATCTCACAGTGCCCAAGCAGCTACCCTCACAGGCACCTGAGTTGCATTCCTGAGTGTGAGAGTGGAACCCAGGGTGTCTAGAGGTGGACAGAGTGACGTCCTAAAGGCTCAACTTCACTGTATTACACAGTCGCAGGGCGCAGGCCTACAGGGACTAGGGGATCCACCCTCATCCCCACAAACCTTCCCCATCTATTGAAAGAGCCGTTGTGGCCCCAGAGCCAGCTGTCTAACCTAGAGGAGTTGGATGGTACTCCACCCTGGCAGGTCATGTCTGGCTCCCTGGTAGAGTGAGGGGAAGGGGAAAGCTTCACAGGCCCAGGTGGATGCCCTGCCTCCCCTGCAGTCCCCCAGACACAAAGTCAGTGCAGACCATGGATTTGTCTCTCTGATAAAATCCCCCAGTTATGGGGCCAGCTCTGTGGTATAGCAGGTAAAGCTGCTGCCTCCCATATGACCACCGGTTCCAATCCTGGCTGCTCTATACCTGATGCAGCTCCCTGCTGATGTACCTGAGAAAGCAGCAGAAAATGACTAAAGTGCTTTGTGAAAGGCTTGGAAGAAGCTCTGGGGTCTTGGCTTTGGAATGGCCTAGCTCCTGCTGTTGCGGCCATTTAGGGAGTGAGACAGATGGAAAGCCTCACTTTCTGTCTTCCTGTAACTCTTTCAAAAGTATATCTTTAAGAAAGAAAAAAATCTTCCAGTTGTGTGTGGGCCTTGGTAACCTCTGCTCACCTTATTCAGGAGGCGTTTTCTCTCTGCCCAGTGCTGGGCACCTTGCTCCAAGAAGGTGGAGTCTCCCCTCCAGCTGCTGGCTGCGGGATCTCCCACTCACTGCTGAGGAACTGTAATGTCCCCACTTTTGCAGGGCGTCTCTCTCCTCTCTGTAGAGCAGTCTTCCCTCCACCCGTCCTCTGGGAATGCAGCTCTTTCCCTTTTTCCTTTGTCACCTTCCTGTCGTCAGAACCAGCACTTCTGGCCCCTAGTGAGCCGTCAGGGCTTGCCACCACCACCTGCAAGTTCCGTGGACTTCTTAAAGACTTGTCGCATTTGCCGAAATTAGATCAACACTGTTACACAAATGTCAGATTTTATTTGGATTTCACTGGCTGTCCCATTGATGTCCTATCTGCTCTCAGACCTGCTCTGGGACCCTACATTGCGTTTGGTTAGCGGGTGTCTTTTGTTGACGCTGGTCCAGGATACTTTCTCAAACATTCCTTCTTTTTGATGGCTTTAGCAGGTTAGTAGGTTGGAGGAGTATTGGTGAGACAATCTCTTGGTTTAGATTTGTCTGCTGTTTTCTCATGGTTAAACTTCTGGGTGGGGCGGGAGCTTCGCACAGTCACTTCTTGAAGAGGCTACAGTGCTAACCTGACCTATTTCATAGGGGCTGTGATGTTAACCTGACCCATGGCTGGGCGTGCAGTGCTACCCTGACCCATTTCGTAGGGGCTGTGATGTTAGCCTGACCCATGGCTGAGGGTTCAGTGTTAATCTGTCCCATTTCGTAGGGGCTGTGATGTTAACCTGACCCATGGCTGGGCGTGCAGTGCTACCCTGACCCATTTCGTAGGGGCTGTGATGTTAGCCTGACCCATGGCTGAGGGTTCAGTGTTAATCTGTCCCATTTCGTAGGGGCTGTGATGTTAACCTGACCCATGGCTGGGCGTGCAGTGCTAACCTGACCCATTTCGTAGGGGCTGTGATGTTAACCTGACCCATGGCTGGGGGTGCTGACTTTCACCATTGGTTAAGGTTGTGTTTGCAGGGTTCCTCCATTGCAGTTACTGTTTCCCCCCTTTCCATGCTGTGTTCTTGGACATGAGTCACCAAGTCCAGCCTGCCCTTTGGGGAGAAGAGGAGCAGGTCAAATTCCACCCTCTGAAGGAGGTGCTATCTGCTTACCTTATCTCCTTCCTGCCTTTTGTAAAGGAAGAGCAACTGCTGCTTTCCAGTGTTGGCGGATCAAATTGCTGCTTTGTGTCCGTGTCCACCCTGTGTTTTGCCCTTGGGGTGCTGAGAGAACACCCTGCCTCAGATCTTGTTCAGGTTGTTTCAGCTGTGGCTGCTGAGGCCTCGGCCAGGGGAACCTGGCCCTAACTCATCCTTTGGCTAACCAAGCACCTCCTGACCTGGTGAACTGCCCGAAGCTCCGGGCTCAGCCTGTGCTTGGGTGCTTCCCCTGTCCCAGCTCTTGGAATCTCTCTCTTCGAGAGGTCTTGGTTCTTTGCATTGGAAAGATTCAGGTCTGAGCAGAGCTCCTCAGGCCTTTCAGTGTTAGCTACACATCCTCAGACTGAGTGTAGACAGCGTCGCAAATACTTTGGCCTAGACGCATTTCACATTTCAGCTTTGGGAGGAGGGGTTTGGAATATTTGCATATAGAATAAGCTATCTAGTGAATGGAATAGAACTCTAAACGCAGAATTCATGCACATTTTTTAGAATAAATGTATTATTCATTTCTAACTGATCTCTGTTTCCTAGCCACCTTGCATGCACAGGTGATTTCACAGAGGATGTTAAGTATGCCTTTGTTTTTGACCACAACATGTCACATGGGGTCAGTTCTGGAATTTTTCACGTGGGGGTGTCATGTGTATGCTCAAAACAGTTTCAGGTTGTCGAGTTTTGAGTAAGGAATGCCCAGCTCCCATGAACTCACCTGTATGTGTTTATATGTTTAAAATGGCTTTGTGCATCTGCGCACCTGCGTCTGTATCAGGCGAGGGTCTGCCAGCTCTGATGCTGGCGAGGAGCAGAGTCCACTGTAATGTGCATCTGCCGCCCTGTCCACCTGTTTGAGGAGCGCAGCCACTGGCTGCCACAGTGGTAGGGGGCGGCTTTGCTTCCCCAAGCCTGGACTCTGGTGAAGCAAGTTCAGTTGTTTACTCATACCCCCAGCACTTCAGCAGCCAGAGTGCTGCACTTGAGCACACACCCCGTTGTCTTGAGTTGCCAATCAAAATGCTGCTTCCCAAGGTGAGAAAGGTCAGCCTCGTTCTCCCTGCCCCCTTGGGCAAGTTTGTGTCCTCAGTTTTGTTCCTTGCGTTATCCCTGAGTTAGAGCCATTTGTCCAAGTCGGTCTTCAGTTCTGGAGTCCCCTGGCCTGGAGGCTGACTCTGGAGTTCCCATGCTTTGCAGGATACAGTCTGACAGATGCTCAGTCTATCTGTGTGGCACCCTCACAGTGTTCCTGTGCAACACTCCTGGTCAGCTGCCTCCCGCCACAAACCCTGCTCACCTCCTGCTCAGTAGGTGCCAGGTACCACATCTAGGAGAGCACTGGGCATAGCACCACCTTCTGCTGCAGAGCGCTCCCTCCCTGTCCAGCCCTGAATCATTTAACTCAGGGCCGTAATGCCTGACTGTTTTGAGTCCAGGATCTAAGAAGCTGCAAAAGGAAAGTGGCCTCGGCCCTCCAGGAGTAGACAGCACGTACTCATTCAGGGAGCAGGTGCTGCTGGGCAGCTGCTGTGTGCTTGACATCTGGAAGGTAGAAGGGACCTGGGAAGCAGGTGGGGCGCTCCTAATGTAACCATGTTTCTGTGATCATTTGAGACAGAATTCCCCCATGAGCTTGCAGGCTCTCACAGCCCCCTGTGAGCTCCTTGCAGGCTCTCACGCCCTGCACTGGCCCCCTCTGGATATACCCTTAGTTTTTTTTTTTTTTTTTTTCTGGATATACCCTTGGTCCAGAAGCTCAGGTGTTGGACCTGAGTTTTTATACTCATGGAAAATATAAACAAAAAAATGTCACTGCCAGATTTTCCTTCAAGAATCTAGGGACAGATATTGTAACATTTTTTTTTTAAGAGTAGTCTTTCTTAAGCTGGCAATTTTTCTTTCCTTTTTAAATTTTTATGTGATGTTGAAAGCAGAGAAGTACAGGGTAGCCGGGCGAGAGCGAATGAGCACTCCTGTCTCCTGCTTCGCTTCCTGAACCCCTGCAGTAGCCAGGGCTGGGCTCTGTCCAAGCTGGAAGCCAGGAAGCCAGTCTGGGTCTCCCACATGGATTGCAGTTGTTACCTTTTGCCTTCCAGGCTGCATGGTTGCACTGTAACAGAAAGCCAGAATCTTAGGAACCGGCGCAGTAGCAGTAGCGTAGCAGTTGAAGTCCTTGCCTTGCACATGCTGGGATCCTATATAGCCACTGATTCTAATCCTGGCAGCCCCGCTTCCCATCCAGCTCCCTGCTTGTGGCCTGGGAAAGCAGTCAAGGACGGCCCAAAGCCTTGGGAACCTGTGTCCACGTGTGAGACCCGGAAGAAACTAGGGGCTCCTGGCTTCGGATTGGCTCAGCTCTGTCTGTTGTGGCCACTTGGGGAATAAATCAGAGGATAGAAGATCTTCCTCTCTGTCTCTCCTTCTCTCTGTATATCTGACTTTTCAATAAAGATGAATAAATCTCAAAAAAGAAAGAAAGCTGGACTCCAGCGTGCAGCTGGGACTTGAACCCAGGCGTTCTGGTAGGGAGTGTGTGAGTCCCAACAGATGTGCCAAATGTCTGCTCCTGGGGAAGATACATATACATTATATGTGTACATATTATATTAATATTATATGTTATGTGTAATGTGAAACATACGTATACATATTTCATTGGTGGTGTCCACTTCTGTTGCATCTGACAAGCAGACATAGGGGATAGCTGTGTGGGGGGCTGAAGGCATCGAGAGGTGAGCTGGGGTCGGGCTGGAGTGGGGAGGTTAGGAGCTGTGAGAAGAGGGCGAGGGACTCGGGAGTTGGGGAATCAGGAGACTCACTCCCTGTGGGTTTTGTCTTGAACACGTGCTTCTGGAGCTGAGTGGCCCTCTATCCGGCACCTCAATTTTCTCGTTAGAGACTCCTTAGATATCAACCTGCTGCTATCTTGTATTGTTGTGCAAGATGAAATAAGGCAACAGACGACTTTGGCAGCAATACCATTGTAAAGGGTGTTACCACGTCCTAGCGAATGCAGAGGGAATGGGTGACTCTTTTTTTATTCTTCCTTTAGATTCTGAAGGAAGAGCAGAGAGACTTGGTCTTTTCTGAACTTTGCTAGGTTGTATAACCTACAGCTGTCATTTAGCGAGTCTCTGGTTGTTTGAGCACTAACAGGAAAGCGGTACAAGTCACGTGCAGGAGACATCAGGTGCAGACTGCGAGGGCTCATCGTAGACTGCAGTGAACACAGACAGTCTGGTTAGAAGGCTTGAGGAGGGAGATCTTGACCCTGACCCCAGAGGTCCTGGAGTTCTAGTTTGGCAAAAGAAGAGAGGCGTGTCAGGTGGAGCGTTAGAAGTAGGTAGAGAATGGCATGTTAGGGGTTGAATGACTGGTGGCTCAGCAGGAGAGATCAAGTTGATGCCTTGTTAAATGGCAGGTACTTGGGCCTGGTGCAATAGCCTAATGGCTAAAGTCCTTGCCTTTATGCACCATGATCCCATATGGATGCCGCTTCGTATCCTGACTGCTCCAATTTCCTTCCAGCTCCCTGCTTGTGGCCTAGGAAAGCAGTAGAGGATGACCCAAAGCCTTGGGATCCTGCACCCATGTGGGAGACTCAGAAGCTCCTGGCTCATGACTTTGCATCAGCTCAGCTCTCTCCGTTATGGCCACTTGGGAAGTGAACCAGCAGATGGAAGATCTCTCTCTTTCTCTCTGTTCATCTGGCTTCCCAATAAAAATAAATAAATCTTTTAAAAAAAAATGGCAGGTACTCACCTTGATTGTGCATTCATCACATTAAATACACGATCTTCAGCTATGTTTCTAAGTGGGTCATGGTCAATGTCCAGACTTGCCCTTCCAGGTGAGGAACTCTGGGGCCACAAAGCCTCTTGCTTCTGCAGAAGCAGGCTTGTAGGCTCTTGTTGACACTGATAATATAGTCCATGCAGGATGTCAAAGGGGTGAGTATTGTAGCAGATAAGACAAGGATGAGCAGCATTTTACAGTGGAAGCATGCTACAGTTGGGGTTACTTTCCTTCTGGAGGGTGGAGGGGACTCTTGCACAGCTACCTGCACACCAGATCCAACTGCAGGCGTCCGAGACAGTGTTGAATGGAGAGAAGGACTGAGTGTTGGAGTGGGCCAGCCACGGGCTTGTCTGCCGTGAACAGAGCATCTTTCTTGCCCAGGAATGATGGCAGGTTGGCAAGAAGCTGTCTCCTCCACATTTGTCATCAGTATAGTTGTGTGTGAGATGATGTATTGACTGGCAGTACACTTGTTATCTGCTCTATAGAATTTCAGCCCCAGACTTTGAGACTTCAAAAGCTAGCCCAGGACTGTGATGGCTCTCAGAGGCCAATCCCGACAGAGCAGGAGGAATGAGTGTGTTGGTGGGTGGCAAGTGCTGCCTCGGAGGCTGGCCTGTGGTTTGTCATATGTGAGTGGCTCTGCCAAGGCCTTCATGGTGTCTGACCATCAGCGCTATCCGTGGACGTTTTGGGCCTGGCCCTTCTGTGTTGTGGGGGGCTGCAGATCCTAGCCTCTATACTAGGTTCATAGACACTCGTCTCCATGCCACCTCTTCCCTAAGGAACAGGGTCATCGGGTAGAGTATTGCCGGGCAAGGTGAATGGCAGGTGCCTTGGACCCTGGTGGCTTGTGCCTTGTTCTGTTTGTGCTGCCAGAAGCCTAGACGTGGTAGTGAGAGAGGGCCTTGGTCATTAGGGGGACAGTGTGCTGGGCCTCCCAATCCAGGGAGGTTTGGGTGTCTAGGAGGTTCTCAGAACCTTCTAAGAGATACTGTGAAAGTGGAACACATTGGCCATTCCCGTGTATGCCAGAGAGATTCCTGTATATACCTGCCTCCCCTTGAGGAGAGAGCTGAGGGTGGGGAACCAAGGCCAGAGGAGGAACCTGAATGACCAGTGGGAAGGGAAGGGCCTGGCTGCTGCAGGCTGAGCAGGGAGGCCTCCTGCTGATGCTTGCCTTTGCCCCCTTCCCCCCTCTCTCCAAGCCTGTCCTGTTCCCTTGAGGGGCAGGGGAGGAGGAAGCTTAAATGTGAGTTGTGGTTTTGTGTCTTCTCTAGCCTAGTTTTGGTCTGTCTAGCTGACTTTCATGACCTCATCATGCTATTTAAAACACTGCTTCTTAAAAAAAAAACAATAAAACATACAAAACATACGTAACATAAAACGTGTCCCCTGGGCTGTGTTTAAGCACGCAGTGTGGTGGCATTTGCCAGCTCCACCAAGTTGTGCTGTCTGCATCACCTCTCCTCTCCAGAGCCCAAACATCTCCGCGGCTGGTTACTCGATGCCGAGCAGACAGCAGCTCCCGGTTTCTGGCTGCTCTGCAGCTGGGCGTGGGGCAGCATCAGGAGTGGGGGACTCCTGCATGAGAGAACAGGTATAGCATCCAGTTCCATCCACGTCGCAGTGCGTGGCAGGGCTGTTTTCCTGCCTTACTCTGAGGCCCCTGTGTGTGCGTACTGTGCTTCCCTCTGTTTATTTCCTGATGAGCACTTTGGGACATTTCCACCTTTTGGCTCCCATGAATAATGCTGGGTGTAAGTTTTTGGTTTTGCTTTTCAATTAGAGCTGCGAAAAACAGTGCCTCTTGCCTCCTGGTAGAGTGTGAAGGCAGAGCTTGCAGGGCGCTGGGAGGGGCACTGGCTGCCTCTCCCCACCACTTCCCTGGGTCAGTTTCTTGCATTCCTGCTCTCAGCCCCTCCCTCCTAGCTGAATCCTCCTAGCCTAGCTGAATCCATCCCCAGCAGGGAAGGGTCCTTTGTTGCTTGGGTTGGTTTTAATTCATCAACTCAAGCCCGTCTAAAATTGCCATTGAACACCGTTCTCCATTCAGGTTATTTGAAGATGAGTTCGTCTCTTTGGAAATTCTTGATGTTGCCGGATGCCTTCAGGGTCCCCTGCGTGGTTCCACTCCAGAGTGGTCTCCTAGAGTCCCTTCACCATCGACCCATCCCAACTTTCCTGTCACCTGATTTATTCCCAAACCTTGTCCGCCACAGCAGGTCACTGCTTAGGGTCCCAGGGTCTCATCATGTGGGCTTTTGATTCTTTTGTCACTCAAGCAAAAGAAAAAACAAAAAACCAGAAGAGGCCATTGAGATCCCCAGGAGGAGTGTCAGATGCACTTCACTTTTGTACTTTTGCCACTTGCCTCCCTTCCTCCGCGGGGAGCCTATTTCTTGGCTGGCCTTCTTCTGTCTGTGCCATGCCATCTGTCGCAGGGGTCACTGTTCTCAGGCTGGCTCCCTTCCCGCTGGGAGTAGGTGGTCAGAACCGATGGCGGTTGACAGGGTCAGGCGGGGGCAAATTCCTCGCATGCTCCTGCTCCTCCCCCATCCCGTGCAGGCTGCATGAAGAGGTGCTGTCCTCCACAGAAAGCTTGACGTGGGAGCTGTGTTCTGTAATGGAGAGGCAGAGATGAACGGATGACCCCGAGTTGTTGGTGTGTTCCTGTGGTCCAGGCACGTGTTGGCCGGGCTGTCTGTGCCCATCTCTCTGAACCTCAGCCGGTTCTGGCTACTGGAGCCACTTTCCGAAGCCCGCTGCTCCCCCCCCCAACCCCTACAGTGCACACTAAAAGCAGCATCTGTGAAAATGATGGCTGGTTTTATTACTCAGGCCGGCTCCTGGCAAGGATACGCTGGGATAAAGCGCAGTGCCCCTGGAGTCTCCTGATGATCCCTGGTGGTAAAGCCCTCTCAGTCTCTAAGTCTTGATGCCAACGGGCTGTGTGTGCAAGCCCTCAAGGTCCCTAGCCTGACTCACAGGAGAGCCGGCCGGGTGCTGAGTCATCGTGCCGGCTCCATTCATTGATCATGTGCTTGTGCACAGCTTGGTGGCAAGGTGGGAGAGGACTATTTTCAAAATGTTCTTTCCTGAGGTAGCCTGGTCCAGAAGTGCGCCGGGTGGCAGGATGCTAGCGTGCTATTCTGGGCCTGGCTCTGCACCCTCAGCAAGATAACGGTCCCATGCTCCCCACCCCCAGCCCCGGTTCATAGTGAAGCAGCAAGGGGAAGCAGCAAGACACTTAGCAAGAAAGGAGTTCCCAAGGTGTCCCACCCTGCACGAGAGATCAGGAGGAAATACAGATACCAAGCACCTGTGGTCCTGGCTGCATGGGTGCAAGGCCATTGGGCTGATATAGTGGGCTGGCACAGTGGGCTGATATAGTGGACTTATGGAGTGCTTATAGTGGACTCACAGAATGGACTGGCATAGAGGACTTCCCTGGCTGCCGCTGGTGAAGTGAAGTAGACTCTCCTGCAGAGACGCAGTCCCGAGCTGCCAGCCTAGCTCTTGGCTGACCCTGAGCGTCTCATTCCTCAGAACTTGCTGTCGGGGTTCTGCCACCCTTCCCTGTTGACAGAAGCACAAGGGCGTGGAAGAAGTAGCCCACGCGGGGATTTCAAACTTCATCATGTCGAACCCAGCTGTCTTCTTGCTCTGTTTTCCTGTGAGCTTCTTGAATTCCCCGCGTGGTTCAGAACAGCGGCTGCAGATTCAGCTAGGCCCAGATACAGGGATCCACCAAAAAAAAAGCACAGCACCCATGGAAATACAAAGTGAAAAACCCATGCATGGATTTCAAAGCTGGGCCTTTTTTTCTCCCCGCTCAATAAACTCATCTTTTCATTCCGTTTTTCCCAGGAGCATTTTGAAGCGTGACATCAGGTTACTGAGACCTGCTCAGCCCGGTCTGGGCCTAGTGTGAGGCATGGCATGTTTCTTTTTTCCTTTTTTTTATTTGTAAAAATTTATATATATATATTAATGATTACATTTTTGATCAGGGTGGGAAGGATCGAAGTTTAGGGAGAATTGGGTGAACTCATTGCTTCCAAATTTGCTATTTCTTCTTGTTTCTGGGGGAAGGGGAGAGACAAAGGGAGAAACCACTCATGACTTCCACATGTCCCAGTACCCAGGATGAGGAACCGCCACCTCATATCAACCCAGAGTCTCAATGTGTCATATTCTGAGGGATCTGTCCAAATGGTTTCGATAGTTCTGAAATGGTGCCAATTTCACTGATCCAAGGATGATGTCATCCTCCCAGTGTCCATTGGCTCCATTCACCGAGATTTTTCCTGTCATTGTTTGTTTTGGGTAGTTGTCCAGTTAGTTCTGTTCTTCTGCTACAGCACCAAATGAGCTGCTATATTCTCCTTTTACAAGGTCTGTGTCCACTGCTACACCTTTTTCATTAAGTAGGACATGTTCTTGCAGGTGAGTCCAAGGACCCATGCCAGGCATCCCAAATATCACCTTATCCCCCACCCCTGGGGCTCACAAACGCAACACCCACCTAATAGGCAGGCCCCAGGAATTGGGCCAGACAACCCAAGCCCCACTGGTTTCTCTAACCCCAGGGCTCAGGAACCCAGCCCCCACCATGCAGGTGGGCCCCAGAACATGAGCCAAGTTATCTGAGCTAAGCTACCTAAGCCTGTCAGATCCGCCATCCCTGGGACTCACGAACTTGGCCACTGCTGGGCCCAGGCTGGCAGGACTTGCCTCACCTCAGTGTCTGCAATCTTATTGTGTAGCCTGGCCTAGTCTAGCCTGCCCCCTGTTCCAGCTCCTGCTGGTAGGTGCTGCAGCCTATCCCAGCCTAGTCTGATTGCTGTCCTGGTCCTAATGTGAACTGGCTGGTGTTGTGGCCCAACCTGGCTCCTCCTGCCTCCTGCCCTGGTTCTCAGATCTGCTAGTTGGTGTTATGTGCTAGCCCAGACTGATCTGTCCCTACACCTGACTCACATGTATGCTGGCTGGTACTGTAACCTGATGTGGTCTGGGCTGCTCCTTGTCTGGTTTCTTGTGCTCGCGTGCAGGAATTGCATCCCAGTGAAGGAGTTTCCCAAGCTCCTCCTTTGAGTCTGCTCCCAGTGGCAGATGTCACACACACCAGTGAGTTGAGTTGTTAATCCAGGTTGACTTTGTCTACCTCCTGTCCTGGCAAGAACAGTGGCCTTGCTCAGCTGGCCACACCCATTCTGGTTTTTATTGTTGGTTGTTGCAGCCCAGCACTACTTGGTCCATGCCGAGATACAGCTTTCACATAGTTCAGTGGAGTCAAGCCCTAACCCGGCCTGTTCTACACCCAACCTGGCTCTCACGAGTACCAGTGGGGGCTGGAGTCTAGCCCAGTCTGTTGCTCCACAGTGCCATTGCACACCCACACTGGTGCAGGCTGTAGCCATGTCCAGCCAAGCCTGCTGCCCCTGACGTTGCTCTCGTCCTTACCAGTGGGAACCCCAACCCAGCTGGGGCACCCCCTTAGCTTCCCAGTAAGGCCTGACCCCATCTGCAGTTCTTGAGTGAGCCAGAGGAGATTGCAGTTCCACAGGGGTGAGCCCACATTTCCCCCACAGATTCTGCTATCAGACCCACTTCTCTGACACTTGGTCTCCCCTCCAACCCAATTTGATGTCAGTACGCTACATACATACACATGTCATGGACTTCTCTATGGAAGTCCCTCAGTTGTAATTCCACAGGTCATCTCTCACTACCACCTATGTGATCCTGTGATTCCCCTGTAAATCAAAACCCCTCAAACCATGAGGGTGTGCTGCTGGGAGGCCCAAGGGACTTCGCCCAGCACCTTTGGCGCCCAGGCCCTTTGGGGCAGGGAGCCATGTGGATAAAAATAATAATAATAATAACAACTTGCAGGATGGGGTGGTCCCGAAGCCTACTGAGCTTCCCTCCCCCAGGAAGCCAGTGTTTTCAACTGTGTGTATCTGTGCTGGTTAAAAAAGCCTCTAAGCAGGGTGTCCTGAAGGCCCGCAGCGAGCACCCAAGGCAACAAGGCCTGTTTCTTTGAAGCCTGTTGGTTCCCCGCTTGTGGTCGCCTGCCCCCATCCCCACTGCTGTACCACCTCAGTGCCAGGCACCTGTCACCCGTCTTTGACCCCATGTCCTACATGCTGTCTGCTCCCTGGCTTTTGTGAAGTCTTAGGCAGATGTTTTTTGCTGCCTTCTGAACCTCAGTGTTGGGGCATCTCTGAGTGCTGCTTATGGGATTCTTTGAGACTTTGCTAGGAGATGTTCTAAGCATTCAGAAAAAGCATAGGAAAACACACAATGTTTACTTGGGATCTTTCTTGTTTTGTTGGAGGGGTCCTACATTTGAAGTCCTTAAGCTCCATGTCCACCCTGCCTTCCCAATTCTTTGGATCAAACTGTTTTTTATCCAGATGTGTAGCCTCTTTGTGTGAGGTCAGAGGCCTGTATCCCATATTCTGTTTCCTCAGGTGTGTTCCCGTTCCTCCTTCCTACCCCTTGCCGCGATCCTCGGTACATTGCAGCCTGTCACTGAGCTATGGAGTCCTCCTCTGACAAATGAGAGTAGCAACACCTGCCTGCTCGCAGGGGTTTGTGAGAATCAGATAGGATGATACTTCTAGAAGGCCCTCAGGCCCCGTGCCACCTGTGGCATCTATCCCCTGTACCAAGGACACCCAGCAGTGTTTTCCAGGCTGTGGGGTCATGGGAGGGCACACTGGCAAGGGAAGGGATGCATCAGGGATGGATCAGGGCTTCTTCCCACGGCTGTTTCCCGCCCATGTGTGTGTGTACGTGGACGTCCACACATGCAACTGATAAATAGACTTTGAAGATAGGGACCCAGAGAAATCTTTTTTTTCTTGAACAGTTTAACACATTTTGTTTTTTCATTTTTATTAATATAAAGAGAACAGATTTCATGGATCTATACTTCCCTCTCTCTTTCTAAGCCGTGCTGCTTCCTCCTTTTCTGTTTCTTTTTTTCTTTAAATTTTGCAAGGATCTTTTTCAATCCACTGTATAACCACAAGCATAGTTCACCACTAATCATAATAATCAACAAGTGAAAAGTAGGAAGACCACAGTTCCACAGGGCCACAAACAGCCATCACAAGATGTCCATTTCATTCTTAGACATTTTTGCATGTTATGTTAACTACCACATATCACAGAACACATATGAGATTTGTCTTATTGGGTCTTGTTTATTTCACTAAGCCTAGTGGTTTCATGGAATACCAGTCAACCATATAAAAGAATGGAACATGGTATTTTGCAATAGAATGGATACAACGAGACACCACTGTGCAGAGAACTGTGATAACAGCCAAGATCTTCTGTTATTTTCTGGCCTATTCCTTTACCCGGAAGGCTTTGCACTAGAATGACCATTTTTTTTTTAAATCAACAGTTTATCTATTTGCTTAAAAAAATCAAGTTGTAAACAAGAATTGGCCAAAGGTGTTTATTGTCACCAGCATGATTGCTGCCAGGTCTCTCCGAGCCCAGAATGTCTCTCTCTCTGCTCTGGCTCTGCCCCCTGTACCACAGATAGTTGAAGAAAGAGGGTTCTGGTGGGCAAATGCCAAGGATGCCTCAGCGCCTGCCCTGCGGCACACCCAGCTGAAGACAGGGCAGCTGCTGATAAGGTGAAAGAGAAAGCACTTCAGACACGCCCAGCAAATCATGGGACTACCAAGACTGGCACAGGGACCACTGGCCTGAGCATCTTGCATTAGGAGAGAGGCTGGCTTTGCAAACACAGCAAGGGTCAGCAGGTGGAAAGTGGTCTCTGGCCACACCACCCCAACAGGATTCTCACCAGAGTCAGGGTGATGGTGTTTTCAAGGGATTGATGAAGGGCAAGGAAGTGGACCTGGTGTCCAGGGGATCAGGTGTCCAGCATCGTAATCTGGCTGGCCAGACGTCACAGCAATCTTTTGCTCAAAATAGATGCTACCAGTGCAGAGGTGGGTAGAATGTAATACTGAGGCGCCTCATGCGGGTGTGGCCATGCAAAGATTGTCCAGTCATGTCTGTACCCCTTTGCGAAGAAGGCTCATCAGGGGCACTCTGCCAGGCCACGTTGATTGAAGTGTTTGTAGGTTATTTATTTAAAGACAGATCACAGAGAAAAGAATGACTTTCCATTTGCTGGTTTACTCCCTAAGTGGCCACAGTGACTAGGGTTGGGTCAGACCACAGCCAGGAATCCAGAACTCCATTTGGGTCTGCCCTGTACTTGGTAGGGATGCCAGTACTTGGGTCATCTTCTGCTTTTCCAGTTACGTTACCAGGGAGCTGGTTGGGAGGAGCAACCAGTCTCAAGGCAGTGCTCCTAAAGATGCTGACGTCACAGGCAGTGGCTTAATGCACTATGCCACAGTGCCAGCCTGTGCATTTTCTTTTTAAAAATTTTTAAAAAGATGTATTTATTTGAATGACAAGTTATAGACAGTAAGAGAGCGAGAGAGAGAGAGGTCTTCCATCTACTGCTTAATTCCCCAAGTGGCCACAAAAGCCTGAGCTGGACCCGTCCAAAGCTGGGAGCCAGGAGTTTCATCTGGGTCTCCCATGTGAGTGTAGGGTCCCAAGGACTTGAGTCATCTTCTGCTGCTTTCCCAGACTCATTAATAGGAAGCTGGATCAAAGTGAAGTCCAGGGTTTCGAACCTGTACCCATATGGGATGCCGGCTCCACAGGTAGCAGCTTTACCCACTATACCACAGTGCCTGTGCCAGTGGACATTTTTAAATTATGATGCTTGGACCTAAACCATACAAGAGACTAATTGACGAAAGGATAGTTTAGTTTATTTTTAAAATTAATCTTATTTTTAATGTGGAATATATAATTGTAAGTAAAATTATCTAAAAATCGTTCAGTGATATTATTTGAAATCTCTAAGACATCCCTCTTCCCTCCCACCTCCCCCAAGAGGAAACCGTCGAAGTCCAGCGTGGAGGTTGGAGATGCTTGCACTGTGGGCCTTAGCAGTGCCCGCAGACAGTTGTTGGAAGCAGAGGCTCATCAAGAGGAGAGGAAGTCCTGGCGGAGTCCAGCAGCTTTTTAAAGATCCATGGAGCTGAGGAAAACGGTCAAAAAGTCAGCGCTAACCCGGAGCAGAAACCGTATTGGGCGTTTCTATGGAGTTTCAAAGCAGTCACTTCTATTTTACATGAATACGCTGTTATGTGCAGGAGAACCTGCCATGCCTGCTTCGGGATAGTGGCTGAAGAGGACAAGACCGTGAGGGAACTTACAACAGAGAATGGAATAAAAAGGTTTGAAGTCCACAGGTACTTCTTTCTATGATACATATACAGATACTACTGTTTTTATGTCTGAAATGATTCCTGAAACAGCTACTAAAAAGGACTCATAATGTCTATGAGATAGTGTCCCTGTTATCCCACTTGTTTGTTCTTCTTAAACAGTGAGCTAAAGGGAAGAACATAAAAAGATTTATTCTCATAGACTGTTTGGCTCTGTTTTGAATAGGGTAATTCAAAAGCTCCTGGAGAAACAAATTTAAAAAATTTGGAAATCCATGTATGTATTTTCTGTAATACACAGTGTCCACAGATTCTTTTTTGAAATGCCCTCCTATTTTCCAAGTTTTCTGTAATAAAATGTACAGTATTTTTATGACCAGGAAAAATGTCAGTAAGTATTAATTTTTTTAAAGGATCATCAAATAATCGAAATAGGACAACAAAGTAGAACTGGCAGCCTTTCAAAGGGTTTCTCTCCAGTGTGGACCTGAGACTGTTT
This sequence comes from Ochotona princeps, assembly GCF_030435755.1. Classification (NCBI taxonomy): domain Eukaryota; kingdom Metazoa; phylum Chordata; class Mammalia; order Lagomorpha; family Ochotonidae; genus Ochotona; species Ochotona princeps. The sequence goes on along the minus strand of NC_080846.1, from coordinate 52,144,688 downwards.
TACAATTACCTTAGCTGACCATCATTTTGAATACTTTAGTGCTGTGGATGATTTAATGTTCTCTTGGCATTGTGAATTTCTTTTTTTAAGGCTTGAGAAATAAACAGCCAGAATTTTTAAAGCTTGAGGAGTGCTGTTTAGCATTACGTAAAGTCATGTTGAGGCAAATAATGATTTTCTTTTTTTTTTTTAAGATTTATTTATTTTTATTGGAAAAACAGATTCACAGAGAGAAGTATCTTCCATCTGCTGATTCACTTCCTAAATGGCCACAAAGGCCAGAGCTGAGCCAATCCGAAGCCAGGAGCAAGGAACTTCTTCTAGGCTTCCCACGTCAAGGATTTGTGCCGTCCTTGACTGCTTTCCCAGGCCACAAGCAGGGAGCTGGATGGGAAGTGGAGAAGCCGGGATTAGAACCAGCGCCCGGATGAAATCCTGCCGTTTGCAAGGGGAGGGTTAGTCAGTTGAGCAATTATATCAGGCCCACAGATGGTGATTTTCAAAGACTGATAACACGGTCAGCAAGTCAACCACTTCCTGGTTACAACAGTTTCTCCTGCACTTAGAGGCTGATGAATTCAAATCACAGGAGAAGGACAACTTTGATGGAGTGTTTTCCGTTTGATTAATTCTGCTGACATCACACTCGCTCGTGATCTCCTCAGCTTAAATATTCCTTTAAGGGCCCGGCGGCGTGGCCTAGCAGCTTAAAGTCCTCGCCTTGAACACCCTGGGATCCCATGTGGGCGCCGGTTCTAATCCCGGCAGCTCCACTTCCCATCCAGCTCCCTGCTTGTGGCCTGGGAAAGCAGTCGAGGACGGCCCAATGCATTGGGACCCTGCACCCGTGTGGGAGACCCGGAAGAAGCTCCTGGTTCCTGGCTTCGGATCAGCATAGCACCGGCCGTTGCGGCTCACTTGGGGAGTGAATCATCAGATGGAGGATCTTCCTCTCTGTCTCTCCTCCTCTCTGTATATCTGACTTTGTAATAAAATAAATAAATCTTTAAAAAAAAATAAATATTCCTTTAAAATAGATTTATTTATTTGAAAGGCAGCATTAAGAGAAAGACATACAGACAGAAAGAGATCTTTTTCATCTCTTGGTTCAGTTCCCAAGCAGCCACAACAGCCAGCGCTGGGCCAGGCTGAAGCCAGGAGCCTGGAACTTTATCTGGGGTCTCTCACCTAGGTGGTGGGGGCCATGTACTAGGGCCATCATTTGCTGCATGCCCAGGCATCATAGCAGGGAGCAGGATTGGAAGATGAGCAGCCAGGAGGGGCTGGGATGCCAGCATCTCAGGTTGGTTGCTAAACTCAGTGTGCCACAATGCTGACCCCAGTATCCCTTTTATAAGAAAATAACTCCTCCCACCCCCCAAAAAAACACACAGCGTAGCCTCTGATTGTGAGTTTTGTGAGTGCTTTATCCTTGTGCTGTTGTGTACTGTATGGGGAGCTGGCTGACAACTGTCTCTGCCACGGATAAGGAGGGGATGCAGCCATCTTGTCCATCACGGAGTGGGTCCACAGCACCCAGCACAGCATCTGTCATACAGAAGGGTTTGGTAAGTAATTCATGAATGAAGGAGTAAATGAATGGGAAGGTCATGACTGAAGGGACATTCTGGAAACTGAGTCATCTGACGGCAAACTTGAGGTTTTCCATTCATAGGTACAGGGAAGGTAATTACGTTGAGTAATGAAATGTGAGTAATTCTCTCTGGAACACTTAAGCAGAAGAATGAAAAGCCAGAGCCTTAAATGCCAACGCTTAGTGGAAATAATGCATTGAGGAAATGGAGAAATGAAGAAAGGACACTCAGGATAGAGGTAGTGATTTTTCCAAGGCTGTTGATCCTTCACTTTCTCCGATGTAAAATGCCATTATAAAATCCGGGTATGTTTTTATAATGTTAGGAACATTTTATGAATTTTCACTTTTGTGAACACTGTTTAAATCTCAGACTAGTTTTAAATGCACAGAAGTTGTGAAATGTCCCACGCCCAGCTTCCCCTGGTACTAATCAGTGTGATGTATCTTTCATGGTGAATGAGCCTTACCTGGTCTCTAACATGCATGTGGAGAAGGCAGAAGTCATGATTGTGCAACTCAATATATTTCCAGTGCAGAACGGCCCAGAAAACATCCCTGCCTTCTCTGATCACTCCCTTTCCCCTTGCCTAGCATGTAACCATTGCGCTGCGCATTGATTTTATTTTTAATAGAATGCCTTAACCCATCACACTCCTGTTCGCATCAGGCTAAGTCAGCCATTTTCCACCCAGTGATCTGAATGAAGCCCTGGCCATGTGAGCCACATCCCACTGACAGCAGGTGCCATCCTGTAATTGTCATCGCAGAGACCATAGACTACAGGAGTATAGAAAGGTAAAGAACAGATATTGGCTGTTGCTGCTGCTGCTGCTTTTTCTTTAAAGATTTATTTGTATTGGAAAGGCAGAGTTACAGAGAGTAGGAGAGACACAAAGATCTTCTGTCCCTCCCCAAGTAGCCACAATGTCTGTAGCTGAGTTGATTTGAAACCAGGAGCTTCTTTTGGGTCTTCCATGTGGGTGCAGGGTCCCAAGCTTTCGGGCCATCCTTGATTGCTTTCCCAGGCCACAAACAGGGAGCTGGATGGGAAGTGGATCAACCGCACATGAGCCAGTGCCTGTGTGGGATCCAGCCACTGGCTGCTGTGCTGGGCCCTAGATATTGACATCTAAGGTGATAGGAGCCTTGGCTCTCTTGGATACGGAACATCTTGAAACTGTGGCATTGATTGTTGCAAGATACGGGAGTCAGTTTGCTCTCTGGGATGGCTGTTGTCTTACTTCAGGCAGTAGCTGGAGACATTCTTCCATGAATGCTACAAGCAGTTGTCCAGGAGCCTGCTGTGTTCCTCTTTGTTGACATGGTGTGACGGTGCAGGGCAACATTGACTTGGGAGGAGTGTGAGATTAAGTGGACCTTAAGACACTAACAGCATGTGGAGAACATGAAATTACTTTGATGCATTTTGAGGTACTCCTGGCTCCTAGTGTCCGTCAGTTCCGACCTTGGTCTTGTGGCCAACTGGGGAATGAACCAGCAGATGTAAGATATCTATTTCTTTCTAAGTCACTCCTGCTGTCTGTCTTTCTATTTTTCAAATACAATGGAAATGAAGCCATTATGTTTAAAAAGCGTATAAGACTGGCAAAGAATAGTGGGATGTGAGGGCTGGTTTGATGAGATCTGGGATACAATCGAAGAATGCCTACAAGTAGGCAGGCAGCAAAGGACCCCGGTGCTTACTTAGGGGCTTGGGACCTTATTCAGCAATCAATGGAGAACCTGTCGGTCTTCAAGCAAAGGACACCATGTCCATCTAACCAGAAGCTCATACCAGTGTCCACTTGCACTTACCAACTTAGATAGCTGTTCCTCTGAAGCTGTGTGACATGTGCCAGCCTGGAGGATCAGTCACATTTCATTGGTTGTCAGTGAAGGAGTTAGCCCTAGAGAAAGCACCATAGCAAATGTGAAGAATGTTGTGCCGAAATGTTTCCTATAGGATCTTCTGTTGACGTGTTCTTCTCTAAGGAGATGAAAGAGAGGAAGGACAGCTATGAGCCTCTTGGGCACAAATGCTGCAGTCAGTAAGATTGGAAGTTTCCTTGTTTGGCTGCCACTGTGTGTCCCATCTCAGCACGCGGAAGAGTTGCCCCTGAGCCAGTCACCCAGTTCCTTTGCGTCTGTGACTGGGGGAGTCCAGTTGGAACACAGTTGAGAAAGCCATGTGAACAGCATGGGGGTGTGTGTTTCTTCATTTGATGTTTGGAGGCTGACTTTTTTTTTTTTCTGCATGCTTCTGAAAGAACCGGAGTTTGTCCCACACGATGTCCACTGTGTGTTATTGGAGGAAAGCACAGGGGTAGAAACAGAAATGTGGATGCTAGCGCCATCCCCAGCCACCTGCTGATGTCACTCAGATGTAACTAGAACTTTGTAAGCTACCCCGCTTTTGTCTTAAAGCATTGTTAGAACAAAAGAGCAGCAAACACAGAAGTGCTTCTCTCTCGCTCTTGCTCTCGCTCTCAAATTCAGTTCCAAAAGAGGTCATGAATTATGCAGTTCTTTACTGGAGGATTCTTGCTGTGTTGGATATTGTGCTTGCAGACTTCCTAAAAAGTACTTTGAACCATATCATTTAACAACAACCTCATCTTCTCTTCTTTCTCCTTTCTGTCCCCAGAACTGCCAGTCATCTTCTGGGTGTGCTCTCCTGCATTCTTGGGCTCTTTTTTTTTTCTTTTCTGCCCTCTTCATCATCAATCATTATCATTATTATCGTAGCAAGAGTGTTCCACTTCCTCTTTCCACCCATCCATTCTATTTGGAACTGGGCAGAAATGGCATAGTCACAGCAGAAAGTGAATTCTCCCTTGGAGAATGTGGGGGGGCATTTAATATTCTTTCCCTCTGTCACTTGCTGTTTGACACAAGCAAGTCAGTTAACCTCTTGAACCTGCGGTACCTCCTCCGATTGAGGTTGGACCTAGCGGTATTTGCTTTTTTAAACTTGCAAATGAGGATGAGATGAGGTAAAGAATAGGAAAACGCTCTGTAAATGTTAGAGCGCTCTGTCAATATGAAGTCACATTAATCTGTAGCCTCAGCAACTATTTGCAGAGTCTGTCACTCTGTCACCTCGGCCTCCCAGGATGCTTGCAAGCTCAGAGCCCAGAATCTTCTTTGGGGCAGATCTTTCTGCCCCGGTTTTAGGCCTGGCTGACTGCACAGGGCTGTTTGCTGCCATGGCTCCCCAGCAGTCCACAGCCCATTCACCATGTGCTCTAGACTGGCATTTGGGTAGCACGTTGCTGAGCTCTGGACAAACACACTGCTGTCTGCTCCTCACAGCAGATGACTTCATCACCCTGTGGGTGAAGCTGAACCTCAGGCCTTGTTGTCATCTCATCCGGGAAGCCCACAGCTCCCTGGGTGTGAGGAGACTCAACCCCACAGGGTAACCCCAGGAAAGTGAGTGTGAGACGTTTGGATTGGACCAGGAAGATGCCCCCTGACAACCATGTGTAAACACAGCTCCATCAGCAGCTGATTCAGCACACGAAGCACAGAGCCTCTTGGCCGCACCCTGCCACACACACTTCCAGGCTGGAGCTTCCCGTGGCTTTGTTGACTTAAGTCCAGCCTAGGGTCCGGCTCGTTGGTCTTGGCTGTGTAGTCCAAGCAGTAGATGTCACCAGCCCTCCTGTGGTCATGCAATCCCTGTCCTGCTTCTAGAGCTTCCCTGCCCAGTAGGAAGTATGTGGTCATGCTCATTGTGGGGGACACCGAGGAGACAGGGCGAGCTGTGAGCTTTGGCAAGAAGCTGCGTCCTCTGGGACCTTGGGAGTGTGTGTGTGTGTGTTCCTCGAGTACCGCTTTCTTTTCTCACTTGTGGAACAAAGCTCTGGGGCCTGCCAGGTTAGTTGTGGGGAAGAAAGACCAAGTTGAGCACCTTGAGGAAGGAGCTGCATCATCTTCACGTTGAGAGGGTCTGTAGCAGCCACTCTCTGCCACGGTCACAGGCATTGGCCTGTCCACCCGAGGCTCCACACCTTTGTCCTGGTTGCCTATGAAATTCTAGGGCTGCTGTCTTCACTCCTGTGGGCTGTGGCCCTGAGCCAGCCTAACCCTGAGCTGACTTCAAAGCTGCCTGGGAGAAGCCAGGTGGGTCTCAGGCCCCGTCCCTGCTTACCCCATATCAGACATAGCAGAATGATGGACTTGTGACTGTTGCTGAAGGACTGTGTTACTGTAATAATATGAGGGGAAGCCGTGGGGGAGAGGGTAAATGGGTCAGGGAAATCCCTGAGCCTAAGAAACTATATCATAAGAAAAAAAAATAAAATTTAAAAACAAAACAAAACGAAGAAAGGCTTCTGGTCTATAATCCTAAACTGACACTGAATTTGCAAAACACTTCCGCCAGCTGAGCACAAACAAAGCTTTGAATATTTCAGTCCAGCTTCCCACCCATCCAAGGCCAAGACAGGCTTTACAACAGGACTGGCGGGTCGTGACGTAGGAGTGTGGGACCTGGCGTGATTGTCTGCATTCCCAGCTTTCCTCTGCCTGGCGTGTGATTGGCTGTCTGGAGGCCCTTGCTGAGTGAATGAGCTCTTGGTCATTCTGTCAGGGTCAGCCAAAGGGCACCGGAAGCTGAGGTGTAGCCACTCTGTGCCCCCATTCCTTTATTCAACTCATAACTCCGTGATGACAGGTTTAGAATCAGTGTGTCATTCTTCCTGATTAAGCCTCTGTAGGTTTTTTTTTTTCTTTAAAAGAGATTTATTTATGCATTTGAAAGACAGAGTGACAGAGAGAGGGAGAGAAGAGGAGGAAAGGAAGGAGGGAGAGAGAGCTTCCATCTGTTGGTTTACTGCACAGATAGATGTACCCAGTAGCTGGGGCTAGGTCAGGCAGGAGCTGGGAACTGCGTCCGTGTCTCCAAGTGTGCATCAGGAGCCCAGGTTTCCCAGGGGAGCTGTCATCGCTGCCTCCCAGGTGCATTAGCAGGAAGGTGGATGTGAAGCAGGGCAGTCAGAACTAGAGCCAGCACTCCAATATGGGATGTAGATGTCCCAATCGACAGCTTAACCCAGTGTTTGAAACCTCAGTCATCTTAGAGAAATCAATTTTACTAGTCTCGGAGAGTTCAGGCCAGCTACCAAGTATAGTTTTATGCACTCTGAAGTATAGTTTTATGGAGTTGAAAGGGAGGTGCAGGCCCGACTCCATAGCCTAGAGGCTGAAGTCCTCACCTTGCACGCACCGGGATCCCATATGGGCGCCAGTCCTAATCTCAGCAGCCCCACTTCCCATCCAGCTGCCTGCCTGTGGCCTGTGGCCCAAAGCCTTGGGACCCTGTACCCACATGGGAGACCCTGAAGAGGCTCCTGGCTTCAGATTGGCTCAGCTCCGGCCATTTTGGCCGCTTAGAGAGCGAACCATTGGATGGGGATCTTCTTCTCTATCTCTCCTCCTCTCTATATATCTGCCTTTCTACTAAAAACAAATAAATCTTAAAAAGAAAGAAGTTGCATCTGGCAAGTGTGTGTATCCCGTAGCCTGCAGTGTAGCGGAGCGTCATGAGCTACGTGTGTCAGTGTAGCTGACACACCCCTCAACCACCTTCCCACCCATGTGTGAATTTCTTTTTTAAAAAGAAACAGGAAAATGGACATTTATCATTAGGATTTAGTGCTATTGTCTGTCCATCTACATTTGTTTCCACAATAACTTCATCTTTGTTCAGCAGGATTGATAAGATTATCTGAGAAGGAGATTGGGCAAAATGGAGGGGCATTAAATTGGTGTTACAAGAAGCACTGAGAGCTGATACTTGCTGTGCACTTTCTACGCATGTATTAAGCTCTGTACTTTCTTGTTGCTAAACTAGTTTCCTTGGCCTTCATCCAGCTGGGGCAGAATGGAAAAGCATTGGATTTTTTTTTTTTTATCAGAATCTGTGAATTTTTGACCCAAATCCTATGTTCAGTGGACTGAAGCTGATGCTCTTGTGTTCAGTTGTGAAGGAAAAGAATGACATGACATGGCAAATATGTCTGTATCTTTCGCTTCAGTTGTAATGAGGGATTTTATACGTAAGTAGCTAAAGCTATTTCTTCCCTCTCAGCCATTTTGCTTCATACAGTGAAGTTTTTTTTTTTCCTGTTCCCACCATGTACAGTGAGTGCTTCCAGGGGGAACAGAGTGAGAGTTTGGGGGCTGAAGCATTGGCTCAACTGGCTGGCTAATCCTCCTTCTCCAAGTGTGCCAGCATCCATATGAGCACGGTCCATGTGCCAGCTGCTCCACTTCTCATCCAGCTCCCTGCTCATGGCCTGGGAAAGCGGTGGAGGATGGCCCAAAGCCTTGGATCCCTGCACCAGCATGGGAAACCCATAAGAATCTCCTGGTTCCTGGCTTTAAATTGGCTCAATTCCAGCCATTGCAGCCATTTGGCAAGTGAACCAGCAAATGGAAAATCTTTCTGTCTGTCCTTCTATCAGTAAATCTGCCTTTGTAATGAAAATAAAATAGTCATTAAAAAAAATGTTTCCCATCTGGGTTCCAGAGTAGTTCTAGGGTAGTTTCTGGAAGCCCACCTTTGAATACTTCTGATAAAATACAAACTTCCTGAATAAGCTTCCATGGCAAACCAAGTTCGTCCTCCCATGAGGATACGCACCTCTCGTGCATGTTAAACATAGTTCACTTCTTTGGAAAGCTTGGGTCTAGTGGGGAATAAGCTGGCCTCTGCTCTCGTCCCATTTAACAGGGATGGGAGCAGGGAATCACTCAGGTTGGGGGGGTACTCAGTGTCACACCAAGGCAGGCATCGGGAGTTGAGGGTGAACCTCCAGGTGCATGCAGAGAATCACTGATTGCGAACACAGATCTTTTTCTGTAGGAATAACTGGGGTTCAGCTGGTTTCCCTGGTGCAGGACTTTTCAGAGCCTTGACGAGCTCCCGTTGTTCTGGGACTGGTGTTCCCAGGTGACACACCGGGGATCCTCCCATTGGCCTGTGGGATGGCACTCGTAGATCCTTAACCAAAGACATTCATCCATCAGAACTGCGTGCCTACCTTTGGAAAATCCTCCTTAGGGGGCAGGTAGACTGAAAGGAAATCAAAGTGGAGGCAGTGAGACTAGTTGGCTTGTTGCTATGGCAATTGCACAGGAAGCTACTAGAGATGAGGATGGGGTGGGCAGGCTTTTTCTGGAAAGGGTCAAACAACAAGTGTTTCTGGCTTTATTTGCCATACGGTCCCTGTGGCAACCGCTGAGCCCCACACAGCAGCACACTGCAAGGCACGGATGACGTGTGAGTAAGTGAGCGTGGCTGCGAGCCGGGGAGACCTGACTTAGGTTTCAGCACAAGGTGACAGCAAGTTCTGGAGCTGATGGTGTAGACAGTCACACTGCAGCGTGAATGCCGCCAAACTGTGTGCACAGCACCAGCGCTGAAGTGGTGCATTGTGTGTGCTTTGCCACAACAAACAGCTGATGAATAGGCCAAGATGAAACTTCTCGAGTTTTAAAATACAGGACAGAATCCTAACTTGACTCAACAGGGGTATAGTGCTTGTATCTTGGGGAGGAAATGGAAGAGACATGGAAAGCTGGTCAGATTTCAAGGAAAACAAAGTGATGACGAAGGTAGTGGAGCAGAGGATGGTGTGCAGTGTCTGCAGGGCCAGGGAGACTAGGCACGAAGAGGTCACGACTGGGGGACAGAAAGAGTGGCGTTGGTTGTGTGGGGTGCTTTTTGGCCAGCGAGGAGGAGGAGCCTTGTCTTTGTTTTGAGCCCATTGGAACCCGCTGAGAAAAACTTTGCGAGTCAGTTAAAAATATTGTAACCTTGGTTCTGACTTCATTTAAATAGGGTACGTTCTTTTAAACAAAACAAAACAAAACAATAAAACATTACAAAACAATAAAACATTACTAGATTCACTAGTTCCCTTCCCAATGGCCACAATAACCAGGATAGGCCAGGCTGAGTCCAAGCGCCTGGAACTCCATCTGAGTGTCCCATATGGATAGCAGGGGGCCCAAGCGCTCAGGCTGTCTTCCACTGCTCTCCCAGGTGCATAAAGAGAAAGCTGAATGGGAAGTGGAGCAGCCAGGACATGACTCAGTGCTGACATACGATGGTGCCATCCCAGGTGGTAGCTTAATGTGCTGTGGCACAATGCCAGCCCCAGGAGTAGATGAGTTCTTACACAAGAATCAATATGTTTGGATCCAGTGTGGTAGCCTAATGGCTAAAGTCCTTGCCTTGCATACGCCAGGATCCCATATGAGTGCTGGTTCATGTCCCGGCAGCTCCACTTCCCATCCAGCTCCCTGCTTGTGGCCTGGGAAAGCAGTTAAGGATGGCCCAAGGCTGTGGGACCCTGCACCCATGTGGGAAAACCAGAGGAAGCTTCTGGCTCCTGGCTTCAGATCGGCTCAGCTCCGGCCATTGAAGCTATTTGGGGAGTGAACCAGTGGATGGAAGATCTTTCTGTCTCTCTCTTTGTATATCTGCCTTTCCAATAAAAAGAATCAGATTTAAAAAAAAATCAATATGCTTAACTCAGAATATCTGAATATTCAAAGCACTTTACAAGGATCTGGCAGGAGGATCTATACTCAAGTCAGCCAGGAGTATCTAAGAAGGAATCAGGGGAGACGAGTCACCGGGAATCTGAGGCAGGCAGCTCAGCTTCGGGTCAGCGTGAGGTGAGGCGTCAGAGGTGGTTGCAGCTGGGGGAAGGCCAGCAAGGCAGAAGACTGCGTGGGTGGTTCTTGGCGCCACCGCTGCCCTTCCCGGGGCGAGCTTGGGTCCTAGGACCTGGGGAGGAGGGAGCGCCAGTCAGCTCTTGAGGTTATCGGGAGAGGTGGAACACAGCAACTTCTCAGGTTTAAAATGATTAAAAAGAATGTTTGACAAAAACTTGCTTTATTTCCTTTTCTAGAGCTGCTATAGTTCTTTTCTCCCAAAACGAAATACGCAGGTGACAAAGTAGGAAATTGGCAGGCTGGCGTCTCGCTGTCATTGGAAGAGAGAGACAAGAGGAACAGGGCAGTGCGCACGCTCCATCTGGCCAGCTTCTCCCTTCTCCTGTGAGGAGAGCCGCCCACCTCCTCCCAGGGCGGAGCTGCTCCTCAGGCCTAGAGCTGGCTCGCAGCCCCCAAGCTAGTTCCAGCTCCATACCACGCTTCCTCTCTGCTTTGGGTTCTCAGTGCTAAATCTTTCCCCAAGCTTCAGAGCCACCTGTCCCGCTGCGCATATAGGATTGTCTCATTTAGAGGCAACCACAGGGACTCACACTCAACCCCGGGGCCAAGTGGAGGTGTGAGCCCCAGACCTGGTCCCTGCCTCGGAATCTCCCTGCTCCCTGTCCATTCCTGTGCTCATGGCAGAAATCCGAGCATCTGCCCCGACTTGCTTCTGCCTCCTTGCCACCCTCAGCTGGTCATCAGGACTTCTCCAAGCAGCATCCCTCCAGCTGCTGCCCGGACCGGCCATCCTTTCCCTACCCAAGAGCCACGCCCACCTCCTCCGATCTTCTCCCGGGTCTTCCACACACCCGTGTTCCTCTCCCTGCTCAGCCTGCTCAGCTGAAACTCTGAGCAGCTTTATCCAGCCATGCCCTATGGCCTCCGGTACCTCTTTGTGACATGTAGGATGAAATCTAACTCCTTGGCGCAGTAACAGGACTTCTTTTCTTTTCCACTGTGGTCTCTGCTTGTCCTTGCTCGCCTGTTGGGTGATTGACATCCGTGTGGCTTGCTCTCTGTTGCCCAGTGCTCTTCCTTCTTTTGGGAAAGTCGCTCCTGCCTTTTTTTTTTTTTTTAAGATTTATTTATTTTTATTGCAAAATCAGATATACAGAGAGGAGGAGAGACAGAGAGGAACATCTTCCGTCCAATGATTCACTCCCCAAGTGGCCACAACGAATAGTGCTGCGCTGATCTGAAGCCAGGAGCCAGGAACCTCCTCCAGGTCTCCCACGCGGGTGCAGGGCCCCAAGGCTTTGGGCCATCCTCAAATGCTTTCCCAGGCCATAGGCAGGGAGCTGGATGGGAAGTGGAGCTGCCGGGATTAGAACCAGGTCCCATATGGGATCTGGTGTGTGCAAGGTGAGGACTTAAGCTGCTAGACCATGACGCCAGGCCCCCTCCTGCCTTCTTGCCATCTCCACTCTACCAGCCCATCTCCCACCTTCCATGGAGTCATCACTTGCTCCAGGAAAGTCTTCCCTAACGACCTCTGCAAGCTAAGTTCCGTGTCCTGTGTGTTTCCAGAAAAGTTTATTTTTCTTAATTATAAGCTGTACTGTATTGCATGTGACCTGTGCACTTGTGTCCTACCCCCAAGAGTGGACTGCCTTGTTCATCAGAGTTTAGTTCCTCACCTATAGTAGAGGGCATAGCTTTCTTCTCTCTCCTTTGTAACAAAATATGATAAAATACACTTAACATAAAATCTACTGCCTTGACCCTCTTGATACGTACAGTGTAGTGGCATTGAGTGACACCCGTATTGAGCAACCATCGCAAACTAATTCCTTCCCACCATTTTTGCCCAGCCCCTATAATGCTGTTCTGCTTGTGGGATCTTATAAGTGGAATCATTTGCTATGTGTTCTTTAGTGTCTGGTTTCTTTCACTTAAAATCTTCTGGGGATTCACTCATGTTGTTGCATGTGTTAGAATTCCCTTGCTTTTAAAAAAGATTTTATTTGCTTCTTTGAAAGAATTACAGAGAGAGAAAAACAGAGACAGAGAGAGTGAAATCATCCTCTTTGGGCCAGGCCAAAGTCAGGAGCCAGTACTTCCTCCAAGTCTTCCACGCCGGTGGCAGGGGGCAAACACCTGTGTACTCTTCCACTCCTCTTCCCAGGCACATTGGCACGGAGTGGATCCAAAGTGGAGCAGCCAGGACACAAATCAGTGCCCTTATAGAATGCCAACATCACACCACAATGCCAGCTCCCAGAATTTCCTTCATTTGAAAGGCCTGTTATTTATGTATACCACATCTCACGAATGTGTGGATTTGAAAGGGTTTTTAGTACCAGAAATGTGTCTTTCCGTTTTGAAGTGCCGTTATATTGATCAGCTCTCCTGGACACTTGGGTTGCTTTTCCCTTTTGGTCCGTGTCACTGCAGGAACGTGGGTACACACATACCTTTTCAAAACCCTGCTTTCCCCTCTCTGAGGTATGTATATAATGGTGAAATTGGGCCCGGCGGCCTTGGCCTAGCGGCTAAAGTCCTCGCCTTGAAAGCCCCGGGATCCCATATGAGCGCCGGTTCTAATTCCGGCAGCTCCACTTCCCATCCAGCTCCCTGCCTGTGGCCTGGGGAAGCAGTTGAGGACGGCCCAATGCATTGGGACACTGCACCCACGTGGGAGACCCGGAGGAGGTTCCAGGTTCCCGCCTTCGGATCGGCGTGCATCGGCCTGTTGTGGCTCACTTGGGGAGTGAATCATTGGACGGAAGATCTTCTCTGTCTCTCCTCCTCTCTGTATATCTGGCTGTAATAAAATGAATAAATCTTTAAAAAAAAAAAGTGAAATTGCTGGCTCTCGTGCTAATTATATGTTTAATTTTTTAATCATTATTTTTTAGGAGCTGCCATTCTGTTTTCTGTAGTGACTATGCCATTTTACATTGCTAACACTGTTGCATTAAGGTTGAATTTCTCAACATCCTTACCCACACTTGTTACTTTCCACTTTTTTTTTTGATATAACAAACATTCTAATGGGTATGAGTTGGTGATTTTTATTCCCTTTAACCTAGTAATTAGTGATGTTCAGTATCTTTTCATATGTGTATCTTTGTGTATGGAAAAACATATTTTCTGTTTTGTTCAGTTTTAATTGCATTTTTATTTTTTATTGAGCTATAATTGTATATATCTGGGAATTCAGTCTTTAGCAGAAAAAAAGTATTTTTAAAAAGTTACTAGAAAATGGAATTAAAAGATAAGTTTAGCATTTGGCTCAGCCGTTGAATTACTTGGCTCTACTTTTTTCCTTTTTTATTTTTTGTAAAGATTTTCATAAAGTTTTTTCTTATATAATTGTGAGGCAGAGTGGCAAAGAGAGAATGAGAAAAGAAGAAAGAGAATGTTTATCCACTGGTCCAGTCCCCACACACCACCCCCAAGTAGCCACAACAGCCAGGACTGGGCCAGGTTGAAGCCAGGAGCTCAGAATTCCACTGGGCCCCCCCACATGGGTAGCAGTGGCTCACTTGGGTCGTCTTCTGCAGCCATCCCAGGTGCGTTAGGGAGCTGGATCAAAAGCAGAGCAGCTGAGACTTGATTTAGTGCTCATTTGGGACATTGGCATCACAGTAGCAGCTTAACTGGATGACTAAGGGTGTGGTTCCTCCGCTCCTGACTCTGATTCCAGCTGGTGTAGACCCTGGGAGGCCGCAGTGATATCACAGATAATTGGGCTGAGTTCCCAGCTGGGAACTGTTGCAGGCATACAGAGAAAGTGTCAATGGGTGAATGGCCAGTCTCTCTCTCTCTCTCTCTCTCTCTTTCTCTCTCAGAAAAGCTAACTTTTTGAAATCCATGCAGCTTTTTGGTACTATAGCGTTACCATGAACTTTTTGGACACCACTCATGGATTTTAATTTTTTATTGTTGTTTGCTTTGCTTCAGAATAAACTTATTTTCAATTCTTTTTCCTCTATGAACTTGTAACGTTCTCTCATATGATTTGCAAATATTCTCTCCCCCTCAGTGCATCATTTGTTCCTCTCTTGATAGTATACTTTGATGCACAGAAGTGCACATTTTTGATGAAGTTGATCTTCTTGGTTGTTTTGCTGTCATATTCAGGAAGTCATTGCCCAAGCCAATGACATGAAGATTTTCCTGCTGTGGCTTCTGCTGAGAGTTTTGTAGCTCTTGATCTCACCTCTAGGTCTCAGGCTTTGAATCAGGTTTTGTGGATGGTGTATGGCAAAGGCCTGACAGCATTCTTCCGCTTGGGTGTAGCCAGTCTCACCAGCACCATTTGTTAAAGGTAATACCTCAGTCTTGGACCGCTGGCAGAAATCATGAGACCATCAGTGAAGACTTATTTGTGGGTTCTCTAATCTGTTCCGTTGTTCTCCCCGCCCACCGTCTTGATGCTCATCTCACACTGTCTGGGCTACTGTACATTTATAGCAGGTTCTGATGTCAGGAAGTGAATCCGTGCTCCAGCTTGGCTTTTGCTGTTCAAGTCTGAGGCAAGGGGGTAACATCACCACCTGTTGTTCCCAAGGTCCCTCCCAGCCTGTTTGCTTGGGTATGTTGTCCAGAGTTGCTCCATTAACCACTCCTCTACTTTTCATGCCTGTTATAACCTCTCTGCAATGCCAGTTTTCTTCTTGTCTTCCACTTCATCCCTTAATTTGGATTCCTCTGAGAGAGATATGGCCACAATGACATTTTAACTATTTATGCTCCATCCTCCTATACATAGGACACCGTAAAGACTGAATTGAGCAACAAATAAAATACTTATGGCAACTTTGAAATACATGCCATGTCTGAAATTTTGGAACTTCATGGGGTCAAGATCTTAAGCCTCCTGGACAGCCAAGAGAAAGGAACCCCATCTTTGGCCCCGAGCCATCTCTCCTGGAGCCTTCTCATTCCTTCCTGGGCATGGACACTTGGTGGGACAAGCAGCTGAGGGTGGACGAGGTGCACTGTCCAGCAGAAGTGCATTGTGTTGGAGTCTAAACAGCCTGGGTCACAGCTCAGGCTGCTACTAACTGACGCAGAGCTCAGCCTCTCATTCAGTTTACAGAGAGGGCAGTTGGAAGTCCCCAAGCTTCCTTTAAGACTAAAAGGTTTATTTCTACCTTTTGAAGGTATTAAAGCTCAGTGTAATGGATGAGTGTAAAGCCTAGATAGGAAACATTTCAGAGAGGCTTAAAATGACAATGAGAGCATATTGGGTAGTCTACGGTTACTGAGACTAGACATTTTATGACTGCTGGCGCTTTGTTTCTTGCATTTCCCTGTAAGAACCAGTGAGCCTTGGCTTCTTCCCCACACCATACACAAGAGTTAATCCCTCATGGTTTGCCAACAAAGAAGGTTATTAAGCAGTAAGGGTCTAGAAGAAAACAGAATATCTACAGAACCATGGGTATGCAAAGGCTTTTGGCTTTGTTTTTGTTTTTCAAGAAAACAGAAAAGATTGATAGATTGAATTTTAACAAAATTAACAGCTATTTATGAAAAGACACCATTCAAAAGTTTAAAGGGGTGAAAACAGGCACTTGGCATGGTGGGTAAGATGCTCTCCATAGCAGGGAGAGGGGATTTCCTGGGAGGCCTACATCCCGTATTGCCTGGGTTTGAGTCCCCACTCACTCCCAACTTGGGTTTCCTGTGGATACACACCCTGGGAGGCAGTAAGTGGCAGCCCAAGTAGTTGGCTCCCTGCCACCTATCTCAGTGACCCAGACTGAATTCTCTGCTCCTCATTTTGGCCTGGCCTAGATGGCCCTGGCTACTGTGGATATTTCAGCAGTGAAACAGCTGATGAGCCATTTTTCTGTGTCTCTGTCCCTCTGCCTTTCAAATAAATAAATCAGGCTCCTATCTTAGGTCTGGCCCAACATAGTTTTTATGGACATTTGAGGAGTGAACAGAAGATGGGAGCTCTGTTTCTCTCTCCCTTTCAAATAGTTATAAAAATAATTTAATGGGAGGAAGGAAGACTGGGCAGATAACCGTGGTTTCATGGCACGTGGCTGTGGTCCATAACAGAAATCAGAAGCCAGGAGTAGGAATCGGGCTTAAAAGTGAGCTGAGTGGTGTAACAGGCTTTATGCTGAACTGTGGTAGCAGAGCTCACAAGGTAACCACGCGACTCGGAAGAGAACTCTGAGGGTAGCCTGTGAAAGAGTGTAACAGACATATCTGAAGCCAGCCCCTTCTAGAAGGAATAGCTGGGGCGGGAAGGGGACTACAGCTGGGCTTAGAGCCAGCGTCACAGAACGGGAGGGTCGCAGTGTGACAGGGAGCAGGGGCCAGTGGGTGGGAGGCTGTCCCAGAGAGAGCTGGAGGAAGCGAGATGGGAGAGCGAGGCCATGGCCCATGGAGAACCCAGAGGCTGCGGTGAGATCATGAGAAGCTGTCACCCTCTTGGGTGACTTCCTCCATCCTGTAGAGCTGGCAGCAGCCTGGCCCTACCATTGAGTGTGGATGCAGGAAGTGGCCCCGGTGTTCGCAGGCACAAGCCTGTTCCCTGAAATAAGGATGCGGAAGAAGTGCAGGACCACTGGGAAGGTGTTCTCGGTGACACCTACAGACCCTGTTAATACCAGAATAAGTGCTTAGCATGTTTGGAGTTCCAGCTGGGTCACTTTGGCCAAGCAGCAGCCGTGTCCTAAGCCCGTTTCTTCATCAGCGAAGTGGCAAGGACGGTGCCAAGCCCACGTGCCATTCCCACGGTGCTCAGGGTGGAGGATGGAGTCAGTGTGGGCTGCGAGCATGACCGTGACGCAGCGCTGTGGGGGCACCAATGGGAAAGAATCCAGACTGGAGCTGCTGCCAGATGTCTGTGAGGGAGAAGGAGTTGATGGGGGGAGGCACTGCTGGGGTTGGCAGGAGGAAAGGGAGAACATCCTAAAAGAAACCTCAGAACAGTAAAACGGGGACATTTCCTTGTGGCTTTGTCACTGATCAGATGGGTAACTGATGTTTATTACAGTAAGGGAGAGTCAGGGGGTCCAAGCCCTATGGCCTGGGGCAAGGTGGTTGGTTCCCCAGGCCAGTATGTGTCTACAGCTGAGGAGGTAAAGGGACTTGACTTGTACAATGCCTTGTGGCTACGAGGTTTCCTGTGTCATGGGTGCATGGAAGCCTGTGATGCTCTGTGTAGGGCAAACCCAGTGAAGACGCTGCATTCGCTCCCTGCTCTGAGCACACCTGGTGGGAGGGGGGCGGGGCAGGATCTTAGCAGGTGGCTTGAAGGAGGGAACCCAGATTACCCAGAGTGAACCCTGCTGCCTTCTCTGGCAGGACCTCCAGTTTTGGGGGTACTTATCTTGAAATGGATCCAAAGGGCCAAGTAGGAAGGTGAAGAGTTTTCACCTTTAAAAGCGCATGCATGCATGCATGTACGCGCGCATGCACACACACACACACACACACACACACACACAATTTCCCTGGCTTGTCCTTGTGCTCACAAGACTGAAGGAGAAAAGGCAATGCAATGCCACCAAATGGACTGTCACCCCACACACACACACCCGCCTCCCACCTGACCTGGCTCCTGGTGATGCTGCCTGCACACGGCAGCTCCGACACCAGGACTGCTTTGTTTGGGGACTCTGTGTAGACGCAAGTGCCATGCATGCCGCACAAACCTAGAGACCTTGAGACTTTAGTTGTCCCACTTAGGAGGGGATGATGCTTGGTGACTCTGTTCTACCTCCTCAGTTCTAACCTCTGTCGGGCGTGGCTTGTAGCTCACAAGGCTGCTGCAGGCTACGGGTGCCAGCATCCAGTTCCTGGGCTCTGCTGTCCTCGGCCAGTCCTCCTAAGGCAGTAGTGGAGGGCACTTTGGTGGGAGCCTACCCGCCAAGGATGATACCTGCAGTCAGATGTTCTGCCACTTGGTAAATGAAACGATCACCAAGCAGGTGACAGAGAGCTGTTACATCTATGTATTGCACCTGTGAAGTTTCCAAGGGTCTTGTTTTCTGGAACTGAAATTTGAGACTGGGGGCAGTTTACCTTTGTGCTGCCCTTGAAAGGGGAGAATGGTTCCCTGGGGCGGGCACACCAGGAAGGGAAAGTGATGGGAGCCTCTCTGGACTGCTGTGCAGACTGTACCCTCTGTGGGGCTGTTACACGGGTCTCACCAGTTTAGTGTGGAATGTGGTTTTGACGTTTGTTTCGTTTTGGTAGCTGTACCCAGTAGCTTTTGCAGTAAGTAAACAAACGTCAGGTCTACTGGGAATTCCCTGGCTGGCCACACCCCTGCAGGGTGGCAGTGGGTACTGCCCAGTGCATTGCCACTGCAGAATTTCTGGAAAGAGAAAAATAATAATAATAATAACAATAAGAATAGCCGTGGCATGGGAGCGGCCGTGTGTTGCCCAGGTGGTGAGCAGGGGCTGCGGGCCAGGAGGCCCCGGCATAGCCCACTTTGAGAGCAGTCATTGCTGCCCGCTGACTGTGTTGCTGTTTCCCTGCAGAGCTGACCTGCCCTGGACGCAGCCTAACGCACGAAGCTGCTGCAGGATGAGAAGATGGCAGCGCGGCTGCTCGCACCACCAGGCCCTGACAGTTTCAAGCCTTTCACCCCCGAGTCGCTGGCCAACATCGAGAGGCGCATCGCTGAGAGCAAACTCAAGAAGCCACCCAAGGCCGACGGCAGCCACCGGGAGGACGATGAGGACAGCAAGCCCAAGCCCAACAGCGACCTGGAGGCGGGGAAGAGCTTGCCTTTCATCTACGGGGACATCCCCCAAGGCCTGGTTGCCGTGCCCCTGGAGGACTTTGACCCTTACTATTTGACGCAGAAAGTGAGTTGGTGGAGGAAAAGGAGGAGTGGCCACCTCCCCCTCTACTCGTCCTCTTTTTTCCATCAGACTTAGGGGAGAGGGGCAAGAAGGAACTGCACCCCACCACCGTGCTGAGGATAAGTGGTCCCCCCCTTTTGTCTCAGGGCTGTTTTGTGGGGAGGAGCTTGTGTTTTCATCTCTGCCCAAGGTCGTTCATGGGTCATATAGTTTGTTGGCTCTGTGACTAACACTGCAGCCTCTGGCCCTGTACCAGTGGTGGGAAAGAGGCTGTGAGTGAAGCGGAACTGTGTCCGTGAATCCAAAAGCGATGGGGTAGGGAGAGCCTACAGAAGTACTCACAGGCAGGCAGGAAGGGGTCACTGCAGGGGCCGGGCCAGGTTGATGGTCATCCGACCCCCTCGGTGACCTCAGAGCAGAGCTGTTGGGGACAGGAACAGTACTATGGACCAGGGAGGAGACGCAAGGACCCTGAGACTGTCTAGATTGATTCTTGCCCTAGAACCAGTCCTGTTCATCCTCAGGAGGACACAAATGAAGACGAAAACAGAACAAAACACGGGCACCTGTCTTCCTTTGACCAAGGGTTCCTAGTTTCCCCAGCCAATGTCTGGGCATGCCTGGAGGTTTCTTTTTCATGATTGTTTTCCAAACAAGGCAGCAAGTGGAGACACTGAGTCTCCCAGGTGCCACTCCTCGGGACTGACTTCACATACCGTCCCAGGGGACCCTGCGTGGAACAGGTGTCACTAAAAGAGACTGCTTGGGTTTTCCAGATGACAGGGGCAATGACTTGGTATAATTGTCTGTTTGCAAATAGGAAGCTTAACTGGCTGTTAACAAAACTGCCCTTATCAGCTGCCCTCAACTTGACTTCATCTTTCTGTGTTGGATGGCACCTAAGGTTCTTTAGCCCTCGTAAGTGTGACAGAGGTTAAGACCAGGCAGGTCCATCTCTTGACTTGGCCCTAGCCATGCAATAATGTTTTAATCCAGGATGACCCAGGAAATTCAGATGCTACGTGCTCCTTACCCACACCCCTCAGCTGTAGCCCAGCACGATTCCATCCTAGAAAATGGGGAACCCCAAGAAACCCTCTTCCACTGAGAAATCCGGGAAGTATAAGTAACAAAACATGTCATGACCTACATAGAGTACAGTAGATACAGTAAGAACTTTTGGTTCATAATTCTCCAGGTTTGTTGTTTTCCATTTTTCCTTTTTAGTCTAAAGAAAAACAACTCTGAAGAAACTTGTGACTTTTAGCAAGTCCCTTTATTCCTTGGGGCGTTATTCTTTTTTCAATGCAAATGCCCATGAACTTCCATCTTCTTAAGATACAGAAATCGTCAGAGCTGTTCACTGGTAAAGCCCAGTTTCCCTTTGTGGCTGTGCCCCCGCTCCCTGCTGCTTTCTGGGCCCCACCTCTTTCTGGTCTCCCCATGGCCCCCAGCAGTTGTCAACAACCTGGCCTGGAATGAGGACTCCCAAAGTTGTCAACGTCGTTCCTTGGATGGCCTGAGCTCCATGAGGAGCCAGTTTGTCAGGATGTCTGTTAGCCCTACTGCAAGGGGGGTTGTTCCTGCGCAGGCTCACCTCTTAGTTGTGTTTGTAACCCTTGCTGTTTCTTTTTTTAAGGATTGATTTGTTTTTATTCGAAAGGCAGAATTTTACAGACAGAAGAGACAGAGAAAGAAATCTTCCATTTGTTGGTTTACTCCCCTCATGGCAGCAGTGGCCAAAGCTGAGCCGATCAGGAGCCAGAAGCTTCTTCTGGAGTTTCTACATGGGTGCAGGGGCCCAGGGACTTAAGCCATCCTCCACTGCTTTCCCAGGCTGTAAAAAAGGTGCTGGATCAGAGATGAAACAGCAGGGATTAGAACTGGTGCCCATATGGATTGCCTGCACTGCAGGCAGAGGATTAGCTTTTCAGGCCACTTTGCTAGCCCCCATGGGCCTTGTTTTTGAAAGATTTAATATACCTCCAGGCAGAAGTGTTTGTAAGATGTCAGTGCACAGCTTCCTGATTATGGCACAGCAAGTGGACACCAGGCTGAGACGGCACACTGCTGACCCTGGCAAGCACTAACTGTCCTTTGGAGTGAGGGCACTTTTTTCAATCAAAAATAATATGTTTGCTCCAGTGGGTTCTCACACCTTCGCTGGCATTGCTAGCACTTCTTACTAAGTAGGCCTTACCAGCTGAAGAGGCAAGGCCTCTGCTACAAGGACGCACACTGGGAATCAACCTACAAACCAACAAGCTGTACAGCTAGAATTCACTTTAAGGGGATGCTCCTGTCTGTTTTTCCAGGGCTGCCTTAAATAACCCTTGGCCAGTGCTTCACTCTGCCAAGGTTGTGACGCAGCCCCTAAGGTTGTGTGTCACAGCTGCTGGCTTAGCTGTCCCAGGCCTCAGCGACCCCGCGGGCAAGCCCTGTGGATTGTCCTGTCTGAGTGTCCCAGACCTCCCATCGCTCCCTCTGCCTGCTACCACTTTATTCTCATTCCTCCTTTCTCTGGCTGGCTCCTTTGCCAGAGACACTTGCATTTAATGAACAGGTCCTCTTTAACATGGGTGGATTCCCTGATTTAAAAACTCAGAGGTTTTCTGGAACGAGCTGCCCTTCCACACCTGCCTCACCTGCGCCTGTCATCTCTGCGTGCGTGGCTGGTAGCACTCCGCAGGCTTCTCAGGCCCACCCTGTGTGTTTAGCACCCTCCCAAACCCCTTGCTTTTTACCTCCCACCTACCATTTCCTTGGCCTATTGACACTTTAATGCTATGACCTGCTTTCCCTCTTTTCTGCTGCGGAATCTGTCATTTTCTCAGTGTCAGTTCTCAATCCATCGCTCCCCTCCCTCGCTCCTTCTAGTCAACCCAGTTAAGGATTTCGTCGTCTCAGTTGTTCCAAGAGTCTCTATCTTTGCTACGTAAAGTGTTCTCCAGTGCTTCTTAAGCGCATGCAGAATTGTAAACGACCCAAGACACTCCTAAAAGCTGTCTTACAGAGGCAGCTGTGGGAAGAGGCCTGCCCCGTCCCTCCCGTTTCTTAGAACTGCTCCTTCATATCCCGGTGCTTCTCACTTCGTGAGTATTGACTGCTAGAAGAGAGTGTTACAGCTCAAAATGCAGTTTACAGCACTAGTTGGTGTGCCTTTGAATAGGACGCATACCTGTTGCCAAAGAAAGAAAGAAAGAAAGAAACAACGTTGTATGGCTTCACATAGTTTATTTCACCTCCAACTCTGAGTGTGTTTATCCTGACAAGTGGGCCCCGTTAGAATCCTAAAAAGCTGCCATTTGATTCGCGTCCTCCTCTTTGTGCAGATTTGACAAGGTGTCATGAAGCTTGCCAGAAGTCAGCGGCACTGTTGTGGTGAATCCGGGGATAGAACTCTTGTCTCCTGCCCCTCCACTTGTGACACATATTGTGTTCACTGGGCAGTCAGTCTCAGTTGCTTGGTCCTTCTGAAGCTGAGTGGGCAAATAGAACAGGAAACTCCATCTTCATTGAAGTTGTTAGGAACCCCTGTTAGGGGGTCCCTGGGAGGTGGTACCAGTGCTCCTGGAAAGAGGATGGACTTTGTGTGAAAGCCAGTACGACAGCTTCCTGCACAGTTGCTCTGAGCCCTCTGGCAGCCTAAACCTGTCCCAGCTCTGGGCTCAACAGGCCTGCTCCTTCAGTCAGCTGCACCTGTGACCTGCTGCGGCTCTGAGCTTTACCTCTCCACCTTTTGTTCCTTGTTAAAGGAGCATCCTTCCGCCTCCCGCCCCCCCCCCCCCCAGAGCACCTGTTCCACACTTTGCCTCTTATTTGTCCCAAGCCAGCAGGCCACGCTCAACAGAGCGAAACCTGCATTTGTGTCTTTCTCAGCATAGTGTTTCCCACCCGCTTCCCCTTCCAACCAAGTGCTGGCACACAATACTGAATGTTGTGTTGTTTCGCATCATCTTTTCACGTCCCACCGATTCGTCTGGGCCCATTGCAGAGCCCACTTCCTCCCCACAGCCTCAGTTGTTTGTCCTCCAGCAGCACCAGTTGTTGCTTCAGAATCATGCCGGTCCATTAAGCCCTTTAGCCCTGTCTTGGGTAGGAAGCCGCTTTCATGTTTAACTCAGTGTTTACAGCTCTCTCCTGACCACACTCACATGAGTTCCGCCAGCTTCCTCAAGCAAAGAACTCTTCAGTGTTGCACACATACACATATTCCCAGGAACTCCAGGCAGAAAATTCTTCTCGAATCCATGTCATGGACATGCAGCAGGCACAGAGCAGAGAAGGGCGACTAGAGCAGGATATGTGTTCATTCCATGTGACTTGAGGTGTTGCTCATGACTCAGGCATTGCATTTTTTTTTAAGATTTATTTATTTTAATTAAAAAGTCAGATATACAGAGAGGAGAGACAGAGAGGAAGATCTTCCATCTGATGATTCACTCCCCAAGTGACCGCAACGGCCGGTGCTGCGATCCGAAGCCGGGAACCAGGAACCTCCTCCGGGTCTCCCACGCGGGTGCAGGGTCCCAATGCTTTGAGCCTTCCCAACCGCTTTCCCAGGCCAGAAGCAGGGAGGGAGCTGGATGGGAAGTGGAGCTGCCGGGATTAGAACCGGCGTTGGGCATTGCTTCTCTTCCATGACAGACCTAGTTGCTGTAAAAACTCAGTGTTTTAAAACAGTCATTAATTTTGTTGTTAAAAAGAGGGTCTTTTTTCCCGCTACTCAACCACATAAGAAGACAAAAGGATGTTGCAGTTGCTTTATTTGCTGACGACTCTGAGAGTCCTTGACGATGTGGGCCATTTTCAGGGGGGATGGATTGATTAAGGGTGTGCAGGCGCAGGGTTTTGTCTCCTCGCTGAGTCTGGCAGGCAGGAAATGTGACTCAGCCATCCTGAGCTAGATCCTGCTTTCCTTAACGTCTTCTGATTGGATCCTCATCCAATTCCAAGTGACCTTGGACATGGCCTGGACCGACTCACAAGGGTCTCGGTTTCCATAGAAAGTTAAGGTAGTGACACACCTTTCTCTCGGGATGTTGGTTAAGTTCCCTCCGGGTCTGTTGTGCCACCCAGCTGCTTGTTCCACCTTGGCACTTGCCACCCCGTATCTTTTATATTTGTTTCCTGTTGCACTTCTCATGCCCTCACCACTTGCAGTGGTGCCTGCCCTATAGTATAAGCGTTCAGTGTTTGCACGAATGAATCTCATGAGATAATGCATACGAAAATATCATGCACTTGTCTAAGAGTTGTGGGTGATGACATCAGGATTCTTTTCCCTAATTGGGGAAAAAAAAAAAAAAACTCCTCATTTTCCAAAATGAGTCCTCAAAGGGAAAAAAATAAGACTAATGATCAGTATGTTTCTTTCTTCCCTGAAGCACTGGTTTTGTTTAGGAGCTGAGCAGGAGGGTCGGGGCGAGATTCCCTAAAGGAGGTTCTTTCAGAGGAACACCACGGGGTTGCTCAGGGAGCCTTAGGCTCTGCGAGGGCGTGGGATAGGTCATCGGGGAACAGCCACTCCACAGGGCCTGAGTCACTTCTGATTGATTAGTCACGAGTATGTACAGAACAAAGACCCTTCTAAGCCCTTTCAAGTCCACTTTCATTACACTCACTGCCCGTTGCTTGGTCCCCCTCCCGCTTCCATTCACGGTAAAGGAAAGGAGTCAAGCGGAAGTGAGTAGGTTGCCTCCGAAAACGCAACTCCTTTACTTGACCGACAGGCCCTGGGCACTTCCCACACGTGTGAGACGCACCGTTCTCTTGAGGGAAATAAAGGCTAATAAAATGGGGCTTATGGCACGGTGACATACAATGTGGTGTCACTTTTGACCAGGGGCTGCCGGGATGGTTTTGTGGTAAGGTTAGTGTTTTGAATTAGGCCTTGGGTTTTATTTATTTTTATTAGAGAAAGAAAGACCAAGAACTCCCATTTGCTGCTTCACTCCCCCAGCTGCCCACAATGGCCAGCAGGGCTGAATCGAGTATCCAGCAGCTTGCCCCAGGTTTCCCATGTGGGTATCAGAACCCAGTCACCTGAGCCATCACTGCTCTTCCTCCTTCCCCCAGCTGTGCCAGGAGACTGGCATCAGTAGCAGAGCCCAGGCACTCCAGTAGGAGAGACAGACTCTTCCCCCGCCCCCGGGTCAAACACCTGCCCAAAGCCTCGGGTTGTAGAAAGGAGGTAGAGTGTATACTCGAGGCAGAGAGGACAACAGAAATGGACATGTGGAGAAGCAGGCATAGACCATGGAAGCGAAAATCAGGTCTTCTTGGCTTTGCAAGTGAGCCAGCAGCTCACTGAGGAGCAGAGAGAGAAAGATGAGGCTAAGCAGGCCAGCACTGGAGCCACGTCGGGGCAGGCCAGCACAGCTGCACTCAGCAGGGTGGGAGTGAGGGTAGAAAGGACATGTGGTTGTAGCTGCCGCATAGGGAGGTAAAAGGGACCAGGATGCACTGAGTGACCTGGAGGGAAGCGGGACTGGGACCAGGAGTCCAGTTGTGAAGTCATGAGGGTCTGAATGAGAGCAGTGCAAGCAGGAGGAGTTGAGGGGAGCGGAGGAATCTCGGAACTTTAGAGATAAGTCAGCAGGGTTTGGGGATGGGTTGTGTGGGATTAGGAAGGACTTGACTACTCCATCATTTGATAGTTTATTCAACTGTCACTGAGTGTTTTCTATGTACCCAGGATGCGTTCCATGCCCTTGAGACAAAACAGGCAAGCCGTATAGACTCTGGGGATTTAGTTCTTTTTGAGGAGACAGAGAACTCCCACCAAGAGAGGAAATCAGTACAGAGAGAGAGAACACGGGCCAGCAAGAGGTTTGGGGTGCACCAAGTTGGTCCAGAAACTGAACTTGGAGATTCCAGTGGAATGTAAATGCTGTGTCTTCACTGGGCCTTGAGCACGTATCAGACCCTAATCTCAAGCAAAATCCATAAAGCAAAGCCTTTGAGAAGTGAAAAAGCCAACGTTGTCACTGTGTCGAGAGCGGCCCTTTGCCATTCTTCGATGTTCACGCGGGCAGAGGCCTGACACGCTTCAGCTCCACTGTGGGTCGCAGGGGCGCCTGCAGGTGCCTCAGGCCTTCAGTCCTTGGTGGTGACTGCCGAGCTGCTAGCCAAGCTGTGTGTACAAGAGGCAGCGCGCATCTGTGTTCCCAGCTTGTCACCTCTGCCAGCCAGGTGCACCAATTAGTAAGTTCCGCAGCTGGCCTCTTGGCTTCTCCAGGTGTGGGTCAGAAAATCTTACTGCAGTGAAAGCTGACCCGTTAAGGGCGTTCTTCTATAACACACGCATGCATGTTGGGGCGTGCCTCGGGAGGGCAGTGACACTGACCATCTTCTGACGGTGATCAGCCATCCTTAGTGACAGAGTGAAACTGTAACGTCACCACACAGAGCAACACTTCTCTTACGAGTGTTTGCAAGTTCACGAGATGCTCATCTGTGGTTCCTTCTAGACAGTGTCAAGGTCAGGATCACCCCTGTTGCATTTGACAGTTCCTGCCAACCCTGGTCCCAGGCACAAACTGACTCTTTGTCTCCTGATGATGCAGCATGACAGCTGCAAAGTCAGGATGGCTCCGGGTCCAGGGGATGGGTGACAGGCATTCTTGCTCTACACCTGCTTGTCGCCGCCCATCGCCGTATGTCTGCATCCTCCCTTCATGGCATCTTCCTGGGCAGACAGAGTGCAGGTGGCCAAGTGGAAGCTGTTGGCGAGGTTTTCGGTCTCTAATCCTCCCCGTTCTCTAATGTCTCCTGTCTCTACTGCTCCCTGGTTCTTGCAGCTCTTTACCTCTTGGCCTAATTTGCTTTTCCTCTTGGGCAGATTTCTTTCTCGTTCAGTTTCTGCACCTTTCCTGTCAGCGGAGCTGGCCTCCCCTGCATTCAGCCCTTGGCCCGGGTCCCTCCCATTTGGCACACTCTCCCTGGCTGATCTCATCCTGTCTTAGGAGCTGGACTCCTGGCTCTGTCTCCAGGTTCCTTAAATATTCAACACCTGCACCACCAGGCAGCTCTACCTGGATTTCTCGGATACCAGCTGGAACTCATTTTCTGCCCCTCAGAGCAGCTTATCTTCCATCATCTGCCATCTTACTGATGCTACCCTCGCACCAAAAAAAAAAAAAAATCCTGGATATCATTACCAGCTCCCCAGTTTGCTCCCGTCCCCAAGGATCACTAGTATTAGGGGCATATCAACAGAGCGATAAACATTTTTACAAGGAAGAGAAAATTGGCTCAAAAAAACAGTGACTTGCTTGCATGCCCTCAACAAGGATGTGATAGAGTCAGGTTCTCTTTCCAGGGATGTGTGCATTCAGTGTCCACGGTCACCACTCTCTAGAGTACAAAAGGTCCTCCAAAGAGTTTGTGGGGAAATGTGATTTATGGGAAGACCAGGCCTAGATTTCCAATCTGTGCCCCAACATAAGCTTCTTTTAAAGCCGCGTTTCCATGAACTTTTTCGGCTCCCCTAAGAAAGATACTGCGGAAAGGCGATGTTTTCTACTAACATTTGTAGAGAGTCTTCACTCATTTTGCACTGCCGTACAGAGAGTTCTTTTAGTTCTTTTGTGTTACATGGTATGCTCAGATGGTATGATTCAAAGTGGCCTAGAAAAGGCAAGGAGACTTAACACGCAAATTACGAGTTTCAGTGGGTAGCCAAACAAGGGCTTGACCACATGGTTTCACTTGGGCTCAGAGCAGACAGGTTAGTTGATTTCAGCTGTATCATTTTTTTAAAAAAGATTTATTTTATTTTTATTGGAAAGTCAGATATACAGAGAGGAGGAGAGACAGAGGAAGATCTTCCATCCGATGATTCACTTCCCAAGTGAGCCACAATGGCCAGTGCTGTCCCGACCCAAAGCCAGGAGCCAGGAACCTCCTCCAGGTCTCCCACGCGGGTGCAGGGTCCCAAGGCTTTGGTCTGTCCTCGACTGCTTTCCCAGGCCACAAGCAGGGAGTTGGATGGGAAGTGGAACTGCCAGGATTAGAACCAGCACCCGTATGGGATCCAAGTGCGTTCAAGGCAAGGACTTAAGCTGCTAGGCCACTGCGCTGGGCCCTTAGTTGTAACATTAAAACAATTTTTTTTTTTCTAAACATTACTTGAAAGGTGGAGTAGCAGAGATGAAAGGAGAGGCATAGAGAGATCTTCCATCCATTGGTTCATTCCCTAAATTCCCACAACAGTTGGGGCTGAACCAGCCCAAGGTCAAGGGTCCGGAAACTCCTTCCAGCTCTCCCCTGTGGGTGGCAGGGACCCAGGCACCTGGACCGTCCTCTGCTGTTTCTTAGGGTGCACATTAGCAGGTCAAGGGATGTGGGTGTCCCGAGTAGTGGCTTAACCTGCAGCACCACAGCGCCCACTCCAAACTGGATCATTCACGCGTGAGAGACACATGAATACATTTAACAAGCAGTTATGAACTGCCTGCCTGCCCCGGGCGGGTGTCATGTTATCCTGCTTGCTAAGCCGAGACAGAAGGTAGCTCCCTCCTTCACTGATGTCAGAGCTCAGTGAGAAATACTGATGGATCAAAACAGACAGCGAGCGGGCACAAATGTTGTGAGGACACACAGGAAGGAAGCATAAACCTGCTTGGCAGAGTAGAATGGGACTTTCCCAGAGAGGAGATGATATTTGAGCTGGTTCTTAGTGCTTAGTGTGTTGAAATACGGGGGTGGGCGTTCAGCACAGCAGTTGGGATGCTACCTGGGACACTTGCATTCCATGTGGGAGGGCCTCGGTTCAAGTCCTGGCTCCGCTGCTTCAGTGCACGCTGGAAGGCAGCAAGTGGTGCTCTCTGCCATCCATAGGGGAGGTCTGACTGAGTTCCAGATGTCTGGCTTTGGACTAGCTGAGCCCGAGCTGTTGCAGGCATGTGGGAGGTGTACCCACCAAATGGAAGACTCCTGTCTCTGCCTTCTGAATAAACGCATTTTTAGAGTGTTTATTAAAGTATGGTTTCAACAACAACTCCCATCGGAGAAGAGGGGGAATTCTCTTCAGGGATGAGGAATGGTGCAGATGGAAGGAGAGGTCTGGAATGCAGTGAATGTCCAAGGTAGCGAGTGGGAGAGAACACGAGAGGCAGGTCACCTCCCAGCGTGTGCCCACTGATCTTCTCTCCCCTGCAGAGTGCCAAAGGACCCACGTATCCTTACAGGTGCCTCAAGCTGGCACACCATCATCTTGCTGGCTTGTGCCAAGTGGGTAGATCCCAGTTAATGTGCATGTAAGCCCCATAAAAGTCTTTTAATGGCCATCTCCTGTTTGGAGCCAAAGCTCAGGAGTGGCAGCTGGGTGTGACAGCAGCCCCGGTGTTTACTGGGTCCATGCTCTGGGACAGCCACACTCGGTGGGGTGGGTGCCATCAGTCATTGTCCCTCCTTTAACAATAAGGGACTGAGCCTTTGAACCTTAAGAAATCACCTGAGATCACAGTTTTAAATCTAGACCTCTCTGACCTCCAAGCCTCTGTGCTAAGAGAGAGGGAGAGAGAGAGAATATAAGTTCAGTGAATCAGGGAGTTAGCACAGATTGCATAACAGGCCTGTATTTTGCTCCGTCCGAGAGCAGCTGCAGTCTTAACACCTTAAGAGGCTAGCTAGAGGGGAAGTGGGTCAAACACAGATGGTCCTGGGGGAGGGTCAGACCTGCTCCGCCTTGGAGAGCAGCCTCTTGCTGGCTTAATGAAGCAGGTGCGCCTTGCGCCGTGTTGCTGTTCTGCCAGGTGTGGCTTCGTGCTGCCAGGATGTGGGCAGGAAGGGTGTCAGCTGTGTCCAGTGTGGGCTGGAGGGCATGAGGTCCCAAGGGCACATCCAGTGAAAGTGGGCAGGCAGAAACACTTGGAAAGCTAACACCGCCAACAGACAGGCACGCAAGCTTAGAGAACGGACCATACACAGTGACTGGGATCTCCAGGGCACTCTATTGGGAGTTCAAGGGATTAGGTGGATCAAAGCCCTTCATGGGCCACAGGGTCGGACCTAGTGGCCAAACCGTGCCACTGGAAGCCTGGAGAGCCGCACCCTTGGGATAGCTGCAGCCCCTTGTTCACCAGCTGTGTGGCCACAGCCCAGGCGGAGCACTCACAACGTGGAGTAATAATTACGAGCGTAGGGCCTGGGCTCAGCCTGCCATGGCCCAGGTCTGACTACCCCTGTTGAATGGCTGTGTGGTCTTGGGCAAGTGACTTAACCCCTGTGGTTCAGTTTCATCATCTGTGAGATAGTCCTGACACAGGACTTGGGGTGCTGTGAGACACATACCCAAGAGAGCAGCGTACTAGGGTACCCTCTAGAGTTTGAATGTTGATCTGAAAGGCTCATAGGTAAAATGATTAGTGACTAAAAATGTATTTGAAAAGTAAAGTTATCGAGATAAAGAAAGAAAGTTAGAGAAAGAGATGCTCCATCCCCTGGTTTGCTTCCCACATGGCCACCAGGTCCAGGGCCGGGCCAGAAGCCAGGAACTTCTTCCAGATCTCCCACGGTGGTGGCAGGAGCTGAAGTACTTGGGCCATCCTCTCCTGCTTTTCCAGGTGCAGTAGCAGGAAGAGAAGAGGAGCAGGGAGAGAGTGGAGCAGCTGGGTCATGAACTGGTGTTCATAGACAATGCCAGCGTCACAAGTAACTTAATACACTGGGCCACAACGCCAACCTCAAGGATTTTTTTTTCCTTATTGTGACATAGCAGGTAAAGTTGCCATGGAGATGAAGATTCTGAATATCCCTACAGTTCAAGCAAAAGTAGAAGCATTGGAAAGAGAATTTTACCTGTGTTTCCATGTCCTGCTTTAGTTCGTTCGTTCTTTTGTTTAATTTTTAAGAGTTCATTTTGTTTGAAAATCGGAGATGGAACTGTAGCTGGCTTACTTCCTGAATGCCCACAAAGGTTGAGGCTGGATCAGGCTGAAACCAGAAGCCAGGAACTCCATCTGGGTCTCCCCCACGTCCCCCAGAGCTGTGTTGGCAGGGACCTGAAGTACTTGAGCCATCAACCACTGTGTCCCAAATGGTGCTTCAGCAGGAAACCAACATCAGGACTGGAGTTGGGATACAGGACACAGGTGTCCCAAGCAAAGTCTTGAGCACTGCACCAGGTGCTGACCCCTGGTTCACTGTGTGTAAGGGCAGCTGGGTGTCAGCAGGACACAGGTTATGTCTTTGAAGGAGCTGTTCCACACCCCGTGGGTCGGCCCAACCTGGACTGTGGCTCCACTCACGGGACCCAGTCGGCAGATCCACACTGTGATCTGAGTCGGTGTTGTTTCCTTGTGTTAAGAGGCTTATGCAAGGACACTTATCTGTTGCCAGCTGTATACTAGGTTACTGAGGAATGAGTGCTGGATTACTCATGATTAGCAGACATCTGGCCTGCCACCTAGTTTAGAAGAGATCCATGCATGTGGAAGAATGATATTTTTAAAATAAATACATATTTGAAAGGCAGAGTTAGCGGAAGAAGCAGAGAAAGATCTTGCATACACTCCCCAAATGGCTGCAAAGGCCAGGGCTTGATCAGGCCAAAGCCAGGAGTCTGAAACTCCATCCTGGTCTCCCACGTGGGTTCAAGGGCCCAAGCTCTTAAGCTATAGCTGCTCTCCCAGGTGCATTAGCAGGGAGCTGGATCAGAGATGGAGCAGCTCGGACTTGAACCAGCGCCCCTATGGGATGCCGGCAATACAAGTCCTCAAAGAAGTTTCTGTATTGGTTCTGGATGACAAGGATTCAGAGGCTACAAAAGTCAGCTTAAGATGAACGGAGGAGTTCCAGAGATCAGAGCAAGTAACATGCGGGGTCCAAGGTGGCCCCAAGTCAGCGCCAATTCCAGTTACAGCCATAGAGACTCCTAGGACGTGGTCTGTGCTTCGGGGCCACCAAGTGTTCCTTACAGCTGCCTGCAGGTGACAGTGGCAGCTGCCCAGGGCTGTGCTGGGTGGCAGGTGCTTTCTGGAGGAGCATCTGACCCGTGGGACCCTGATGCCCTCACACATGGTTTCCGCCCTCGCTGGGAGCCCCCACAAAGACACCTTGTACAACTGGAGCTCCTGTACCCAGTGTTCTAAGCCCCAGTCCCCCACTAGGAGGTGGAGAGGCCCAGCTCTTGAGGACCTGCCCCGTGCATGAATACGGCATGGCCCAACTCGTCAGAGGCCATTGTACCACCCTCACTGAGCCTGCTGCTCACACACGTTCCTTGGCGGCTGTTTTAAACCCATGGGTCCCCTCGGGTAGCAAACCACAATCCAATTCCAGCTTCCCTCTTGGCTCATTGACTTCACGAATATCTAATTGAAGACAGATTAGGTAACGAATTATTGGTCATGATGGGCACTGAGCGACTGTTACTTAAGAAGTGTTCTCCTGCAAATCCGAGGCTGGAGGCCCTTACATCTCTGCCCAAATGTGGGCAGAGCCAGGGATTCCACATAGTGACCTGTGCAGGACCCTTTCTGAACTGGTGCCAGCAATCTAAACAGTGACTTCAGGGACATATCAGCTATGCAGATAGCTTCAACATTCATCTGTATACTTCAAAACCAAACAAAAGCCAGCCCATCACCAGTCATGTACCCAAGAACAAAGGGGTGAAAGCCACAGAGGGACAGATTTGGGAGAAACCATAAGGCATCCCATGAGTGTCACAGCCTGCTCCATGCTGCCCCCTGCTGGTGCAACTGCAGGGTCGTTGGGAGAGCGCAGCTCAAGGACCCTGGACTAGACCCACTCGTAGACTTCAACCAGGGAAGCGGGACTCACTCAGGAGGGTTTGACCAAGATGAAAATGCAAAAGGATAAATGATAACAGGCTCTCTGCTCCAAAGTGCTGCTTGCTTGTACTTAATCCTAGGTGCTGTGGGAGTTGAGTAAGCCAGTGAGCAGGGAGAGACCTAGTTGCCCACCTAGGCTCACCAGACCCTAAGCCAGCTAGAACAGGGGTGGGAGAGCCCAACTGGCCTAGGGCCAAAGGAGTAATCCAGTGATCCCCAGCCCCAGGAAGCTCAGATTCCTGGATTCCCCCTGCGGACTGGTCCATCAGAATCGCCCCCCACCCCAAGCACATTCCCCACCCCGCCCACTCATGGAGGTGGGATTTGTGAGTTTGCAATTAGCCGCTAGGCCACGCCGCTGGGCCCGAGTTTGCATTTTTTTTTTTAAGCAGAGCTGCTCAGATGACTCTCAGGCTGCCACCAGGCCCCAGTGTGTCTCCCAGGTTGCCGGATCGGCTCTGCCATCTGTTGGTGCACAGCCCATGCGCTCAGGATAGCTCGTATATTGTTCAGCAGTTGGGCGTGTGAGACTTGCAGGACATTTAAGGGTCTGCATCGCACCTGTATGTGATACAGTGCTTCCAAAGGGACTCATACTCCACGGTGGCTTAGCTGAGTCTCAGCCACAGGGCCTGCTCGGGTTCTGGAGCCCACAGCGTGCCTCCCCGCACCCTCACGGAGGAGCCTGCCGACACCTGCGGCTGCCCTTCTTCTCACATCCACACCAGCCAGCTGCTGAGCTTTGAGTATTTGTGCAGGCCCAAGCTCTAACTTGCATTATGCAAAAAAAAAAAATGCATTTATGAAAAACTGCCTGTCAAGTTATCTGTAAAGATACTTAGTGATACAACGTAGTGCAGCTTGCTATTTAAAGGGTGAAGGCTTCTTTCATTTCAGGAGCTTTAGTGTGACTTGGATATATACTTTTTCCTTTTCGGCAGAGAAAAGGACTCTTGGTTTTATACTTGATGAAGATCTAAGATGTCGATATTTAGAAGGGACAATAATAGGCAGGTGCAGTGTTTGCTACACAGGTTGTGAAAGCTTTGTGTCACACACCAAAGTGTCCTGGAGAGCACCTTTCTACTTACAACAGCGTCGTTTTTTACAGCCATTTCAACTGATATGGAAGAAACTGTGCATATTTATGCATATGTGCGTGGTATTTAGGTGAGGGTATATATATAAACATAGTACCTTGTCATTATCAACAGACTCTTACCTCCGTGTAGCCTCTCACACGTATTGATTAACCTTTCCCCACCCCTGCTTCCACCACACAGCCCCCCTCCCCCAGCCTCTGAAGAACGCAGTTGTCTGTTTCACTTAAAGCCCTGGGGAAGCTCCTCCTACGATGGAGGGTCCCCCTGCCTTGTGCTGATTCTCAGTGTTGGTTGCCCAGTTTCGCATCAGCCAAAGCAGAGTCCCATTTCCTGGTGTCTCTCTCCTCCTCTGCTTGACCTCGTACAAGCATTGTTTCACCAGCTGATCCATGAACACTTATTGAGCTCCTGCTGTATGCCAGGCATTGCAGGCACAGACTTTCTAAGAGGAGATGCCTCCCTAGGCGGATGGGTACTCTTGGAAAGACCTGGCCTGGTGGGTTGTGGGCCCCAGGACCTGAGCCAGTCCTTCCATTGCTGGGTGGCTGTCTTAACATAGTGTTCCTCCAGCGGCTCCTTTCTCCCTTCACAAGGCAATCCAGCCACTAGGTCACCCGAACCCCTCCCCACGGAGTGGCACACGAGAGACTGGAGGGGCTTGGGGGCCAGCACAATCGTTGGTTTCACCGGATGCTTCCCTGCATCCAGCAGGGTGGGCTTGTGGTCCTCCTGCATTGTTTTAGGAGTCGGCTGTGTTCTGTTAGCCGATCCTCACGGCTGGCCTGCCTCTGCATTTCTGGGATGTCCCTCTTGGTCGCAGTGTAGTGTCCTTTTAAGATGTCGCTGGATTCAACTTGCTGGCATTTTTTGGTAACACTTCGATGTCCCCACATTCATAAAGGGTGTGAGAATCAATGTTTTCCACTGATGCTGTGCCTGGTTTTGTATCCAAGTAGTACTGGTCTTACAGAACAAATTGGAATATATTCCCTTTGCTTCTCTATTTGGGGTGGGGGGAGCTATTAATTCTTCCTTTAACATTTAATGGAATTCATCAGTGGAGCCATCTGGTTCTGGGCTTTTCTTTGTGGTATTTCATCTTTTTAATGCAAGGTGCAAAAGAATATTTATAGTACAATCCCATGAGAGAGAAAAAAAGCAAGCAAGAGAAAGAGACTTTTTAAGGATCTATCTATATGCTTATATTTACATGGAAATTTTCTGGAAGGATATGCAAAACACCTGGCAGCAGAGGTTCTTATTGGCTGGCGGGATGGAACTTAATCTTAAGAGCCTTTGAAATACGATTATGAACATACATGGCTCTGAGTTGGAACAGTAACAAGTGACTCAAAGTGGCAGGCATTTGGCCATTGGCTCTGTCCCTCCCACAGGGCAACCCGTGGGCTGCCCCCTTGGGCAGGCACAAACCAGGAGCCTTACGCACATCCAGCAGTACAGTCTCCTGTACCCCTTACCCACCTTGTTCTCCTTCAGCGGGGAATTCCTGCCCAGTTCCCTGAGAACAAACTGCAGTTAAATGCATCCTTGCTGTCTCATCCCGCTTTGTCTGCCCAACTGAGTTCTCTGTATCCCCTTTTTGCCTTTAAAAAAAAAAAAAGATCCACTTACATGTTTATTTGAAAGGCCGAGTGGCAGAAGAGAGAGATCT
Organism: Ochotona princeps; assembly: GCF_030435755.1. NCBI lineage: Eukaryota > Metazoa > Chordata > Mammalia > Lagomorpha > Ochotonidae > Ochotona > Ochotona princeps. Next base: position 52,108,995 of record NC_080846.1, on the reverse strand, counting down.
TCCATCTGCTGATTCACTCTCCCAAATGATTGCAATAACCTGGGCTGGGCCAGGCCAGAACCCTGAACTCAATCCAGGTCTCACATGTGGTGGGTAGGAGTGCAGGCACTTGAGCCATGTTCCATGCATTAGTAGGAAGTTTGGGTTGGAAGCTGAGCAGCCAGGACTTGAACCCACGCTCTGGTACGGGATGCTGGCATTGCAAATGGTGGCTCCTCTCTCTGTGGTGCAGCACCTGCCCCTCCCTTGATCCCTTTAAACCGTCTTCCAAATAGCAGCTACCTTCCCCTGTGATTTCCTGTCTCTCCCTGCTGCTACCTCTCCGCTCTTGTTGTTTTCCGAAAGTTGTCCTTCGCTGCATCCGAAAAACCAGGTCACATGTATGTCTTCCCTGGAAGAACAGTTTTCTTGGCACAAGACTGGTCATAGATGCTTAAAAAAAATATTAATTGAACCCAATTTGCAGAGCATGACATTCATTCTGAGTAAGATAAAACATGTGAACCAAGGCTGAAGTTTAACATCACACTGACCTCTTCCGGGGACAGGAACTAGTGCGGCTGCGTGGGAAGATCCCCTCAGGATGTGTGACTGGGTGATTTTCGGTGAGGCTGAGGGTGGAGCGTCTTAATCACCAGGCTGGGAAGGCTGAGTGAAGAACCGTCCCTCTTGCTGATAGTCTGCTCAAAACTAGATTTCGAACTGTGCCCATGTCTGTCCTCCCAGCCAGCCCCTCACCGGAGCAGTCTCCATATTCTCTCCGTAACCCTTAGCACTTTCTGGATTTCACCCTTCGTGTCATTGACTTCCCCCATGGTGTTGTTTGTTGTCTGCCTTCGCTATGAAGACAATGAGCTGCCGGCCGGGATTGCCCCGTTACTGTTAACCATTAAGTTCACGCGCGCGTGCGCACACACACACGCAACAAGATACTCAGTCAGCATCTCTTAGTGAACTCCTGTGTCTTGTCCAGAGCCCAGAAGGATAACTCAGGTAGCATCCAGGGGACTTGTTTCTCAAAGCACCAAGTTTCTTCTATAACACCGCTAGGATGGTGCCAGCTCCTCCTAACACCAGGTTGAATGTCTCTTATCCAACCTGCTTGGGGCCAGAAATGTTTCCACCTTCAGAGTTTTCAGATATGGGAAATACTCAAAGATCAGCGGAAACTGTGTCGCATGAGTTTTGTTGTTTTCTGTTGGTTTCATCTCTTCAAATACTTTCTTCTGATTAAATTATTCAGTGGCTCGCAGATCATGCAGTGGCATAACTTTCTTCAAGAAGTTCTTGATTTTCATTTCTTCAGCTACACGTTAGTCATTTAATACTTTGTTATTTAACTTCTTGGTGTTGTTAATTTCTTTTTTTTCCCCAATGTTGATTTTGTTTTGGGGCTCTTCATTTAAGGGGATGTATAGTAGCTGTGTAATGGAGACTGTCATATCTAATAACATGTCATTTAACTTCAGGGCATTGTAAATTTCTATTTTTCTTTCTATTGTTGATTTTGTATCATGACTTTTCATTTGAGGGGATGTACAGTCGCTGTGACATGGAGACTAACATCCAGATGTGAGGATGTAATGTGGTATGCATTTCTGCTTCCAGACAAAGATGGACTTACAATGAAACTGTTTACTATATCTTGACAATAAGATTCTGGATTCTGCCATTGTCCATGCCCACAAGGACGGACATATGACTGTGTATGAAGAACTATACTATAGTAATGATATAGAGGAACTAGGTGGGGGGGAGGGAATTGGGGAGGGGATAAGGGAATATGGAACTGTATCATAAAATGATAATAATAATCATAAGATGTAAAAAAACGAAAAAGGGAAATACTCTTCAGGTTAGCACCCCCAATCGGAAATCTAGAATGATCTGAATTCAAGCACTTTCTGAATAGCAGAAAGCTTCAGATGCTGGACCGTCTCAGGGTTTGGATTTTCAGACCAGGAACCCTTAGTTTGTATAACCTGGAGCTGGACATGGGTGGGAGGTGGGAGACAGGGAAGCAGCCTTGTCTTAAGTTTCCTGCCTTAAAAAACAGATTGGGCAGTAAAAATGTGAAGTATTTTTGAGTTTATTTCTTCCCTAAAAAAAAAAAAAAAAAAAAAAAAAAAAAAAGATGTGGTTTCTTCTGGTGATTCCTGGCCATGTTTAATGGTTTCTCTCTTTTTCTTTCTCCACAGACCTTTGTAGTATTAAACAGAGGAAAAACTCTCTTCAGATTTAGTGCCACGCCTGCCTTGTACATTTTAAGCCCTTTTAACCTGATAAGAAGAATAGCTATTAAAATTTTGATACATTCATATCCTTTTCTGCAGATGTGCAGTGAGTAGCGTGATGGTGGCAGGTCCGTGCCTCCCAGATCAGTGGGCGGAGTTTCGTTTATTTGCTTTGTAAGTAGTGGGCTTGGTGGTTCTACCAGTGAGACGTGTTAAGAGCCAGCTCCTGCCAAATTCCCCAAGCGGAGCTTCAGCAAGTTCTTTTCTCGTGGAATATGTGTTGTGGGAATGTGGGATGTTACTGGTATCATTATGAGGGATGAGAAGAAAGGACCCTTTGCTTGAAGTCGTTAACTTTTTTTTTTAAGTGATTCTAGCCATGACAGACTGTCCAGCTAGTTCCCGTATTAAGATGCAGTATTGAAACTGCAGAAAGCTACTGCCCAAGCTCCTAGGAGTGGAATGAATGCTTCAGGGAATTGCCTGAAAGTTTTTGGATGCCTTGAGGTGTGGGCTTGAAAATGTTCTAAGATCGTCTCCAGAAGGAAGAGCCTCCTTAGCGAAGCAGTGTAGAGGCCAGGTTCAGACCAGCATGAAGCTTTTCTGTTACTGTTACAGAACTTCACTCATTTGTTCCTGTTCGGCCTTTTGTATCTTATCAATAGAAGTACATACGATATACAAAAATGGTATGTGATGGCCTTAGCGACTTCGTATAGCAACTTAAATTTTTTTTTTATTTATTTACTTTTATTGGGAAGTCATATCCACAAAGTGAAGGAGAAACAAAGAGAAAGATCTTCCATCCATCGGCTCACTCCCCAAGCAGCTGCAACAGTTGGTGCTGAGCCAATCTGAAGCCAGGAGCTTCTTCTGGGTCTCCCACATGGGTGCAGGGTCCCAAAGCTTTGGGCCATTCTCTGCTGTTTTCCCAGGCCACAGGCAGAGAGCTGGATGGGAAGTAGAGCAGCAAAGACATGAACCAGTGCCCATATGGGATCCCAGTGCATGCAAGGAGAGGACTTTAGCCACTAGGCTGTGGCACCGGGCCCTGTATAGCAACTTTTAAGCTCCAATAGTTGGTATTGAACAGTACTGTGCTTCAGAGAGCACTGTATCTTAATTTAGTAAGTTTTGGCCACATTTACCTAAGATTCCACAACCTGCTTCCAAATTCTGCAGTTACGAAGTCCAGGGCAGGTAAAGAAATCCGTAGTTCAGAGTAGCCCTCTTTGCTTTCGGCTGGATCAGAAGATGCAAGTGCTTTTACCTTTCTGGTTCTGAAGATCGTGTTCTGGGTCGCTGAAGACAAATCCAGCTGCAAGAAGGATATTCCCTTCCTAAAACCCCACGCGTAGGGTAAAGACAATGAGTGCCGTTGGCCGGGGAGAACGAGCAACAGTTGCGCCGGCACCGTCCGAGTCACTCCCGCAGCCCCAGAAGGGTTTCGTTTTTTTCTCAGCAGACATCACAGGGAAGGCTGAGAAGGATCCCAGAAGGAGTGGAAATGGCAGTAAAGCGCCGTGCTGTCCAGCAGCACTGCTGGGCGCTCGAGGAAAGCGTGAGCTCTTTGTCACGCTGCCTGCTTCTCAGGGGTCCACGAGACCACCACCAGACGGACTTGGCACAGCCAGTTCCTCTGTGGCACGTTGCCTGGAGTCCTGCTCCTCCCCCCCCACCCCCCCAGCGACAATTCTGCTCTGTTAGAAGCGGAAGGGGCGGAGGGGAGCAAACCACTAATTACACGCAGATTTGCTAGTAATTCGTGATGTGAGCTCATTAGCGCAACCACACAGGAGTGCTGATGGTCCAGGATTCATTTATCCTCTCACACGAGGAATCAGGAGGCTGTTGGAGTGGGAGGTTTTCTGATGGCCCAAGTGCACAGGTTGAGGTACCAGTGGCTCCCTCCGCAGGTCAGGTGGGAAGTGGCAGCGAGCGGGATCTGAAGCCAAGGGGAGAGGCTGCCCTGACGCCCCTGCACTCAGGCCCCTGGTCATCAGGAGGGGTGCACACGTGGCCTTCCCTGTTGTCCCTTGGCCTTTCTCCACCTGCCCCAGGTTCCTGAGTCCCAGGGGAAGCAGGGGTGTCCCCTCTGGCCAGGCCAGAGCTCTCTGCAAGTTGCCGCCTTGACTCTTCCCCCCACAGTGTTTAGCATGATCATTATGTGCACTATTTTGACCAACTGTGTATTCATGACTTTTAGTAACCCTCCCGAATGGTCCAAGAACGTGGAGTAAGTAGTTTGCTTGCTTGCTTGCTTTGTCTGCTCATGTGTTTTCAAGGCATCTCAAATCACTGAATGTTGCTCTGCCACGGGCTTTAGCCACAAAGGGAAAGTGGTCCATCCCTGCTGCCCTTGATAACACAGTGGGGGGTAGGGGGGGACTAGGATGCATGTGGGGCTCAGAGGTGGCCCTAGGAGTGGCCCCCAGAAACGGAAGCCTGCTCCGCAAGTTGCTGCTCACCTGCCACCACCCCTGCCCTTCCTGGAGCCTTGGTCCCACTGCGCGCCCACCCACTCACACTGCCCACAACTCTCTTGCTTTTTGCCTCCCCTAAGACTGAACACACTCTTACCCCTCGGGGCCTCTGCCCCTGCCCACCCCCAACTCCCGGCAGTGCGCAGTGATTTCCTGGGGGCTAAATCTTCTGTTGTGTGTGTGCTAAGAGCAGGTGGCACCTGCACCCACAGCACATCTGCTCCCACACCTGTGCCCCCCGCCACCTCCTCCCTGCAGCAGCTGTTGCGTCCTCTGCCCACCTCTGTGAGCGGGAGCCACAGTTCCAGCCAGCCTTCAGTCTCCCCAGGGTGTTCCGATTGCACCTCATGCCCACGCGTGTCTCCGACAGGTACACGTTCACAGGGATTTACACGTTTGAGTCACTAGTGAAGATCATCGCCAGAGGCTTCTGCATCGATGGCTTCACCTTCTTACGGGATCCGTGGAACTGGCTGGACTTCAGCGTCATCATGATGGCGTAAGTTCGCTGCTTCCTCTGCTGCTGCCGCTCTGCAAGTGGGCTGTGTGCATGTGGTCGTGCCACGGGGTGTGTGCGTGTGAGTTTGCACACAGGGAAAATGGGGAGTGAGTACCATGGGTGCCTACTTAGAGCAGCAGCCAAAGCCTGCACACCCGTCACGGGGCAGTGGGGGTGGTGATGCCTCTATGAAGACTTGATTTTTTTTTTTTTTTAGGTATCAGCCTTCAGCTGAAAATAAAAAGCCTGGCTATCTTAAAAATTGCATGTTAATTTTATGACGCTGGCTGGGTGAGGCCAACCTCAGAACACATCTGAAAATCAAAACATGAGCCAAGTATCCAACAGGCACTTGGCACAAGGGTGATGGACTAGAACATCAATCCACATCTGGGGACAAGTGTCACCCCCGCACTGCTGTGCCAGTCACTTTGGGTGACTTGGGCGGTTGGGACGATGCAAGTGTTTTACTTTGGGAAACTCAACTGATGATGGAATCATGAGCAGGCTGGCTTATTTTTATCTCCAGGGTGGGAAAGCATTTTGCAGCTTGGGGGTGAGCTGCAGGTGGTGCATAGGGGTGTGTGTGTGTCTGTGTGTGTGTGTCTGTGTGTGTGCGCGTGCGTGAAGGTGTGTTTAAGAGAAAATATGTGTGCCTGTGTTTGGGTTTGCGCATCAGCTCAAAAGATGTCTTCCAGCTGAGAAACGCGAGTGATTGGTACACAGCAGATCTGAAAAATGGGAACTTTGTGTTTCTGGGGTACAAAGGCATTTGCTAGCTCTCCAACACTAGGAGTACACGCCCGGGCTCCTTTAAAATGTAAGCGTCCTCGCTAGGCACGGAGCTGGTGATAAAGCGAGCACTCCACAGGCCTCGCCCCTCTCCCACAAGCTGGACTTCCTTGAGCCTTTTTTGCTTTGGCGAGTCACAGGCTAACCTGCTGTCCTTAGACACGCCTGCCAGCGTTTGCACACAGCTCTTGGAGAAGTAAGAGAAGCAGACGGTTGGGTTTATTATTTATTTATTTGGCATTGTCAATTAGGAAACCACTTGAATGTGCTGTATTCTCTGGGGCTCCTGCCACAGAAAACTGTCTCCCTCTTCTAAGAAACCGTATGCAAAACTTGGAGATATAAGCTCCCTGATACTCCTGGCCTTCATTTTTGCTCAAAAGGCATAAGGGACTGTTGGTGAAGTCTTTCTAATCTGGAATCAGCATATTGCTGGCCTGAGGCCAAACCCCAGAACGCCCTGGTCCTACCAGTTCTTTCCAACCATAATTTGGAATTCTCTTTCCCAACACAAAGGGAAGACGAAGAAGAAGAAGAAAAAAAGAAATGTTCCTTAAATGTTTGCATTATGAAATTTGGCTTTTGCAAGATAAGAAAAAAAAAAGAAAGTGACCTCATAGCTTGTGTGTAAGACGACCCTTTCTTCCCCCCATCAGGAGAGCCTCGCCCTGTGGTCCCATTACAAGTTAACTTTGGTTTGATTCTGCAGGTATATAACAGAGTTTGTAAACCTAGGCAATGTTTCAGCTCTGCGCACTTTCAGGGTACTGAGGGCTTTGAAAACTATTTCGGTAATCCCAGGTAAGACAGCCCGGGGCTACTGTTAGGTGTTGGGTTAGGGCCCTGACGTGACCGTATTGTACTTTTTTGTTTTCGCTGTGGTTTTGTTTTCGTGGTTTTGTTTCGTTTCCATTGTGTTTTTCTTCTGGTCGTCTGTGTCTGTGTCTGTGTTTGTCATTGGTGTCTGCGTGTGACCTCCCTCACTGCAGATATGTGACAGAGTTTGTGGACCTGGGCAATGTCTCAGCGCTGAGAACATTCAGGGTTCTCCGAGCTTTGAAAACTATCTCTGTAATTCCAGGTGAGCCGATTCCCGCCCGAGACTGCCCATGCCGCCTCTACGCCTCCCCTTCTTCCCCCTCCTCCTCTGCTCCTGGGTCCACCACATTCGAAACAGGCGTGGCCATAGCTGACCTGGCCGTGTGCGACTGCATGCTGTTTCCCCCCCTCTGGGAGGCAGAGTCCTGTGGAATGGCCCTGGGCTCTGTGCACAGCTTGGATGGCATTGGCCCAGGCATGCGGGCCAGCCGCCTTCCATCCCTGCTTCTGAAAAAGCACGCGCTTAACAGTCACCTGAGTTGTACCAATCTGAAGACGAAAAAAAACACAGAGCCAGCTGTCTCTCTTGCTCTGTAAATCCCTTGCTTCCTGCCCTCATGGAATTACAGTGATTTTCACATTCGCCCATCGCTCCATCGCTTGGGACATCTAGGCTTCCAGAGCATGGTTTGCTGATGGGGTGTTTTGCAATGAATGATGCTTCCACTGTTACTGTATCTAATGGAGTTATTTAATCTCAGAGGGGACTTACGCAGTGAAATAGTCCCACACAATATACACAAAACCGTAAGCGTGTGGAGTTAGCGGTCTAAATTCGAGTAATCTCTCATGCCCTACCCATGTGTGTAAGCACCAGGAGAAATCTCTTACACATGCTTACAGGCATCCAAACCACACAGGAAGCCCGGTGAAAGCTTATGTGGGTGCTGTTAAAGTAAAAATCCAAGGTAAGGTAAGGTACAGCCGAAGGCATGAGCAAGCAGAAACAACAGAAACCTGAAGGGGAGCAAAAGGAATCCATCAGGCGGGTTGAGAGGTAGCTGGTGGACAGTTGCTGTAAAGTTTTCTGCCTTGTTCTTCAAGGTCCTGGTTGAGCAAACCCGGTGCTTCGGCCCCGTTGCAAAGTTTTAAGAATCAGAGGAAAGTTCATAGACCACCTTCTCTAATGCCCACTCTGAAACCCATCCCAGGACCCCCAGTTCAGGTTCTTTAAATCATTGTACCTGGGGAATCCTCCTCTTTCCAAAGGCCAGGCTTGAAATCTGGAAGGAAAGCATTGTGGTTCATCTCAGGTGCGGCCAAAGTGCCTTGCTGAGGCCCAGATGTCATGGTTGCTCGCTGGGTTTGCGCTGCGTTTGGTGTAGGGGGGGCGGGATGGTCCTTCCCAGAGGCCCCTCCCCACCTCCACCACTGCCAGAGACCAGGCTGTCCACACAGGTGCCACATCCATGGCTCTTCCCTTGGTGGCTGACTTGGGAATCTTTGTCTTTTCCCCTTTGTGTTATCTACGTAGCAAATGACAGGTAGCCCGTGGAGTGGGCTGGTAAATTAGGGCTTCCCTGAAGAGGATGCCTTTCTTTTCAACAAGAAAAGCTGTTGAAAAGAAAGCTTTTTTTTTTTTATATAGCTGACTCCTTACCAACCAGAGGGGCATGTGTCGGGTAGAAAGTATCTCTCCAGGCAAACTACAATATTGACTTACCAAAGTCTTGACGCCAGCCCTCTGATGCCTATTCAAGACAAACCCCAGCCGCTTCTCCAGGCAGCCCCGTGCAGCTCCTAGTCCTTGACCTTAAACTTCTGATGCCTGCAGAGTGCCAAATCTTTCCTAGGGTGATTCCTTTCATCTCTCCTCTGGCCCCTTTTAATTTTTATGTTTTCAATTTCAGAGAGAGAGAATCTCTCCCATCTGCTGGTTCTCTCCCCAGTTACCCATAGTAGCTGGGGTTGCTCCAGGCCAAATCAGGGAGCTTGGGCAGGAGCTTGGAACTCCATCCAGGCATCCCATGTGGGTAACAGTGACCAAAGTATTTGACCCATCTCCTGTGCTGCCCCCTCCCCTGCCTAGGGTGCATTAACAGGAAGTTGTGTTAGAAGCGGAGGCAGGACTTGAACTCAGGCACTGCTCTCCTGTATGAGATGCACCTTAACCGCTGCACTAGACACTGCCCCGTGGCCCCTTGTCACTGCAATCCTGTGTGTCGCACTCACTTCCCCCGGTGCACTCTGCAGGGCATCTGTCTCTTTATGTTCTTGTGAGCTCAAAACTTCTCCAGAATTAAATTGGAAAGCTGCATTCATTTCACTAACTAGGGCAGCAGATGCTCTCTGGAGCCTGGCTCAGGGCTCGCATCGCGCTCTCCACGTACGTGGTTTACCTCGGCCCCCAGCATCCCTGCGGCATAACAGACTGGTGTCACATCTTTCACCCTTCCTCCTGCAGTAACGCACACGCGAGCATCCAGCACGGTGCGCGCAGGCCTGGGTGGCAGCTGTCTTTCTGCAGGAGCCACTGACACCCAAACAAAGGGCTTGGACTGGGATGTAGACATCAGCTTGGCAGTTTGGAGATTTCCACATTGCTGTTTCTAGAGACATCCCCTGAGTCCCCCAAACTGAGCATGCCTTGGGAGGCTGGTTGGGACAGAAGAGAAAGTTCGGGACAGTAAAGCCAATACTAGAGATGATGGTGGGGGAGTGGTGGATCTGACTGGCCACGGAGTGAAGTGGGACTTCCGGCTCCAGTCATCTTGTTCGCCTTTCTCCCTGTTGGAGTTAGTAAGAGAAAAATCCCGCTCTGCATCTCCCTCTCTTACCCCGGGGAAGCCCCAAATCCTCTGGTCATTTGCTTGTTCCTCTTGGCCTGTTACCCAGCCCTCCTCCTGCAGGAGTGCCCTGGGATGAGTCGGGGGATCCGGGGCCATCACTGGCTTGGAAATGTCTGTCGTGTGGGTTGTAGGGCAGAGTCACCGTCCCCCTAGGTGAGCACCATCATCTTCTCCTGGGTCGCGTCAGTGGCGGTGAGCTGTCACTTATTGCCTGCTCGGTTCCAGGCTTTAACAATGCACTTGGCAGGTTCAACTTGACATGAAGGGACTCCACCTAAAGGCATTTATGAAGTCTCCTTTGTCATTCTTCATCCAGAACTCGGAGCCAAAATGAACTTCCAAGTGGGCCTGGAGAAGTCTCACCTTCGGCTTGTGGTGCTGCTACCCCTTAGGACTGATACACCCAGAGATAGACAAGGAATCTCAGTGAAGGGGTCCCAGGCCTTCCTGGGCTGGCAACTGGTAGTATAAAGATGGGGGGAGGAGGACAGCAAAGACTGGTGAGAGAAGATCCCTTTAGAGGTGGGGCTTTGGCTTAGCAGTGAAGCCACTAGTTAGGATAGGGGGGTTGGGTCCCTGCCATCATGATGAGACAGACTGAGTTCCTATCTCCTAACCTGGGCTCTGTCCCAGACTCACCTGTGGTGGGAATTTGGGAAGTGAAACAATAGATGGGAGCTCTCTCTCTCTCTCGCTCTCTCTCTCTCTCTCTCTCTCTCAGTAAAATCAGAGTCAGTGTTGTGGCACAGTGGATAAGGTCACTGCTTGCAGTGCCAACATCCTTCCTCACAGTGCCAGTTTGGGTCCTGGCTGCTCTGTTTCCAGTCCAGCTTCTTGCTAATGAGCCTTGGAAAGGCAGTGGTCTTTGTGCCGCCCTGTGGGAAACCCTGATGGAGTTCCAGGCTCTTGGTGTCAGCATCAACCAGGCCTGGCTGTTATGGCCATTTGAGGAGTGAACTGGTAAAAAGATATGCTCACTCTCTCTTTCAAATATGTAAGTCTTAAAATCAACAAAAATTGCTTTAAAGTAAATTTATTTTGGTGCAAAACATTTTTTGAAATCCACACAGGTTTTTCAGAATGCTCATGTTCCATGAACTTGTTGAAGACCCCGTGCAGAATGGGTTGGGAGAGCCTCCCTTGTCCTTGCCTCCTGCTTCTCAACACCTAAACAACGACTCCTTCCAAAGCACTGTCACTCACCGCTCGACAGCCCGGCTTTTGTGCCGTTTCACTCTCTGGGCGTTCTAGCTTCTTGATCCTTCTTCTGAGCTCTGCTCTCTCTCCTTAGCATCGGTACTCTCACTGCCAACCGTGAAATTAGGTAAAAAGCAGACACAGTGATCCAGCCTTCTCGTTCCCGGCCCTGTGTCTGCAGGAAGCAGACTCACGGGAGTATGGACGATGAACTCGCCCGTATCCACTGAGTGGCAAAGGGATTTGGGGACGCTATGCAGACACGTGGCTTCTTCTTTTTGAAGTGTCTTGCTGTTGATCGTTACCCTTTGGTGCCTGCTTCTCTCGCATTGCCTTTCAGGGAAGATAACTGAAATGAAACAGTTGGGTCCAAGTGGACCAGCACTGGCGAGTTGCAGCTCCTCCCACCCCCAACACACCTCTGAGAGCCAGATCCACTCTGTGATAGCAATCTGATCTGCAGCAGATAAATCCACGGCCCCTACATTCCTCCCAGACCGCTTTTGGTCTGAAGAAGCTTCCAGAACTGTCGCCATGATGCTTGCGTGGGCAGCAGATGGGTTGACAGGCATCACCCTACCCCTAGGACATGTCTGTACCCAGCCAGGCCCTGGCAGCCTTTCCTGAGCCTGTGCTTTGGTTCAGAACTCCCTGTGACTGCCACAGGGGCCCGTTCCAATATGCAGCTGATAGCGGGATCAGCTCGTGTTGCTTCAAACCACTTCCATTTCTCAGCTTTAACTGTCACTCAGGGCATGCAAGTTCACTCCATGTAGAACCTGGCCATCACAGTGGTGGAAGTTTTTGGCCCTGATGTGCATGGCTCACCTCTTGGCCATGTCACAAAAGTCGGCTTTGTAGGTTTGTCCGGGGGAATTGGTGGGCATTCTGGAAGGGGACAGGGACCCAGAGGTGCCTTTGGACTTAACATAGGTTGGAATGCCGTGGCCATTATCTCATCTGCACCTCCCAATCCCTTCGACAGAGTGCCCCCCCCCCAGAACCAACCTTCTAACTGCTGTGCTCAGACACATACAACTCACATACCAGTGCTAGTTGGTGCTCGCCTTTTCCAAGAGTTCGTGCTGTCCAATTTGCCCCCACTTTGTCTGTTGCACACTGCTGTGTGTAGGAGTCATTTGGAGGAGCATTCTGCTCTGTTTGGGATCATCGGTTGTCAAGAGCCTGCTGGTTCTGGTATGTAGTGCTAGGAGCCAGGAGAAGCAAGTCCGCTTCCCGTCCCAGCCAGAACCATGGCACCCTGCATTCTCACCGGCCCCCGTGAACCAGGAATTCTACTAGCAACTTCTTGCCTTTCTTAAGCTGTGGAGAAAGAACCTTGACCTGGCTGTGTTTCCTGGGTTGGACAGCCATCACCAGTGGAGCTGTAGGCCCCAAGCTTCAAGAAATGCAGAGATGGCATCCCCTCCGCCAGTGAGCATCTTCTCCATCAGCTGGCACTGGTGTCAGCAAATATTGACCTTCATGCAGGGAAGATGCGGTCTTGGCAGACAGCAAGCAGTGTGGAATCCAGGGCCCGCCTGCAGCTCCTGTTGCCATGGGATTGTGTGCCTTGCTTCGCTGCAGACATCAAGCCGCATCACCCTTCTTTCTCCTCCGTGTCTCTTGGGGATCTGGGTGAGAATTTTGGAAAGTATGCGATTTCCATGGTCATGCTCAGTGTTAGTCTTGCTTAACATCTGAACACCAGCTCCAACAATATTTCCACTTCAACCTAAGCAGAGCAAAAGGAGCTCTTCACCCACAAGACGATCTCAGTCTCACTTGAAGGATTGTTTTTGGTTTGATTTTTGGGTTTTTTAGCTCCCTGGCCTCGTGTTTCCAGATGCTGTGAGCAGTGATGTGTGGAGAGCTGTGAAACCAGCTGTTTGTGGGCATCAGGGAAGGGATGGATAGAGCATCTCTGGTCACAGCTCAGTGGAAACAGGAGTGATTCAGGGAACCCACTGGTGGGGTTGCTGTAGGGAGTGGGAATGCTGTCTTCTTCCCTTTTTGTCTAGAAGTCCTTTCTTGGGTCTTTCCCTTTGCCTACTATTCCCATGTATGAAAGGACTCCTCCCCCTCTCTCATCCCACTTCAACTCTTGTAGGAAAGGATCTGGCTTTAGGTCAGCTGTCCAAAGCTGGCATCCAGAAACTTCTGAGAAGGACGCCTTTATGGAACAGGGGGTGATTGGAGCTCATGGCCCAGAATTTTCTGTTGTATGGATTGGAACCATCCAAAGAGATTCCAGAGATAGAAAGATGGAAAGCCAGCAATTGAGAGGCAAGCTTTGTGGCACAGCAGTTAAACCGCTGGCTTGGGGCACTGTATCGCATGTTGGAGTGCTTGGGAGAGAGTCCCACCTACACTCCCTCTAGGAGGCAACAGGTGACTTGGGAGACCCAGGTGGAGTTTTGTTTGTTTGTTTGTTTTGCCTTCTGGCTTTGGCCTGGCCCAGCCCTGACTGTTGCAGCAATTTGGGAAGAGAACCAGCAGATGGAAGATTCTCTCCTCTCTGTTGCTTTGTCTTACAGAGAGATCATGATAAACTTGAAAGACAAAGAGCGGGAGGGAAGGAGGAAGCCGGGAAAGAAGGAAATAGCAGTTGACAGGGCCTTGGGTGATCGGTGGTGTTGAAAGTGGAGATTGCTGGGCCATTTGGGAGCTGTGGCTGAGGAAGCTCCAAGGAGTGTGGTCTTCCTCAGTGGTAGCCATATGGACCACCCCACCCCCCACCCAGCTCCACAGTGCCAGAACCGCATTCACATCTCAGCGGCTTCTCACCTTGCAAGGTGGGATGATTTCCCGGGGCCCTAGAGATGAAAGAGAAGATTGAAATTTCAGCCACTTCATCTCCAACAGCTGAAAACCCTAACCCTCATTCTGGAATGTTTTATTTACCTTTTTTATTTGAAAGGCAGAGAGAGATCTTCCATCCACTGGTTCTCCACATGCTCACAGCCACTAAGAGTAGGCTAGGCTTGCAGCTAGGAGCATGTAACTCCATCTGGTTCTCCCAACTGGAGTACTCAAGCTGCCTCCCAGGAGGTTCATGTATTAGCAGGAGGCTGGAGCAGCCAGGACTTGAACCAGGCACTCTGCTGTGGGATGAGGGCATCTCTAGACACGGCTTAACCGCTGTGCCACCATGCCTACCTCTCCCCTGCCCCACTTCTGCCCACTCTGATTTATAAAGGGCTTTCAGAGAAGATTCTGCACTTCCCACTGCCATACAGGCCTGTGTTCCCCGACCTGCTGCCACTGGGAACATGAGTGGGAACAGTGGCTTGAAGCTCGTTCTGAACCCAGTGGCCTGTCTCTGAGGCTACGCCAGGGTCCAGATTTAGCCCTCTGTCTCCCTCACCGGTGCACTCTCTGCCCAGCCCTGGGAAGAATGGGAGTCCAGCTGGAAACACCTTGCTTCCTGGGGCTCACGCAAGCTCTTCTATGTCCCTGCCGTGACTGCAGCCTCCCTGGAGGGCCCACCCACTAGGCAGCAGCAGGCCCCTGCGTGCTCATTCTGGTCAGTTAGGTCTCCTAATTCCCAGAGTCTTAACTGACCCTGGACTCTGCTGTACTCCCCCCTCGCACCCTCTGCTTAAGAAGAGATTTCTCATTCACTTACTCCCGTCAAATTCCTGAAAGTGCCTGCTTTGTGCCCAGGCCCTGGGCTAGGCACAGCACCCAAGGCCAGCGCTGGGCTCATGCAGGAAGTTCTTTTGCAAAGTCTTGGAGTGCTTCTAACCATATCCACCACACGTGCAGATCATCCTCCCCGTGTGATGTTAGGCCCCAGCAGCTCGTCCTTAGAGGAGGGCACTGTGTATGTGTGCCAGTGATGGCCCACAGCACCCATCGTGTGCCAGGCCCATGTGAAATGTTCCACGCTCTTTACCTTGCTAAGACCACACAGGAACCTGGTAAGGTTGGTGCTGTAACTCGCTTTCAATAGCTGAACTCAGACAGCAGTGGTTAGCATCCGAGGCGTTCCCTCTGCAGCACGTGCTGCGTGAGAAGTCTTCTTGGGTCACAGCAGCCCTACCAGTCATTATTCCCATTTGTCAAAAATGAAACACTGAGTTTCCTAGAAGGGAGGCACATTGCTGGGATCCCACATGTCAGTGACACTAAACTTGGCTAAAACGAGTGATTGTTTTCTACCCACCTGCATGCTTCAAGGCCAGGGTAAGGGCTCCCTGGAGTTTCTCACTGTCACCAGTGGATGGGGCATGGATGTTTGGTGTCCTGAGGCCCTGTGTTGGCTAGGTGGAGTGCTTTGGCCTCTGGGACGGCCCCATGGTCTATTAGCCAAATCCTGTGGATAGCCTCGTGTCTGGGCATGCCCAGGAGAGCCCCATGTGGGTGTGTTCTGATCCAAAGAAAACGAAGCTGCCTGCCACAACCGTGTTTCCCTGTCTCAGCATCGCTGTTTGTGCAATGACAAGGCCTTCCTTCAGATTTCAAGTCGAAGCCAACAGCTCACAAGTAAGCCTTAAATGAAAGAGGGACAGAATAAAAGTCATGGTAGTGAGCAGGACGTGTTCTTTAATGGAAAGACGAGCTGCGAATGCCGGATTTGTTATCAGCGTTTCCATGGCTCTCGCTGTACCTTCTCACTTTCTGTTGGCTTTCAACCCCCCAGTGTTCTCTTCCAAAAACTAGAGGCCTCCCTAATCCCTTGTTTTTCTATTGTTTCTTCAACAAATGTTTCCTGAGCACCTGCTGTGTGATGGGATAGCTCTGAACAGAACAATCCTAGAAAATCAGTCTCAGTCGTGATAAATGTCCCAGAGGAAGCATAGCGACTTCTCTGATTGCTAACAGGAGGGGAAGGAGGATTGCTGTGAAGTGCGGGAGGGCTTCCTGGATAAAGTACTGTTTAAACTGACCCCCTCCCTAAGACTGAGCACCTGTTAGGCAGGTAGAACATGAGTGGAAAGGAACAGTGCAGATGGGGGAAATGGCATAGTCCAGGCTGTGAGGCGAGGAAGAGCTTGGCTCCCCCTGGAAAGTAGCAAATAGTCAGACAAGGAAGACAGGCGCCAAGGGGCCATAGAAGGAGCTCTCCTGGGCCTCTTGGGGATTGCTGACACCAGGAAGTTGGTCACTCCGCTCATGTGGGTAAGGAGCAAGCGGCCCTGTCTCCTGGGTGGTGTCGCGGCAAGGAGCGGGAGCCAGCAGCCAGGAGGGAGGCGGTGGGGCCCAGGGTCAGGGGCCGGCCATGGGGTGACACGCTCCGGGGTTGGGGGCTGTTTCTACAGGCTTGAAGACCATCGTGGGCGCTCTCATCCAGTCCGTGAAGAAGCTGTCAGACGTGATGATCCTGACGGTGTTCTGCCTCAGTGTGTTCGCCTTGATCGGCCTGCAGCTGTTCATGGGCAACCTGCGCAACAAGTGCGTCGTGTGGCCCATCAACTTCAATGAGAGCTACCTGGAGAACGGCACGAAAGGCTTCGACTGGGAAGAGTATATCAATAATAAGAGTAGGTGGTCCTGCTCTGCCGGAGAGCCACACCAGCTTAGCCCTTGGTCACCGGCACAGCGCAGAGTCATTGGGCATCAACAGCAAGCACTGAGCCTCTAACATGGCACCCCACTGGCATGGGGTGGGGGAGCCCCCACTCTGGGCACCAGCTCCTGGGTTTCACTTCACAATTGAAGTTTGGAAGCCTGAGGAAAGGAGAGCCTTTTCCCACCCTAGACTGAGTTCCCAGGGTTATTTAAACTCAATTCTGAGTGTCCCTGTGGAATGCAACCATTCTTAAAAAAAAAAAAAAAAAAAAAAGGAGGGGAATTTTATGTATTTATTTGAAAGGCAAAGTTTCAGAGAGGGAAAGACAGAAGCAGATCTTTCATGCATTGATTCACTCTCAGATGGCCACAATGGCTGAAGGGAAGCCAGAAGCCAGGAGCTTCTTCTGGGTCTCCTGTGTGATTTCAAGGGCCCAAGCACTTGGGCCATCCTCTGCTGCTTTCCCAGCCCATTAGCAGAAGGTTGACTGGAAAGTGGAGCAGCTGGGACTGGAACCAGTGCCCATGTGGAATGTAGATGGTGCAAGTAGCATCTTTACACACAACGCCGCAGTGTCATCTCCAAAATGCATTCTTTTTTTTATAAAGATTTTTGTTTTTATTGCAAAGTCAAATAAACAGGAAGAGAGAGAGGAAGAACTAGAATGAATGAACACCATTTTTTAAAAAGATTTATTTATTTTGATTGGAAAGTCAGATATACAGAGAGGAGGAGAGACAGAGGCGAAGATCTTCTGATGATTCACTCCCCAAGTGACCGCAAAGGCCGGTGCTGAGCCAGTCTGAAGCCAGGAACCCAGAGCCTCTTCCGGGTCTCCCACGTGGGTGCAGGGTCCCAAGGCTTTGGGCCGTCCTCGACTGCTTTTCCAGGCCACAAGCAGGGAGCTGGATGGGAAGTGGAGCTGCCGGGATTAGAACCGGCGCCCATATGGGATCCCGGTGCGTTCAAGACGAGGACTTAAGCCGCTAGGCCACGCCGCCAGGCCCTTTTTTTTTTTTTTTTTTTTTTTTTTTTTTAAATGCATTCATTCTTGATGCTATCACAGCCTTCATCACCCACCCACTCAGGCTAGAGAGACAGGCTGTGACTCAGGCACCTGCAACCTGGATCCAGCTGAAGAGTTTTCATCCTGAAATTCTTAAATGAGAGTACTTGGGTTTCGCACCAGCAAAGTGGGGTGCTGTGGTGTCCCCATGAGCGAGGGAAGGGAAGTTGGTAGTGTCGGCACCCATCACTGCTGAGGAAGTGGGTCAGTGAAGGTACCATAAGGAGATGTGGCAAAGGGGATTCCAGGGCCCAGGACAGGAAGGAACAGACATGGTGAGTGGTGTCCTCGAGGAGTTCTACGATAGCCCCAAGAAACAAGACTTAGCAGTTCGCAAGGGTCACGTTGTACCAAGGGCTGAAGAACTAGGATAACCTTAGGGCCTCCTTGGTGGCAAGCAGCAGACCTTGGCCTTGAATCGTGGGGGTCCCGGGGGGAGAGCATCACAGCGGAGTGCTGAAGTGGTCACACTGTGAAGTGGGAACCATCTCTAGGAAAGCATCTACTGGGCCCAGCACAATGGCTCAGTTGCCTAATCCTCCATCTCCAAGCACTGGGATCCCATGTGGGCACTGGTTCTAGTCCTAGCTGCTCCACTTCCCATCCTGCTCCCTGCTTCTTGTGGGTCTGGGAAAGCAGTGGAGGACGGCTCAAAGCCTTGGGATCCTGCACTCATGTGGGAGACCTGAAAAAGCTCCTGACAGCTGGTTTTGGACTGGCTCAGCTCCAATCGTTGCAGCCATTTGGGAAGTGACTCAGTGGACAGAAGATCTTTGTCTCTCCTCTCCGTGAATCTACCTTTCCAATAAAAATAAATAAATCTTAAGAAAATAAATAAAGGAAAGCATACACAAGAAAGGGTTCCTGGTGGCTTCTGCTGTGGTCAGGGGAGGGTCTGGAGGGCTACTTAGGACTGGTGTAAATTCTCTTGTTCACTTAAGTCTGCCTCTTCCGTTTCTGCCTCTTTCTACTTGTCTAGCAAATTTTTACATAGTGCCTGGCATGCTGGAGCCTTTACTCTGCGGGAACAGTTCCGATGCTGGGTAAGTCGCTCAGCCTCCTCCTATTCTTCTTCCTGAAGACAACTGGCCTCTTAGGAGTGGACCAAACAGGGTAGAGTTTGGACCTTGCTTTGGGCGCATGCTGCAGCCCCTAGGGTTGGGTCCAACCTAGCACTTGGCTCAGATCTTCTTTCTGCTTTGGATTCTTCCATCCAAAGTGGACACGTCGTCCCCAGGTGACTGAGGACAGATCAGCGCGAAGCATAGACTGTAGCACCAGACGGCCTAACTGCTTCTTGTGGAACCCCTCTGGTCTACCTTAACACAGTAACACAATACAGAGTAAGAACACTGGCTTGGTAGTGCTGTGGCATCCTAGAATGACCCAAAATAGGCGAAGTTGACTTCTCCCAGGAGGCAAGGGGCCAGAGGCCTGTTTGTCCCAATTCTGCTACTTCTAGCTCTGCAACCTTTAGAAGCCACTAAGTCAACCTCGCCTCCACTTGTTCATCCATAAAATTGGTGCAATGTGGCATACTCCCTCTTCCTCATGCGGTTTCGGAAAAGATCCAATTAGATGGCCCTTGATGACAAAGCCTGTGTCAATGACGGTGGCCGGTTCACAGATTGGTGCCCTGGCTATTTTGTGTGTTCACGTGACTCCAACAGCTGCTAGGCCACTTAATTTCTGCACATAGTGGATGGTAGGGATCGCGAACAGTGTCCCGTGAGCTCAAAGGCAGATGAAAGGGCGTGTCTGAGGTCACTGGGACCTACAGGTGTTTATCGCTGGAGGCAGTCGCCGGGCCAAGGTTGAACTTGATGGACTGGGATGCTGGGCCAAATCGGGAACAGTGGTTCTCACACTCGGTAGGCATGAGAACAACCTGGCCTTACGCCTTGGAAACACAGCTGCGTGGAGCCCATATGCAGAGCTGTTCATTCCCTAGGTTTGGGGGAGAACACAGGAATTTTTTTTTTTAAGGATTATGCTGGGTGATTCTGGCCCTGGCTGCCCCTCCTGATTTCCTACCAGCTACTTAGTTCTTTCCTTCTCTCTTTCCCTTTGTCTGTCTTTCCAGTTTGTTGGTGCAGCTCCGTGCCTGGTTCCTTGTTCCATTCAAGGTCATGGAGTGGATAGCGCTATGTCCTCGACTGTCTTGGAAGGTGTAGTCAGTGGGATTATTTTTTGGAAAAGTCCTGAACTCCCCTTTCTGTCTGCAGGCAATGCCCGGAGGGATACCAGTGCATGAAGGCGGGAAGGAACCCCAACTATGGCTACACGAGCTTTGACACTTTCAGCTGGGCCTTCCTGGCGTTGTTTCGCCTAATGACCCAAGACTATTGGGAAAACTTGTATCAGCTGGTGAGTGGTACCCCTCTTGGGTTGCTTTTCTTGGCTGATGATCATTTGGCCAAGGACAGGTAGGGTTGGGCCACTCTGGGCTGAGAGGCCTTCGGGGAAGATGTCACCCAGGGCCAAGGGGAAGGTTGACACATGAGGCGAATTCTGCCAGCTCCCGTCCCCAGCTTCGGGGACATTCAGTAGCTGTCAAAACTCAACCTCGGCAGCTGCTCTCTTCCTGCTTCCCGTTGTCCTGCCTTCTGCCGCCCAGCTTCTTGGGCACTTGGGACTGAGAGAATCTCAGAAATATGGAACACCTCTTTGTGCAGTGCACTGGGCCAGACTTCCTAAAGATGCAATTTCCACCCACAAGGACCTCAGAGTTTTAGAATAGTCGTGGTTTTGAGATGATAACACATTCTGGCTTGTTCAGGCAGATGGTGTAGTTGAAAACTGAGCCAGTCGCATTCACTTGGGCGACGCTAGTGACTCCGGGCACATGGGCTCACTTTGCCAGCTGGCATGGGAGTGGTGGTATAGGAGACTACCAAGGGTCCTCCAGCTTCAGAATTCTGCGGCAGTTCCTTGATTCTTTTTTGTTGTTGTTGTTGTTAACTCTGGCAATTGGTGATGTCAGTTTGAGAAGATCATACCCCCCTGATGAAAGAAGGAACGTCTTTCAGGAAAGCTTCCAGTTTATCTCCCCAAGCGAATCCTCACTTTTCCATTGCACAGTTCACTCAAGTTTGAGTCTTTCCCGTAATGTGTTTATGGTTAGTGCCATGTTCCATCAAATATGTCAAGATGTATTTATTTACATTTCAAATCACACAGAGGAAGAGGGAAAGAACTTATACCTGCTGGTTCATTCCCCAGTTGGCTGTACTGGCCAGGGCTCATCCAGGCCAAAGCCAGGAGCACACAACTCCATCTGGGTCTCCCATGTCGGCATCAGGGTCCTGAGCCATCCTCCACTGCTTTCCCGGGTGCGTTAGCAGGGAGCTGGACTGGCAGCAGAGCACCCAGGACTTCAACCTACACTGGTTGTAGGTGGTTGCTTCACCTGCTCTGCCACAGTGTCAGCTCCTCCGTTAAATATTTGTGAGTTGGGCTCGTCACAATAGCATAGTGGTTAAACTCCTCCCATATGGGTGGACGCCAGTTCTAATCCTGGCAGCCCTGCTTCCCATCCAGCTCCTTGCCTGTGGCCTGGGAAAGCAGTTGAGGACAGCCTAAAGCCTTGGGACCCTGCACCTGCGTGGGAGAGCAGGAAGAAGCTCGTGGCTCCTGGCTGCTGGCTTCGGATTGGCTCAGCTCCAGCCGTTGCAGCCGCTTGGGGAGTGTACCTTAGGATGAAAGATCTTCCTCTCTGTCTCTCCTCCTCTCTGTATACCTGACTTTCCAATAGAAATAAATAAATCTTTAAAAATAGATAAAGAAATATTTGTGAGTCAAAGAATAAAGATAAAAATGCCTAACACCTTGTTTTACCCGAATGGCCATGTGCTATCAGTGAAAATAAGAGGCCTGGGACCTTTTTTTTTCCCTCCCCACTGTCTTTTATGTCTTCTCTCTCTTTAAAAGCCTATCCTATTGTAAAAGATAGATAGGAGTCACTCAAGACGGGGACTTCCTGGGGCCAGCATTGTGGGGTAGAGAACAAAACTGGCACATAGCAGCACTGGCACCCGGATTGGGTGGCAGTTCAGGTCCTGGCTGTTTTGCTTCTAATCCAGCTCACTGCTCATGAGCTGGAAAGAAAGCAGCAGAAGGTGGTAGTGTTTCTGCCCTGCAACCCACATGTGGAAGACCTGAAAGAAGCCATTTGCAAACATTTGGGGAGTGAACCAACAGATAGAGATCTTTCCTTCTCTCTCTCCCTCTCTCTCTCTCCTTTTCTCTCTCTGTAATTCTGGCTTTCAAAGAAATAAATAAATCTTAAAAAAAAAAAAAAAAAGGTGGGACTTCCCATGGCACGCACCTAATTCCAAGGATGGAATCTGTTAACATTCTTTGAAAACTGGAAGATAAATAAGCCGAAATATTGAATTCTTTTCTTTTTAATTATTTTCAAACCAACTGTTGAGGTCAAATATAGTTCTTAACTCAGATCATTTTCCCTGGGGCGGGAGGGAAGAAGCATTTTCTTGTGTCTTAAGGATATTGGAGTATTTGGAAACAGGAGTGGACTTTTCTGTCTTCGTGAATAGGGGTTATTGCTGCCATTTACTGGGAGTTGAGGACCAGGCTGTTGGGGAAGCTATGTGTTTTAGAAAGGAGGCTTCATCCAGAAGTCAGCTGGTGCTCCTAACCAAGGAAGCAGATCATCTTCTGCCTCACACACCAGAAGCAGGTGACTCAGAAAATGGCCTCTGTCTTCTTTGCAGACTCTGCGAGCAGCTGGGAAAACCTACATGATTTTCTTTGTCCTGGTCATCTTTGTGGGTTCTTTCTACCTGGTGAACTTGATCTTGGCCGTGGTGGCCATGGCCTACGAAGAACAGAATCAGGCCACATTGGAGGAGGCAGAGCAGAAAGAGGCTGAGTTCAAAGCCATGCTGGAGCAACTTAAGAAGCAGCAGGAGGAAGCACAGGTGGGTGGAGGAGCGGGACCTGGCCAGGAGGGAGCACAGTGGGTGGAGGAGCGGGACCTGGCCTGGAGGGAGCACAGTGGGTGGAGGAGCGGGACCTGGCCAGGAGGGAGCACAGGTGGATGGAGGAGCGGGACCTGGCCAGGAGGGAGCACAGTGGGTGGAAGAGGGGGACCTGGCCAGGAGGGAGCACAGGTGGATGGAGGAGCGGGACCTGGCCAGGAGGGAGCACAGTGGGTGGAAGAGGGGGACCTGGCCAGGAGGGAGCACAGGTGGATGGAGGAGCGGGACCTGGCCAGGAGGGAGCACAGTGGGTGGAGGAGCGGGACCTGGCCAGGAGGGAGCACAGGTGGATGGAGGAGCGGGACCTGGCCAGGAGGGAGCACAGTGGGTGGAGGAGCGGGACCTGGCCAAGAGGGAGCACAGTGGGTGGAGGAGCGGGACCTGGCCAAGAGGGAGCACAGTGGGTGGAGGAGCGGGACCTGGCCAGGAGGGAGCACAGTGGGTGGAGGAGCGGGACCTGGCCAGGAGGGAGCACAGTGGGTGGAGGAGCGGGACCTGGCGACCCTGGCTGCCTCTGAGTGCTGCCACATTTGCTCATTGCCAAGCAGAGGTGATGGGCCTGACAGGAAGAGCCCAGCCACCCACAGAGGGCTGACCGTGTTACTCTGTCTCAGCCACCAAATTGTCTACAGGAGTGATCTTCACCTGAGTTTCGCAATCAATCTGTGTTCAACTGCACTGATGACCTATAAGGAAGAAAACGGCCCAAGACAGTTCTTATAAGCTTGGCCTGTTGTTGAGAAAAATACAGGATCGCCATCAGAGTCCCTTGGCTCACAAAAGTTTTGTTTTCTAATGAAAAATACAGACAAAATACTCAAATGACTTCCCTTCCTGATGCTTGACCAAATGCAAGTGTCTGTGTGTGTTGACACAGTTGGGCTTGTGCTGTAGAATTCACATGGATCCTTAGCATGCGTTTCCAGAGTCATTCAGAAAGCAACCCCCTCCCTACCCCCACCCTGGTAACAAGAAGGCAGTCACATTCTTGGCCAAGGTACTAGAAAACACCCATCCCCAGGTGTGCTCAGCGGTCTCTGCTCCGGTCCCTCAGGGCTGTCCCAGAATACAGTCAGCAGAGAATGGGGAAAGGCGGCTCCTGGCTGTGGCCTCCTCCAGCAGGCCGGGTGCCCCCTCCTCTCCCATGCACAGCATAGGAAGGGTTCTGGACTGATTGGCTGGCGTGGGTTGGCGTCTGGTCTCACCCGTGGCTGTGGCTCCTCTCCTTAGGCTGCTGCCATGGCCACCTCAGCAGGGACAGTGTCGGAAGATGCCATCGAGGAGGAAGGGGAAGACGGGGTCGGCTCTCCCCGGAGCTCATCTGAGATTTCCAAACTCAGTTCCAAGAGTGCCAAGGAACGGCGGAACCGGCGGAAGAAGAGGAAGCAGAAGGAGCTGTCAGAAGGAGAGGAGAAAGGGGATCCCGAGAAGGTGTTCAAGTCCGAGTCCGAAGATGGGATGAGGAGAAAGGGCTTCCGGCTGCCGGACAACAGGATAGGGAGGAAGTTCTCCATCATGAATCAGGTAAACCTCCTAGGCTCACACGAGCCCAAGACGGTCTGGTCTCCTAGACCGACTTGCGTCTGTTCTGCCCCGTTGCCCTGCGTGCCAGCAGCCTGCAGCCTCCTCCTTTCGTGCCGTGCTCTGTAACGTCCCCTCGAGGCAGAGGCATAGCTGGCATCTTTGGATCTTCCTCCACCTGAGTCCTGCCCTCCCTCCACGCATGTGTGACAGCAAACTGGATTCTCCAACAGCCTTGGCCCCTTAGCCTCCAAACACCAGGATTTAACTCAAACATCTCTGTTTAAGAATCATATATCAAAAAAAAAAGAATCATATATCATTGGAGGTAAAAATAATAATAAGGGTCATGAAACTCATTAAGATACTCTGTTTGAATTGGGTATGGTCATTTCTGGTAATGAATTATCCTAGATATAAAAGAGTCGTGCTGAAAAAGTAGCCCACGGTTGCTTGAAAGCCTCCAGTTTATCCAGCTTTAACAAATAGGGCAAATAGAAATGGAAACTGTTATGCTTAGTGCAGTCAGTCCGTCAGTCTGAAAAAGACAAATATCAAAGGTTCCCTCTGATATGACAGTCTTCATGCAAAGTACCGAATAAGTAGACATGGAGAAGCAAGTATATACACATATTCTCTTAGATGAACTGTACAACGAAGGCTAGCATACCGGGAAGTAAAAACGTTGCAGTACGCATCTCTACTTTCCGATAAAAGTGGGACTCCCAAGGAAACATTTAAATGTACCCATACAGTACAACACTAGATTTTCTGCTTTTGCTATGACTGCCACGTCATGATACATTTGTAGCTGTTACTAAGGGACTATACCACTTTGATAGTTTGGGGGAAAATGATGACAGGAGGGAGAAATGTATCATGGAAAATAGGTTTAAAAATGGAAATAAGAGGGGGGTGGGAGAGAGCATTATTGGTCATTCTGTTATGTCATCATAAAATAGATAGTTTGGGATTAAAAAAAAAAACTAACTCCACACATCCCTAGGTTCTGGATTTGATCCCATGTAACCCCGCATTGTTGAGGAAGGCGGGTTGTAGGTGGGGAGCAGGGTGCAGTGACTGTGGCGCTGGACCCAGCCTCGTCGCTCGGTGCCCACAGGGGACTCGTGGGTCTCTTGCCTCACCGCTCAGGGCTCAGTGCCGTTGTCCTCTCATTGCCAGTCCTCTTCACCTCTTGCTCTCAACCCCTTCTTTCCATCCACACTCATCTGTCTTAGCTTACTTACTATTCTGTTCTGTGGTTTTCTTTTCTCTCCCTCTTGCTGCTTCTCCTTCATTTTTTTTCTTTACACGGTCAGCAGGTCGGGTCCTGAAGTGTGGCCCTTGTTTTCCGTGAAGCACACATTTATAGCATGCCTGCGGTACAGCCAGGGTTGCACGGGAACCCAGATATTGCCAGAAGCTTCAAATGGCATCTCTCCCCGCACCCTCAGGGAGCCAAGAGCATAGGGGACGCAGTATTATCTATGGCTGAGCTTGGCTGCCTGTCTGGGAGCACACAGACTCAGGGCAACCTGCAGCTCAGCCAGTATTTCCCAGGAAAAGAAAACCAGTTGGTCAGAAACAAATATGTGTATTTATTTTTATTGGAAAAGCAGATATACAGAGAGGAGGAGAGACAGAGAGTAAGGTCTTCTGTCCAATGGTTCACTCCCCAAGCAGTTGCAACAGCTGGAGCTGAGCCAATCCGAAGCCAGGAGCTCTTCTGGGTCTCCCACACAGGTACAGGGTCCCAATGCTTTGGGTCGTCCTCCACTGCTTTCCCAAGCCACAAGCAGGGAGCTGAATGGGAAGTGGAGCAGCCAGGATTAGAACCAGCGCCCATATGGGATCCTGGCGTGTGCAAGGCAAGGATCACTTGCCTTAACACTATGCTATAGTGCCGAACCTGAAATATGTGTGTTCACTAAGCAAACAGTAAGAAGAAGGAACACTCCAGATTTGGAAAGACAGCATGAAGATGTTCTAGTTTGGACATCTCAAGTTCAAATTGTTTGTTGGGGAACTGGCTAGAACAATCTTTGAGGTGTACAGATGGTTGGAGAAGACGTCCCGAGCTTGGAGGTGGCAGTTGAATCCGTGAGGACTCACCAAGGTGACTTAGAACACATGTCAGTCGGTTGAAGGAACAGCGGGCCAGAGCCATGACTGCTGGTGTGTGCACGGGGAAAGGAGGCAGAGCTGACGCAGGAAGGTGCTGGCAGGCCTTAGAGGTGCCAAGAGAGGTGCCAGATCTTCTGTGAAGCCAACAGAGGAAAGGTTGAGGAAGGCAGCACTTTATCAGGAGCCTCTGGGCGTGGTTGGAATTGGAAAGGTCCACTGGATTTGGCACCCAGGAAGTCACCGGGGGCCTTGGATGCGGTGGTGAATGGCAAGTAAGACAGTGAGTGCACACATCCCAATCCAGGCTGGCTTCTTTAAAGGGTGTGCAGGCAAGGGAGCCCTTTTCCAGTCCAGGAGAGAGAGAGAGGCAGAGGCGGAGAAGGAAATGGAAGTGGAGCTCAGCCTTGGAAGATGTGTTCTGGCCTTGAAAGGAAGCACATTGTGTCTCGAAACTCCAGCGAAGCAGGGAAGATGGAGTGCGTCGTCTGCGGACAGGGGGTGGGAAGCTGAGTACCAGGAGCCCTGACAGGTGCAGGTCATCAAAACCCACATCGAAGGAATTGAGGCATTGAGGTGGGGGCCTAAAGAAAATACTGAGATGCAGAAGGGTGACTTAGGGAGAGAGAGAGGTGTTTCCTCTCATTGGCTGTGGTCGGTTTGCCCCTGAAGTGCCACTTCCTTAGTGCGGAATTCATAGCATTCTCCGGCCGGCGATTACGTAGTATGCTTTTTCGGTGTCCAGTCACTGTCCCCTGTGCCCACCAGGTGTGTCTGCTACAGGGCCTGTTTCCTTCCCGCTCTGTGGTTTGTTCCAGAAACACCCAGTCTCCTAAAATCCTCCTTTTCTCCATCTCTGAATGGCCGCGTTGGGGTTCTTCCCCCACCTTACTGTCACCTTCCTAAGCCCTGCATTCCCCAGCAGGGAATTTGCATTTCGTCTCTGTGTTCTGTGTTGCCCCTCACTTGCTGCTGTTGCCCCCGGGTGTGCTCTGTGTACACATGCTCCCCTTAGGTCCACTTCCTTTCTTCTCTTGTGGCAAGCCCAGAGCCGAAGCCTGCTTCTGCTAACCCACGGCCAGCAGTCAGACCCTGTTGGATAAACAAGTGTGGCTTTCAGAAATGTCATTGAACTCCTCCGGGACTTGTTTATGTTGCTGGTCTCTGACCGGCTCCTCTGCCCTCCGCTTCCTCCTCACTCAGCCTCCAGGGGAAGGTGGGCGCCGCTGTGTTGTAAGCCTTCCCTGTGCACAGTCCTCGCTGAGCTGGGGAGTGACGTGAAGCCACTCAGTGGGCTCTGATTAATCTCTGGGCCTTAGCCCTGAGTTGTACCTACTACTCCCAGCTCAGAAAATAAAACCGGCTTCTGAAATGCCCTGCTTTGCATGCAAAGTGTCTGTTTCCCCTCATCCCCCTATTTGAAAGAAAACTTGTAGACTCCTGGGGGCCACCCACTTACAATGTTCTTAAAACTTTTTATGTTATGCACTTGATTTATTTGAAAAGTGGAGAGACACAGAGCGCTCCCATTCCCTGGTTCACTCCCCCGGATGTACACACAACAGCTAGTCCTAGGCTAGGCCAAAGTAGGAAGCCAGGACCTCCATCCAGGTCTCCCGTGTGGGGGGCAAGGACCCAGCCACGTGAACCATCCTCTGCTGCCTCCTAGGGTTTTGCGTTAAGCAGAAGCTAGAATCAGGGGCAGTCAAGACTCGAACCGATGCACTGCCATCCGGGAAGCTGGTGTCCCGAGTGGTGTCCCTCAGCCCTGAGGTTGAATGCTCACCGCGACATGAGGTTAGATAACTAGCAGGTCAAGAGCCAGGCCTGTCTGACTCCAGATCCTGTGGTTGTGGCCACCCCTCCCCCACTTGCCAGCTCTTCTGTCGGCTTGATAAAGAACATGGCTTCAGTTTTTCCCCAACACTGTTCAGAGAGTCAGCCTCTTTTACTTCCGCATCTTCTGAGATCTTCACAAGGCTCTTCCTGCCCACCCATCTCCTGTTCACCGTCTGTAACGCTCAGGAAAAGTTATGAAGATTTTTGTAAAATATTTTAATTATTTTATTGTAATAATTCCCAACAGTTTTAGTCTTAGGGTTCGTTTGTATCATTGGAAGTATTAAAATCCCCAAAGAGCTTTTGGAAAATGTGCTTTTAATTTTTGTGTGTCAGGAGTTATAGTTAAGGAATTTTGAAAACTCTTGGTAAACTAATTTGTTTTTAAAATGATAATGATAAAAACCATTGCATGGTTAACACAAACTGTTTAAATATATTTTTATAAAATTGAACTATTTCGCAAAACAACAAAAAATGAGAATAGTTTTATTTACATTTCTGCACACCTCTTCAGCCTGCCTGGGGCTTGATGGAAAACAGAGTATCCTTTTTCTCCACGCATTCCATATTTTGCAGTAGGGTTTTTTTGTGGTTGAAGTATTCAAGCGAAAGCTAATTTCATACGGATATATGGTTGAACAAAAGGAGGGATTTTTTTTAATAGCCTTCTCAGATCATCTGGAATGTTCCTCTCTGATGCTGTTGGAATATGAGTCTGAAATCCCATCAGTAACTTATACAGCAAGCACTTTGCTGGATAAGAATCCGGTATGGTGCCCTGCATATCTTCAGCCTGTGCAGCGTTGATCATGTGAGGCTGTTGATACAGAGATGTTTTTGTTGTTGAGGCAAAGCCGACCAAAGCCGAATCCCACTGTTCAGAACCACACTGACCTTGTCAGGGCCAACTGAGAAACAGCCAGGCCCCCAGCATCCACCGTGTGCCTACAAGGACAGACACCGTGTCATTATTATTATGACATTAATATTGACCTTGCAGGCTCTCCTGAAAGGGTCTCAGGGACCCCTAGGAGCCCACAGGTCACATTGGAAGACCCACTGCTACATCGGAGGGAAAAATGAGCAATGGCGTGGAGATGGAACCTTTAACCTCTGACCCACCCTCTCCATTCATTACACTCTGTCCTATTCCTTCCCAGCCCATGAGCGCCCTGAATTAATGTGAGGGTCATCGCCCAAAATCCTGGACGTTGCCCCCCAAAGCCAGTTTCCCAAGCAAGCAGCTATGACCAGAATACCCCCGGTTTCACAGGAAAGCTTTTTGAAAACAAGAAGTTTTTCATACACCAACCAACCAATCCAAAGCCACAGGCTCAACCACCCACCTGAGTTAACTCACTCCCTAACCGGGACTTTCCTTGCTCTCCTTCACCCCAGGGTTGTGTACCAGACAGCCTGACGCTGCCTGCATAACCCAGAGCCCTGCAGAGTTACTCCGACCAGGCAGTCCTGACTAGGGTCTCACTTCCCCATCCTGCACCACTCTGACCACTCTGACATGCCCCCCTCACTCCCACCTCCAGACTAGCCCCGATGCCTCTCCGTGCGACCCGTGTGTCCGTGGTATCTATGCCTCACCATCCCAGAGCTAACTACAGAGAAATCCCAGTTGTATGTTATGACACCTGCCATCTTCTGGCTGGCCACATTCTTTCCCTAAAGTGTTTCCAAACCATCCATGGGGAAGGACTAGTTTCTTTTTTTTCCAATTCTTCTTGAACGTAGGCTATTGTCAGAACAGTGAATTTCTGGAAAAACGATCATGTTCTTGGATGCAATGATAAAAAGTCTCCGGCTGCTTTCTCTGCTGGTCCTATGGCAGACCATTAGCAAATCACACACTCTCATTGGTCTGCCCATCATACTGGGATGGAAATGAGCAGTGATGCACTGAGGGTGCCCAGGTAGATAGGTAAGAAGAGGAAATAGTAAGCTAGAATTGCCCTCACCCCTGGACCAAACACACATCAAAGAAGAAAGAAACATATACATGTTGTGTACGTGCCTTTTCCAAATGTTTCTTATTCTTTTAATCTATTTTAAAGATAGTTATCTTCCATCTGCAAATCCAGTCCCCCAGATGCCTGCAACAGCTAGTGCTGGGCCAGAGCAAAGCCAGGAGCTAAACTCCAGTTCTCCCACATGAGTAGCTACTCAGCTACTCAGCTACTCGAAGCATTACTGTTGCAGCCTCCCAGAGCTGGAATCGGAAACAGGACTTGAATCCAACACGCCAGCATGAGGCCTTACAATCACAGTGTCTAAGAGCTTGCTTTCCAGATGTGTATTCCATGTGTGCATCTTTACCATGGTGGATCCCAGGGCCACATGGGCTCCCCTCCTGCCCTCCTGTACCTCCTCCTTCCTCCCCGCACAAGGCAGGCAAGTCTCTCACCCCGCTCTTCCCCGCTGCCTTGCCCTGACATGTGCAAGTGTCTAGGATGTCCAGCAAAAGGAGAGTGGACAGCATGGGCATCTACAGCATTTCTTTCAATCCGGAACGCTTCCAGTTCCAGGCTTTCTGTACTGTCTCTTGGAAATTTCTGCTGAGATGGAAACTTACCTTTAGGGCTAGTAGGGTGGCTGAAGTTCAGGAGTTGGGGTGGTTGTCCCTGAGACAAATAATCACACCTTTATTAAAAATGAAAAACAAGGTCACCTTTGCTAATGAAGATGAGACCACTTGGGGTGATACGCAGACAACCGTGGTGCTCAGATCCCGTGGTAGACATTCCCATGAGTTAAATGAGCCTGACCTTAAGGTTTCGCTAAAAAATATATTTAAGGTGTATGATAAGATTTTTAAAAATCATTTTATTAGCACTTCTCGGCTTTTTTGCTAAGATCAAGTGTAAAAAATCGTTTTATTAAAAAATAATGTTGGCAATATTAGAAAGAAATTGATATTTGGATCACTCCATCCTTTTCTGTCTGGTTAAACTAGATACTTTTAAGTGGAAGAGTAACCCGTATCAACACTTAAAAAAATTAATCTTCCTCAGAAATCAAGACTTCTGGTTTGTTGCTACTTCCCAGGCATTTAATCCTCTGGTGAGCTGGAATGTAGTTCTTCATTTTCAACAAAACCGAAGGAAAACTTCATGTAATTGCCACTGAGACAGTATAGTGAATTTTGCTGACAGCTTGCAATGTAATTTTTGAAATGTAACTTGGAAGGAGTTTGAAGCATTCAGTGACATGACTGGGACAAAATTCTCCTCCAAGATAACATTCAGGTGAACAAGGTCTCTTAGCTCATAAAATGCTTTATTAAAAAGTGTCTCATTCTAAAATAACACTATCAACAAATATTTAAGCAACAACTGGCAAAATCCCACCCATCTCATTAAGAAATGCCTTTTAATGATTGTTCAAAGCCAGCTACCCACAAAATGTGTGATACGTTTGCGTAGCTTGATCAATTGTATTCATAAGCTTTGTAGTACTACAAGTCAGGAAAATTTTTAAATACACTCTTAATACACTCAATCATAAAAGCATACGCTTATACAAACTTTTCTAGGGAATGAGGAATGAAGTGTGAGTTGAATGAAAAAAAAGAAATGAGTGGGGAAATTAAGTGGCAAAGATGATTCTATTTGGACTGAGATTTCAATGACCTACACCTGGTTCAACTGGGGATTACACAGTTTACAAGCACTAAAACCTTCAAGGGGAATGTTTTCATGGCGACTTGATAACCAGAGGGAAGGGAGCCCATTGTATTGGTGGGCAAAGAGGATCCTGGGGTGGGCTTCACACAAAGCCGGCAGTATCAGAGTCTTGGCAGGTGGAACCCAGAAATGGCAGGAACAAATGGTGAGCATTGTACAGCATCCAAGACCCTTGTGCACCTGTTACCAAGCTGCAGGGCTGTGGCCGTCCTGCTCACATCCTTTGGGTACCCGCGGTTCACTCACCCTTCTCCCTCTCTGTCTCTCTCTTCTGCCCTCTGCAGTCACTGCTCAGCATCCCAGGCTCGCCCTTCCTCTCCCGCCACAACAGCAAAAGCAGCATCTTCAGCTTCCGTGGTCCCGGGCGCTTCCGAGACCCGGGCTCCGAGAACGAGTTCGCCGATGACGAGCACAGTACAGTGGAGGAGAGCGAAGGCCGGCGGGACTCACTCTTCATCCCGATTCGGGCGCGTGAGCGGCGCAGCAGCTACAGTGGATACAGCGGATACAGCCAGGGCAGCCGCTCGTCTCGCATCTTCCCCAGCCTGCGGCGCAGCATCAAACGCAACAGCACGGTGGATTGCAATGGCGTGGTGTCCCTCATCGGTGGCCCCGGCTCCCACCTCGGCGGCCGGCTCCTGCCAGAGGTGAAAATAGATAAGGCAGCTACCGATGACAGTGTAAGGAAGTACACAAACAGACGCAGGCCAGGCATGGCGGTCTTGCCGTCCCCGCGCCCTCTGCCCCTGCCCGCTGATCTCTCGGGCCCACCCTGGTTGATGTGTCTGGGTCTTCAGCCCCAGCCACCCCACACACCTTGTTTTTTTCTTCTCCTTGCCTGGTTTCTGACTCTTCCTCCCCCTCCCCCCTTCCGTCCCCTTTGCACCTCACCTCTTTTCTCCCCTTGGAAATTTGTCCACCCATCTCCCCGGCTCTCCAACCCGCTTGACTGCCCCAGGGCAATGAGAATGCCACCTGCTGGCTACCTTGCCACAACCAATGACCCAGTCTGAGCCAGTTTGGACCTGCCATTGCTTCTCTTCTGCCCGCTCCCCCCCACCTCCCAGCCCTCCACATCCTCTCTCCTTCCAGGGAGACAGCTTGGAACTTAAAGATCTTATGTTTTTCTATGTAACAACAACAATTTTTTGCATATTTTCCTAAGTCCCCTCTGCAAGAATGAGGTGTGAATTTTCTTTTTTTCCAAAGAGGCAGGGTTCATGCATGAGATTGGTGGGGAGTGGGGGAAGGGGTGGCAGGCAGACGGAGGGGATGGAGACCAAAGGCAACTGGACCCAGCCCTTCCAGGGGCATGAAAGGAAGACAGAGGAGAAGTGGGAGGCTGGGGCAAGAGCACATGGCCTATGGAGGAGGAGGGGAAAGGGAAACACAAGGTGAATTTCAATGTAAGCCAATGCCAGATTCCAGAGCTGCTGCAGAATCGCTGGCCTAGGGGTTTGCGTAGCCGTCCCCTTCTGGGGGGGGAAACCATCTCCCTCTGAACAGTGCTTTAAATTCTAAGCTGTTTGCACCTCTCTTCTTCTGAGCTTTCAACTCTGACCAATCTCAACAACCCCTAATCCTTCCCTAACTCCCATCCCGTAACTGGCCAGTCCTTCCTGAGCAGTGGGCGCCCTGGAGGCAGCATGGTGTATGTGTTTAACACGTCTGTGTCCTCTAACAGCATGGGAACAGCCAGGCCCCCCAAGTCAGCATGGTGCGTGCATGCAGGCCAACCTGACAGCCATGGAAGGAATGTTCCAGAATGACCTGTTTTTAACATCCTAGGACAGCTGTGGGCCAACTTGCACAAAGTACAATCCAGGAGCAGTTGGAGTGTGTCTGAGATGGTTCCCTCTTGTCTGTTCTTTTATTTAAAAGCCAAGCTCTTTCTCCTTTCCTCTGCGTGTGGCTTTTTACAAGCTGTGGGTTACTTTTACTTGTATTCTGTGTGGAAACCCTGTGTGGCTGACCCAGTGGCAATTCGTGATTATTTCCCATCTTTGAAATGTGGATCGAGTTCTGGAGATCCGTGTTCCCTAAAGCCTTCAACCTCATGGGTGACTGCCCATGTCGTAGGCCCTTCAGAAACCATAGTCTTCCATCTCCTGTGAGTGTTAAACTTGGGGGTTGATCTTCTGGCCAATCACAATGATGGAGTTCCCCGAAAACCAGAGTTGGCCAAAGTGAAGATGACATGTTGTTCTCTGTGCATCTAACAATCGTATGGCATTTCACCAGTTCTGAGTCTAAGGATCCATTGTGTGCTATATTACCAGAAAAGCCCAGTGGGTTCTTTCCTCAGCTTATTATAGAAATAAAAAGCCGGGAATCTATTGCAGACAGAAAGTTTATTTCAAAGGGACCAGGAGAGCAGGGAAGGGGAAAGCACCTCCTGGGAGAAAGCCGGGAGGTGGGGAGCCTCTCGAGAGGGGAGGGAGAGAGAGACAACAAAGGTTTGAGGAAGGGTCTTGGGATTTTAAGCATTCCCTGACCCCTCCTTGTTGGGCGAGGAACCTACAGGTAAGATGTTCCCCATTGGTGGTCTCTTAATCAGTTAGGAAATAGGTGGCCAGTGCCTGTGCTGCCCACCTGAAGATGTGGCCAAGACCTCTGCAGGCCTGGATGGTCTCAGGCTGCACATTCTCTGCCGAGTCGGGCTCTGGGATTCGTGGAGAGGGGGCCGCAGGTCAGCATGGGCAACTCAGCCAGGACATAGCAAGGGCAGCTGAGAACCAAGCTGGGTTTTGGTGTCCTGGTGGTTTTTAGCCAAGTCACACAGTTGACTTTTTTCGCTTGAAAGGATGGCAGTAGTGAGGACATCCAGGCATCAGAAGCTTGCCCTCCAGCTTGAGGCCTGTACTCAGGATTGGGCAGTTTGTTTCTGGTGACTTCTCTCATACCGGGTGGCAGGAGAGTTGGAGACTCAGTGGTGCCATGTTGGGCTTTGCACACTGCCACCTAGCAGCCTGCCAGAACCCTGCCTCTGGACATGGGAGAGGCCTGCCTGCCTGTCCCCAGGAGGCACCCAGGAGGGCCTCTGCGGTGGCCACCAGTGAAGACAGTGACAAAACCAAGGAATCCCTGAGCAGCAGGAAGATGCAACAGGTGAGGATGTGTCATTTCCAAGCACTTTGCCACCAGGAAGATAAGGCCATTGTGGCTAGTTGCTGGCCTTCAAGATGGTTGGAGGAGTTACCCTCACAGGCCAGACAGAGCAGGTGCATGTGGTCAGAGTGCTCTGATGTGTATATAGAAAGTCAAGCTACACGGAACAATAAAGGATCAACTGAAAGTTAACACTACATGGGTTGAGAGGAGGAATTCTTGATTAATTCTTTTCTCCATTAGATTTCTTCTGCTCTTTCCACCATTCGGCAAGTAGGTAGGCATAATTAGTGTAGCTGCTGTGTATTGTGTCCTATGTCATGCATGTTATATACCCTGCTTCATCTCCTTCTATAAGCACCCTGTCCTGTAGGTTTAGAAGCTTAATGGAAATGGCACTTTCACCAAAGTCTTTCCTAGTGTCCAGGAGAACTACCTGACAACCTAAATATTGCTCTCATGGATAGTGAGAAATCTCATCTCCTTTAGGACACTTTTATATATTTATTTATTTATTCCAAAGGCAGAGCAAGACAGAGAGGGGGTGAAAGAGATCCAGCCTCCTTCCACTGGTTCACTCCTCAAATGTCTACAGCTGGTTCAGGCCATCTGGGTTTTCCACAAAGGTGGCAGGGAGCCACGTGCTTGACCCACTCTCTACTGCCTTGCAGACTGTACAGTCTGGCAGTAAACCAAACTGGAGGCAGAGAAGCCAGGGCTCGCTCCAGTATGGGATGTGAGTGTCTTAAGCAGTGGCATAATTGCTGTGCCATGACACCTGCCCCTGATGTTATTGTAGCACGCTAAGATTTGAAGGTGCAGTTCAGGAGAGGTTAACTGCCGATCTCACGGCAATATCAAAGTAGACCGTGAATTGCTTCTTCGCTGTCTTGAACAAAGACACCTGTTTCATTCTTTTAACGTTTTCATGATGTTTTGTAGTATGGCTGGCCTACATGTGAGTTTACTAGTGAGCTCTCAGGCCACTTTGTCCATTTATAAACAATTCTATCATAAGCATCTTTATGTAGAGTTCTTTATATACAGTTCAAGCAGAGGAATTACTGGGTTAACGTGAATGGGCAGTTTCCATTTCTGTATTCTCAAAAAAAGTGGCAATAATCTGTAATCACAACAGAAGTACATTAGATATCCACCTTTCTATAGCCTTACCAATATTCTTCAGTTTTCATAATCACAAAGCCGAACATTCTTAGTGATTCTTGTCTGTAACTTGTCTCTGATCATTTTTAACTGGTTTGTTTTTGTTTTGGAAGATTGATTTGTAGGCATTCTTTCTTTATTTGGGATAATTATCCCTAATCTATCCCATAGGTTGCAAATCTTTTCTATTATTGTTGGCTCAATTTTGTTTATGTTCTTTTGGTTTGTATTTATATTTTTAATATTGTTCATATAGTTGAAAGGATTGAATGCCCATGTGGGCCTCTGATTAGGGTGGCTAGGGTATGGAGTATGGAGGAAGTGGGTGGGATAAATGTTTCAGCATATTTTTTCCTGTGCCCTCACAGGGTAAAGGGAGGGGTCCATTCTTTGCTGTTATGCTGTATCAGCACTCGGGGATGTGGAGTGGTTGTTTGATGACACCTTTGAGACCCCACTGTTGGGAACAGTGTTCCAAGGGTGTTACTTGAGTGGTTTTGATAGTTCTGAGATGTTGTTGGTTTCATTGCATCAGGGTTGAGAAAATCTTCCCAAGGTCTGTTGGTTGACCAGCTCTATCTTAGTGCATCCCCAGGCCCAGAACCATGTTGGAAAGCTTGGTCAGGAGAGAGTGGTCCGACCTGTTTTGGTTTCTGTCCCCTGACAAGGCACTTGACATGCTTAGCTGGCCCAGATGAGCTGGCTGTCATGTCTCCCATGTGCATCTGTGCGTGCTATCCACTGCACAGCATCAACAATCCCAACACATGTACTCACAGACCACATATCTTGTGATTTTCCATTAGCCATGGTTTGAGCCCAGTGAGCCAGCTGGGGAGGCTCCCAAGAAACCTCGCCTGGGGTATCCTCAGACTTGACTCGTGTGTGCCAGCCAGTGCAGGGTCAGGGTCAGTCCATCACATACCAGTGACAATAGCTGCCTGATCCGTTCAACTCCCAGCCCCATCTAACGTGAACTGATGCGTGCTGCAGCCTAACCCAACCACAGGCCCAGTCTTCACAGACACCAGCAGATGCCATGGCCTAGTCGAGGTGACCCCCAATAACCTCCACGAGGCCTGTCTCCGTCCCTGGTTTTCATGTGTGACAGCCTGTGCTGCTTGCCCTCATCTCAGCTGGCTTTCATGCACATCTTGGGTGCTGTGACTTAGTTTAACCTGGCCTTTCCCTAAAGCTGCACACATGCCATGCGCCTGCACACATGGTGCTGCTGCCTTAGCCAGCCTAGCCCGCCCCCAGCCCTCCCTCTCCTGATCACGAGTGGGAATTACAGCCCTGCAGAAGTGTATGTTCTATTTTTTAAAGATTTATCAGTGGAGCTGGTATTGTGAAGCCACTGCCCGAGATGCCAGCATCCCATATGGGCCCTGGGTCGAGTCCTAGCTGCTCCACTTCTGAGCCAACTGCATGCTGATGTGCCTGGTAAAGCAGCGCAGGATGGCTCAAGTGCTTAGGCACCTGTTAACATTGCAGGAGACTGGGAAGAGGCTCCTGGCATAAGCCCTAGCTATTGTAACCATCTGGGAAGAAAACCACTGGATGAAAAACTTCTCTGTCTCTCCCTTGCTCTTTAAATCTGCTCTTCACATCAAATCAAATAAAATGCGATTTACTTGACTGAAAATCAAAATAAGAGAAAGGTGGGGAGAGACTGAGAGAAGTCTTCCATTCACTGGTTCAACCTCCGGAAGGCTGCAGCAGCCAGGTCTGGGTCATGCTGAGGCCAGGAGACAGGAACTCCATCCAGGTCTCCTATGTGGGTAGCAGGGACCCAAACACTAGGGCCATTTCCCTCTGCCTTCCCAGGCCATTAGCAGGGAGCTGGAACAAAAACAGAATAGGCAGGACTCAAACCTATACTCTGACATGGAATGCTGGCATCACAAACAGGGGTTAATCCATTGCTCAGATACATTAATCAAATAATGCATGTCCACGCTTAGGCTATGCCACAATTGCATTCTTTCTTCAGATTCGCACTGGGCAATATA
Source organism: Ochotona princeps (assembly GCF_030435755.1). Taxonomy (NCBI): domain Eukaryota; kingdom Metazoa; phylum Chordata; class Mammalia; order Lagomorpha; family Ochotonidae; genus Ochotona; species Ochotona princeps. Next base: position 52,071,078 of record NC_080846.1, on the reverse strand, counting down.
CATATGCCATTAAAGGAAAGACATCGCTCCATTAGAGTTTCATCAAAACTGTCACACTCTCATTAGTTATTCAGCGGTGATTGAGGAGTGTTGATTTTGCTCATCATTTGGGAATTTTCATGTTTGTGTTTGGCTGAAGCAGAAGGCAAAGGGATTTTGTCCTAAGCCTCTCCATGTCTGAGCAAGGAAAAAGGATGAGAATTGTGGCTCTTCACTTGGGAGGGCAGCAGGTGCCCTTGGAAACTGAAGCTCCCAGATCTCAGAGACCATAGTGTGGTAGCTTACAGAAGCACAAGCATTATCTCATCTGCTACTTACAGCTCCCACGTGTGAGCTAGGCAGGGCCACTGCATTTATCGGAAACCAAGGCTGTGAGGAGGAAGCAGTAACTTGTCCAAGAATGCACAGTAAGCAGCAGAGCTGGGATGTGACTCCTGGCCTCTAATTCCAGAGCTTTATGCATGAGCTGTACAAAGAGCCAAAATCTGAAATGCTCCAAAATCCAAACTTCTTTTTTTTTTTTATTGCTTTTGTGACACCACAACTGGGAAATTCTGTATTTGACTTTCTAAAGATGGTGTCTGTAATATAGACGCATGCACTTAGCTAGCCATGATAATCTCATTATGTACATGCAACTACTTCAGGACTGAAAATCTACAACACTTCTGGTCCCAAATATTTCAGGTAAGAGATTTGACTCCTACCAGCTCTAAAGCCAAGTTTAATACTGACGTGATCTTGGGAAAATAATAACATCTTCAAGCATTTTCTCCTTTTTCTTTTAAGAAAATGTCAAAAGGACCTTTGGTGACCTATCATAAAGATTAAAAAGATGAAAAAGCAGCAAGTAGGAAAGAAGCAGCACATTGCCTGTTCTTGGTGCTCAGAAAGCCGAGGTCCTCCCTCTCCCTTTGTTCTGTGGCCGTTTCCCTTCTAAGCAGACAGTGGGATTGCCGGGGAGTCACTTGACTTGGACAGGGCGAGGCACCTCTTCCTTTATTTCAGAGAGAGACATTTTCACACGCTTATTTTTAAATAGAAAAGGACAGATATTTGAGAAAGCCTGGAATAAGGCACTGATGACCGGCTAGGTTCCAAGATGCCGTGCAAATAAATACATTTCAATCACATAAAAGCAGTTTGGGATCTCCAGGCAGTCGAGCGTCCTGGGTGATCCATGTCGAAACATGGGCAGTTTTGCTTTCATCCCTTTGAGAAGGGCTGCTGCAGTTGACTAGGTGGGAAGTCGATGGCTGAGTGCTCTCACAGCCTTTACATTTGAGTGGGAAATGGAAGGAGCTTGTGAGAGCCTTAGCATTGAAGAAGCTCCCTGAAGGTGTTCAGGGGTTGAAATAAAGTAAATAAAATAAAGTAGATAAGTAAAGTAAATAAATAAATAAAGTAAATAAATAAAAAGAAATAAAGTACAGATACAAGCTATAACATGCATAAACACTGAGCATATGCTGTGAAAGGAGCCGGCCTAAAGGCCGCACCTGTTACTGACAGCCTTGCTTCCAGGCACCTTACAGACTGAATTTTAAAAATGGCCAAGACTCTTGACATTAAAAGATTATTTGTTCTCTTCTACCTCTTCAAAGGCTCCACACAAATTTTAAACAAACAATTAAAAAAAAAAAAAAACACCACCTTATTCACTAAACAAAACCCCAAAACCCTGAGGCAGTAGAGCGAAGGAGGGACAGGCAGTAGTGATCTTTGCAATGGGCCTCTTGGCCTCGGTGTTTTGGAAAGAAGACGCCCTCTGCCCACTCCCAGGTGGGGGAACCCGGGCACCTGAGCCTATTCAGGATCTTAAACAGAATCCTAAATGGATGCTGGCTGCAAAGTAGCTGTCAGCTTATGAAAGTTTACCCCACATTCGCCTTTGTGGGCAGCAGTCGGACAAATTCCTGGTCCGAAGTAATAGCATCGTCGTTTAGAAGATGAGATGGTACCAGTGCTTTGAAAACCTGTCTCCAGTTTCTGCACCCAGAGTTACCGTATGACCCAGCGGCTCTACCCTGCAAGAGCTGAAAACCCAGCTTAACACAAAACATGCCCATGAATATTCGTAAAGGCTATTCACAGTAGCCAAAAGCTAGAACCAACCCAAATGCCCATTCATAGAGGGGGTGATTAAACAGCTGATTACACCTGAACGGTGGAGTACCATTCAGCCATCAAAAGAAATAAAGTACAGATACAAGCTATAACATGCATAAACACTGAGCATGTGCTGTGAAAGGAGCCGGCCTAAAGGCCGCACCTGGTGAGATTCTGTGGGTAGGCAATGTCCGGAAGGAGCACATCCGTAAAGACAGGAAGAGGATCTTGCTGGCAAGTAGCTGCAAAGCAAGAGGAACTGGTGGTGGCTAATGACAGTAGCCTTAGATGGCAATGTTCTGGAAAGAGGTCATGGTGACAGTTACACAAGATTGGGACTATGCTAAAATTGAATTGTCAAATTTAAATGGCTAAAATGATGAGTTTTATGTTGCATGCATTTTGCCTCCATTTTTGTTTCTTTGAAAAGAAGAAGGAGGGAAGCAGGAAGGATGACCTTTCAATCCCAGCTTTCCAGCCTCATCCTGGGAAGAGGGACTTGCAGGAATCTCCCAGCCCTCTTGGTATTCCTGGTTCCTCGTACAGGTAGATTTTCCTCAGGAAACTGTGCTGTCCCCACTGCTAGTGCTAAGCACTTCAGAGGGCTGTTTAGCAATATAGCATCTGGTTCCTTCACAGCAATAAGTACGTTTGTTCAGTCTCTTCGTTAATCAGTTGGACTTGATGAGTACCAAGATGTTGCTTCTACTAGTGAAAATGGCCACACTATATATAAAGTTGATCTTTGTCCCTCTACCTGCCCAGGAGTCCAGAACTTTATCTCCAGCGAACAAACCGAGAGGCCTACCTGTGGCGAGTCCTACCTGCAGGGAGTCAGATTGCTGTCTCTCCCGACAGTCCGGGGAGCCAAACAAAGGGAGAGGAAGAACGCTGCTTCCCTGGTTTCTGTCCCCATCTCCAACATGGGTCGAGGTTGACTGAAGAAAGCATTTCCAAACAATCACATAGGGCATCCGTCTTCAGGTGGACCCACCTGCTGCTTCCCCATGCCAAGAGCCTCATATCCTACAAGTCTCTCTCAAAATACAGTACAGATGGCTAACTCCCTTGGCATAAATGGGACCCTGCACCTGCATGGGAGACGTAGAGGAAGCTCCTGGTTCCTGAGTTCGAATCGGCTCAAGTGAGGCCATTTAGGGAGTGAGGCAGTGAATAGAAGATCTTTCTTGCTATAAATTTGATCTGCCTTTCCAATAAAGATAAAAAAATTTTAACAGAGATGGAGAAGATCTCTCTGACCAGTAAATGATTTTCCCCTCAACCTCTTCTTGCTACAAGACTCTTACAAAAAGAACCCCGTTACCCTTTCCTAGCCAATCCCCTCTAATGTCTGTCACTAGTGGGTTTGTTTGTTTGTTTTACTTGTTGGAAAAAAAAATATTTTCATTGCATTTGAAAAGACAGAGTGATACAAACTAAGAAATCTCCTCCATCTACTGGTTTATTTCCCAGATGCTCACAATGGCCAGGGCTGAGCAAGACTGAATCCAGGAGCCCTGAACTCCATCCAAGTCTTGGCAGGGACCCAAACAAGTGAGCCGTCCCTGCTGCTTCCCGGGATGCACATGAGCAAGAAGCAGGAATCGGAGGCAGAGCTAGGACTTGAGCCAGGCATTCCACAGCAGGGAGGTGGGCATCGCGAGCAGTGACTTAATGACTGTGCCACATGCCAGTGCCCCAGGCAACCACTTCTCACTTGTACTACATGGATTAGTTTTCTGTCGTGTGCGTGGACTCACACACTCTGTGTGTGTGTTTTTCGTTTAACTTCTTTCATTCCACAAGACTGATGTGCACACATTCATATGTATGCACACGTGTTGTTCCTTGTTGTTGGGTATTTCATGATATAAATACGTCCACTCTGCTCTTGAGTTGCAGTTGAGTTGTTTTCCAAGTTTCAAGTACTATGCCCAAGCTTGCTGTGAGCTATCATATGCAGTTCTTTCTAGGTACATGTTTTCATTCCTAGTGAATCAGTCCCTCAGCGTGAAATCCTTGGTTGGGTAGTACCTCTGTGTACCGTTCAACTGAAGTTTCCATGTGTTTTGGATAGAAGTCATTTATCAAGTTCATATTTTTTTAAATTTTCTGAAGTCAAGCATATCAATATTTTTTTCTTTTATGATGCTGTTTTCTGCATTCTGTTGAAGAATTCTTTGATCATTGTAACCCTACATTAAGTAGTATAAGCTCTCCAGACAAAAATAGTATTCCGAAGATTATTAAATAATCTTATAAGAGGTTGTTTTTGCTAGTCTAGACCTTTTTCTAGTGTCCTTTTATTTTCATCTACTTGCAAGAGTGAGAAGTGTCATTCACTCGCTAGAACAACCAGGGTTGTACGAGGCAGAAGCCCGGATCCTAGAATTCCGTGGAGGTGTTCCAGGAAGAAGCAGAACCCCCAACCACTTGCATTGTCACCTGCTGCTACGTAAGATGCGTTTAGCAGGAACCTCACTCAGGAGCAGAGTAGCTGGGACTCGAACCAGCACTTTTCATCCGCGATGCAGGCATTATAAGCAGTGGCTTAACTCACTGAACTGCCTCACCCACTCTAGAATTTCACAAGTCCTGACAAATTTTAGAAAACCTGTCAGTTCCTTTCAGAATCTGTAGATCAGTTTGGAGGATATGAGTATTTTAATATCTTGCAATTAAGGAGTTTGGTATAGTTCTTCACTTACTTATGTCTCAGGATTCTCTTAGCAGAGTTTAGAGTGACATCTTGCATCTTTTGTAAGATTTATTCCTTGCATTGATATTTTCGATGCCATCATAAGGTATCATTTATTTTGTTTTTAAAGATTTATTCATTTTATTACAGTCAGATATACACAGAGGAGGAGAGACAGAGAGGAAGATCCTTCGTCCGATGACCCACTTCCCAAGTGAGCCGCAACGGGCCGATGCGCGCTGATCCGAAGCCGGGAACCTGGAACCTCTTCCGGGTCTCCCACATGGGTGCAGGGTCCCAATGCACTGGGCCGTCCTCAACTGCTTTCCCAGGCCACAAGCAGGGAGCTGGATGGGAAGTGGAGCAGCCGGGACTAGAACCGGCACCCATATGGGATCCCGGGGCCTTCAAGGCGAGGACTTTAGCCGCTAGGCCATGCCGCCGGGCCCATAAGGTATCATTTAAAATGTTACTCATCGAGTGTTTCTTGATAAAAATACAGACATTCAGTTGATTTTGTATATTGACCTTGCATCTTGTGACCTTAATAAATTAGCACACTGGTTCTGTTAGGTTTGGAAGTTGCTTTTTTTTTTTTTAATTCCATGGAGTCTTACACATGCACAATAATCTTTGAATAGCGGCAGTTACTGTCTTTGTTGTGTGTTGTGATACTAACTAGGATGTCAGATACCAAGTAAAACAGAAGTGATGAAGGCAACACATCCTTCTTTACTTCCAGTGTCACCAGAGAAAGGGTTAGTGTTTCACCAAGAACTGTGGTGCTGGCTGGCGATTTTCATACATACCCTTGGTCGGATTGAGGCTGCTATATTCTGTTGATGATTTGCTGAGAAAATGCTGTATGGAGGTGTCGAATTTTGCTAAATGCTCTGCGTCTGAGACACAGGCACACGCCTTCCTTCCCTGTTGCTGTCGATGTGATAACGTTGACACTGCCCTAATGTTAAGTTACCTGTCCTTTCCCCATATGGCTCATCCTGTGTGTTTATTAGTACTTTCTGTTCACTTATAATTTGTTAATGAGTTTGCATCTCTATTTGTGAGGGATTTTTTGGGAAATGTTTTGTATAAGTAAGTTGAGAATTGCTCTCCTGTCTTCTGCAAAAATCTGTGTAAAATTAGTATGATTTCTGAAATTTTTTGCTGGAAATCTGGGTGTGGAAAGGTTTTTTTAATGGTCAGGTTCTTTATTATAAATTCTTAATTAATAAGGACTAGGATTTTCCTTGTCAGTTTTTATAACTGGTAAGCTATCAAAGTTGTATTTGATAGGTTATATTTTGGTAAGTTAGATGAGTTGGCATAAGGCTATTCACAATGTACCTTTAGTAGGCTAACAAAATCTTCAGGATTTGTAGTGATATCTCCTTTTGAATTCTTAAAAACAATGCTTCTCTTGATCAGTCTTGATAAAGAAATTTATTCATCTTTCAAAGAACCAGCATTTTAACTACTTCATTGTCCCGAGTTTTGCTGCTCACTATTTCGTTAATTTTCACTTTGATTTTTCACTTAATGATCTGAAGTTTAATTCCCTCTTTTCATGGTTTCTTAAAGTGGAACCTTAGAGCATTGGCACTGATGTCTCATTTTCTAACATAAGCTTTTTAAGCTATAAAATTTCCTCTAATCATTTCTTTAACTGCTTCCCATAAAACCTAATGTATTGCAGTTTCATTATTATTTAGTTAAAATATTTTCTAATTTCCCTTGTGATTTCTCTATGGGATACAGATTTTTGAGAATCTGTTTTCTAATTCACAAGAATATGGCTTTTTCTCAGCATATCTTCTTGTTTACCACAAGACTTCTTGGAGCCAGTTAGTTGGATCTATGCCAGAGGCTCATGACATCACAAATTTCTCTTTTTATCCCTTGCAGTTCCTTGTGATATATAAGTTTTGAAAATTTCATTTCTTCATGTTTGCTTATATTTGTTTATTTTAGAAAATTAAGTTGTGTTCTGTATGTAACATTTTAATGTTGCAGAAGTCGTCTCCACATATTCCTGCTATAATTTAATTTTTTTTCTGTTTTTTTTTTTTTTTTAATTATTGCAAAGGCAGATATACAGAGAGGAGAGACAGAAGAGGAAGATCTTCCGTCCGATGATTCACTCCCCAACTGACCACAATGGCTGGAGCTGAGCCAATCCGAAGCCAAGAGCCTCTTCCGGGTCTCCCACATGCGGGTGCAGGGTCCCAAAGCTTTGGGCCATCCTCGACTGCTTTCCCAGGCCACAGGCAGGGAGCTGGATGGGAAGCGGGGCCGCCAGGGTTAGAACCGGTGCCCATATGGGATCCCGGCGTGTGCAAGGCGAGGACCTTAGCCACTATGCCATGCCGCCGGGCCCTATAATTTAATTTAATATACAAAGATTATAACTGCTATTAATTTTTCTTTTAAAGACTTACTCATTTTTATTTGAAAGGCAAATTTTACAGAGAGAAAGAGAGAGAGAGAGAGAGAGAGTTGTCCATTCACTGCTTCCCTCCCCAAATGGCCCCAGTGACCATACCTGAGCTGGTCCAAAGCTGGGAGCAGGAAGCTTCCTCTGCGCCTCGCACGTGGGTGCAGGCATCCTCCACTGGGCATAAGCAAGAAGCTGGATCAGAAGTAGAGCATGGGGCCCATAATGGGAGCCTAGCGGCTTAAGTCCTCGCCTTGCACACCCAGGATCCTATATGGGCACCGGTTCTACTCCTGGCTGCTCCACTTCCCATCCAGTTCTCTGCTTGTGGCCTGGGAAAGCAGTCCAGTCAAGGATGGCCCAAAACCATGGGACCCTGTACCCGCGTGGGAGAACCAGAAGAAGTTCGGGCTCCTGGCTTCGGAGCAGCTCAGCTCCAGCCGTTGCAACTGCTTGGGGAGTGAACCATCAGATGGAAGATCTCCTTCTCTGTCTCTCCTCTTCTCTGTATATCCGGCTTTCCAATAAATAAATCTAAAAAAAAATTAAATGTACACTTGTCCAGTTACTTCTCGTTGCCAGCTGCCTCCTTGGGCTTCACGTCCACCTTCGCAGGAGCCGGTTTAACCGACAACCTAGCCCATCTCCTCTTGGGCTCTTCCTTCACTGCCCGTTCAGCAGAGCCAACCTTCTTGGGCATCTTGGCAGCGGGAAGTGCACATATTGGTGTGCCTGCCAGCTGTGGCACGCCAAGAGCCTTCAGCTCCCTATGGATTTCTGTATCTATAAGTTTAATAGCGTAACAATATCTCCGCACCCTACCCTCTATTTTTCCTACTTCTGTAGCTCCCCCAGTAAGTAGAACAGTGCACACAAAGACTCTCAAATGTGTTTGTGAAACAGTCTGATGAGTCTTGTCACCCACTAGGGACTTTCTTCTTTATGGCTCTTGAAGTCTAGACAGGTGTTCAGGACAGAAAGACCTTGCGAAGTGCCTCTCCACAGGTAATCCTTTCTATTCTGGTAGCCATCCCCTCGCCTCCTGCAATAGTCTCTTCTCTGTTCTCAGGGATGGTGACCATCTCTGTCCTCTTCCAAGTTCATGACCCAGGACAGTGGAGGACATGATCACTGCAGAACTGGCTTGGGAGTTTCATGCAACATAGAATATTCAGACAGCACTTGGACAGGAAGAAGCCCATTGCCATCATCAGCCTATTCCAGTATTGCCCAGGGAGGAGAATGGAACAAAATATTTTTTTCTTGAATAACCAGCTAGTGATGTTTTCTGCCATCTTTAGTTGGGAGGGGAATTTGAATGTAACTTGTAAAAAGAAAAAAAAATGTGGAAGGGCACAATTAGGCTGGCAAATGCTTACCATCTGCCTTCCTGGCTTGGATGAGGCGTTCACAGTTAGATGCAGTTGGGGCATCAAAGGGGGGCATTCTGTTAGAGTGAGCCGCGCAAGAAGCAGCAGTTGTAGGGCTCAGGGGATCAGAGTCTTGCCCTCAAAGCAGCATCAAGGAGAAGTAAATCTGACTTCTTGTGTCACCTAGACAACCGAGCCACACGTCGTCTGCCTCCAGGGGGCGGGACCCAGTCTTTCTGCTCTATTCCTGCAGTTCATTGGCTGAGCCATGGGCGTCTCGGCCAGCTTCTTGGACTCACTGTAGAGTGGCGTAGACTTGAATACCTTGGTCTTATATGCTGCCAGGGGTGATCCGCCCGTGGCCAACCTTGTCTCATCTACTCCGAGTGACTAGGATGAAACAAACAGTGCGAAGAACAGACGGAGAGCCTGTCTCTCACTGGATGGATACAGTGAGGCCCAGCCTTATCTTTGTAAGACTTCCTTCACTCTAAATGCTTTTTCTTTTCTTTTCTTTTTTTTTTTTCCCTTAGGCTACCACTGAGATAGAAATTAAGAAGAAAGGCCCTGGATCTCTTTTAGTCTCCATGGACCAACTGGCCTCCTACGGGCGGAAGGACAGAATCAACAGTATAATGAGTGTTGTTACAAATACTCTGGTGGAAGGTACGTGCTCTGTGATGTCGGCCGCCCAAGCTGCTGAGCTGGAAATGTGCAGCATGAGAAGTAAACATCCTCTTTTTTTTTTTTTTTAAGATTTATTCATTTTATTACAGCCAGATATACACAGAGGAGGAGAGACAGAGAGGAAGATCTTCCATCCGATGTTTCACTCCCCAAGTGAGCCGCAACGGGCCGGTGCGCGCTGATCCGATGCCGGGAACCAGGAACCTCTTCCAGGTCTCCCACGTGGATGCAGGGTCCCAAAGCCTTGGGCCGTCCTCGACTGCCTTCCCTGGCCACAAGCAGGAAGCTGGATGGGAAGTGGAGCTGCCGGGACTAGAACCGGCACCCATATGGGCTCCCGGCGCGTTCAAGGCGAGGACTTAAGCCGCTAGGCCATGCCGCCGGGCCCCGTAAACATCCTCTTAACCCTTTGTCTGAGCTTTGTGAACACGGTCTCTGAGCTCTCGGAATAGGTCCTCTTGGTTATGGAAACCAAGACCAGGAACTGCTTTCCCAAATCTGCGTGCAGAGCATCAAGGCAGGTCTTCAGATCCACTGCCAGCATTGGGCAGAGATAGGGGAGAAGCATGGGGCACAGTGGGTTAAGCCGCTTGCGGCCTGCACATCCCATGGCAGAGTGCCAGTTGGAGTCCCAGCAACTTCCTTGTGACCCGGCTTCCTGCTGCTGTACCTGGAAAGGCAGCAGCAGATGACTCAAGCACTCAGGTCCCTGCTACCACACAGGAGAACCAGATGAAATCCTGACCCCTGGCTTTGGCTTGGCCCAGCCCTAGATAGCTACTCAGGCATTTGGAGATCGAACCAGTGGATGAAAAAAATCTCTCTCCCCTCTCTCTCAAATCAGTGTTTACCCTCCATCAAAAAATAATATTAAAGAGGCTAAAGGGGGAAAAAAAAGCACAGGAAACTACAAAAATAGAAATGACTGAGTTGCCCTGTGACCAACACCCCAAAACTAAACTTCGTTGTTTCCTCTGTAAGTACTTACAGGCGTTTGGTTTTTCACCGAAGGAGAAGTGCACTGTGCATTTTGCTTGCACCTAATTCTGTCTCTCTCCAAACGCCCCCACATCTCCATAAATACATCTGATGTGTGAATAGGTAGACGCTACAGCTCCTCTTGCTTTGGGCACCCAGAGCCACACACAAGAGCAGTCGCTGCGGGCTGTCTGCAGTGTGGCTGCGGCCAGCACTGGAGCCCGCATTGCTTAGCATGTGCCACTGTGGCACGGCCCAGTTTGCCACAGACTGCAGACTTCCCGGTAGACCACAGACCCCACTGTGAAGAGCTGCCCTCTGCCCAGTTACGGTTTATAATCCAGGCTCCTCATGGGTTCTTCGGCAGTAGACTCAGCGACTGGGTTTTCTCTCATACATAAGACTCTGATTGACTCTGTGTGGATCTTCTTCACTTGATTGGCAGAGAGTCAGCCAGCTTGTCCCATGGAGAGTCCAGACACCCAGGCCATTCCCAGTGACAGCCAGGGACCTTGAGGTGGGCCAACTCAAACTTATCCAGGGATCCATGGGTTAAGTCCTTTCTTTGAATAATTTTTTTTAATTCCAATACCACCTTCCCACTCTGTGTAAAGGATGGAGAATCCCCCAGAAAGGAGCCCTTGGGGCTTCTCACATTCCATATAGCTACACTGACCTTCAGCTTCCGTCAAGTACAAAGAATACGGTGGAACTCGAGCTTTCTGCTGCCTGAGAAGCTCCGGTCATAGCCACTGTTGTCATTGCCATTGAGGTCACTGCCCAAGGGAGCATGTTTAAACTTTGCAGCTTATCCCCGGATATCACAGGCGAGTGCCTATAGATTATAGGATTGCTTAAGAATTTCAGCCAATGGTGCCGTTCACTTGGAGACCAGGACAGGATTTCTTTGAGGATCTGTGGCAGTTGAGAAAGAGAGACAGCAGCTTGTAACAAGTTCATGTTATATTTGGGGGAGACACCAGACGGGAGAGCTGTGAACACAATGCAGAAGTGACTGGTTGGCTGCTACATTGGCTTCTCTCAGGGTCTGGCAAAAGCAGATGCCCAAACACTGCATTTTGCTGCTCTTGGACCGTGGGGGGAGTGTTGGTGCCACAGGATTCATTTGAGGGAAATGGGGTGCTTAGAGCTCCTTCCCCTCTACTCAATTGGATATAGACCATCAGGATTTTTTTTTAACGATTTATTTATTTTTATTGCAAATTCAGATAGATATAGATAAAGAGAGAGGAGGAGAGACAGAGAGGAAAATCTTCTGTCTGATGATGCACTTCCCAAGTGGCTGCAATGGCTGGAGCTGCGCCAATCCGAAGCCAGGAACCAGAAGCTCTTCCGGATCTTCCATGCAGATGCAGGATCCCAAGGCTTTTGGCTGTCTTTGACTGCTTTCCCAGGCCACAAGCAGGGAGCTGGATGGGAAGCAGGACTGCCGGGATTAGAACCGGTGCCCAGATGGGATCCCAGCGTATGCATGGCGAGGACTCCAGCCAATAGGCCAACACGCCAGGCCCCAGGATATTTTTTAATTCTCTCTTCTTCCTTGTCTGCCCATCCTCGTCCTCATCTTTGTATCCTGCCATACTCATTTTCCCACTTCTACCCACCAGCACTCACATCAGAATGGGCCAGTCTGGCTCTTTCTCCCTTTTCGTAAGCCACAGTGTCCATACAGCCTGTCCTTGCCCCACCATTCCCTCCTCACATGGCCCCCTACCTCCCTCACTTTGCCTTTGCTTCCTTCGTTCAAGCCAATAGGATTAGCCTGCTATAAGCAAATAGGAAGGAATGGCCAGACCTGAATCATACGAGAGGGAATTTGCGGATACTAAGAGAAATCCCATTCCTGTGTAGCCATTGGTCCCACTGTATTTCATGCTTGCTGCAACACAAACTCCAATGCTAAATGCATTCCTGCTTCACAGACTTCTGGGGAGGAAGCTGTGATATGACTTCAACCATAGATTAGAAAAATTATCTTTGAAGCCAAAGGAGGAGCTCCTGCCTCCCCAGGAAGCCCACAGTGGAAAATTCCAGAATCCTGTAAATAATGAGCACTGTTGCAGACCTGCTCAGCAGGATCCACTAAACTCACAGCCATTAGCTTTGGAGCACTCTCAGGGGACCGGGCTGCGTGGCAGGCAGGCAGGCAGGCAGAAGTTGGTATAGTAAGGCTTCCCTTCAGCAATGAAGCCTGGGAAAAGGCTGGAAGTACCCATGCGGAAATAGCAAAGGCACTGGGCATCCCTGACAGCCAGATAAAGCAGGTTCTAGAACTCCCATAAGGTAACTGGCCATTGCTTACTCATCTTCCATTCAACTGACAAACATCATATAGCCATGCAATTGCTTGTCTCCCCACCCCACCCCCACCCCCAACTGGAAACGTCAAGGACCCATAACTACTTAAAATGTGAACAGGATAGAAAGACATCTGCCCATGGACATCTCAGAGCCTCCCAGAGCCACCTTCAGGAAGGTGTCAGGCAGTGTCTTCTAAAAGCATCTTCCGGTGCCTCTGAGCCCCTACAGGGCCTTGTCCTCATCTCTGAGGACAATTAGGGCCCCCCAGCCTCCTCCTCATCATCGCCATCAAAGAAACACCCTCTGCCCCTTCGACCTTCTCCCCACCCCTGCAGCCCCGCACTACTGCCGGAGTAGGGCACTGGAAGCAGGTGGTGGAAGTGGGGCAACACTGGGACCCACACACCTTAACCCGAGGGGAAGGTCAGAGACACCAGGTACCCCTGGGGGAGTCCCCGGGCACTTCCTCGTGGAGTACCAGAGCCCTGTGAGCCCTCACAGTCCTGTGAGGAACGCCAGCAGGCAGTCAGAGGGAGGAGATTAAAAACGGAGCGGAACCCCATTTCCAAATATTCACTGTGAAGAATTTATGGAAATCACAGAACCTCTGCGTTTTGCTTTTCTCGGGGAGGGGAAGAAAACTAAATTTACCTTGGGGAGGGAGGGAGTCCTGAAGAAGCCAGCGCGAACTCTCTTCACAGACCTCCTTTCCCACGCAGCCTCCCACGTGGCGCTTCGCGTGGTCCTCACATCCCGGAAACCAAGGCAACCGTTTTCTTAGCAACCAGGGAGCCAATCAGAAACCCAACCCAAATCACCCCCTGTCTAAAATAAAGCCATCACCTGGGCACCATCCAGCTGGTTGAGAGAAGGGAATATAGATTTAAGACAGGAGTGATGTTGAGGAAATTGTTGGAAATTTTTTTCCCCAAAAAAATCTAAAAAAAAAAAAGTTTTTTCATTTTATTTCAAAGGTAGCGAGACATGGACAGATAAAATCTTCTATCCATTGGTTCACTTCCCAAATGCTCACAGGAGCTAGGACTGAACCAGGCTGAAGCCAGGAGCCAGGAACTCAGCCCAGGCCTTCCACCTGGGTGACAGGGACCCATTTACTTGAGTCATCTGAGCTACTGGCTTCCAGGGTGTGTGTTAGGAGGGAGAGATACAGAATGCTGGCATCCCAGGCTGTGCCAAACCCCCATATCCTGGAAACTTGTTTTTCCCTAAGTGATTTTAGTTTTGTTAGCAGAACTGGGCAGGGGGAGGGGAGCTGTTAGGTCTGCTCCCACAGAGCCAGTACCTCACTTCCTAGTGAGAGTTGTCCTGAGAGGGTTTCACAGTTGCATCACTTGAACGGCCTCTTCATCTAGCACTTTGACATTTCTGTAACTCCGGCCATTCTGTTCATACGTACTCTGAGGCAAGCTTTGCACCTAGAACCTCATGCCACTGCTGTCTAATCCTTGTTTACTCTTTGCTGTGGAAGTGACCTTAGAGATCACCCATTCAGTGCTCTCAGGTTGCTTGGACCTGAGGCCCAGAAATCTGGGCAGAGGCTCCAGCTTCCCTTCCTGCTTCAGCCAGAGCAAATCCTGATTTTTTCTATTGGCTCACCTGGCTAATCCTCCAGCTCCAAGTGCCAGAATCCCATATGAGTGCCAGTTTGTGTCCCACCGCTGCACTTCCCATCCAGGTCCTTGCTTGTGGCCCGGGAAAACGGAAGAGGATGGTCCAAAGCCTAGGGAGCCTGTACCTGTGTTGGAGAGCCCCAGAGGAGACTACTGACTCCTGGCTTCGGATGGGCTCTGCTCTGGCCATTGCAGCCATTTAGGGAATGAACCAATGGTTGGAAGATCTTTCTGTCTCTCCTTCTCTGTAAATCTGCCTTTCCAATGAAAACAAGTAAATGTTTAAAAACAAAACAAAGCAAAAAGTGGAGGATGGGAGACTAAGACCAATTAAATACAGCTGGAGAAGGAGAGGAAGAAAATGGAAAAAGAAACTGAGGATTGGAAAGAGAAAGAAGTGTGTGGACTGGGGAGAGCGTAAGAGTAGGATAGGGCAAGAGAGGAAGAAGAAAGGAGAAGGAGAGGAGGGGAACGTGGAGTTAGGAAAGGGACTCCAACTCATTTCTGGGCTGTGACTTCATTGGAGATAGAGCAGTGACTTGTACTTCTTTGAGGACATAATATATATTGCTCCCGTGGCTTGGCTCACAGCACTGGTTCTGCTAGAAAAGATATTAATAACAGATACTCCCACAGCACTTACTATACCCTAGGGAGCTATGAGGCACTTATTTGAGAGACAGAGAGCAAGCTCTTGTTCCCTGGTTTATTTCCCAAATCCTAACAATGGCCAGACTGTGCCAGGGACTGAAGCCAGATGGCAGGAACTCTGACTCCAGACTGTGGGTCCCAAACATGAGTGACAGGTGTCCAGGTCCTTAAGGCATCGCTGCTTCCTTTCCAAGGCCCACATCAGCAGGGAGCTGTCGTCAGGAACCAGAGCCAGGATTCAAATCCAGCTACTCTAACAGGAGGTGCAGGCATCTTCACGGCTAGGGCAAATGCCCACAGCACCACGCTTTGTTTATTTTAACACATTGAATTCTCACAACAGATTGAAACAAGCAGGTGTGTGAGCTGGTATTTAGAACTGGAAAATGCCTGGCGACAGACTGCGCTTTTGATGGCTTCTGTGGTGATAAGTTAATCATACAGCATATAATATGCCTACTCTTTACTGAGGACTTAACCCTGTGTCAGGCACTGCGTGGACTGTTTATACTTATCCTCTACCTAATCCTTAATCAAACCCATGGAACCCCCGTTAGAGGAGCTTACAGTACTCATTTAGTCCCGGAACCTCTCCACTTTCCTTGGGGATGAGGTAGCTGAGGCGAAGGGAACTTCATTACCTCTCTCGAGCTCATGAGCAGCAAGTGTAGAAAGTAGATTAGCCCACAGGATCAGTCTCAAAGGCCAAGTTCCCAACCTCCCTGTAACTAGCAGATGGAAGGTTCCTATAATTAGGTCGTTATATAGAGAGGAGCTGTATATACTCCCTACCTCCTCATTACCTTAAAGAGAGGGAAGGAGGGGAACGCTTAACAGGCGTTCTTATCCTCATGTTAAAAGCAGAGATGGGGACCCAGGGAGGCTTGTTCTGAATCTGCTCTGTTTTCTCTCTGTAACTGACAGCTGTCTTTGTTCCCTTCACTCACGACAGAGCTGGAAGAGTCTCAGAGAAAATGCCCACCCTGCTGGTATAAATTTGCCAACACTTTCCTCATCTGGGAGTGTCACCCTTACTGGATAAAGCTGAAAGAGATCGTCAACCTGATAGTCATGGACCCTTTTGTGGATTTAGCCATCACCATCTGCATCGTCCTGAATACGCTGTTCATGGCAATGGAGCACCATCCGATGACGCCACAGTTCGAACACGTCTTGGCTGTAGGAAATCTGGTAAGCTGGCGTGCCTTCTCGTATGTTCCCAGTTTGCTCCTCACATCTGGAGTTCCGTTGACAAGAGGGTAACAGTTCCCCAAAGGCAAACACGTGCACACAGGGCCAGCCGCGGCCACTTCTTCCATTCGCTGTTGCAACCTCTTGGCTGCTGCTTCCTCTCTTTGTAGCGCTCCGAAGACGTCCTGTAGGAGGAGCTATTGGCAGAGAGTCGACCATGGTCACAGAGAGAGGCATGATACAAAGACTTGGATCGGTCACGGAGCTAAGGGCTCCTGGGTTTTTCTTTCTTCCCTCATTCTGTTTAACTTGATTCCTGCATTGCTCCAGCAAATCACCTCCACTTTCACCTTACTGAAGAGCCGCCACAAAATGGGGAGCTCTGGTAACGCATTAGGTGTAACCGAGTGTGTGTCTGCACTGTCACCTCTTCCGCATCCAGATGGGAGCCATTTGTGAGAAATCTAAAATTCCACTCCAACTTCTGGGCCGTCATCCAGTTTCTGCCATTAGCTCATCTGTGCCAACTCGTTTTAATGTTAGCTTCAGTTCAGTCATATATTTAACTTGTTGTATTCTTTAGAAGTCCGCAGTTTCTGAAAGACAGATGACACCATGTGTTCTGAAGTCAAGTAGTTGTTAGGGACCCCTTGAGTTTGGGTGGGTTGTGGAATTAGCTGATTGGATTTTAATGACTGCCTGAGTTGGTTGATGGAATTTCAAACGGTCATGCAGGAGATTAGATTTGATGGATTGTGCAGAATCCTGTAGGTCCTTCCCTAGGAGTCCCACCCATTGGTGTCTTCAGATCTAGCTGTCAGCACTCCCATTGAGCACCACCCCTGCCCAGTGTTGCACATGTTCCCTCTTTCATTATACACAGTTTGCACACCACGTCCTGAGTACACTTACAGAGCATGGTAGCATCATTTCTAGTTCTAATGCTGAAAACAAGAAGAGATCCCATTTCTGATTGGGCCTTGCAGCCCGTTGTGTTTCCTGGTGCACACCTGACATGGTTCTGCAGTCTGCGTGTCGGGGGTTCGTGACCTGCTCCAGGCTCCCTCCTATACTGTACACCATGTATGCAGCCCCAGGTGACACATGCAGTCTCCCAACCAGGCTGCTCCGACATGCTGCCTAGATCCAGACAATGCCTGTGGGTGGGCATGCTGTGTGACTGCCTGGCCCTGGCAGGCACAGGGCCTTGGTCATGGAGTTGAATTGCAAGTCGATCAACCTTGCTCCTGTAAACACTTCATATTATTAGCCAAGAGTTAAGTAATGAGAAATATGACTTCCTAAGGCTTGTTGGTGACGGTGTTCTCCCCCCGCCAGAGTCTTGTTTCTTCTCCACATCTTTCCAGTTCCTCACTTTTCACATAATCAGTCCTTGCTTCCCACGTGTCAGCCCACCTGGCAGCAGACCTGCCCTCAGACCAGGCTAACTACATGATACCTTTCCCTTTGTTAAAAACCCACAGACAGGTGGTATGACAGCTAGACTGGAGTCATGAGTGTTCACAAGACTGTAAGAGAGAGAGAAGAGGTCAGGCCAGCTGCTGATACCCGGTTATTCCACAAGACAATACTCACATGAGGAGATGAGAAAGCATACAGTCAGAGGACAGGATGAGATGGGTGTGTCGTGTCGCGTTGCACGCTCAGAACTGGCTTTGATGATGACAGAAATCAAGGGCGCTGTCCACATCTGGGGGCTTGGTGACTGTAGGGGCTCATGGGGATCAATGAGGAAGGAAGGGATGTGGCATTTAGAATCAAGAGCTGTTTGGGACATGTGAGTGTGAGGTGTGTCCTTAGCATGCAGGTGCCAAGTAGGGCTGGGGATGGGTGTGCTGGGCTCGGGGGGCTCACCTCGCAAGTGCTTCCTGGACAGTAGCAAGAGCTTCGAGATAGGCTAACAGCGCCCCCATCAGGCTGGGCTGGGCAGGACAGAGAGCAGGATGCAAAGTCAGAGGATTTACCCTATAGTTCCTATCAGATACAGCCTGTCAATAAGCCAGAGTTCTGTCCGTAAGTATTTCACATCTGTCAAATGAGGATATCACCATATCCTCTGCAGGTGGGAGGATAAACCTGTATACTGGAGTTTTTAGAATAATTAAAACTTCCGGCATAGTAGCTTAGTGGCTAAAGTCATCACCCTGCATGTGCCAGGATCCCATGCAGGCACCGGTTCGTATCCTGGCTGCTCCACTTCCCTTCCGGCTCCCTACTTGTAGCCTGGGAAAGCAGTGGAGGATGGCCTGGGGTCTTTGGGCCCTGCACCGTGTGGGAGACCAGGAGGAAGCCTCTGGCTCCTGGCTTCAGATCGACTTAGCTCCATTGCAGCCACTTGAGGCGTGAACCAGCAGATGGAACATTTTTCTCTTTGTCTCTTTTTCTCTATGAATCTTTCCAATAAAAATAAATCTTTTTAAAAAGAGTTAAAAATATGAATCTTAGAGCCTGGGGTGAGTGTTGGGTCACAGCACTGCTTGGGATGCCATGTTCCCCCATCAGAGTGCCGGTTCAAGTCGTAGCTGCTCTGCTCCTCACGAGAGCACCTGGGAGTCAACAGGTGGCATTTCAGGTGCTCATTCCACTACCACTCATGTGGGAGATCAGATGCAGGGCCAGGCTCCTGGCTGCAGCCTGGCCCAGCCCTGGCTGTTGCAGGCGTCTGGGGAGTGAACCAGCAGATGGAAGATCTCTCTCTTTTTCCATCACTTCTGCCTTTCAAGTAAATGCAAACAGCAAAATATCTTAAACATCTTGGCACCTGCATTACTGTAATGCAGTAGGAGAATCTAAAAATTTAGAGATTCACTTCAAGTCTGCGACTGCCCTTGAAAGGGAATGGAAAAAAGGTGATCTTGGTGACCTGGTGCAGCCGAGGACAACGTTACCTCTGGGTTGAAACGGGAGGCTTTTCCCACGACCTGGGTAGAAGGTTGAGTTCTGCTTTTCCACAGATATGCAGATGGGTGTTCATGAGCAGAGAGGAGAGCGCTCTTCTGCAGGGAGCGTTAGCAGTAAGTGGGATCTTGGGCACACTCCAGTCAACCCAGTGGTTTTGTTTTGCCTTTTAAGATATATTTGTTTATTTAGAAGGGAGAGTTGCAGAGATGATAGGACAGAAGGAGAGACAGAAAGATCTTCCATCTGCTGGTTCAGTCCCCAAAAGGCCACGAAGGCCAGGGCTAGGCCAAGGCCGAAGCCAGGAGCTAGAAACTCCCCACCCCCCCACCCTATCTCCCATGTGGGCGGCAGGGGCCCAGGCACTTGGCCACTGCTTTTTCTGTCTCTGTTGGGATTTCCATAACTCCGGGCAAGGGTCTCTACCACAGAACACAAGCTGATGACCTTGTTGTAAGAAGGAAAAAAGGGCTACAGCAGGTCCTGTGATCACTGCCACATGAGCCCACCCTCCACAGATGCAGTTCATGCAAAAGGAGGGGCACTGCCCCTTCCTGCCCTGCCTGAGTCCCGGAGCAAACCCCAAGCCAAGTACCCCAGCCTCAGGACACGCGTTGCACGTTCATAGGCCTATGCCCAAGACCCATCCAGACTAGAAAGATACCCCAGCTCTGAATTCAGAATACTCCACTAAAACACACAGGCTCACGTCACTTTCTAGTCTCAAGACCCCCATACTCTTAGAAGAGCTAAAGAGCTTTGGTTTTTGTGGGGTATGTCCACTGATACCATATTTGAAATTCAAGTTCAAATTATTTAGAAGTATTCACTAATTTATTGGTAAATCACAATAACATTTCCATGATACATGTAATATAAGAAACATTATGTATGGGAAGGCTATATTCTTCTTTTTTTTCATAGATGTATTTATTTGTATCAGAAAGGCAGATTTACAGAAGCAGAGACAGAGAAAGATCTGCCATCTGCTGATTCACTCCCCAAGTGCCTGCAATGGCCAGAGCTGAACTGATCTGAAGCCCGAAGCTGGGAGCTCTTTCTGGGTTTCCCACATAGGTGCAGGAGCCCAAACACTTGGACCATTCTCCTGTATTCCCAAGCGTATTAGCAGGGAGCTGGATGGGAGGTGGAACATGTAGGACATGAACTGGTACCCATATGGGGTCCTGGTGATTGAAGGGGGAGAATTAGCCAGTTGAGTTATTGTGTTGGGCTCAGAAAGACCATTTTCTAAGAAAAAAAAATAGACACATAGCGTGATATGCCACTTTTGCAAGTCCCTTTTGTGTTCAGCGTCTCAGAGATAGTTTGACCGTCTTACCTGCAGCTACACTCAATGCATCATGATGCTGTTTTGGTCCAAGAATAGGGAGAAAAGCAGGCCTATCAAGCATGTATAGTTGGAAAGGTCTAAGGATCCACGGCTGACCAAGCATGCACACGAAGAACATCTGTGTCACAGCACCAGTTCTCAGGCGACTGTAGGACGGCACTTCCGGGTGACTGCTGACACCCCGCCTTCCAATTTTTCTTGTGCTTCCCCAAAAGTGTTGTCGCTGTGCAGGTGAGAGTGGTGCTGTGAGACAACCTTAAATGCACTCCTTTAACCACGCTGTTCCTCCCCACAGCTGCCGGCTTCACACGGCCCAGCTGAAGGCAGCGACCACACGTGTCACAGTCATGTGGTAGCTGACCTCCATCACAGCCACTCCCGGCATGCACATGGGGCTGTGTATTGCCATGCAGCTGTGCCTTGCGTAATCTTCACTATAAAGATGGGCCATGGCCACTTAGCTAGGGCTTGTTTTAGAGCAATCCTGTGTTCACACTAGAACCCACTAGATCCCAGATTGCTTAATAGGCCTTAAGCAAGCTGACATTTCCATGTGGAACAACCCATGATGGATTTACACTGAGTGTGAGAGGAGTGTCATGGTTTGACTAGCTGTCCCCACTTTCCCTGAACCCTTGAGCGTCATGAGCCATCTGCAGAGGCTAAGCTTGCACTAGGAACTTTGAATTTTGCTTAACTGTATCTCATTAGAAAATTTTAGTTACATTTCAGAATCTAGAAAACTTAGATTTTCTTCAGTTTAGAAAAATAAGTGATCACAGAAAAATATGTGGCCATCAAAACCTTGACCACCTCCTTGCCCATTTTGGTACACTTCATCAGAGTCATCTCATCAAGTCGTTTGGCTTTGCCATTGCCATACATTAATTCCAAACATTTCCAGACGGCGCCTATCATTTGCACATTCTTCATCAGTTTTCATTCTGCCCTGAAACTACAAGGTCAGTTTTCCTCCAATATCCTTCCCATATAAACTTGATAACCAGGTAGTTAACAATATTTACAATTTATACAGTTTTACAACTATTGCACAGAAAGTTCTCCCTTCAAAAACACAATAGTAGTGGGGGCAAGTCTGATGTTCTATGGCTAAGGCAGGACCAGGATGTTAGCCATGTCACAACTGGTATTCACAGGATCTGATTTTTGTACTGCATGGGACTTCACTAAAGCCTGCAGCGGACAAAAGGCAATGGGACTCACTAGGTGCCCTGTCAGGCAGAAAAGTGAGAGACCGATAACACGGCACAAGGTCCTGCTTCATGTGGGCATGTGGCCCAGCAGTTAGGATACCACTTGGGATGGCCACCGCCCTTAACAAAGTGCTTGGATTTGATTCCCAGCTCAGGCTTCTGACGTATATCTCAGGAGATAGCAGATGATGGCTTGAGTTCGTGGGTTCCTACCATCCATGTGGGAGACCTGGATTGAGTTTTGGGTTCCCAACTTTGACCTGGCCCAGCCCTGGCTAGTCTAAGTCATTTGGAAAGCAAACCAGTAGATGGACAATCTTTTTCACTTGTACTCTTTCTTTGCCTTTCAGTTAAACAAAATTTCTTAATAGGAAGCCATTCTTGCATTCAGTAAGCAACAAATCAAACACAACCTTATTTGTTCTCATGGACAAAATCAAAAGGAATGACCAGAGTCTACAACAATAAGAAAACCTGTTTTTACCCAATAGAATCTTACATTGGCAGTAAAAGTGGGAGTTAGGAGGACTGTGTAACAATGTGGAAAATAAGGCCCGAGATACCATGCTTTCTGTGATTTTACAACTTGGTCAAGGGTATATATGCTTGAAAGAGGTCAGAGAATGTGCAAAAATAGAAGTTGTAGGCAGAGGGGTGAGGTTATGGATAACATTTTCTGTATTTTTCACATTTTTGACAGTTGTCTATTACTCTTAAGCTTTTAAATAAGAGACCCCACAGTATGTATCTAGGCTTCATAAGACACATAATAACAAGTCAAGAATAATGCTGCATTTTTCTGATCTAATTATAATACAGTGAGTACTTTTTTAAAAACACAGAAATCCCAAGCATATCTCTACAAGTAACTGTGGACCCTGTAAGTCATCTGGATGGCCTTACCCTTGCTTAGAATGTTTTTTTTTTAAGGTTTTATTTATTTGTTTAACAAAAAGGCAGAATTCAGAGAGAGAGAAAAGGAGCAAAAGAAGAGAGACTAAGATATTCCCCAAGTGATCACAGTAGCCAGGGCTGGGCTAAGCCCAAGCCAGGAGCCAAGAACTCCGTTTTCAACAAGGGAGACAAAGGCCCAAGCATTTGGGTCATATGCTACTGCTTTGCCAAGCCATTAGCAAGGGGCTGGATCAGAAGTGAGGCATCCAGAACTTGAACCAGCGCCTGTATGAGATGTTGATACCTTTACCTGCACGCTCTTCCACAACACCAGCCTCCCTCCTTTTTAAATGTTTTTCTGAACAGTATGAATTGGGCGGTTCTATCAATAAAGGTGCCAACCCTGGAGCTGGGGACTTCATTCAAGAGTCAAATAAGTTCCCAGCACATAGGACCCATCCTATTTGAGAAAGTAGAGACACTACTTACCCTGATCTTACACCTCGCATACTTCTATCGAATTCTAATACTGTACCCATAATAGGTACACATAGCGTATGTCCATTGTAAATAAAAATCTAATATTTTTTTAATGCCAAGGGGCAGATAACAAATAAGGAGGTTTTCCTGCCTTCCATGGACTGCTCATAGGACACAGATGTATTCTTAGTTGCAGCTCCTGAAATTTCTTGGATGTGTTGTATTCAGAGATGCTGATAAAGACTTTTTTTCCTCTCTTCTTTTTCTCTTTAGGTTTTCACTGGAATTTTCACGGCAGAGATGTTCCTGAAGCTGATAGCCATGGACCCTTACTATTATTTCCAAGAAGGTTGGAACATTTTTGACGGCTTCATCGTCTCCCTCAGCTTAATGGAGCTGGGTCTAGCAGACGTGGAAGGGCTCTCGGTGCTACGATCCTTCCGATTGGTATTCTATATTTCTCCAGTTTCTTTCAATGTTGCCCCTTTTGAAGCTGCTAGAAAGAGCTGTGTCCAAATCAACTTGACGAATTCTTCAAAACCCTCACCCTGTATTCCCCTCTCAGTTCCACTGGGCTGTTGAATTGGCCTAACTACGAAAGTCTGAAAACACTCCTGCTGACTCCCCAACATAGAAGTTCATGTTTAAAGTCAATCAGCAAGCTGGGATAATTTTTAGGGAGTAATGGCTAGAAGAAGCATGCTGTATCTAGAAGGCGAAGGATTCCCACAGGCCTTGCTTTTGAAGTTTGATTTGGTTTAGGGAACAGTAGCCTTCCTGACTCCTTGTTCACACGTGCTCACACCTTATCTTACACCTTGCTCACACTTGTTCACTCATTGCTTCATCTCTGCCTATTCCCAGACACCTTTCCCCACGTCTTCTGTCTTCAAGCCCCTTCCAGAAAATGAGAATGAAATCATGGTTTTTGAAATTAGACTGAAACAGATTGTCAGATATTGTCAAATGTTAGAATAGCATAGCCAAGAAGGGCTTTTTTTTTTTCTTATTACTAATAGATTTAAAGGAGTTACTGTTTCAATTCCAGAAATGACTCTGAGGAGAGAGATTATCCCCCAGAGAGAGGGCTAGGGGATTCTGATGGAGTCCCTGGAGAAAAGGACCACCCCGGGCCCACTGCTGCTTCCAGGCATCCAAGCTGGCTGAGGTTTCTCACAGCCTTCTGGGAAAACACCCAGCTCCTCTCAACATCGGGGATATTGAGCAGATCTAAGAAAGAAAGTCAGAATTGTGGGACACCTTAGAAAACAGAAATCTCACTTGGGCTGAGTCAGAAACCACATCTGCCTAGCTTCTGAAACTTGGGCCTAAGATGTGTGTGTGTGTGTGTGTGTGTGTGTGTGTCTGTCTGTCTGTCTGTCTGTGTGGTGTCTGGAATCCAGCCCACCTTGACTTTTAAAAAAAAATGTTTTTTAATTCCATGACAAGAGGAAGGATTGAGAGTTAAAGCCTTCAAACAAATACTGTTAATCAATTAGAAGTGAGTCAGGGAAAAAAATACATGGGTGACCGTGGTAAATCTTGTACTCTCCAAGTAAGACTCAAGTTTTCAAATAGGAGAGAAGTGTTTAAATCAGTTTGGTTGCCTTCTACCAAAATTCGTATACCGTTGCATGTTAGTTATGTGTTGACTTATAATATCTGGTGTTGATGTCGCAGTTGCTCCATTGGCCACCCTGGCCATGGGGATGCATTGGTAGTCTTGGGCTATTAACCAAGACCTTGTAATCATTGTTACAGAGTATACAAAGGTCATGACCAACAGGTACCAAAACTTAGTGCTTTGTCACAAGGAATTTGAGCCCTGTTTAGGGCTACGTTTGTCCTCCAAGTTCTCCTGAGCACCTCACAGTTTCTCAGCAACCATAGCTTATTTACTGGCAAACAAAAGGAGAGATTTAGAATTTTTCAGTGCTTGCCTTTGTTAAGGAGGTGATGACTTTTTTCCATTCCTTTACAAGCCATGTTCCCTTTCACCTGCCCTTGAGAAATCAGTAAGGAAAAAACAAAATCAAAGGATGTTCACATATAGGTTTTTGGACAACATGTTGACTCAAGATCTAATCCAAGAAACAAGAGGCAGGGTTCCCCTCAATGCTTCACTTACTACGAAATTCATTGTTTTTTCTCTTACCTTCGCCTTGTTTTCTGCCCCAAGAATCTGAGACAGGAAACCGTGGGAATTGCCCCCCGCCTCAGTATTCAATAAATTCAAGATTTTCCTAATTTCAGATATCTTCCTTTTCCCGTAGGCCAAGAAAGTGGATTGAATATCATTTAGTATTTTCATTTGTGTTTGGTTTTGTTTCCTCCCTCACCTCCCCTTAGCTCCGAGTCTTCAAGTTGGCCAAGTCCTGGCCCACCCTGAACATGTTGATCAAGATTATTGGAAACTCAGTGGGTGCCCTGGGCAACCTGACCCTGGTGCTGGCCATCATTGTCTTCATCTTCGCCGTGGTCGGGATGCAGCTCTTTGGGAAGAGCTACAAAGAATGTGTCTGCAAGATCAACCAGGACTGTGAACTCCCTCGCTGGCACATGCACGACTTCTTCCATTCCTTCCTCATTGTCTTTCGAGTACTGTGCGGGGAGTGGATTGAGACCATGTGGGACTGCATGGAGGTGGCCGGCCAGGCCATGTGCCTCATTGTCTTTATGATGGTCATGGTGATTGGCAACTTGGTGGTTAGTACACATTTGTAGATATTTTTGGCTCTCTGCCCTGCACATCCCTCCCTTGGCCCTGAAGTATCATCCGCCAGGTCCAGCTCTTGCTTTCCAGATCCATAGATATGTTTTCTTGCCTGGCCCAGGAAACTGTAAGCTACAAATGAAGGAGACTGGAATTTACAGAGCACAGACTGAGTCATGGCCCCTCCTACCAACCCTTTCTCACTGTCAGAACAAGTCAGGACCGGCACAGTGGCCTCATTTAAGTCTCCACCTGCAGTACTGGCGTCCCATATGGGCACTGCTTGGAGTCCAGGCTTCTCCACTTCCAATCCAGCTCGCTACTAATGTGCCTGGGAAAGCAGCAAAGGAGGGCCCACGTCCTTTGCTCCACGCACCCATATGGGAGATCTGGAAGAAGCTTTAAGCTTCGTGGTCTTTGGATCAGCCCAGCCCCAGCCTTTGTAGCCATTTGGGAAGTGAACCAGCAGACAGCAAATCTCTGTCTCTCCCTCCCTCTCTGTAAGTCTACTTTTCAAACAAAAGTAAATAAATCTTTAAAAAACAAACAAAAAACCTCATCAGAGATCTCCCCCAAGATTACATAATTGGTAAATATCAACTCTTGTGTTTGAACCTAGAAATCCAAGTTTGTTCTTTGCACTACAAAAAAATAAATAAAAATAAAAGGCCCCTCTGCCTAAACCAGGTTTTCTCGACCTTGACAACCCTTGACAGCCCAGGGGTTGATGATTTACTTATCCGAATCCCTGGCCTCTACCCTGACTGTGGATGCAAATATTTAAGCTGTGTTGTGGGCCAGGCAAACACAGCAGGTACTCATCTTGCATCCTTTTCCCACCAGGAAGTCTGGTGGCTGCCACCTGTCTCCCCTAAGTTAGCAGCTCACCTGCGCTTATGCTGTTCTTTCCCCCCAACCCCGCCTGTGGGTGTAGGTGCTGAACCTCTTCCTGGCCTTGCTGCTGAGCTCCTTCAGCGCTGACAACCTGGCCGCCACGGACGATGACGGGGAGATGAACAACCTGCAGATCTCCGTGATCCGCATCAAGAAGGGCGTGGCCTGGATCAAAGTCAAGGTGCGAGCCTTCATGCAGGCGCACTTCAAGCAGCGGGAGGCAGACGAAGTCAAGCCCCTGGATGAGCTCTACGAGAAGAAGGCCAACTGCATCGCCAACCACACCGGAGCCGACATCCACCGCAACGGCGACTTCCAGAAGAACGGCAACGGCACCACCAGCGGCATTGGCAGCAGCGTGGAGAAGTACATCATCGACGAGGACCACATGTCCTTCATCAACAACCCCAACCTCACGGTGCGCGTGCCCATCGCTGTGGGCGAGTCCGACTTCGAGAACCTCAACACCGAGGACGTCAGCAGCGAGTCGGACCCGGAAGGCAGCAAAGATGTAAGGGCCCAGCCTACATGGTAGAGGCTGGGCTGCACCAGCCATGGGCTGGGAGGAGGGAGTCTGGAATGGCCACTTCCACTTTGAGAAACGCTGCCTTTCCCCCAGTGCCCAAATACCCACCTTGATGGCCTGGGTGCCTGAGATGTGCCTGAACCCAGCACCCTCGCTCTGGTTCCTCTGCACCCAGGCTGGAATGCTTCCCTGGGCGGTAGCCTTGAGATGGACCCAGAGTCTCTGTCTTCTCCCACTGGGGTTTGGATGTGATAGTCCCTCATGTCTGCAGTCCTAAGGGCCCATGGTTATGGTTCGCCCATTGTGCCTTGGCCCATGATGAGTTGTAATAAATAGTGAGGAACACGAGTAATGCTGCCACCGGCATTCCCATACCTGAACATTGGTTCAAGTTCTAGCTGCTCTACTTCCGATCCAGCTCCCTGCTAGTACACCTGGGAAAGCAGCAGAACATGCCTCATGTGTTTGGGCCTCTGCCACCCATGTAGGAAACCCGGATGAAGCTGTTGGCTCCTAACTTTGATCTGGCTCTCCCTCCCCTGGCTCTGGCTCCCCTGATCTGATCTGGCTCTCACCCCTTCCCCTGCCCCCTCTCCATTACCATGTCTTTCACATAAGTAAAAATTACAAGACCAAAGCAGATCAGGGAATGTCATGGCCTGCGGGTGGGGTGGGCGACTGCAGCCCTGC
This sequence comes from Ochotona princeps, assembly GCF_030435755.1. Taxonomy (NCBI): domain Eukaryota; kingdom Metazoa; phylum Chordata; class Mammalia; order Lagomorpha; family Ochotonidae; genus Ochotona; species Ochotona princeps. Next base: position 52,043,323 of record NC_080846.1, on the reverse strand, counting down.
TTCACCTTCTTCTCCCTTGTGGCTAGAAACTGGATGACACCAGCTCCTCAGAGGGCAGCACCATCGACATCAAGCCCGAGGTGGAGGAGGTACCCGTGGAGCAGCCCGAGGAGTACTTGGACCCAGACGCCTGCTTTACTGAAGGTACGCTGGGCTGGGCTCCTGAACCCCAGCAGCTAGAGGATGCTGGGCTGCTGACCCCTGATGGCCCCCAATGGCTCCTGGGTGTTGGGTTCCTGACCCCCCCGACAACTCCTGGATGCTGGGCTCCTGACCTGTGATGGCTCCGGGTACCAGGCTCAGGACTGCTGCAGCTCCCTGACGCAGCTCTGCCCCCTATTCCATCTTCACCAAGGAAGTTTCCTTCTCAGACTGTCAGTGTCCTCTGGATTTCAGCCCCAAGCCTTCTGCTGACTTCCTCCTGACTTCCCTGCCCTGCCACACTCGCCCTCTCTGACTCAGCTCCCATGGGCAGGGCCGGCAAGGCAGACCTGGGAACAGTCCCCACCCACGCTCTGACCCACCTCCCTCCCTCTGATGCTAGGGTGCGTCCAGCGGTTCAAGTGCTGCCAGGTGAACATCGAGGAAGGACTAGGCAAGTCCTGGTGGATCTTGCGGAAGACTTGCTTCCTCATCGTAGAACACAACTGGTTTGAGACCTTCATCATCTTCATGATCCTGCTTAGCAGCGGTGCCTTGGTGAGGTCCAGGGGTGAACCCGCAGAGAGGGCTTGGCTGGGGGCCGGTTGGCCCAGGTGCCACTTCCAGTTTCCCTGCAAATCCAAGACTGGCCACGGTCCTTTGTGCTCCTTCATGCTGGCGTTTCAAACTGTGGGATTTAACTCCACACTCACCCGCTGACACAGCGCAAGCCTGAGACCCACTTCCCCCAACACCTTCTTCAGGACAAACACACCCCCCCACCATGTCCTCATTTTCACATGAACAGCCCCCTCCCACCCAAAACCCCCAATCCACAGTTGTCCAAGGTACGAGGCAGCAGCTGACCTGTATCCACGGTCAACTCCCACCGTGCTGTATCGGGAGAAGCCGGGGGCATAAAAGATATTGACACCTGAGTCCTCAGGCACACCTGCTTAACACTCATGTTGTTCCATGTGGCCACCATTAACTGGTGAGGGGTTTCCAGTGCCCTGAGCCCACAGATGGCACCCATCCCAGGTTGGACTGTTTAGCTGCATAACTGAGGCCACCTGTACAGTGTCTGGGGAGAAGAGATTGTCTGCTGGTCGAGTCATTTTGAGGACGGCAGGGACTGGAGACATTGTGCCTTCTCCTCCCTTCCTCCTTCCCTCCCATCCTTCCTTCCTTTCTTTACGGGAAACCTGGTGGATACAGAATCTTGACATGTTAAGACATGTGTGGAATCAAAACTTAATCCGGAAGTGAAAAGCAATAACAATGAGAGAGAATCCCCAGCTCCTCCATGCCATGTTCAAGTCCCCGACCATAGCAGGGGAGAGGTTTTGGTGCCTGTTGTTTCCTGTCAGTAGGACAGTGAAAGGCAGCTGGGTGTCATACGGAAGAACAGTTCATCCAGGCCCAGGGAGGAGGCAGCAGGGTGTCATATGGAAGGACAGTCCGTCCAGGCCCAAGTGGGAGGTAGCAGGGTGTCGTCCTGAACCAAGGCAGCCAGCTCCTACACTGTTGTACTCCTGAGCGCAGGTACCCTTGAGGGGAGGGGCAGCAGGGCCAGGTGAGTGGCAACCGGAGGCTCCTGACCCCTAACGGTTCCCTAGTGCCGGGCTCCTGATCCGTCACTGCTACCACCCAGTCCTCCCCCACGGGAGGGACGCAGCAGCAGTGAGGCTCCTTCCCAGCATACTTCACTGCTCACCTTCACCAGATGTCATTGGTCAAGGCAGAGCGCTCAGGGGCTGGGACTGCAGTTGAGCAAGTTAGTCGCCACTTAGGATGTCGGTGTTCCGTATCAGAGTACTGATTCAAGTCCTGGCTGTTCTGCATTCAGTCCAACTTCCTGATAGTGCATCTAGGAAGGCAGCAGTTAAGGGCTGCCATACCCACGTAGCAGACCAGCAGCAGAGTCCCAGCCCAGTTGTTGTGGCCATTTGGGGAATGAACCAATGCATGAAACACGTTCTCTCTCTCTCTCTCTCTCTCTCTCTCTCTCTGTTTTTCAAATAAATAAATAAAAAGAATAGTAGGCAAGGAGCCTTTGCAGCCATAGGCATGAGATTGAAGAACAGCGAAGTGAAGGCACAGCTAAGCTGCCTGTGATCATGACAACTTCAGGGGAGAGGGACTCAAGCCCCACAAATGAGTCTTGGGTGCCTCATAACCCTTGGTTTATAGAATGGATTTTCAACAAATGGAGTTAACGGATGCCTGACATAGAAGTTGTTGCTTTGTTTTGTTTTTAAAGATGTATTTATTTAGTTGAGGCAGAGTTAGAGAAAAAGAGAGTTATCCATGTGCTAGTTCACTCCCTAAATGGCCACAACAGCAGCCAGGACGAGGCCAAGTTGAAGCCAGGAGCTGAAAGCTTCCCTGGGTCGGCCATACGGGAGGACTTGGACCATCCTCTGCTGCTTTCCCAAGTGCGTTAACAGGGAGCTAGATTGGAAATGGAGAAGCTGGGACTTGAACCCATGTCCATATGGGATGCCAGCATCACAGACAGCAACTTAACCCATGATGTCACAATGTCATTCTCCCAAAACAGTTGCTTTTTTTGATTGAGCAGAAGTGTGGGTTATCTGTACCTAGACCCTAAGAACTATGGAACCCACGACCTCAGTCCACACCTCCCACAGGCTGCTGGAGCACCTGACAGCCATCCACTCCTGTCGGAGAAGATGAAGTTACAGACAGTGAAGTCTACCCTTCCTTCTAGAAGTGCCGAGGGCAGGTGCTTCCCAGAGCTTCCCAGGGCACCTGGTCCACCTCCCTGCTTCTCTCTGGCTTTGGAAATTCCTTCCTCTAGGCACCACTGCTGAACACCTGTGGGCACACCTGCCTCTTGTATCTGGAAATTACCGTCCACCAGTCCCTCACTGAAGCCTCTCCCACCCCCTTATCCCCCCTGCCACCCTATGGGGGCCTGTGGGGCTGACAGGAGGAAGGACGGGGCACATCTCATGCTGTGCTGGTGGGAATGTGCAGCAGATGGAACTCTCATATACTGCTGGTGGGAATGTGAAATGGTACAGCCGTTTGGGAACCCACTTGAGTCATTTCCTCCAAAACATGCAGCGCAGAGTCACCATATGATCTAGAAGTTTTTATTTTGTTGTAAGATTTATTTATTTTGGGCCCAACACTTTGGCTCAGTAGCTAAATCCTCACCTTGCATATACCAGGATCCCTTATGGGTACTAGTTCATGTCCTATATGCTCCACTTCCCTTCCAGCTCCCTGCTTGTGGCCTGGGAAAGCAATCAAGGATATGGACAGCCCAAAGCCTTGGACCCTCGCGTCCATCTGGGAGACCTGGAAGAAGCTCCTGGTTCCTGGCTTCAGGTCAGGTCAGCTCAGCTCCAGCCATTGTAGCCTCTTGGGGAATGGACCAGCAGACAGAAGATCTTTTTCTCTGTCCTTCTCTCTGTAAATCTGCTTTTCCAATAAAAATAAATTTAAAAAAAACTATTTATTTTACTTGAAATTCAGAGTTACAGAGAGAAGGAGAGAAATAGAGTTCTTCCATCCAGTGGTTCAGTCTCCAAATGGCCACAATAGTCTGAGCTAGGCTGCTTCAAAGCCAAGAGACAGGGCCTTCTTCCAGGTCTCGTCTGTGAGCAGCAGGGTTCTACAGACTGGAGCCATCCTCCGCTGCTTTCCCAGGTGCGTTAACGGGGAGCTGATCTAGCAGTTCTATTCCTGGGTCTGGACCCCAGCAAAGCAGAAACATACAGCCACACAAAGACATGCTCAGATGTCTCTCCCTGCCTTGAATGACACAGTGTTGTGCAGCGAGCCATGCTTTAGAACATCTCCTCAGCCACCAGGCCATGAGGGACTGGCACAGGGAGACACGCTGGTGAGCCTGGAATGCAGGCTGCCTGGAAGCCCTCTCAGTGGATCACCTTGGATGTGGGTCCCTTTCTATGAGATGTCAGAACAGGCAAAGCCATAGAGGAAGGAGGCAGATTAGGGTTGCCTAGGACCTGGGAGAGAGAGGGGCGGACAGAGAGTTCTTTGGGGTGAAACATTCTAAAATCGACTGTGGAAGTGAATGTACACCCCCAACATCTTGGAAGTTGCTGAATTCTGTTAAGTGGCTGAACCATGTAGCACACAAATGAGAACTCCGTGGAGAGCGCTGGTGGTGAGGGAGGCCATAGAGGGCAGGTGGGCCTCGGGGCCCCGGCTCACAGATAGCCGCCACCTCTCTTGCAGGCTTTCGAGGATATCTACATTGAGCAGAGAAAGACCATCCGCACCATCCTGGAGTACGCCGACAAGGTCTTCACCTACATCTTTATCCTGGAGATGCTGCTTAAGTGGACGGCCTACGGCTTCGTCAAATTCTTCACCAACGCCTGGTGCTGGTTGGACTTCCTCATCGTGGCTGTACGTGTCCCACTTGCTATTTGCCACCCTCGCTAGCACAAAGACAGAAACAAGAGGGCAGAAGCGGGCCCAGGGAACCCAGGGTGGAGAGCTAGCTCAGGGTATCCTGGTAGCACTGGGGTCTTCCTGTTGAGAAGGGGAACTCAGAGGCGCACCTGCATTTGCCCCAGGGACCAGCCAACTCGCTTTTAACCCTAGCGGGTTTGCTGCATTGCAGATTCAGGGTTGCGGAGAGAGAAGTGGAATTGTGGATCTCAAAACCCATCACCACAGCTGGGAGCAGGGAGGGGCTTGTTCGAAACTGCCACTGGGAGAGTCGGGTGAGAGCCCGAGGTGGGGACCCCAGGGTAGAGGTGGTCGTGGGCACCCTCCTGTGTCCCCGGGGACTTTCCCATCTAACCCAACAAGGCTTGTAACAGACTCAGCTGATATGGTGACTTATCAGAACGGACGTCCACAGCAGACACTTCCCCCACTACCCTCCCTACAAGTCACCGTTTCCGCAGTGACCACCAGGCCGAATCCATTGCCCTTTCTCCTCCAGGTGCCAGGCCCTGCCCCCGGCAGCATGCTGACCCTCACTGACCCCCGTGGTTCCCTTGCAGGTTGGCTTCCGCAGCTGCTTCTCACCCCAGCGGCTCTTGTGCCTCATCAGCTTTTCTAACGCTCTTCTTCAGTGCACTAACCAATGCTCTTTTTCTCCCAGTGAAATTGATGTATAAGGAAAAAGTGATGGGCCCGTGGGAGCAGGACCTGGCAGAGAACTCCTGCCCCCAAGGAGGGCTGAGAAAGCAGAGCACGCGGGGGCTGGGATGGTGCCTTTGGGAACACAGCTCCCATGATCCGTGCGGCAAGTACCTGGAGGGTACTTGAGGACGCTGGGACAGAACTGCAGGACAGTCTGGCTCAGGTGACAGGAGCCTGGCACCCTAAATGATTCCCTTCCCAACACATCATCCATGATGGGTGACTTCCTCGCTCTCCCAAAGATGTCACCCCATGCTCTTGAGGTGAACCAGACCAGTGCTCCCTTCCATAACTGTTGACTGCACCTTGAAGCTGACAACCCTTTAGTCCCCACAGACAGATGGACAGATGGAAAGACTGCCACCACCCTGAGTCTCCAGGGTCTAAAGCTGAGGTCCGGAGAACTGAAGTGCGGCTGTACCAGTCCTCTGTCTAGGGGTAGGCGAGGCATCATAGTCCTCTCTTCCTGGTCATCTTCTGGACCACCTAGGGTCAGATAGATGCCTGTGGATGCCTCTCATCTCCTACACCTTCCACAATCAGGCAGGTGTGGAGGGGTTTCCAACATTCATGGAGGAGTGAGCTTCTAGCTGAGTAGTTAAAACACTGGGTCAAAGGCCTGGGATAAACTCCTGACTCCAAACCTGGATTCCAGCACCCTGTTAGCACAGACCCTGGGAGGCAGTGGTGCTGGCAGTGGGTCCCTGCTGCCCCCACAGGAGATCTGGGTCCAGTTCCTCACTCCCAGCTTCAGTCTTGGCCAGCCCTAGCTGCAGTTTGGGGAATGAACTTGCAGGTGGAAGATCAATCTCTCTCCATCTCTCACTCTCCCTCGCCTTCTCTGTCTCTCTCTTTCTCCCTCCTTCTCTATCAGTTATTTTTAATTTTTGCAAGGTTCAGAAAAGTGCACATTATGAAAAGAACTGCATGGATTTCAAAAATTCCCATACCAAAATAAGTTTGATCATTTTTTTAAGATTTATTTTTTATTGCAAAGTCAGATATACAGAGAGGAAGAGAGACAGAGAGGAAGATCTTCCGTCCAATGATTCACTCCCCAAGTGACTGCAATGGCCGGCGCTGTGTCAATCCAAAGCCCGAAGCCAGGAGTTCTTCCAGGTCTCCCACACGGGTGCAGGGTCCCAAAGCTTTGGGCTGCCCTCAACTGCTTTCCTAGGCCACAAGCAGGGAGCTGGATGGGAAGTGGAGCTGTCAGGATTAGAACCGCTGCCCATATGGGATCCCGGCGCATTCAAGGTGAGGACTTTAGCCGCTAGGCCACGCCGCCGGGCCCTGATGACTTTTTATTTTTAAGATTTGTTCATTTTTATTGGGAGGAAAGATTTACAGAGAAGAGGAGAGACAGAGAGGGAAAAATCTTCCCTCTGTTGTTTCACTCTCCAGAGCTGAGCCAATCTGAAGCCAGAAACCGGGCTTCTTCCAGGTCTCCCATGTGGGTGCGGAGTCACAAGGCTTTGAACCAACATGGGAATTGGGGCAACCAGGCCATGAACCAGCGCCCATATGGGATGCTGGTGCTCACAGGCAGATTAGCCAGTTGAACCACGGCAACAATCCCGTAAGTTTATCTTGTTCACTTGCTTAGCCCGAGCCAAGATGGTGCCAGCTGCTTTTAAGCAGTCAGGCCGGGCTGTGCACCGCCCCCAACCCCATCAGCCAAAAGCGCCTGGTGGAGTGGAGGTTCCCCTTTGCATGCCTAGCCCAAGCCAAGATGACACCAGCTGCTTCCATAAGCTTATCTTTTAATTCCATTTTCTGCATACCTTTTGAAATCCCCTTGCACTCCCACCAGCAACCCCTGACTGCCCTAGGGAGGCTGTGATTTGGAACAAAGCTCCACCCCAGCTTTCCCTCCACTGCTTCCCCTAATCTGAGCCACCTCCAGATTTGAGGATATTGGCCAGGGAGCGCACTTGCCTCTGGTACCCATACAGGCAGCCAAAAGCTTTCTTAGTCTTTCACATTCCCGTTCGTCCAGCAAATGCTTTTGGTTGCATCTTAACCTGGTGAAAAGGAGTCGAGAGCATAAGACAGCATTGCTGTAACACTGGCTCCTGAGGACCCTCTGAGCCAAATGAAATGCAGTGCATTAGACTTGGCCCTGAAATCACCAGGAGTCATGGCGGAGGAGGGGACAGACAGGCTTGGTCCCAGCGCCTGAGGCACACACAAAAGCTCCCAGGCAACTTGGGCCTGCTTTAGGCCTGGGGTAGTGCAGTGTTCTTGAAACCACATGGCCCTTCCGGCCACTTCCACCAACTGTGTATCCACAGCGCCTCCTGTTAGGCATCGTGGGGAGTGCAGGAGGATACAGAGAACAAAGATGAGACTCAAAGCCCAGCAAGCTCAGTGGGGACACCCCCACTCTGTCATGTTGACTTCACCAGAGTCACCCCTTGTGCAGTATGGATGGAGAATAAGGCTCGGACCAGCACCCGGCTTGTCTGAACCACGGGAGCTTTAGCTGTCCATCTCAGGCACATGCGGCTGCTGCACATCTAGATGCTAGCGCAATGCCATCTCAGAGCCTCCGCCCCTCGTCTCATCCCCAGGTGACGTGGTGTCTCTGTCTGTCCTCCATCTCCCGCTTGCTTCCCTAACGGATTGTCGTTCGTCCTTGTTGCTCTTTCAAGCCACCAAAAGTCCTAGGGGGGCTGGGTAACCCAGGCACCGTCCAGACGTGGCTTCTTTCACTTCACACGCCGAAAGCTTGGGTGGAGAACAGCACTTTTCTTTTTGCTTAGGTCCGCACTCTGGAGAGCGTGTGCTGAGCCACCAGTCTGCTTCCTTCCCCCGGGGATGTGGTAGCCATCACACACAGGGCTTTGTTCCAGGAAAGGGAGCTTCGTGGGACTACACACCCCGTCCTGAATTCCAACACCCCAATAGCGTTCTCTGTTGGAAAAATGTCCCGTCATTCTGAAAAAGCCACCCAGTGTCTCTGCCTCCCTTTTTGTGCCTGTAGCCCGGTAGACTCGCTGACATGTCACTGTGTTAAGGTTCGCCTCTTGGCTTCAGGTTTCCTTTGAGTAATGTTCTGTTCATCTCCAGAAGAGTTTAACATGGAGACCCAGAGGATGACAAGAGAGCCCTCACCTGCTAAAATGTGCCCCAGATAAGACCCTCACTGATGTGCCTTGGGCCATCCTGGCCAGCCTGGTGGGCGGAGCGGGCAGGGTCCCTGGGAGCCACATGGAGAACCAGCCAGTCCGTGCCTCCTCCCCGCTTCTCCGTGTTTGGTGTCAGACAGATAGTCCAGTCTGGTGGTGGGACCTAGCTGAGTTGGTGGGGGGGGGGGGTCTTTCCCTCATTCATTTCCAAGGATGGAGCTGCCACGAGGAGCTGCTGAAGAGGGTAGCTCAGGCTCAGATGTACCTGCAAAAGCCTCCATAAGAATTCAGCAGCTTCCGGTTGCCTGGGGCTAAGAGTTGGTTGCACCGGACATCCGTATCAATGTTTAGCTGTCACACTGGGCTGCACGGGAGTGGTGGTCGGTGCTGATGCAGGGAGAGCTGCGGAGGCCCTTGTTTGGCGTGTAGAATGAACTCAGACCATCTTCGGAGGACGTTGGCAGCCTAACGGGGCTGGGACTGGTTCCAGATTTGCTTTGGATTCTGCTCGTCAGGGGCATTATTAGTTCAAGCTTGGGTCAAGGTTCACACAGCTTAACCTTAAAGCCTGCTCATCCCTAACTCTCAACGAGTGGCTGACTTGCCACTTCTTCTGCCCCTTGCCAGCCTTGCCACCTGATAATAAATATCTTCATTTTAGAAAAGATAAAAGGTGTCAAAGCTACAGAATCAAAGAATTAAAGCCCTGAGAGACAAAAGGCATCTGAAATATTCCTTTCATTTTGCCTCCAGATGGCAGCCAGTTCAGCAGGGTAGATCTACAACCCTACTTCCCAGGGGAGGAAAGATGAGCCCCATGCATGAGATTCCCTCCAGGGTATTTGTGCTACAATATGGGAAGGAGACTGCTCTGGGATCCCCAGAGCCAGACAGTGTAGGACTTGGTCAGCCAAAGGTGCAGGTGTCTTCCGGGCTAGGCGCCCCTGCAGAACTCCATGTCTGCCTAGGGTCAGGTGCAGGTTAGTGTGCCAGGGTCACGGGCCACTGCTCTGTCAGCCCTGGTAGTACAAGGTAAGTTGGTCTTGGCAAGAGCTGGGAAGCCCTTGACCATGAGCCCAGGAGTCCTCAGACGTCTCTGCATGGATATCAGCACAGCCAACTGCACATGATCACCCAAACTGTGTCCCTTCAGGGGCTGGTAATGTGGGACTTTCATCTTGGCTCTAGAACAGGCAGATTTTATTAATATGAATTTCCTCCTCATCTATAAAATAGTGGGGTGGGGGGAAGGAAGAAACTCCCTCAGGAATTCTTCCAGCTGTTTTGTCTTAACGTTTACTTGAAAGGCAGAAAAAGCCCACGGCAGCCGGGGCTGAGCCAGGCTGAAGCCAGGAGTTCAGAACTTGCCTGGGTCTCCTCCACAGGCGACAGATAGCCAGGTCCTCCCAGTATGCCCACATTGGGAAGCAGCGTAGCCAGGACTCTATGGGACCCGGACATCGCAAGTGGTGGCTTAACCCACATACCTTCCCTACTGCTGGCCGTGATTCCAACAACACGAGTTATGTAGAGTTATCCAGGAACCGACAGAGCCGAGGTCAGTTCTGTGGGGAAGGAGCGGGAACTGTCAGAAAATGTCTGCCGTTCAGTTGTCCAGACGCACCCATGTTCTTTGCTCCCAAGATGGATGGAGGATTTTTAGGGTTCCAAGGAAACGACTTGAGTGAGCTCGCAGAGAGCCAGAAACTCGGTGCCGCTGCTCCTGAGAGCTGCAGTGGCTCATCCAGAATGTCTTGTCAGCTAGACGTGAGAGCAAGTGAGCGAGCACTTGCTCTTGTCCGTCAGCAGGCCAAGTTGTGTGAGTGAGCTGAGGAGGGGCCGCTGGCGTGGAGCACGCGTATTTACCTGTATTCTTTTCCATAGGTGCCATTAAATTTGTCTGGCTTAATTTAATGGGAACTCCTGGGACCCCGCAGACTGTAAAGGGCGAGGGTAAGGCTCTTGTCATCTCTCAGGCTCCTCTCCTTCCAGTGGAACTTCCTCATTCTCTCCCTCCCCCCTCGGCCTCCTCCCCGTGTGTTCTACCGCCTCCTCCTCGCGATTGCCTCCTCCCTTCGTGTTTTCTCTTCGGCCTCTCTCAACCACCTTGCCTTCCAGGTCGTTTTGAGTCAAGTTGAAGTAGGCAGCTGGTGTCACACCCACCTCCTTTACCTGGGGTGGGATGGGGTGGGTGGGCCGATCTGTATCGTCAGTGCTAGGGGCTTTATGCTAACACTCTGGAACCTCTGTTTCTCTTGTTCTTTCCTTTTTCTGTTGTTGTTGTTTGTTTGTTTTTTTTTTTTTTTTTCTTCTTCTGTTTCCGTGTAGGTCTCTTTAGTCAGCCTTATAGCTAATGCCCTGGGCTACTCGGAACTAGGTGCCATAAAGTCCCTTAGGACCCTAAGAGCTTTGAGGCCTTTAAGAGCCTTGTCACGATTTGAAGGGATGAGGGTAAGCTACCAGAGCAGCTGATCCTTCTGCATGCCACTGGAAACTGTGTCAGCATGCTAGAACTGATCACATGGTGGAAAAACCATTCCGAGCCCGCCCAACTGTGTGACGCAGCTGCTGAGCCGAGCCTGCCCTCTCCGCCCTGCACCTGCCCCGGGGTGGGGCGCAGGGGCGTTGCCTTAAAGCTGCCTCATCACATTAAGATCGGCCCCACCCCCCGACAACATGCCATCGTCTCAGTTCACGTGAACATTGGCTCTTCCCATGTGGCCTGGCTTACCTGTAGCGTTCGGGGCGGCTTTCTGGGCTGTTGATCCACTAGGGAGAATCACCAGGTGCAAAGAAGGGGAATTGTATCCCACAGACCCACCGAAAAGCACAGGCTGTAGGCAGGGAGAGCGGCGTCAGCCAGGCGGGGGACCGTGGCCTCGCAGGCAGTCACCGAGACAGCAGCTGAGCAGGGGCTCCTAGGCGTGCCGGCCAGCCTTGCAAGTGGGGACGGAGCAGAATTTGGCGTAGTCCCGGGAGAAGAAATGTGTTTTCTTTCTACTCTGATTCCTCTTATTGCACCTTGTTGTTCTCAGCCCAGTCCCACGAGGACTGGCAGCCTCTTGTCTGGTAGCAAAGCTTCTTCCTCACCCTTTCCCTCCTCTGCCCACGCTCTTGAGTCCCCTAGCCCAACACGAACAAAGCACCGACCAAGGCCCACGCTAGACCAGCGACTCTCAGCTAGATTCCCAAAGCCAAACAATACAAGGCGCCACCTGGGCAAGCAGGTGCCTGCTCGGGTACCTTTCTTGCCTCTTTAGGTTTCAGTGCTTGTGGGTGCGCGCGCGGGCACCTGCGTGTGCACACACACATACCACACAGTCTATTTCCTAAAATTAAATTGCACCACCAACCTTGCTGGTCACCTTTGTCCTATGGTTATCCAGAAGGCTTGTTATTTACTTTAAGGAGACCCAGAAAGCTCATGGCAGCCCACATGTGGAATGCATGCAGGAGAGCAAACCAGAGGACATGCTGTTTGAAACACGCACAGCTCAGGAGTGTGAGCACAAACGTGAACCTGTTCAAGTCGCCCACACGAGGCGGGACTGAGCGGACACACTGGCCACCAGGACCATGCTGCTGCCCTCGCCAGCCTCGGGTCCACGACGGCTGCACCGGCATAGAGACTTGGCTTTGTTGCAGTTTGTTTGGGACCCTGTTTCCTCTGTAGCGCAGTCACAGTCTGGCTTAGTAGGCGTAAGCAGGAAGGACAATTCCACGGCAGGAGAAACCCATGTTTTTAAATTTCAGCAGGCCAACCTGGACTTTCTGAGGCTTTTCTCCCGCGGACAAGAGAGGTTTCAGAGTGTGCGCTGTAAGGCCTTGTTAGGCTCGGGCTAATTTCAGGGGCAGGGCACAGGTGCAGTTGGCTACGGTGGGAATGAGAATGGGGTGCAAGTGCTCTGCCCTACCCAGCTACCACCAGCAGCACACATTTTTCAGAAAGAGCGAAAGTGTTCACAGAGCCTACTTGTCCTGTAAGAACCGACTGTCCACTCTGGTGACAGAAACACTGTGGACGTGATGCGGCTGAAAGCTTTTTGGAGACTGAATGTTTGCAGTATTGTAGCTAAACTCCACAGCCTGGGACCCCCTCCCACCTCACCCCACACACATCCTCACACTGATCCTGGGGCTCCTCAGTGGAGGCCGGCCATACCTGCAGAAAGGCCCAGCAGTGCCCAACCCAGCCTCTGACCTCACGGCTCTGTCTGGATGCCCATTCGTGCCCGCCATGGCTGTGACAGGTATGGGCCTCACCGTCCGCTGGGTGCCTCTTGGCACCCAGGAAATTGTCAGGGTGATCCTAATCCAGGACCCGTTCTCCCGACAGCTCACCTGTTGGCTTTCACAAGAGCTGAGGAGCCCAGAGATCCAAAGTGGATACAATGACAGTCCCAAAAAATTCTGTTTGAGAAACACTAGGAAAAAATCAGTTTTATTTGAAAAAATATCTACATCAAAGGGTTTTCCCCCAGCCACATAAAATAGGAAAGCTCTTGCAAAAGTTTGTGCAAAATGCATACAATGAAAACTGCACATATTTTCCCAAAAACAGTTGGGGCACCAAAAGAAACTTTTACTCCTATTTTCCACAAGCTGTTTGAATTCTCATAATATTGGCATGGATAAGTCTGAACCCAAAGTTATGATTTAAAATCATTGATTTAAAGCATTTCAGGAAGGGAAGCTCTGGGACAGGGGTGGGGATGTATGAGTGGGGAGGGAGGAGACGGAGGGTGTCAGCCATCAGCCCTGACACTGGCTGGGCCCTAGCTGGGCACAGAGAGCTCTGGGGTCCCACTGCTGGCCTGCAGCCTCCCAGCCCTCCTGTGGAAGAGTGACTACAAGAAGGAAAAACTGCATTTGACCCAGTGACAAGCCAAGTGTCAGGTAGATCCATGTTATTTCTTCATGATTGTGATCATAGGGGCACGGGTTTTGCATTGTTGGGGTTCTTCTGTCTGCCAGCACTTGAGAGGTTGCCCTTAGAAAAACTTAAATAATGAGAGCTCTTCAGGAACTGAACACCGTCCATGCAGATGGCCTCAACTGTCCCTGTGCTGCTCCGATCTTGTAGGCTCAGACGTTCACTCAAGAGGGAGCCTTTGACCCCCAGCCTGTCCTGGGCCGCTGACTTCCGTCTCCTCCTCTCTCCTTCCTCAAACCAAAGACCAGAACATTGAAAACACTCCCGCTCCTGACAAAGGAACACTTAATGTAGTTCTTTGCTTTTCTCTCCTCCATAGTAATCTTCATTCAGAGATTTGTTTTGTTTTGTTTTGCTGTGCTTATTCAGTTGTTGAGAATCCATCATAGTGATGCTATGAGACCTGCATGCGTTTTTGTTGTTTGTCAGTGCACAGCTGTCCATGAAGGCCATGTTCCCTCTGCCAGATACTTGAAGCTGTTTGACAGATCTCACCATGCCTGACGAGCAACATCCTAGGCGTTAGAGAGAAGACAAACCCGCCTTAAGAATTAGTAGCCATTGGCATTTTCTCATGGATGAAATGAGATTTGTATCAATTGCTAGGTATAATCTTCCACTGGGCAAGGGGTGGGGGGAGGCACTTTTTAAAACTTGCTAGAACCCAACTTTGAGTCGTTTTTCTAGACTAGCTCCCAACAGTAATGGATTTTCTGCAGTCATTAAAGGCAACGTGGGAGAACAAGTTTCTTAGTTTCTTGCCCCTTTGGTTCTTAAGTCACAGCAAAAGGTCATGTGTGTGGAGCACAGTTCATTTCCACTTTAACCTGTGAGGATTGCTGCTTAGCAGCTCATGTCCTCAGCAAAGAAGAATTACTAATGAGTTTCAGCCACTCTCTATGGTTTTCTTCATAAAACTAAGATAAGAAGCTTACCAAACACTGGATTTTATAGTTTTCTCTGTTGCCTCAGAGAACGAGGCTCAGCCACACCTTTGTGCATGGATTCCTTTGGTGAGATTTGTGCATCTAAACGTCCCAGTAGATCATTCTGTCAGCCGTCCGGTGCTCCCCCTGTGCTGTGACCTTCATCCCATATCTCACTGGGATGCATAGACCCTAGTGGACTCAGGGTCTTCTAGAAGAGGTTCAAGGCCATTATGTTGAAGGTTTCTCTGAGTGGGTGTAGGTTCTGATTCAGGTTTCACTTCTCGGGGCCTGTCTCCCTACTTTCACTGGCCTACTGCAAGGTCATTGCTATGTCATGAAGCTCAGTGACACTGCTGTCCTGTAGATCTGAGCATTGACCTCTCCCCATAACCTCCTCTCTGATTGTTTGGGAAATGATTCTCCCACATAGGGATCGGCCTCTTGCCCATTCGTTTTACCTCGCGTTGCTTTCTGGTGTTCCCACCAAAGGACGAGCAGCAGAATGAGGAGGGAAGTACTCCCATCCGATGACCGGACGAATGTGGTCATCTGACTAAATCCACACGCATTGTGTTCTCCACAGTCATATCGAGAATTTTCCAAATGTCAGCTACTGTGGCTCTACCTGCTCGAAGTGGTCACCATATCACCAAGTCATGAGCATTTTAGATTAAGGAAAGAGCTGTCTGGTCTAGAAGAGGTTCATTGGTCCAAGAATCAAAAAATAACTGCCTTGTACTCCAAAGGTCTATGATCATACATGAGTTGAAGAAACAGAACAGATGTTCCCAGCTAGAAAGGAAGATCCTGAGCAGACTATTGGTGCCTTTTTTTTTTTTTTTTTTTTAATGTAGGATGGACGAAGGAGCTCTTAGCCATGCATTGTGATGAGTAAGAATGCAGTCCAAGGCAGGGAAAATTAATCCACGCAGGCCCATGTGAGAGAGCCCGGAGCTGCCCCCTGGCGGTGATGTACAGCGTGACCGTCCCACCTTTGCATTTGGCCGATGGGCAGCCGGTCATGTCCCCATCCTGGCCCTGCTCCTGCCCTGGAGTGCCGATACACGGATGTGTTGGTGCTTGTTACCGCCTCTGAACAAAACTGCAGGAGAAAAGACTCATTTCTGCTTTACCCACTGTCTTCACTCTATTAATCTTCCTGGATACTGGAAAAAGGAAGAAACAAGCTATTTGCAGATCAGGGTAACCTTTCTGGGCATATCCTACTTAAGATGAGTAGGGAATCAGGGCAGAAATGAGAGCCAGCCCTGTCCTCCATCCCACCCCATGAAATGTTATCCTTGGAATGGGCAGAGACACTTTAGGATTTCCCTAAAGCAGGGGCTCCTCTTAGATGCAGCAAGTCAGAAAATTAACTCCCTTGAGTGGAAAAAGCACATCTGTTTGCATTTTATTTTACACTGTTTGGTAGAGGGAATATAGCTTCTTTTTTTTTTTTTTTTAATTTTTCTTGAGCCTGCAAAATGTGCATGCTCAGCTATTGCCTGAAATAAGATAAGTGCCCTTGCCTGGTCTTACAAGAGATGTTACGTGCCATCGACTGCCTCACCGCCGGTCTCGGAGGGCAGCGCTGTGTGGTTTGAACGAACCTACTTTGTTTTTCAGAGGGGGAATGTCTATTGAAAGGCAGCCCGGGAGCGTGGAACTGCTCACGTTTTTGCCGCAGGGAGCATATTTTCTGAGTTGAGGAGAAAGGAGACTGGAATATAAGCGGTACTTGTTTCAGTCCCAAGTTGGTGCCTGGGATTGAAGAGCAAAGGCGATTGGCCTGAGTTGCAATGAAGATGGTATATGTGAAAATTCCTCCAAAGACAGACATCTTGGCTCCTGCTTGCAGTTCCATCTGATTAGTCTCATCCCAGAGGGAACCTAGATGTTTCCATAGCGCCACAAGCCACACAAATGCCTTTCCCCTCCTGAAAACCAAAAGAAGCATGCCTGCCCAACACCCCCTCCAGACACTCAGCAGCCTCCCCTTCCAACACAGGTGGTGGTGAATGCCTTGGTGGGTGCCATCCCCTCCATCATGAATGTGCTGCTGGTGTGTCTCATCTTCTGGCTGATTTTCAGCATCATGGGAGTTAACCTCTTTGCGGGAAAGTACCACTACTGCTTCAACGAGACCTCCGAGATCCGATTCGAAATTGAGATTGTCAACAACAAAACCGAGTGTGAGAAACTCATGGAGGGGAACAACACGGAGATCAGGTGGAAGAATGTGAAAATCAACTTTGACAATGTCGGGGCAGGCTACCTGGCTCTGCTTCAAGTGGTAAGGAGACGCACCCCGCCCCCTCAGCCCTGCTCACCGCAGCTTGGCGGGAGCCAGGGCGTTCCTTGGGCTGGGATCAAGGAGGAAGCCGTGTCCAAAGGCTTCTCTGGCCCCTACACCTCCAAGGTTTCCCCTGGAAGGGAACCTCATACTGTGCTCAGAAACAAAATGGGGGGCTGCTGTAGAGATCACCTAATCTCCCCAGGCCTGAGTGCATGGCTAAAGAGGCACGGCAGGGGAAATCAAGAGAATTTTAAGTGCACAGACAAGAAAAAGTGATGCTAATTGTGGTAAGAACCAGTTTCCTTGCCTGACAGCTGTGGTGCAGCTCGGTCCATGCCCTGGGGGAAAGCTCTAATGGGTCCTGTCGATCATTCTCTTTTGCCTAATTTCGTTTTATCCCTTACTTGATTGTCTTTTGTTGTTGAGGGGGGCGGGGCACATCTGGCAAACCATTCCATGTAGCAAAAACTCACCAGTTGACTCAGTTGCAGATTGGAGTTATATTCTACTGATTGGATACAGAACTCTGGTCAAACCCCTCAGCCTCTCTTTGTTCCGTCATCCGAAGTGTAGATAGTAAGACCTCACTTGGTGGTTAGCAGGATTGGTGATTTTTTTTTTTTTTTAAGTTTCTACACACAATGCTCACCCCATGGGAAGGATAGATGATAATTGCTATGTGCGTTTTCAATACAGTTGTTGCCAGGCTTTCATCATGCACTTGTTGAGAATATTAAAAGTATTCATGCAGGTAAAGCCCTGGCCCTAACAGTGCACACATAGGAAGCAGGCACTCATTGTGAGCTGGCAATAAAAGAATGAGTGGAATGAGCAGGAATGTTTCATACTCGTAAGCTCTTTTGCTTGTGTTCGCCCCCAGGTCAAGAAATGACACCCACACATTAAATTGGGGCAGCTCCGGGAAACAAGTGCACGTCAACCAGCCAGTCAGATCCTGGGGTTCCCCAAGTCCCCAAGTCGCCACCCAATGCCGGCCAGACACTACCGGCTTGGTAGTGCCAGGGCCTTCCCTTGAGTAAAGCTTCCCACACCCTGGAAGGTTATAGAATCCAGTGGAGTCACTAAAATATGGAGAATATGGATCTGCTTAGCCATGATTGATTCCAAGCAAGCAAGACTCTCCAGAACCCCCGGTGCTTATTTAGCATTTTGGAAGAGGCTTCTCAGTGGAGGGTGGCATTCCTTCAGTAGGTCCCTGCCGTTTGCTCATAAATATGCATTTGCTATAGCCTTCTGAGGCACCTGTTACAGGCCTTTTCTAACAGTGTTGATCCAGTCACCACTGTGTCTTGTTAGTCTCAGGGACTTTCTTGGGTACAAGAGTACCCAAAACAGTCCATGGAAAAGTGGTTGCAGAGTTTATGTTCATGCACAGAACAGTTAAATCTGTGCATAGGTGTTTTTTTTTTTTTCCCATACTGCACACTTCGAGTGAACATTTTGAAGGCATCTCTTAGGCGTGCGTTTCAGTGGTCTTTTTGCACCAAAATTAAACTTACATCTTTAATTCCATTTTCCACCAAGTTTGTGGAGTCCCCTTGTGTTAAGCAGCAGAAGATTCTGTGTCCATGGGAGGAGGCTGTTACTGAACTGCAGCCTGGCCTCTAGGACTCTTGCCCAGGCTCCTGCCCACCTGCTTCCAGGCACAGGCTCATGACTCCCTCTGTTTGCCAGGCAACCTTCAAAGGCTGGATGGACATCATGTATGCAGCTGTGGACTCCCGCAAGGTAAGGCACCGTGGTTCCGGGGCCCGGCTGGAGGGAGGGAGGGAGGGGTGTGGGTGGCGGGAAGAGTGGCCATTGTATTGTAACCATCTGTGACTCATTTTGCGGATTACAGATCATTCTCCTCCTCCCAGTAAGTCATCTCGCGCTCTCTCTCTCTCTCTCTCTGACATTTGGCTCCAGGTGTTTGGACTGTTGAGTAGCACTTAGCCCCAGGGGAGCCATCTGCTCTGCTCTCCTGCTTGGAAAGAAGTGTGATTCCCAGCACACAGCACCCCCTCCCCCTTGCCTCATGTCCTGCACAGCCTCCACAGTCACACAGGACAGCACCTGCCGGTGTGGAGGACCTCTAGGGCTCCCTCCCAACCCTCAGCTCAGATGCAGCTCATGGGGCCAGCATCTTGGCGCTTGACCTTGGCCCTGGTCCCCAAGCCAGGAGCTGACTCTGTCCTTTTCTCCTACCCCTTGACAGCCTGACGAGCAGCCTAAATATGAGGATAACATCTACATGTACATCTATTTTGTCATCTTCATCATCTTCGGCTCCTTCTTCACCCTGAACCTGTTCATTGGTGTCATCATCGATAACTTCAATCAACAAAAGAAAAAGATAGGTCTCCTCCCCTCCTTGCTGGTGGTTGGGGGTCTAGCTAGCTGGCAGGCACTCTGCCCTCCTCTCTAAAGAACAAGAGTCCCTGCTTCTCTTTTTCCACTAGCTGCATGGCACCTCAGTGTCTCAGTGGTCCTTACAGAACGTGAACCCCTACCAGCTCATTCTGTTTGGGACTGGATGGGGTGGCTTGCCACACTGACCAATGGTCTTTTATTCTTGAGGCCAGGTTACCAGTTTGTGAGGGAAGCCAGATGATCCCTCTGGCAGCAGGGTGAGGGAGCCGGAGAAGGAAGCAGATGAACGGCCGCAATGTGCGGCAAGGAAGGGCTAGATTGAAAGCCAGACACGTGGCCCCCTGCACCATCCAGACTTGAGAGCTCACCCTTGGAAAAATTCCCCTCCTTATTTAGCCCAAAGTTCCCAAAGCCAAAAGATGACCCCGAGTCTAGTCCTTCCCAGTAAACACTAAGAAGCCCTCCAATGGCCTTCTTGCCCCAGAGCTTCTCAAGTTGGAAGTTGCCTATGATGAATGAGCCATTGACCAGATGTAAATGTCTGCTTCTTGAGACTCTAAAAATTTTGATCAAGAAAGCGAGGCAGAAATTCGTAGTGAGACTCTGAGCTGTGACTGGCTCTCAAGTCCACACTTGCCAGGTAATCTGTAATGGGATCAGCACTTGGCCGATCTCCCAAAGCCCGGGCTGCCCGCCAAGGCAGGGATCTCACGGAAGAGGGATACATGATGCCAGGTTGGCCTCACGCTGGGACAGCTTTTAGCTAAACCAACCGCGGAAGAGGAGGACGGACTGGTCCCCGTCTCCTTTGAGCACCTCCAGAGAGCCACTTGTAACTGCGTCTCCCCTTGTCTTCCCTCCTTTACTTTGGAGGCCAGGACATCTTCATGACGGAGGAGCAGAAGAAATACTACAACGCCATGAAGAAGCTGGGCTCCAAGAAGCCCCAGAAACCCATCCCCCGCCCACTGGTGAGTACACTAGGTAGGCCGAGGGCAGAGCCAGACACCTGTGGCCAAAGAGAGGCATCACTGAGCATCCTGTGAGGAAGGGAGAGGTGAGCGACAGACTGCCTAGTGCCTGCTGCTCCTCCTCCAGACAGAACACATGGACAGGACAGCAGAGAAGCAGGGGTTACAGCCTGGAGTGGCTCCCACGCTGCTTCGTCCATGACCCATCCTGCTGAGCCCACTCTGGGAGAGGCAGACAGAAAGTAACAATGGACTTGAAAAACGAAAGCCAATCTTTGGCTTTCGTCCATCCTCAGCAAGTGAGTCTTCTGGCTGTTTGTGGGCAGAAGGGGAGTCAAGTCGGATGCCCTGATTTCCTCTCCTGAAGCAGCCTTCAGACAGCACAGGCCTTGGCTGGGACTCAGTGTTGGCTTTCCCAAGTTCTTCCCCAAGCATCCCCCTTCTCCGATCCTTGCATCACCTCTGCACCTGCTGTGGCCCTGGTGCTGCAGGACAGGTACAAACCACCGCATCAGAGTCATCAGAAAAACCGGCTAAGCCCAAGGCAGTGGGCACGTGTCAGAAAGAAGTCAAGAATCTCAAACGCTGGATGTGTACTTTGCATTTTGCATTAGAAATGGGACTGAAGCAAGAGGGAAAGGACATGATGCATAAAACCACATCCAGTCCTTTGCATGTGAGGGGTGTGTTTTCTTCCACTAAAGTCACTGGTCCACAGGGCGGGTTTTGTAGCCCAGCAGATTAAGCCGGGCTGGGGACTCCCACATCCCATTTTGTGAGTGCCGGGTTGAATCCTAGCTACTCCACTTCTGTTCGGCTTCTTGCTAACGCACGCTAGGAGCCAGCAGTGATGCCTCAAAGCACCTGCCAACCAGGCAGGAGAGCTGCATGGAGTTCCTGGCTCCTGCCGTTGGTCCGGCCCAGCCCCACCAGTGGCAGGCATGTGGGGGTGGGTGCTTGCTCTTTTTCTTTCTCTTTCTGCTCTCTCCTCTTTCACTCTCTGGTAAATAAATAAGTTCTTAAAAAATAACCTTAGTATAGTAAAGAAGCATTAATTAAGAAGTGATCTACATTTTGCTCAGCAAATATCCACTGAACACCTAAGAATCTTTTGTGATTAGCAAAATGTAGAAATGTTGCCTTGCAGCTTTCAGTTAAGGGAAGACAGAGAGGAAGTAAGTAAATGGCTACCATAGATTGTGGGACGTCCTGGGGGGCAAGTAAGTGAGCGGCATGGCCAAGAACAGAGGCCGCAGGGTGGGTCTGCATCGGCCTGGCCCTCACCTCCTCTGGAAGCCGACAGGATGGCAGCCCGGTGCCACCAGGTGACAGGTGATGTTGCGTGCTTGGAGGAAGCATCAGCAGGGCTTTCTTGGAACAGGTGCAAGGCAAGGGAGAAGCAGCAGCCAAGGATAAGCCTTGGCTTTCCGGCTCCAGAGCCTGGAGAAATAAGTGAAATTTGGAGAAGAAGGAGAGGTGGTGCGGTGGTGATGGCTCAAGTATGGGAGGAAAAAGTGGGGATTTGGCACTTGGTCCAAGGAACCGGCTAGAGTGGGCACAGGTGCAGTAGTGTGGTATAAGCAGTAGGAACGTATGGGCTCTCCCAGCACCACAGTCTTGGAATGAAGAGTTAGGGTAGCCGCAAAGGGTACCCTCGGTTGACGGTGGGGGGACAGTCAGAGACACCAGGGACAGGGGCTGGGTGGAGCCAGGCGGATGGAGTCTCCCAGAGAGAAGAAGCCAGCTGGCCACCAGGGCCCCACTCGGAAGAGACTGCCTGAGTCCCGTTGTCTCTCCCTCCTCCCCGCCAGAACAAAATCCAGGGCATCGTGTTCGACTTTGTGACGCAGCAAGCTTTTGACATTGTCATCATGATGCTCATCTGCCTTAACATGGTGACGATGATGGTGGAAACGGACACGCAGAGCAAGCAGATGGAGAACATCCTCTACTGGATCAACCTGGTCTTCGTCATCTTCTTCACCTGCGAGTGCGTGCTCAAGATGTTTGCCCTGAGGCACTACTACTTCACCATCGGCTGGAACATCTTCGACTTTGTGGTGGTCATCCTGTCCATTGTGGGTGAGTGGGCGGGGCGCACGGGGGGGGGGCTTGTGTCACATGACCTGGGACAGATGTGCAGCCCCCGCTTCATCTGGATGACCACTGCAGTGAGTTAGCGCTGGGCAGAAACTGTGTGACTAGGCGGGGTGGGCGGGGCAGAAAAAAAAGGAGAGAAAGTATTGAGCTAGATCTTAACAAAATCCATCTGGAAGCTTCTTGTGATGCTTTTGCTGCTGCGCTGCTGAGAGAAGCATTTGTGTGCTGGGATTGGACAGCAGGCTGGGACAGTCTGTGCCTGGATGACCTCATTTGGGCCCCAGGAAAACCCCAGAAGCAGTTGTCTATTTGCATGGTCCCAGTGGAGTGGTGCAAGGTCACTCAGCAGGGAGGCGGCAGAAGCAGAGCTTGAGCAGGCCCCAAAGTGACCTGCGCTTTGCTCAGTGACCACGTGCATTTTGCTTTGGCCTAAAGCAAGGCAAGAGAGATCCTGGCAGGTGAGGCAGGTGATGCTACCCAGGGGCTGCCCTCCCTGTAAGGCATCTTGAGACATGCAGGTAGAACTGCCTGAGACCTCAGGAGAGTCAGTGCCAGGGCCCTGTTGGCCTGTCTGGTCTGAACAAGGTGGCATCTCTGAATCCTGAAGGCGGCTGGCTTCCCCTGGCCCAACTCTTGGTCTGTGCTTCAGAGCAGTGGGGGCAAAAGTATGTGGACCTCGCGTGTCCCCTGTTAAAATCCCCTTGGGGAACATGGCACCTTCATTCCCCTTTGGAGGTTTCCCAGGGCACACAGGCCCTGGGAAGCTCTTGGAGCCCCCACAGGAGGATCCAGTGTGACTTGGGCATGCCTTCCTGCCTGGTTGGACCACAGCACCCTTCTGCCGGTGCAAGAAATGCTGTGGCACGTTTGCATGGCATGTACCCACCACATGCCAGCTGTTACACTGAGCACCTTCGGCTTCCGCCACCCACCTGGCACCCCTCTGAGGTCTTGAGAGGTGAGGCACCAGGGGGCCACCAGTTGGTGTCGCAGCAAGTAAGCAGGCAGGGCCCAGCCCACATCCTGGCCTCTGGGGCCCACTCCCAGTGTCCCACAGAACACGTGCCAGGCGGGACTGCCCTGGCCCACTGCTGGTGAGCTTTTCCGCTTGTCCACTGTTGAGTGGCATAGAAGTTCCACAGACTACATCATGCCCCAGGCCTTCCATGGGCGTCTCAGGTAAATAGGGGGAATGAGTGAGAGCTAATAACTGGAAATTTACTCAAACACCATTGATTTGTTTAGGAATTATCTTTTTTTTTTTTTAAGATTTATTTTCTTGGAGCTGCACTGTGGCACCTCAGTAGAGCTACCACCTGCAGTGCTGGTATCCCACAGAGGCTCCAGTTTCTGTTTCATTGTGCCACTTCTGATCCAGCTCCCTGCTGAATGGCCTGGGAAAGCAGCAGAGGGTGACCCAAGTGTTTGAGACCCTGCACCTACATGGGAGACCTGGAAGAGGCTCCTGGCTCCTGGCTTCAGATTGGTTCAGCTGTAGCCATTGTGGCCACTGGGGGATTCCTTCTCTCTCTCTAACTTTCTATCTATCTAACTCTCTATCTTTAAAAAAAGATTTAATTTATTTGAAAGGCAAAGCTACAGCTTCAAGCCACTAATTTACTCCCCAAATGGCCGTAATAGCAGGAGCTGGGCCAGGCTGAAGCCAGGAGCCAGGAGCTTCTTTCAAGTCTCCCAGGTGGATGCAGGGAGGGGCCCAAGCACTGGGGCCGTCCTCTGCTACTTTCCCAGGCCATTCAGCAGGGAGCAGCTGGATTAGAAGTGGGGTAACTGAGACACAAAGTGGCGCCCCTATGGGATGCTCGCGTTGCAGGTGTCCACATTATCCATTCTATCACAACCCCAGCCACGCACCTTTCATTCCATTTGAAAAGCAAACAGGCAGAACTCTCCCAACTGCTGGCTCACTCCGCAGTTGCCCACAGCAGCCAGAGCTGGGCCAAGCCATAACCAGCAGCGTGGCGCTCCAGCTGGGTCTCCCATAGGGAGCAGCAGAGGCTCAGCTGCTTAAGCTGGGCCCAACCCTCCCACCCATGATATGCATTACAAGCAGGAAGAGCCGGGACTCAAACAGGTTCTCTACTATGAGCATCTCAAGCAGCAGCTTCAGTACCACATCAAACATCTACCGCTCTTCAAGAGTTAAGAGAAGTTAGGTAAAACTCTTCCTGGAGTCACTCAGAGTGTCCCTTGAAGTGGTGTTCCCATGGCCTGGACTGCTGTCTGCCCCATTTCTGTGGAAAACAAACGTGTTCTGCCTTGCCCATCGTCTTCCCTCTGCAGCAAGTATGGCTTACACATCCCTCATCCTAAGATGCTAAATCCAAAGTGCTGGGAAACCTAAATCAAGCAGGAAACTTCACCTCGTGTAACAGGTCACAGTCCACACACCTGCACACGCAAAGTGCTGTGAAAATGGCCTTTGTGACCATGTCTGTATGTGAGACAAGCACAAACTTCATGTTTAGATTGGGGCCCTTATATCTCATAATATATATATGCAAGTATTCCAAAATTCACATCCCCAAACCCGTCTTGTCCCGAATATTTTGGATAAGGGATGGCTCAGCTTGGGGGAACTCCTGATGCACGGGTGTCACCTGATCCCTGGTGGGCACTGAGTGTGACTTCACTGAGGAATGAGAAGAGGCAGCTGAGAAGTCATCTTAGGTCCTGTGGGACAGAGATTTTTCTAGGAACTCAAATACCCCCGTGGGTCTCCAGTTCCTGAAGGAGCTGCAAGAGGTTGTTTGGCTTACTCTGTGGATTTCTGCAAACTCTTCTCTTCTGAAAATTGACCATTTCCAGGCTTTAAAACCTCCAAGGAGGAGGTCCAGAGTGATGGCTCAGTTGGCTAATCCCTCCCCTGTAAGTGCCAGCATCCCATATGGATATCGGTTCATGTCCTGACTGTTCCACTTCCCATCCAGCTCCCTGCTTGTGGCCTGGGAAAGCAGTGGAGGACGGCCCAAAGCCTTGGGATCCTGCACCCATATGGGAGACCTAGAGGAGGCTCCTGGCTCCTGGCTTCAGGTCAGCTCAGCTTTGGCCATTGTGGCCACTTGGGGAGTGAATCAACAGGAAAAAGATTTTTCTCAAAAACCCTGCAGGTGGTGGCAGGCACTGAGGTGCGGCATCCTAGTGTGGGAGTACTGGTTCATGTTGTCTTCCAACTTAGAACGCTCCTGGGATGTGGCAGGGGAGAGGGAAGGTACCTGGGTCCCTGGCACCCATGTGGGGGATGTGCCTGGAGCTCCTGCACCTGCTGCAGGCTGGCCTGCATCCTGCTGTTGTGGTCATTGAGGGAGTGACCCAAAGGATGGAAGATCAAAACTCCTCTCTCTCTCTCTGTTGCTCTTTCAAGTAAATAAATATGATTAAATTTAAAAAAACTTTATTTAAATAGAGGAATTCAGTAGCCTTTTATTTGCGAATTCTTATGGATGAAAGACTGCCCTAGTTAGACTCGGTCCCTCGTGTTCGTGGAAGCCTCGTAGCTAGTCAGGGCTTGGACAGCGAGAGGAAATACTGACACCTTCCTCTGCCCCAGCTTCTCCTCTCCTGATCCTGCTATGCCTCCTTAGCATCACAGCTTCTCTGTGGGTTTTTGGGTTTTTTTTTTTTTTAAGATTTGTTTATTCTTATTTGAAAGAGTTACAGCATGAGAAAGCAAGAGAGAGGTCTTCCATCCACTGGTTGATTCCCCCAGATGGATGCCACCCTGGATCTTCCCACGTGGGTGTCGAGGCCCATGCATTTGGCCACCCTCCACTGCTTCTCCAGGCACATAGCAGGGAGCTGCATGGGAAGGAGAGCCTCCAGGACTTGAACCTGCGCCCATGTGGGAGAGGCCCCAGCACCTATCTGCAATTTCAGACAGCAGCCTGAGGGAGGTTGGGCGTAGATAGGGATCACACAATTCTCTCTCCCACTTTTGTGAAGAAGTCCATCTAGATCTAAAAGGATAGATAGTTGAGTGGGGGGCTGGCATTGTGGCATAGAGGTTAAGCCACTGCTGGCAGCACTTTCTGGATTCCCAGTATTGGTGTGCCAGTTTGAGTCTTGGCAGCTCTGCTTCTGATCCAACACCCTGTTAGGTACCCAGATGAAGCAGAGGATGGCCACGCACGTGGGTCCCTGCACTCACTTGGGATGCCCAGGTGGAGTTCCTGTTTTCTGGCTTTAGTGTGACCCATCCTTGACTGTGATGGGTAGTGAACCAGTGGGTTCAAGATCCTTCTCGCTCTCCCTTCCTGCCTCTCTCTGTGTGTTGTCATTCAGCCTCTCAAATGAACAGAAATCTTTAAAACCAGATACAGTAGCATTTCCGAGGTGTGCTGGGATGCTCTGTCTTGCTCAGGGGCTCATGCTGTGAACTAGATGGATGGTTCTAGAGTGACACGCACGTTAGGGTCCCAGATGCCCTGGGGATGGACAGGGAGGAAGCAGGCGTGGATAGGTGTTCGCCTCTCTGGAACCTGCAGGCCAGGCACAGCTCTGAATGTTTCGTGGAAATGAACCACTGCCCAGCAAGGCGCTGACTCTGCAAAACCCTTTGAACTGCACAGAGAGCAGGTTAAAAACAACATAGCAAAAGGGCCTCTCTGAGCTCTTCCTGTGTTCCCCCCTCTTAGGAATGTTCCTGGCCGACATCATCGAAAAGTACTTTGTTTCTCCCACCCTCTTCCGAGTCATCCGATTGGCCCGTATCGGGCGCATCTTGCGTCTGATCAAGGGTGCCAAGGGAATTCGCACTCTGCTCTTTGCCTTAATGATGTCCTTGCCGGCCCTGTTCAACATCGGCCTCCTGCTCTTCCTGGTCATGTTCATCTTCTCCATCTTCGGCATGTCCAACTTCGCCTACGTGAAGCACGAGGCCGGCATCGACGACATGTTCAACTTCGAGACGTTCGGCAACAGTATGATCTGCCTGTTTCAGATCACCACCTCGGCCGGCTGGGACGGCCTGCTGCTGCCCATCCTCAACCGGCCGCCGGACTGCAACCTGGAGAAGGAGCACCCGGGCAGCGGCTTCAAGGGGGACTGCGGGAACCCGTCCGTGGGCATCTTCTTCTTCGTGAGCTACATCATCATCTCCTTCCTCATCGTGGTCAACATGTACATCGCCATCATCCTGGAGAACTTCAGCGTGGCCACGGAGGAGAGCGCCGACCCCCTGAGCGAGGACGACTTCGAGACCTTCTACGAGATCTGGGAGAAGTTCGACCCCGACGCCACGCAGTTCATCGAGTACTGTAAGCTGGCGGACTTCGCCGACGCGCTGGAGCACCCGCTGCGGGTGCCCAAGCCCAACACCATCGAGCTCATCGCCATGGACCTGCCCATGGTGAGCGGAGACCGCATCCACTGCCTGGACATTCTCTTCGCCTTCACCAAGCGGGTCCTGGGAGACAGTGGGGAGCTGGACATCCTGAGGCAGCAGATGGAGGAACGGTTCGTGGCGTCCAACCCTTCCAAAGTGTCTTACGAGCCCATCACGACCACGCTGCGGCGCAAGCAGGAGGAGGTGTCAGCCGTGGTCCTGCAGCGCGCCTACCGCGGACACCTGGCACGGCGGGGCTTCATCTACAAAAAGACAGCTTCCAACAAGCTGGAGAACGGAGGCGCGCAGCGGGAGAAGAAGGAGAGCACGCCGTCCACGGCCTCGCTCCCATCCTACGACAGCGTGACCAAACCCGAGAAGGAGAAGCAGCAGCGGGCCGAGGAAGGCAGGAGGGAAAGAGCCAAAAGACAGAAAGAGGTCCGGGAGTCCAAATGTTAGGGCGGCCAGAGGAGCCGCCACGCCACGCCACGCCATGCCACGCCGATGTAATACTTGCAAGTGAACGATTGTTTACAGACTTCCCGCATCCCTATCAACTCAGAACAGCTGTGGGGACACTAACCCGAAGAAGACCTATGCCAAATGTAGTCTGCTTTCCATGTCCCACGGTTGCATCTCGAGCAGTGACCTGCCAAGGGGCAAAGGACCCTGCTCCCTGGACTCAAAGATTTTTTTTTTTCTAACTTGCTTGGGCAGGTGGTTACTGCATGTTCCACATCAGTCAATGCAGCTTAGGACAAAACTAACAGGATACAAAAACACACACGACAGAGGAGAGACTGCCGAGACCGGCAGCGTTTCTACTGCAGCCAAATGGATTTTTTTTTTTTTTCATTCTGTCGATTCTTGGAAACAGAAAAGCATCACTTGAAAAGTTTGTTCATGCAAACTACCTTTGCATTCTCACCTTAGTTAAGCTAAAGCGGCACAAAGAAAACACACACACACCCATACACCACAGACAACATGCAGTCATTTGCCTTCAGCCCACATCATCTAATTGTTAGTTTATTTGACACAGAGCGTATCTTCTCCACATGGGCGTTGCGTGCTTTGGAGATGGGTGGGGGTGAACAGTCCCCTTCCTTCACACTGAGGAAGGCTTGCTCAGGCCAGTTCCAAAACATCGTGCCCGTTCCATGCGTAGAAACGATTTGCATGATGGCATGCCGTGATCATAAGTCATGCATGACATTCATACGCCACAGGACACTTCCTCTTGCATCCCTCCTCTCCCCACCGTCCCCCCCCCCACCTAGCCACACACAGGGTCAGCCTTCAGACAGGTCCCAGCCCTGCGCGGCTCACTATCTTTGAAGAAAACTTGGTAAGAGGTCCACACCAGCCAAGGTTCTGGATGAGTCCATGAAGGTCTTTTCATACACAGTTTCCGGGTAGGAAAAACATAACCCAACCAACTGACCGCACCGCCGCCACCGCCAAAACCGCCAACAGAAACAAGCAGATGGATCCGTTGCGTGTGTACATTTAACAGACGCCTCTGAACCTACAGCCATCGTTGCCCAGCCCGCGAGATGAACTCAGCAGTGCTGCTGTGCGTCCAGTACCCGGGGAGACTTGTACTATTAACCATCACTGTAAAACCAAATCCTAGGGCTTAACAAACATTTCATTTGTATCTTGCAATATTTTCCAACGATTGTTTACCCTTCATCCTGGAGAACTGACACTCGAGGTGCCAGTGCTATCAGAGTAGCATGTGGTCTCTAGTGGGGGCCAGCTGGGGAACCAAGAAGGACCTTGCCACTGGCGGCGGGGGGCAGGGAATTGGGGGGAGTTCTGATGTGCCCGCTTCGTTCGTTCTCCTGTCCTCCTGCGTTGTGGCCTTCTCCCAGGGCAGGAGGGGCCTCGAGTTGCCCATAGAGACGGAACAGACCCTCTCTCGCTCAGGCAAAGGGTTTGTCCCGAGCTCCCACCTGCCTGCTTCCTTCCTCCATTCCTTCTGCACCTGTTCCTTGAAGGCGGGCGGGGGAGTGGGCAGGCAACGGCACTGGGGGGTGGGGCATAGCTGTGGTTTCTGTCACAATGACAAGGAGACTGCCAGAGGTGGGAAGGAGGAGCAGAGAAGGAGCCGCCACCTCTGAATCAAGCCCACCTGGCCTCTCCACTGCACTGTTTCCTGAAAGAGCAGCCCTTCCTAGTAATCCTTTAGAATACCCTCCATCCTTCCCCTACCCCCTGCTCCACGCCAGCGCATGCCCTTCAGGCCAGTTCTACTCCAGCCTTAGCGACCTGCCATTTGTCACTGGGGGTGGCTTCTGGGGGGTGGGCAGCATCCACGCTTGCGTTCCTTCTCCTGCTGTGTTTAGTCACCCCCCCGGGGCGGGATGGGAGTCGGGGTGGGGGGGATGTCCCCATTCAGTGACTTAACTCCAAAGTCAATAGGCTGCACCTGTCAGCAAGTAGACACCAAGAATGAGGAGAGAGAGAGAGGGAGAGACTTGAGCGTGGAAACCAACTCCAAGTTCTTCCAGGGCCCTCCCCCAGAAGAGAGAGGGACACGCAGCCCGTCCTGGGACACACGGATCTGCCCTGTAGTCAAGCATGTTGGGTGTCGTCCCGCAGCCCACCTGGCTAGTTTTGTATAGAACCAACCACCGGAAGCAGAGCTGCCACCCCTGTCGCAGAACTGTCACTCTGGCCCGAGCCGGCTGCCATGACGTCTGCAGAATTTTTGTACTACACCCAACACCAGATTGGGAAGGGCATCTCTCTTCCATGACCCTGCTAACTGCTGGATGAATGTATAGCAAACCTGTACAGGCTATTACTGGAAACAGCACAAAACACACACACACACACAAGCAGAAGCTGACATGTGGTAATTCTTTTTAAAAAGAACTATAAATACTGTAATATATCATTTTATTTTATTGGCATGCTTTTTTTTTTGTAAATACCAATTACTAATTTATTAAATAGGAAATGGCTTCTGGCTTATGCCATTGTCATGTTTATTTTTATTTTTTTAGACTTTTCTTTCTTCTTAGATGCTGTCTGCCAATGTACATCCCCAAACCAAACAGACAAAAAAAATTTTTTTTATTGCTAATGATCTTTTCCAAAACAACAATATATATACATATATATAATATATATTTTTGTTCCAATGTGCAATAAATTCTAACCACTTCTATGCAAGATCTGGCTAAACTCAATCATTGTCCTCAGACGGGTGAGACAGGGCCCTGCGGTCGGGTCCTGCTGTGTGTGCACTGGGCCTGTCTGGATGCCCTGGAACCTCCACACGGGATTCTTCAGAGGCCCGCCTGCCCCTCCCCGGGTCCTGAGCACGCCCGCTGCCTTTCTCCCCAGTGTCTCCTGGGCCTGGCGCAGAGACTCCCCTCCCCGCCAGCTTCCTGGGCAAGAAGCCACCCCGTCTGCCTCCACACCACACCCCCACACCTCGCCTCACTTTTCTTTCTGCCTACTGTCGCCCCTCCCCAACTTGCTCCCCCACTCACCCATCCCACTCTGCAGTCCTTGGGTAGTGAAATGAAACCAGCACCAGCAGTCCACACCCGCAGTTAACAGGCATGAACCAAGCGGGGGTCGAGTTTGCATGTCCCCACGGAAGCGGTCAGCAGCAGCCACAGCATCACTGCGTGCACACACACACACACACACACACACACACACAAATATATATGGAAATATATAAATAGAGTATAAATATTTATTTTTTTGTAGCCAGGTCCTTGGTGCAGTATTTATATTCCACAATCCACCTTTAAAAAAAAAAAGGACAAAAAAAGCAAAAAAGATGTTGTTCATCCCAAACGCAGAGCGGGCACTGGTCTGGGTGTGCAGGCCGCCCTGTCCCCTTCCTCCCTTCCTCCCGATGCCCCCAGGGGTTCAGCTGGATGGACTCCTAGGCAGCCAGCGCTGTGTGGAAGGCAGGACGGGGAGTGGGGGGGGACAGCAGGAACATCCTCCTCTCCCTCTGGCACCCGGCGTTGCCTGCTGGCAACAGCCCTCTAATGCCAGCACCCAGGGTCCCTGTCGCTTTTTCACCACAACCAGTGTAGACTGTGCACTGGCCAGAGGTGAGATGCACAGAGCAGGGGCTGCTGCGAGGTAGAGGCCAGGGCCGCCCTTCCCAGGAAGCCATCAAAAGTCCAACAACACTGCACTAAGCGAAAAGGAAACGAAATAAAAACGACCCTTTTTCCTGTACAAGGGAAGCCTGTCTTGGTGTTTGTTATTTGTCTCTCCTTTTATTTTTTTGAGTCACCTGGGAGGAGCGGGCTGGGAATTGGGACCTTAGCACATCTTGGGGACAGGAGAGAGAGAGAGAGAGAGAGAGAGAGAGAGAGAGAGAGAGAGAGAGAGAGAGAGAGAGAGAGGAGGCGGGGACAGGAGCTAGAGAGAGAGAAAGGTGGGGCGGGGACAGGAGTCAGAATGCCTCTTGTGCTGTTCCAGGCCAGGCTGAAGCTTAGGGAGAAGAGCCAGGTCCTGCACCCACTCCCAGACTTGCCCATTGCATGCGCCATTCTCCCCCACCCCACCCCACTGGGCCCATTCAAGCCCAGCCCCGTGCCATGCAGCCGACCCAGCTGGGTTGGCCCGACTTGCAGTTGTGCAAAACATGACCCCATGATGCCCGACACACCCACCCCCTCTCTGCTCGCTGCTGGCTGGGTTTCGCTGCACACACCTGCTGGGACTGAGGACACAGAACCCGTCCCAACGCTGGGGACATCCTCAGACTGTGTCCCCTGGCCCGCTGTAGTCTGCTCCGGTGGCTCCGCACTGAGAGATGGTAGCAGTGGCGTGGCAGTAGGTCACATGTCTTCCTCCATCTTCTTCCTCCTCTTCCCTTCTCACCCCCACCACCCGGCCCCCAGCCTCCAGGCCTGCCGTTTGGCTTCTGATTGTATGACAGGAGGCCCAGGTGTCTTCAGGCACGATGCCTTTTTCTTTGCTCAGATGTTGCCCAAAGTTTTGCAAAAAGGCTTGTTCATTTTCAGGTACATCCCCCACTCCATCCCACTCCCCATCCCCCTAGAAAATCTGCTGAGTCACAGTCAGCCGGGGGAGGGGGCGGGTGGAGGACGGCAGGAGAGTAGAGGAAGCCATGCAGGCTGGGGGATGCCCCACGGCCTGCACCCTCCGTTGCCCCGCTGCCCGCTCCCCTGAGGCACCCCGCTGTACCCCCACCTTTGCTGCTGTGTGCTGTACATAGAGGCTGCGTGGGGGTGGGGTGGGCAGGCGTGCACATGCATGTGTGTGTGTGTGTGTGTATGTGTGTAGAATGTACATAGATTATGGGGAGTGTGGTCCAGTGGTGCCAAAAGAGGGACAAAAGGGTGTCCCAGTCCCTGGCTAGGCCGCTGGCTCGCTTGCGTGGCCTTGGGCAAGTCACTTACCCTCGCTGTGCCTCAGTTTCCCCATCTGTCAAATGGGGATAATAATACTGACCTACCTCACAGGGGTGTTGTGAGGCTTCAACTTCATGGTTTTTTGTACAAGCGTTTGGAGATGCAGAGGCCGAGGCGCTCGGGAAGGACTTGGGGGAGACGCGATGGTACCCGTGTGTGCTGCTATTCTGAGAGCCATTTGAAACTGCACTGCTCCAACCACCCCCGCATCTCATCGCCAGGACAGCAGGTCGAGAAACGTCCTTCCTTCCACCCGCTTCCGGGGTTTGCCACGACGACTCTAGACAACAACAACGGAGTTCTTCTGTTCCCCTCGCTGTATCTCCCGCCCTCACCCCCTCCCCTCGACTTGTTCCCCTGTTCTGTTTCAATGAGGAAACGGCAGAAATGCTTGAGCAATGAGAATGTACCCGTGGATTGGAAGTTTCTAGTCTGAAATTTCAACTTTACTTTGTACTGTACATCTTTTTACTTTAGAATTTGCAATAAAGGGTTCCGTCAATCTTGTTTTCAACTCTCCTCTTGCATGGGCGTGTCTTTCTTGTCATGTGGCTGTCACAAGGGACGCCCCCTCCGCCCACCTACACGGACACACAGCTCTCCTCTCTGCCCTCCCCTTGTGGCAGGCAGCACAGGGTGGTGTTGTGTGTGATGCATGCCTCCCCCAGGGTCAGCTCCTTGCCTGGGCTGGTCCTGCCCCCACAGCTTGCTGGCCACTTGCAGGTGGGTGGAAAGGCTTGGGCATTCCGTAGGAACCCCAAGAGGTCCTGCCTGGATGGACAGAGCACCCCAGAGGCAGCAGCCCCTGGAAGTAGACACCCTCTTGCCCCCAGTACACTCCAGCAGGGCCTCAGGCAGAATCCAGTGTTTGGGTTGGGGGGAAGAGCTGCTGTCTCCTTCAGGTCATTACTCAAGGAAACAGCCTGCTCCCTTGGGCTCTCCAACCTGACAACCCCTGGTTCAAACGCTGACACGTTCAGTGCACACTTAAGACTGCCTCTTGGGGGAGCCAGTGTGATGGCTCCGTGGTTCAATTCACTAATCAGTAAGTTCTGGGATCTCATATGGGTGCCAGTTCATGTACAGCTCTCTTTATGGCCTGGGAAAGCAGCAGAGGATGGGACGTGTACCCATGTGGGAGACCCGAAAGAAGCTCCTGGCTTCCCATCATCTTAGCTCCAGCTGTTGTGGCTGTTTGGGGAGTGAATCAGTGGATGGAAGATACATTTTCTCTCTCTCCATATCTCCATAAATCTGTCTTTGCAATAAAAATAATAAAAATGACGGCCTCTTCAAGGGCAAGCATCCCACAACCTAGTGAGTGCTCAGCTGGGCGTCCTGGTTCCTGTTCCACCTCCAACTGCAGTTTCCTGTTAAGGCGTATCCGGGCAGGTGGTGGCAGGTGTGACACTTCAAGTACTCAGTCCTGACCCCCTACTTTTACCATGGCCCAGCAGCTGTTGGCCTTTGGGGAGTGAACCAGCAAGATAGGGGGGCCTTTCTCGCCTCTTCTTTTCAAATCAGACTTAAAAAAAAAAAGCTAACAATGCCACCACTGCGCTATGACCAGTTCCCTTGTATGAAATGGCTTTTGGGGTTCTGAGAGGGCAGTCCAGGATTCCTCAGCACTAGGGCGGGGCACACAGTTCACACTCAAGGGCTGGCTGCACCTGCGGTGCTCCGGAGGGCAGGCCCCCATGCTGGAACTCACACCAGAGCCGCCTCTTGCGCAGGCCATGGTGCGCGCGTTTCCCGTGAACGGACAAATCAACTGCTCCCTCCGGGCGGTGTTTCATGACCTTTATCAGAGCCCGAGGTCCGAGGTGCCCGCTCACGGCCAAGGGCATGGGGGAGCCGGGGCATCAGGTCGCCGCGTAGCCCAAGCCGAGCGGGCCCGCCCCGCCAGCGACACCAGCAGCAGCGGCTGAGTTTCGCACGAGCCGCGCGCCTTGGCGGACCTGCGCCTGGAAGCGTCGAGCGGGCCGGGGCTGCGGGGCCACCCGGGGTGGTCGTCGTCGCCGCCCGTCACCCACAGCGTGAGCAGGAGCACCAGAGCCGCCGCGCCCAGCGCCCCCGCGAAGCCGCCGAGCAGGCCGAGCGCCAGCGGCGAGACCCAGCCCACGGGGCTCCGCTCGTACGGGGGCTGCGGCAGGCGCTCCAGGATCAGCTCCAGCTCGTCCCAGTCGGGCTCCGAGGAGCGCCGGGAGCGCAGGGCCGGCTCGGGGGCCGAGGGCGCGGCGGGGCCCGGAGGCGGCGGCCCCAGGAAGCCCTGCCCGAACTTGCGCAGCTGCAGCGTTGCCTGCTGGTGCAGGTTTTTGCCCAGTTCCCTGGCCACGTCCGGGCGGCCGCAGCGCCGCAGGGCGCGGGCCACGCGGTCCCACGACAGGGACGGGGCCTCGGCAGCCAGCCACACCGCCAGCGCCTCCCGGCAGCCGTCGGACACCTCCTCCCGGTCCCCCGGGGCCTCCCGCCGCCGCCGCCGCGGCCGGGCCGGAGACCTCACCGTGGGCTTCACGGGCCTGGGCCGCGCCAGCCTGTCTTCTGAAAGCCGGGCCAGCTCGGCCTCGACGTCGGGCTCGGGCGCCTCCAGCAGCGAGCGGAAATGGCCGCACTCCTCAGGAGTGAGCAGCTCGGCCAGGCGGATGGCAGCGTGAGGTCCCATGGCGTCCAGGGCTGCCCCGGGGCTCAGGCCCCAGTCCCAGAACACCAGGACCAGAGCCAGCGCTGCCATTATGACCAGGAGCAGGGGTTGTGACCAAAAAGGCCTAGGGGAGCAAGGAACTCCGAATGTCCGCGGTGGGGGAAGGGCTTGCGCCCCATTGTGGGTGGGAGGGGCCAGGAGGCAGGAGTGGACTCGCAGCCCCAGGGACAGGGAGGGACCCACCAAAGGCTTGCAGGACCCGTGGGTACCTCACCCAGACATACTGGGCCTTTCTATGGAAGTACCTGCCCCCCTGGACTCCACATGCATCAGCATTTAAGACACTGCTTGGTTCATGTCCTATCCTAACTGCCTGCTAACGTACTCCCTGGGGAGCACCTGCGGATGGCTTCAGCTCCCTTGCCACCCATCCGGGAGAAGTTCCTGGTGATCCTGTGGGCACTGGCAGAAGGAACCATCAGAAGAAATGCTCTCTCCCTCTTTCTGCCTAATACTAACGGTAATTGAGCAAGACCCAGCGTGGCTTCCCATGCACACTCCCACTGAAGTCCTCTGCTACCTCTTCTCCATCACCCGTCCCATCTCCCTGACCCCATTCTCTGCTCCTCTGGATGTGTGAGGCAGCGCTTCCAGCCCCGCACCCCCCACACCAGGGCTCTGCTGGCCTGGACTCACTTCCTCCCTCCCAAGGGGCCCTGGCACTGGCTGTCCTGCAGGTGCTGCTCTGCTGTCCCACTGCCTGGGTCCCTGCCCTGCTGTCAGTCACCTTCTGTCTGCCACGTCTCCCTTAGGCCAGCCTCCTTCCTGTCCCCAGGGTACCCTAGAAGATCGGCCAAGGGCCTTCCTGGTCCCCATAGCAACTCAATACAGAATAACTTTTTTTTTTTAATTTTTATTACAAAGTCAGATATACTGAGAGGAGGAGAGACAGAGAGGAAGTGGAGCTGCCGGGATTAGAACCAGCGGCCATATGGGATCAAGGCGAGGACCTTAGCCACTAGGCCACGCTGCCGAGCCCAATACAGAGTAACTTTTATAAAGATACATTGAATCCACCAATATGTGAGAGAATGAATCTTAAGAAGCAGAGAGAGTCCCCCTAGCTACAGCGAGCTCCCAGTCACGCTCCAAAGCAGTCTGAAACAGCCAGGGCTGGTCTGGAGCCAAGAGCCAGGAGCTCAGCAGGACTCGTGTGCCGGAACCCAGTTCGAGCCACACCACTGCCTCTCCCAGGGTCTGCCTTGGAACTGGGACCCAGGATTTGACTCCTGGCATTCTGACACACTAAGCTAAATGCTCATCCCAGGGGCCCAGCTCTACGGCTCAACTGGCTAATCCTCTGCCACACTGGCATCTCATATAGGCACCAGTTCATGTCTCAGCTGCTCCACTTCCCATCCAGCTCTCTGTTTGTGGCCTAGGAAAGCAGTCGAGGACAGCCCAAAGCTTTGGGACCCTGCATCCGCATGGCAGACCTGGAAAAAACTGGCTCTTTACTTTGGATAGGCTCAGCTCTGGCTGTTGCAGCCATTAAGGGAGTGAACCAGCAGATGGAGACTTCTCTCTGTAAATCTGCCTCTCCAAAAAAACTGAATAAATCCTTTAAAAAATAATAATAAAATGGGCCCGGCGGCGTGGCCTAGCAGCTAAAGTCCTCGACTTGAACGTGTTGGGATCCCTGATGGGCGCCGGTTCTAATCCTGGTAGCTCCACTTCCCATCCAGCTCCCTGCTTGTGGCCTGGGAAAGCAGTCGAGGACGGCCCAAAGCCTTGGGACCCTGCACCTGCGTGGGAGACCCGGAAGAGATTCCTGTTTCCTGGCTTCGGACTGGCTCAGAACCGGCCGTTGCACTCAGTTGGGGAGCAAATCATCGGACGGAAGATCTTCCTCTCTGTCTCTCCTCCTTCTGTATATCTGACTTTGTAATAAAAAATAAATAAATCTTTTTAAAAATGAAATAAAATGTCCACTCCAGGTTGTGAATTCTTGTCAAGTCGGCCCCTGTCCTCTCTGCCTTCAGAGGCTTGCTGGGGGTGTGGAGGTCCCGGTGATGAGGTCCAGCCCCTCCCCTGCTTCCTTCCCCCAGCTCTGCCTGCTGCTGCTGCCCTCCCAGCCCTGCACACGGGATGTACTTTCCCTGACCCGCACCACCTGGGCAACACCTGAGACCACCTGTGAGCCTTCTCTGGTAGCGCTCACCTGGACACGAGATGGCAGCCAGTGTTTCTCGAGGGTCTTCTGTATATCCAAACACGGTTCCGGCTGTGAAAATATAGACAGACATCCAGCCCTCTCCCCCAAGCAGCAGCATCCAATTGTCCTTTCAATGATTATTTGAGGGTAAGCGATTGAGAGTGCTGCCATCTAGTGGTTTATCCCCAAATGTCCATACTGGTCTTGCCCAAAGCCATGGGCCCACATTAGCAGGAAGTTGGCGTCAGGAGCTAGCACTGGGTATCAAACTTAGGCACTCCTATGTGGGATGCAGGTGTCCTAGCCAGCATCTTCACCAGTAGGCCCAGTAACCTCTAGTTGCATTCTCTCAATGTTCTTTTATTTAAAGATTTTTTAATTTTTACTGGAAAGCGGATCCAGAGAGGAGAGACAGAAAGATCTTCCAGCCGCTGGCTCGCTCCCCAAGTGGCTGCAATGGCTGTAACTTAGCAGATCCAAAGCCTGGAGCCAGGAGTTTCTTCCTGGTCTCCAATATGGGTACAGGGGCCCAAGGTTTTGGGCCATCTTCTGCTGCTTTCCAGGCCCCAAGCAGGGAGCAGGATACGACGTGGAGCAGCAGGACCCGAACCCGTGCCTATGGGGGATCCCGGCGCAGGCAGGGGAAGGATAAGTCAATTGAGCCATGGTGCCATGCCCCTAGCTGCATTATCTTTAAGGATTTATTTATTTATTTATTTATTTGAAAGGGTTATGGGCAAGGTAAAGTGCAAACTGGTTCACTCCCCAAACGGCTATCACAACCAACACTCAGGTCATCCCACTGCTTTCCCAAGTACCTCAGCAGTGAGCTAGATCAGAAACGGAGCAGCTGGGACCTGAACCAGCGCCCCTGGGGATGCCAACCTCAGAGGCCACCGCACCGGCTGCCCCACCCACCACTTGGGACCCCACCTGGGTCATCTGCGCTGGGCTCTGGGCTCTCCAGGAACAGTGGCTGCACGTGACCCTTTCTGTACCCTCAATGCCACCCACAATGGCTGCACTCAGCGGAGTAAAAATCCAGGGGGCCAGGAAGCAAGTTGGGCCTCCACGGCCAAGGGCCCCCCACCACCGGAAGGCTGAACCCTGGAGCCACGCACCCGGGTCCTGGCACACCTGCGTGTCTCCCTGAGGGGAGGGACGACTTAGCCTCCTGCAGGCCTGGCTCAGCCCCAAGCAGGGTGCCAGGCACATGGCATCCCCTGAGCTCTCTTCCATTTTCAAGGATTTTTCTGGGAGAAGCAGGCGTCTCCCATAGTAGTGAACACACTCCAGGTTGTTGACCTGGGTGGGCTTCCGGCTGATGCAGACTCCGGCAGGCAGTGGGGGTGGCTCCAGTGCAGCTGGCAGGAATTGCTGCCTCCTGGCATCAGCCCAGCTGCGGCAGGCCCTGGGAGACTGAGCCAGTGGAACCTCACGCTCGGTCTGCTAAGATCTGCTCTGAACAGATCTTGGAGGGGGGTGGGGAGGGCTCCAGAAGCTGTGGTCGGAGCTTTCCCAGCCAGTGCTCACCTTGTCAGTCTCCCTGCTGATACTGAGCTGTCAGTCGGGACTGCTAGATGATTGGGGGAAGGAGGCTAGAGGGTCGCCTTTGACCTGAAGTGCTGGGATGTGGCTGGCCAACCCCCAGAATGGGAACAAAGATAAGCACAGCTCTAGCTGTGCTCAGGGAGGGCTCCTGTAGGGTGTGGCTCACTCCTCGTCAACCCCCCTTCCTGCATGTACTCATTCATTCATGCTGTTCTTTGCCCCACATACAGCAGGGCTTGGGCACCTGCAGACGGCCTTCCCCCATCCCACCAAGCTGAGCTTCTCACCCTGGAGCCTCGCTCCCCCACCCGCCTCATCCCTGCCAGGTACTGGAAGGGCTAAACAAGTCCCGTGGCACTTTTTTGCTGAAGGAACAGAAACACCTCCCAGGGGTTGCCC
The DNA here is from genome assembly GCF_030435755.1 of Ochotona princeps. NCBI lineage: Eukaryota > Metazoa > Chordata > Mammalia > Lagomorpha > Ochotonidae > Ochotona > Ochotona princeps. The sequence continues at coordinate 52,003,722 of NC_080846.1, read as the reverse complement.
AGCCATTCTTTGAGGGCTCCCAACATTCAGCTGCCCCTCCTTCCCCCTTCCCCTCCCCCCTGCAAGAAATCGCTAGGAAACCACCTGTCATCACTTTAATACTGTGTGATACTTTCTTTTAAAATACAGTCTCTTCTGAGGTAGACATGCCACAACTGCAGAGCATCGTCAGACAGGAGATAAATACGTCCATGTACAACACGCAGCAAAATGAGGTAGAAATGGTTACAGCTGCAGGATGGGGGTCTGGCCAGGCTATCCCAGGCCACCCTGCCCATTCTCCCGCTGCTGGCCCTGGGATTCTTTGGTATGCCCCCCACCGACACTGCTAGGGCCGAACATGCCCCAATACCCAGGATGTAGGTGCTGTAGCCTAGGGGGCTGTGTCCTTGTGCAAAGTCCCCCCCACCCCATATCTGGGGAACCAGAAGAGCCTGGGAGAGGGCACCAGAGTCTTGGTCAGTGAGCTCCCATCCACTCCCAGGGCCATCTGCCTCCGAGAGGAAGACAGGGATGCGGGTCCCAGCCTGCCTCGCCCACCTGCCCCTTGTGCGTGCGCACACACCTGAGAGAGAACCCCTGGCTCCTCCCCCGCCCTGCCAGGCTGGTTGGCAGGAGAGAAGGGTCAGGAAGAGACCGAGGGGCAGAAGCAAGCAGCTTTGCTTGTCAGTGCTGCTGGGCCAGCCCTGGCCCTTGGCACCTTGGCACCTGGAATGTCCCCCAGGGACATTCTTCCAGCCCAAGAAGGTGGTGGTGGTGGTGGTGGTGGTGGTGGTATACAGACTCTAAAGGAGCTACGGGGCAGGGAGGAGGGCTGCGGTGGGAGAAGCAAAAATAGGGGAGGGTGCCCAAGAGCCATGAAGCAGGCTGGGACACCGAGTCCTGCTCCTCCCAGCAGCCTGCTGGGCCAGGAAGCAGAGTAATCAGGGACCAGCCTGGTGGCCAGTGTGTCTGGGGATGGGAGACTAAACCCTCCAGGGTGGACACCCCCAGCCCCCGTCCATCTTCACCCTCACCTGAGCTCAAACCTAGGCCTGGCGAGGACCCGAGACGGTCCTCCATCCCTGGAGGATCCTCTTGGCATAAGTTACCACGGACCTCGGCCCTGGGCAGGGCCAGGTGAAGTGGCCTCCGGGCGTGACTTTCTGTCTGCGACCTCCATCCTTTGGGGGGTTGCCACCCACTCCACCTCGCCCCCAGCCTCAGTCTACTTGTTAGGCTTGGGCGTAGAAAACCCACAAGGGGATCCCAGCTCTGGGTTAACCCTCTCCCAGAAGACAATAGGCCAGGGACAAGGGGTGGGGTGGGGGAAAGCAGCAGGTACCCCTACAGCCCTGCCAATGGGACCAGGGAAGAGGCCCTGAGCAATACATTCAGCTTCTAAGAGTCCCAGCCAGGGCTCTGGGGCATCCCTAGGCCTGCCCGGACGCCAGCCTGCCAGGGAGGGAGGGCAGGCGGGGCAAGGGTGGGGCACCCGCCGAGCAGAGCAGCCAAAATCTGACATTCTTTCGGAGGTCAGTTTCTTCCTGAGTTGTTTAAAAAAAAAAAAAAAAAAAGCAAAATGCTACACATCTTACAAAAATAAGAGGCCTAAGAAGTCCAGGAAGCTACACTTCTGGGATTTCTCCTCAAAAACAAAAACAAACAAAAAAAAATTAAAGATAATAATAATAATAATTAAAAAAAAACTCTTCTTTGGGCTTTGGGTGGTTTTTGTTTTTCTTCCCAGCTGAGTAGGGGGATCATAGGGGTGGGTTGGGGGAGGGAAGCCCCCTGAGTCTCCCCACCCCTCCAACACACACACATTCCCAGCCCGAGATGGGGTGGGGTGGGGTAGGTCAGAGATAGCAAGTCGGAAGGAGAGTTGCAGAAGGCAGGCAGGGGCCTCGAGGCGCGGGGAAGCGCCAGCAAGAGAAACAGGGGTGCCGGCAACCAGAGCGGAGCGGTTACAGCGGCATGAGGCCAAGAGAGGACAGGGACGGTGGCGGGATGGGAGTCCCTCTCGAGGTGGGACGAAGATGGCGTGCCTCCCCTCCGCAATAAATAGGAGAAACCTGAGAACATGGCGCAGCTGGCATCTGGCCCCGCGTGCACCAGAAGCGTTTTACACCCAAGAGAACTCCACCAGCAGGGCATCCCTCACCCCACTCCACGTGCGCCCACTCCCAGCCCTCTTTGGCCAACAATGTTCCCACTAGCCGAGGAGGAGCAGGACTGAAGAGGCAGGAAGGGCCGCTTGCCGCCCGCATGCCCTCAGTGTCCGGAGCCATACATTTTGTCCCACTCCACGAACGAGTCCAGCTCCTTGGGGGACACCCTGGGGCCCACCTTGCTCAACGCTGCTTCCAAGTCCTTGTAGGAGAGGGGCCTCCGCAGCCCCGGGAGCCCCGCGGCGGCCGCAGCTGCCTGCTGGCACAGCTGCCCCAGCTCGGCCCCGGAGAAGCCCTGTGTGCCCTGCACGAGGGCAGCCAGCTCCCGCTCGCTCAGAGTACAGCCCTGCTGGGACAGCAGCCTCTGCAGGATCTGCCCCCGGGCCGGGCCGTCGGGCAGCGCCACGTAGAAGCGCAGTGCGAAGCGCCGGCGGGTCGCCTCGTCCAGGGCCGCGGGCCGCGCTGTGGTGCCCACGACCAGCACGCCGTCGGCCCCAGCGCCGCCGCCGCCGTCCAGGCAGGCCAGCAGCGGCGCCTGCAGCGCGCCGTCCTCGCGGCCGGCCAGCAGCGCCTCCAGCTCACTGATGAGCAGCACGGCGGGCGGCCGACAGCGCGCGGCCGCGAAGGCGGCCTGGAGCAGGCCTGCGCCCTCGGCGGCGCCTGGAGCGGCCAGGGTGGCACCGCGCACACGCAGCAGCGAAGCGCCCAGCTGCGTGGCCAGGCAGCGGCCCAGCAGCGTTTTGCCGGCGCCGCGCGGCCCGAAAAGCAGCACGGTCCGTGGCGGGCGCGGGCTGCCCGGGTAGGCAGGCGGCCTCAGCAGCGGCCACACGAGCTCCTCCTCCAGTGCCGCCTTGAGCGCGCCCTGGCCCGCCACGTCGGCCCACTGCACCGGGGGTCCGCAGTCCAGCATCTTGCTCGTCACCAGCTCCAAACCTTTAAGAGGCTCCCCCGACGGCACGGCGAAGCCCCCGCGGGCAGCCGGCACCGGGGGCCGCTCAGAAAACTTCTCAAAGGGCTCGAGCTGCGGGCCGTAGACCGGGGACCCCAAGACCTTGAGCGGCACGCCGGTCCCCGCGTATTTGCCCGACGGCTCCTCCGCGGCTGCAGACAGCGGCTTCGCCCGAAACCCGTTGCCCCGACCCTCGCCGTTATCCACGGCGGGGTAGGCGGCGCCGTCGGCCGCGGGTGCTTTGGGGGGCTCATACGCATACTTGCGGTAGCGGCCCTCCGCGCCCTCGTCGGCGGCCTTGCGCTTCAGTGACACGCTCGCTTCGGTGCCTGGAGCCACGGTCTGGAAGCCATAGGAGGCGGGCGCCGGGCGCGGCGGCGTGGGCGTGGGCGCGGGCAGGGGCGTGGGCGCTGCGAGGCCGGAGGGCAGGTAAGGGGCTGGGGGTGCGGCCGGGGGCGGCGGGAGGGCGCCGTAGCCGGGCTGCGCCGCCGCGTAGCCGCCCGTGGGGTAGTTATAGAGCGGCCCCGAGGGGCCGTACCCCGGTGGGGGCGGCGGCTGCAGCAGCGCGGCCGGAGGCGGCGGCGGAGGCGGCGGGGGCAGCGCGGCACCGGTCTGCGTGCAGTAGCCAGGCGCCAGGTAGCCACTTGCGTATCCTGCTGCGTATTCCGGCGCAGCTGTCGCTACCGACGGACCTCCGCAAGCATTGCCGGCATACAGGGGTTCAGGTAAGTTCCCTGCTAAAACCGGGGAGCCTCCTAGGCCCCCCGACCCACTCCCGCTCCCAGACTTGGTTCCCGCGAGGCCCTCGTGCAGGGAGGCCAAGGGATAGGGCGGCTCAGGCCCAGGCCAGGGCTCGGGGTCCGCCTTGGCACCGTTGAGGAAGGCGGCGTCGCTGTAGCCTCCCAGGGCAGGGCGCTCATAAGGCGAGTCCAGGACCCCCGAGTATTTCTCTGCGTAGCGCTTCAGGAGGTTGGAGGCCGTGAGAGCGGAGATGTCGTCGTGTGCCCAAGCATAGTGACAGCGCTGGCGACCAGTCGGGGGCAACTCCAGCTTGTGAGCGGGTGACGGGGTGGTGGAGGACACGTCGAGGTGTTGCTCTGGCCACTGGTTGAGGGGCTGGGCGTGTTCCGGTGTCCAGTGCATCTTCGACAGAGCTGCAGGTGCGAGGGAGAAAGAGGCGCAGCAGATGAGGGTCTGCAGGGCCCTGGCAACCCGGAGCCCTCCCTCCAGCTCCACCAGCTAGTAGCACCCACCACCTACCCCGCCCCCAACACACACACACATACTCTGGGGACAGCCTCCCTCTGGCCCCTCAGTCTCCTTCCTGTTCCAGAATTAATATGGTCTAGAAATATTGCTCTCGGAGCCAATGTGACCTTGTAGGCAGTGGCTATGCGTTTGTCCTGGCCAGCCACTGGCCATGCCCCCTTTGGGGACTAGTGAAAGATCAGAGGAGGGTGGCATAGCCTGGCCCCAGGAATAGTCCAACCCAGGCCAGGCTCCTAGGCAACAGGCGTGTGCTGGCTGCTCACACACTGTCCCAGGGCCCAGGCCCCTCAGTTAACTCTAGGCATCCCTGAGATTCCAAGGAGTCAGCAGATAGAAGTTCTCTCTGTCTCTTCCATTTCTCTTTTTCCATTTCAAATATATATTTGGGGGTCTGGCACGATAGCATAGTGATTAAAGTCCTCGCCTTACACGCGCCAGGATCCCATTGGGTGCCGGTTCATATCCTGGCAGCCCTGCTTCCCATCCAGCTCCCTGCTTGTGGCCTGGGAAAGCAGTAAAGGACGGCCCAAAGCCTTGGGACCCTACACCCCTGTGGGAGACCTGGAGGAGGCCCAGAGGAGCTCTTGGCTCCTGGCTGCAGATTGGCGCAGCTCCAGCCATTGTGCTCACTTGGGGAGTGAACCATCGGATGGAGGTTCTTTTTCTCTGTCTCTCCTCTCTGTATATCTGCCTTTCCAATAAAAAGAAATAAATCTTTAATATATATATTTTTTCAAAGATTTATTTTTACTGGACAGTCAGATATACAGAGACAGAAAGAGCTTGCATCCACTGGTTCACTCCCCAAGTGGTTGCAATGGTGAGAGCTGAGCCAATCCGAAGCCAAAAGCTTCCTCCAGGTCTCCCACAGGGGTGTAGGGTCCCAAGGCTTTGGGCCGTTCTTTACTGCTTTCCCAGGCCACAAGCAGGGAGATGGATGGGAAGTGGAGCAGCTGGGACACGAACCGGCGCCCATATGGGATCCTGGAGCATGCAAGGTGAGGATTTAGCCACTAGACTATCACATCGGGCCTTCAAAAAAATAAATCTTAAAGGCATGAGCCAGACTCTGCCATGAGGGATGTGGAGCCTGGACAAATGCAGGATCTCAGCCTGTGGCTCCAATGGGAAGGCCTTGTTCTAGAACAAAATCTCAAAGACGGAAAGGACCCACAGCAGACCCAGAGACATCATCAGAGTTTCTGATGTGGATCAATTCTCCAACCTAAGCTTTTCATGAGAAAAGTCACGTCACAGGCTCACATACTCTCATAGTCTTCTACAACATTTTTTTTTTATTGGGTTAACTCGCTAGTGCTTTGCTAAAACATGGGGCCAAGGAGCAGGTGGGCAGGTGGATGACAGCCTCTGCAGCGTGCGGCAGCGGGAATGTGGCCTTGCAGCTCAGGCCAGCGTGCAACCCCTGATTAGGAGACCTCAGCTTGGCCTGAGCTGCTGCCCTGCCAGGTCGGAAGCAGCAGGACACCCCCAGGCCCAAGGCACAGCACCCTCAAAGGTGCACAGTATAATGGACCAGAATTGGCATCTATGTCACCTGCCTCCCGTGGCAGAGTCCCTGGCCTCCAGTCCCAGCCCTGCTGCTCGCCAGGGTGCACCCCGTGTGGAAGACCTGGATTCTGCTCCTGGATGCAGGCTTAGGTCTAGCTCAGCCCCAGCTGTTGCAGGCATTTGGGGAGTAAAGCGGCAGATGTAGATGGTGCGTGAATTTTGTGATACAGTAAGCCAGAGCTTACTTTCTCTTCCTCGAGGCGCCTCTGGAAAACTCCCAATAAGTCCTCAAATCCGTGTGTAATATGATTTGTATCCCCATTAGAAGTAGAGCTTGGAGCACAAGCAATTCAAGCCACCCATGGGGACGCCCACATTCCACATCAGCGAGGCAGTCCTGACTCCTCCACTTTCAGTCCAGTGTCCTGCTAAGATGCAGCCTAGAGGCAGGCAGGGATGGCTCAAGTCCCGGAGCCCCATCAGGCACACGGGAGACCAGGATGGAGTTCCAGGCTCCCGGCTTCAGCTTGACCCACCCCGGATGGGTCAGGTGTTTGGGAAATGAACCAGCAAGATGGATGATGTGTCTCTGTCTCTCAGCCTTTGTGATAAATTAAAAATGAAAAGGTTGGAGCAAGTGAAGTAACGAAAGGGCAGTCTCCTATATAGATCAAAGCCTCACTGAATTCTCTCTCCGTGGCCATGATCTGACATTGGTGGCAGAGGACAGCCTGTAAACAGAGCCACTCTCATTTTCATTATCCTAGAGAAGGTGTCGCGGCCCCATCGGAGGGCCGACCTTGACTCCCTCCAAAAGGCAGGAGGCAAGAAGGCAGAGCCAAAGCAGCTCTTGCTGGGAGACAGGCGGTGTTATCTGGTGTAACGGGACCAGTTTCCAGGAACACCCAAGTCCCGGGAAGCTGTGGGTGCGCAGGAATCAAGCCCTGCATTGCTGGCAAGGACCTCAAACCTACGTGGGGCTTGATTTTCCTCTGTTTACCAGTAGCTCTGCTTGGGCTTCTTCCCAGGAAAGGCAGAGAGTTGGCCCCTGGCTAGGGGAAGGCTCCAACTGCAGAGAATGACGCAATGTGCATTTACAAACAGCTGAGGGACAGGACTCCAAAGGCAAACAAAGGAGTGGTCGCGTTCCAGCTGCCCCGACTCTGGGCTGAGCACCCAGCCACCAGTGCCAACCCTGGCCTCCAGTAGCCCTCTGAGAGTGCGCACCTTCAGACCAACCCCGCGGGCCCTGGCCGGTCCCGCCAGCCCTCCTGGGCACCTGTACCCCAGCTCTGGGCCGCTGCTTTGCATCTGCCCCCAGACTCAGGTGCTACTGACCTCTTCTGCAGAGGACGCTCCATCCAGACTGCTTGCTGGCTTCCCCAGTCTCCTCCCAAGCCGGCCCTTCCGCCCCTTCCACTCTGCATGAGTCTCTGCTCATTTTAGCCAGGAAAGAAAGGCAGAAAGCCATCGAGTCCATCTCCCTCTGCCTCTACCCCTGTTTTTCACCTGGAGGTCCACCTGCAGGCTGTTGGGTTGGTCCTCAGGCCAGAGCTGCCCTGTGCCAGCCCCGCCCTTGGCAAACCGGAGCCTTCGCCATGACCCCATCGACGCAGCCCCACCCGCAGCAGCCAGCCCCTCTGCTCGCCTCCTTCATTCCTGCTCCACGCACAGAAAGCTGTGAGAGGACCTCTCCACGTGGCCCGCCCACCAGCAAGGCACAGCTGGCCCGCAGCACCACTGACCTTAGTCCCGGATGGAGCCTGCGGATCCCCCACCTCTCCCTTCCTTCTCTCAGGGAAAAGGACAAAGGTCTGGCCAGAACTCAGCGCTCCAAGGCGCAGGCTCCCCAGGAGGGCCCAAGAAGGGCAGAAATCCGAGGCAGAGAGAGAGGTGAAGCTGAGCCCAAAACGCAGTTCACGTGAGTCCAGGCACAGCAGCTTGAGCAAGCACAGTGGCAAGCAGAGCACAGGAACCCTGCACATGTGCACAGCACTCAGGCTGTACCCACTGTCTCCAGGTCCATCACACAGTGACAGCCCACCTTCCCCGCCGTCCATCTCCTGCAGGGAGGATCTCTCCAAAACCTCCTCCCATCTGGGTTCCCAGGCCACACCCCGCCTCCTCCGTGAGCAGAGCTGGGGACCAGGTGAGGCCCTTGGAATGGGGTCAGTGGGGAGAGTACAGGCTTTGACTCAGGGGACCTGGGCTTGAGGAAGACCAAGGCTCTGCCTGATCCCCCCACCCCCATTGGCCTTGACGTTAAAGAGCCTATAGGGTGACCTTGAGGGACAAACAAGGATGTGTGTGAGGTCCCCAGGGCTGTCCGTGAAGGACACAGCCAGGGCCCTGGTTCTGCAGGTGATGCTGCGCGTGTCATTCCTGGAGAAGGGAACATCTTTCATGGCCCCGAGTACCATCCTTAATGGAGGCGGAGACAGAGAGAGGATGGAAGCTTCAAGGTCTGCCGTGGAGCTCAGCACCTCAGACCCACCGCAGGCCTGGTGGGTCTGCTAGCCTTGCCATCCCCCCTGCTCTTCTGACCTTATAGCCAGAGAGCTGGGGCTGTGATGCAGCTGAACCCACACTCCCTGGCACTGGCCCAGAAGCTGCTGTCTCTCTTCTCCTCCAGACCACACAGGAGGATTTGTGTCTCCTCCCAAGACCTGTGTACCTGCTGCCCGATCATCTCAAAGCGGGGCAGACAGGGCTCTGTGGGTCCTGTGGCCTTCCCAGGTTGGGGCTGGGAATCTGGAATAGAAGAGGGAGGGGCCAGGGCTTTGCTCCCGACTCATGCAGGGCCCCTGTGCATGTCAGAAGCTGGAGCACTGCTGGGTTGCACCTGTGAAGTGCGGTGTTCCAGCTCCCAGGCACCTGCACCCGGCAACAGTGACTGGGTGCAGGCGGGAAGTAGACACACACGCACAGTGTAAGAAGGCTTCCCGAACCAGCAGGAGGTATGGGCCTTATGGCTTGGCAACCGCCTCTGCACAGTGCCATACCTGTGAGCCACATGGTCCAGCTGCCACGTGTCCTGAGGGTGCCTCTCGGACGCCATGGGCCGTAGCTCTCCACACATCAGGCCTGATGCAGGCCTCACATGCTGTGGTACGAGCCACCTCTCGAGCACCGGCACCATCATTGGACGGCCACAGACAGCTCACCTCACTCCACTTCCCTCCCTCATTCGTCTGACTGGATGGCTGGCTTCGGCAGGTGGGCCTCAAGCATTTCCTTTTTGTCTAGAAACCTTTCAAATAAAGCGTAGTGGGTTAAGCAACTACTTGCAGCACCAGCATCCACATCCCACATGGAGGACTGGTTCCTCTGCTGGCTTCTTTAACTTTTTTAAGGCAGAGTTACAGAGACAAGAAGAGACAGAGAAAGAGCTCTTCCATCCACTGGTTCACTTCCCAAATGTCTACAACAGTGTGGCTGTGCCAGGCTGGAGCCAGGAGCCGGGAGTTCCCTCAGGGTCTCTCACATGGGTACAGGGGCCCAATATTTGGGCCATCCTCTGCTGCTTTCCCAGGCACATTATTAGGGAGCTGGATGGGAAGTGGAGCAGCTGGGATTCGAACCAGTACACATAATAAAATGTTGGCATCTCAGTCAGCAGCTTAACCCACTCTGCCACAGCTCTGGCGCTGCCTCAGTCCCTGCCAGCATGGGGGAGACCAGGATAGAATTCCTTGGATTCTTGACCCAAACCTAGCTCTCATGGGCATTTGCAGAATGAACCAGTAGATGGAAGACCTCTCGTCCTCTCTCGGTACTGACTTGAAAAAATAAATTATATTCAGGTAGGTGGGTAGGAAGGGCTCCCACTCCCTCCCCAAGGAGATCCCAAGACCCCCACCCCCAGATCTTCCAGACACTGCAGCAAGAGGCGGGCTTGGGGGCAGGCTGAAGGAGAGGCAGCTGGACAGGCAGCTCCGTGCCTGTGTGGGATGTGTGGGAAGGGGCCGGCGCCTGCCGTCCTCCCGCGCAGGGCTCTCCCCGGGCTCCATTATCTCAGCCAGGGCCTGCGGGGCTGGAGGGAGAATCCCATTGTCCAGCCCCAGCACAGGGAAATCTTATTCATCCATTTCCCCCTTTTGTCCCAGGCTTTTTGTCTACAGCTCACAACCGGTGCTGTCCTGGGGGAGTCTTGCCTGGCAGAGTTGGAACAGGGCTGTGCCTACTCCTCTGAGCCCTGCCCCCTCACATGCCAACCCCCATTCCTGCAAGAAGAAAGGCAACAGAGGCATGACCAGAGCATGCTGGAGGGGCTGCTCACCTGCCCCCAGCTGCTGTGCCCTCTCCCGCCTGCACTGCCAAGTCCCGGAACGTTGCCTTGCGGTTTATGGTGGCGGAGGGGGGTGGTACAGGGACCCGGCCCAGGATCTGGCTTGCATAGGGCTCAGTGCCTGTTCGGGATGAGCAGAAGGAGGCCTAGGCTGTGGCTGCGAGACTGACCCAGCATGGGGAGGCTTCAGGCGCACCTCCCAGTCAGCAAGTTTTCATGCCAACACCCAGTGGGCCACGGGTCTGGCACTGAAGACACATGGGTCCCACCCATTCTCCCAGGCTGAAGCAGACTGCACTGGGCAAGGAAGGAGGTGAGAGTGGCCACAGCAAGACAGGTTGGAAGGGAGAAACAGAAAGAGAAAGGAGGGGGAGGGGAGGCAGAGATGTTGGCCAAAGGGTGCAGAACTCGTGCTAGACAGAAGGGGGCGTGAGTTCAAGAAGGCTATCTTCCAAGGTGGTGATTACAGTCAATGAGGACAGGCATCTCGGGGAATTGCCGAGAGTGTATTTGAAGTGCTCACATCATAGGTAAACAAGTGTGTGTGATCACGCACGTGTGAATTAGTGATTTAACCATTTCACAATGTGTATAGATTTCAAGGCACCGTGCTTGTACACCGTCAGTGCATACAGATGTCTGGAATTTTTCCTTTGAAATCCAGAGAGAGAGAGAGAGAGAGAGATTTTCTACCTGCTAGTTTACCCACCCCACCCCCAAATGCCTGCCACAGCTGGAGCTTGGCCAGACCAAAGCCAGGAGGCTAGAACTCCATGCAGGTCTCCCAGGTGGGTGGCAGGAGCCCAGGCACATTAGCAGGGAGCTGGGACTCAAACCAGGTACTCCACCGGGGATACAGGTATCCCAGGCAGCGACTCCACTCACCCTGAGTGAAAAAAAAAAAAAATTCAGTTGGTGTTCCACCTACTCCATTTCCCATCCAGGGGGTGGATGGGGGCAGCTGGGGAGAGAGGGACAGGGCAGCATCTGGGAAGGTGACAGCTGGCCCAAGGTCACAGGGCTCTCTGGAGGCAAAACCGGAATCAGAGCAGAGATCTGCAGCCCAGGGGCCTTCAGACCAGCTGGCGTTTGTCCCACCAACTCAGGCTGGGTCAGGCTAGGGTGCCAGCTACAGAGCCCAGCCTCTCCTGCCCTCCCACTCCAGACTAGGTGAGGATGGGGTTAGGGTTAAGCTAGCCAGCACAGCTCCCCATCAGGGCCTGGGACGGTCAGCTCTGCCCTTGGTAGATCCAGGGTCAACCCTCATTTCAGGGGCCCTCCCTCTGCTCAGTCTTTCCCAGCCTTCAAAGTCCACAACAAGCCCGCCTTCTATTGGGCACACCTCCCCCATCCCGGCCACTCCAGCTCTGACCCAGCTCTGGCCTCCTTGGGGAAGCTGGAAAGAACACAATGACGTGAGAGCATGAGCAGTCCCACACCCCACTCTCCCCCTGCCTCAAGGCCCTCTTTCCTCTGCACCCCTAGTTCCCTCCACAGACTCATTCGGCCCAGCCCACAAAGACTGCGACTTCCTCCATGTCATGAGAACAAAACAAAATATCTAAATCTCCCTCCAACCACATCCTCCTCTGTGTACCTGCTGTTCACTCTACACCTGCTCCCCCAAGAACACCTACGGCAGTGGCCCCTAGAGCAATTGATGGTTCCTGGAGCCTCTCCAAGTCAGGCATTCTGCCAAGACCTTCACCTGCCTGGCAAGCATGCAGCCAGCCCTCGGAGTTGTGGGGCTCCTTGGATGACCCCCCCCACATAGCCTAAACATGGCTCTCCAAGCCGAAGTCCCCCCTACACCTCTCTACACTGGCACATCAGTATCAATACTTCTCAAGTCAACCTCCAGCTCCTGTCTCACCACCACCACCTTCCCCAGTCTTCCCATCACAGACCAGGGCATTCTGGTTGCCGAGGCCAAAAATCTTGGGGTCACCCTCTCTTTCATTTAATCTGATCAGTGCTTTCTTGTCTGTGCACCCAGGAAGAACAGGGACTTTGTTAACTTTGCTGCTACATCGCAGGCGTCTAGCACAGTGCCTGGCACACAGCGAATTCTTAACAGACTGTAGCATAAATGGATGGATACATGGATGAATGGGGTAAGTGGGTTGATGAATGTGTATGTATGGATGGACAGGGATGGATGGATGGATGGGTGGGTGGGTAGATGATGGATGAGTGGCTGAATATGTGTGGATGGATGAATGGATACATAGATGAGTGGATGCATGGATGGGTGGTTGGATGGACCAATGGATGGGTAGATGTGTGAATGGATGGGATGGATAGGCAGATGTATGATGAACAGGCAGACGGATGGATGAGTGAGGGAGTGGATGGGTGGGTGAGTCAGTGGGTACATGGATGAGTGGATGAGTGTATGTGGATGGATAAGGGATGAGTGGATATATGGCCAGATAGAGCAGTGGATGGCAGCTGGGTGGATGAATGGGCAGGTAGATGGGTGAATGGATGGATTATGGTTGGATGGGTGGGTTGACAGATGAGGGAGCAAAGAGACTTGAAATTGCCTCTGTCAAATAAAAGGGAAAAATGAAGATGATGATATCTGAGCCCACCTGAGACCCTGAGGGTGGCAAAGAGGTGAAGCTAGGAAATTGCCTCAGGGGCCGGTTACTGGAAGGGTGCCAAAACAGGTCATTTGTGAAGACAGCCAATTGCCCAGGCTTGGCCTGGCTGGAACTGAAAGGCACCCAGCCCGGCCCTGGGGGGTTAGGAAGGGGCCACCTCCTTCTGCCTTTAAAAAAAAAAAATCTCCCTCCTTTGGTCCCCCACTGCCCCTCAGGCCTCCGAAGGAAGACAAAAGCGCGATGGAATTCCCACCAAAGGCCGCAGGACACATGGTAAAGAGATCAGGGCCCTTGGGATCCTGCTTCCTGGAGCCAGCAGTGAGGCCCCTGCGCCAGCCTGGCTCCTCTCGGGGACAGGGTGAGATGGGGGCGGGGCTCTGGCCCTGGGCCTCCTCGGATGTCAAATGCCAAACAGCAGGTGGTCAGCGGTCAGCCGGCCAGCCAGCCACAGTGAAGCCAGGCAAGAGAGGCCCCCATCTGGGCTGTGTGTGTGTGAGCGTGCGCACACGCGTGTGCTTGGGGGAGGGGGCAGCTCAAAATCCCTGCCAGTGTCCGTGGTCAGGGCCACAGCCAAGCTGTGACCATCTGCTGTGATCCCAGCACCCTTGAGGACTAAGTCTGCCCTTTCTCCCAGCCTTCAAGTGCTTGCCAAGAGCTTTCCCAGTTGTCCCACACACCGTGTCCCACCCTCCGTCCCCCACCAGACAGAAGAGCCTCACTCACAGAGGAGCAAATGGTGGTTCAGAAAACAGAGAGGTTTCTGCCAACAGCTCATTAGTGGGGCCGGGGCCCACTCTGTGAGCCCTTCCCTCCCCATGCCTGGGGCCACAGCCCTCCCATCCAAACCAGCAGGTCTCCAGAGCCTTGTTGGCATCCCCTGGCTCCTGCTCAGCTCCAGTCCATGCCTCCTCCAAGAAGCCTTTTGGGACTAAAATCACCCAGGAAGTTCCCATGATGTCTTAAAGCCCAGAGCCCAGACGGCCCTTTCTTCCTCAGTGTACTCTATCCATCTGTCCTTGGGTGTGCAATACCTGATTCTCTTAGGAGGAATGCCCAGCTGCAGGGGAGCCACCCAGGCTTTGTATTTGGGGCGGCTGGAGAAGGGTCCTGAACGAGGCCACATGGCCAGGAAGGAAACCACGAGGCTAGGCACCCATGGGCTGGGCTCAAACTCCTCCACACGACCGCCAAGCCTGCACTCTCTACCTGGGACTGTTTAAATCTAAATTCACTAAAATGTGCTAAAATAGGAAATTCAGTCTTCCATTGCACTAGCCACATCCACAGCGCTCCGCAGTCATGTAGGGTTAGTGGCCATCCAGAGCGGGAACACTGGGCAGTATTGCTCCAGTCCAGGGCCACCTCCGGCCGGACACCTGCCCAGTCACAGCTGGGGCTCTGTCTTGAACTTGTGCGGGGCCTCCCTTCCGTGAACCTGCAGCAGCTGCACAAGCTGTTCTCCTACCTTCCCCCAGGAGCCCCGAACATGGGCCAGCTGCACTGGTGGTCAGGCTGCTTGCAGGGGAGGGGCAGGCCAAGGAGGGGAAGGTAGGACAGGGCAGTTTGTCATCTGGCCCTCTGGTCTGTGCTTCCCACCCTCCTAAGCTGCTCAGCGCCCCTCCTCGCAGTGTCCCTCCCGGACCATCCTCATCCGCATCAAATGCCAAGGACAGATGGGGGCTGGCAGATCACAGCGAAAGCATTCCCAAATGCTAACAGAGTCTAGGACGGGGTCACACCTGTGTCCCTTCCCTCAAGAACTGGCCAGTTCCTCCAGTCTGGCCTTTATGTCTGGTTAGATGTGAACTATATGGCAAATCTCAGTAGGAGAGCGGGGAGCCTTGGGAAGAATCTTTGGAGGGATGGTTTAGGGCTCTGTAGGTGCTGGGTTATCCCAGCAGAAACAAATCCAGCTAAAACTGCAGTCACTCATGTGGGTCACTTGGCCACTTAGTCACTGGGCACACGATGATAAAATCCCCACTGTGCACAGAGGTGCTGGGAGGGCATATGGGGGAACAGGTAGGCCCCCAACCAGCTTGATAAGCTAGAGACACGGTCTGCTGGGGGCTCAGGTCCCACTGTAAATCAGAGGAAAATCTTTTGTCTCAGCCCAATGACCTGGGCAGAGTGGACATCCCCAGGCCCTCTCCCCTCAACCAGGCACACACATGTATACGCACACACACACACACACAGACACTCCAGCCTGTGGCGGCTAGTACCAGCACTAGAGGGTAAGCTCCATGGTTGGGTTGAATGCTGAACCTGCAAAGCCAGCAAAGTGGGGAAGGGAGGGGAGGCTGGGAGCAGGCAGGAGGTTGACAGCCTGGGGCAGAGAGGCACGGGGTGGGTGACCCAGTCCCCCAGTAGAAAAGCTGTTCACAGCATCTCAGCTCACACACAGATCACACAGCCCCAGAGGATCCAGGTGGGTGCACTGGGACCAGGCGAAGGCCCTGGGAGCTGTGAGCCAGACCTAGGTCTTGCAGACTCCGTGCCATCCCAGTGCCCACCAGGAGCCTTGGGCTGGGGCAGGGCTTGGGCGGCAGCCATGTTTGTGTTGGGTCAACCATGGCTGGCCTTTCTCTCTTGTGGCCGCAGGCCCCACCTCGGATTTCCTAGAGCCACTGACCACTTTCCCAGCTCTGAAACCCTCGGCTTCACTCCACCTCCTCTCAGGATGCTTCTCCTGGGGCTAGGGAGGGCCCCACCCCCAGCTACCCCTAAGGCCATCATCCCACAGCAGGACACACTGTCTCCTTGCTGCTCCCAGCCCAGCCCAACTCCCCAACAGAAGCCCAGTCTGCAAGACTAAACAAGGGCTTGGGAGCTGCGAGGGGTTTGGGACCCGCCCCAAAAGTCTAGGGAAGCCCCCCTCCCTGTCATTCATCGGTAGCTGCAGGAAGTAGAGCCAGTTTCCGAGTGGGCCTCCCCTGGACAGACCTGGGAGAGGGGAGGAAGGGTGGGGCTTTCAGAGGCCATGCCAAGGGGCACGCTGCACACATGCACGCACGCACACACCAACCCCTGGCTGCCTGCTGGGTCACCAAAGAGCTCTTCCCTGCAAGAGAGTGCTCCCCGCCCTGCCCCTGACCGGCTGGCCACGGCTGTTGCTGAAATTGCAGCCTAAGTCCCAAACCACAGCTTCCTGGCATACCCCAGCCGGAGCTGCATCCCACAAGCTTCCCTTCTGCCAGTACAGAGAAGAGCCCCACGACCCACCAGAATACCCTCTGTGCCCATGCTCAACTCCAGCCTGAGCCCATTTTCCCTTGTCCTTGAGAATCCAAGAGGTGGCTCGGGGAGACTCCAGGCTAAACACAGCCTGGGAAGTCATCTCCACCTCTGTCTTCAGAAACCGCCACCTGTCCACAGATGTCACGGACACCTCGTGGCTTGGGCCCCACGGCACTCCTGTGCCCCACGGCACTCCTGTGCCCCCACAGCTGGACTTCCCGTCTCCATGGCCCTGGACCTCCTCACTTGTGGCTGCCTTTGACACCCACTCCTCCCACCAGCCAGGGCCGAGGCCCTGAAGCGGTCGCTTTGTCCTCCCCACCAGCCTCAGACCCTGCCTTGACCATGGCCCCACGGCGACAGATGTCCACACGGCCAGACCTCTCCCTGCTCCCTGGGGCCACTCCCCAGTTCTGCAGCTGGGCTACTCCCTGGCTGCCTCTCTGGTGCCCCCTGGAACAACCCCAAAGTGGGTCCCACTGCGTCCTGCCACACACATGCAGCCTCTCAAGGGCATGCTGCCTGTTAAACTGGGGCCCCCCATTCCCACCCCTGCACACTACTACCTTGGGGCCTTTGCACAGCCCCTCCCCAGCCCAGCAGCCTTTTGTGCTTTTGGCCTTCAGGCATGAGGTTGGGGCTCTCTGCCAGTTCCAAGCCACAGGGCCTTTGGCTATGAGGAACATATCAGGAACATTTGTGTGTCCTTAGAAACACTTTCTCATGCCAGTGTTGTGGCCAAGTGGGTTAAGCCTCTGTCTGTGATGCCAGCATCCCAAGTGAGTGCCAGTTCAAATTCTGGCTGCTCTACGTCCTATCCAGTGTTCTGCTAATGCATCTGAGAAAGCAGCAGAGGATGGCCCAAGTACTCGGGGCCCCTGGCATACAGGTGGGAGACTCAGATGGAGTTTCGGGTTCCTACTGCCGATTTTGGTCACTGGTGTAATCTGAGGGTGTGAAGGAGAAGACAAGAAGTATTCGCTCTCTTTTCCCAACTTTTAAATAAAGCGGGGGGTGGAGGGGAGGAGAGGAACATTTCTCACTGTACAAACTAAAAGCAGTGTAAACTCCAAGGGCAGCCCCAGACACTGGAACAGGATTCCACCTGTGAATGCCTCAGGGTCCACAGGCCACAGTTCTCAAGAGCCTGCAGTCTCCATTTAGGGGAGCTGAGGTAGCAGGTGGCCCCCAGAGGTCTCGACCCTGGAAGGAGTGGGGGAGAGATATCCCCCCTCCCCACCAGGGGTTGGGCTTCCCAAAGGAGAACAACAGGCCCCAGCAGCCCATGCAGGCTTGCCCAGGGGCTGCCTCAGCCCTGGGGTTGCTGAGCCCAGTCACTCAGCTATGCAGTGCAGCCGGTTGACCTGGTGCGAGTGGGCAGGGCCGCCACAGGTATAGAGAGAGAAAAGAAGGAGGAAAGGAAAGGAATGAAGGCAGGCAGGCAGGCAGGCAGGCAGAATTACAGAGAGAGACTTTCCATCTGCTGGTTCACTTCCCAAAAAGCCTTAATGGCCAAGAGCTGCTTGGGCCGAAGCCAGAACCTTCATCTGGGGCTCCCACGTAGGTGGCAGGGGCCCAAGCATTTGGGCCATGCTCTGTTGCCTTCTCAGATGCATTAGCAAAACATTGGATAGGAAGTAGAGCAGCCAGAATTTGTAGCAGGGAACTGGGTGGGAAGTAGCGCAGCTGGGACTTGAACCAGCAGCACTCACATGGGATGTAGGCAGTGCCGCCTGGCTTAATCAGCTGCGCCACCATGCTGGCCCCCAACAGTGGCCTCTGTCCCCCTTTTGGACTAACTAGCTCCTGGCACAGCAACAGCCTCCCCCGGCCCCTCTGTGCTAAGGTCCTGCAGCTGCTCTGCAACTGGCCTTGCTCTGCAACCTCTCCCACCTGTCCTGTCCCTTCCCCAGCTCTTTGTCCCAGAAAACACAGGGACAGTGATCTTGAGAGCAGGGCCTGTCCCTTCCCCTCTTAGCCGGCCCCCAGTCCGCTCAAGATCCCTGAAGTGGCACCATTCCTGAGGTGTTGGATGGTTCAAAATCCAGGTCCATTCAGGTGCCTGTAACAAGCAGTGCCAGGGCTAGAGGCATTCTCTCTGTCATCCTGGCCCCATGGGTAGCTGAGGGCTGCCAGGTGACACCCCATGACATACCAGCCCCCCGGCTCAAGACTTAATGACTGTTCACACCCACCCAGGGACGCCAAAAAACAACAACAACAAAAAGACTCAGTGACTGTAGAGGGAGTCTCGGGGACACAGGACTTTTGAAGCCCTGGCCAGGCAGCCACAGGGGGCTCCTAGCCAGGCAGCCTCAGGTCCTTGGCCAAGTAGCCATGGGGTTCCTGGCTGGGCAGCCTCAGGACCTGGCCCAGATCCCGCAGTCTTGTGGAATATTCAGACACAGTGGGCAGGTGGCCACTGCAGGCCTCTACCTTCCCAGCTATCCCTGAGAGATTCCAGCACTGGGCAAGGGTCCAGGCCCTTAGTACACCTGTCCCCCCATCAGCCCTGAATCTGCTTCGAAGGGAGCTTCAAGTGCAGCTGACACAAGCCTGCCACAGGCCACAAGCATCTCCTCCTTAGGAAGTGACTAGAGTCCTTGGGCTCTGCGCCTTGGGCATGTCACCAGCACCTGAGGTTCTCATCCCATTTTGTACACAGTGAATTTGAGACCCAAACAGACAAGGTCACCTGCCTGGGGTTACCCCTCACTCATAGCAGCAAGTTCAGTGCAGCCCAGGGCTCAGACCCCAGCTGGTCATCATATGGGGTTGGGACCACAGCCCAACAGAGCCATTCTCCAAGTACTCTGACCCCACCGGATCGGTCCAAAGGCTGGCCACTGACCACCCCATGGCGCATGGGGAAAGCAGAGCCCAAGGCCCTGAGCTGGCTCCTCTCCATGACTGGCACACAGGACAGTGGCATCACACTCACCTACAACCCTGGCCAGGCCCCAAAGAACATCATTCTCTAATGCTCACGAGGTAGACACTGTTTGGAGGCCCTTCTGAAGGAAACTAGAACGTGTTACATCAGCGTGGGCCATGGGTTCATGGAAATGCTTGGAGCCTGAGGCCGGTGCCATGGCTCAACAAGTTAATCCTCTACTACAGCAACGGCATAACATTTTGGCATCGGTTCAGGTCTCGGCAGCTCTACTTCCCATCCAGCTCCCTGCTTATGGCAGATGGCCCAAAGCCTTGGAATCCGAAACCCATATGAGAGACCCAAAAGAGGCTCCTGGTTCCCAGCTTTGGATCGGTTCTGCTCCAGCCGTTGTGGCCATTTGGAAAATGAACCAGCAGACGGAAGATCTCTTTCTCTCTGTCTCTCCTCTCTCTGTAAATTTGCCTTTTCAATAAAAAAAATAAGTAAATCTTTAATTAGATGAATTTTTTAAAAAAAGAAAAGAAAATGCTCGGAGCCATGTTTCCTTGTTGCTTCTGCAAGCGGAC